>NC_064646.1:494981837-495583979 GCF_023864345.2 Schistocerca serialis cubense
AACAGTATAGATCTTACGATAACGCTAAAAGGGCCACACCACCTGCCAGTTTCAGCGTGAGACTTTTTCGCGTCTCTGTTACGTTAGGACCACCCCCCAGCCCATGTTAAAAGCTAGAGCCCTCCAGAAGAACAGTATAGATCTTACGATAACGCTAAAAGGGCCACACCACCTGCAAGTTTCAGCGTGAGACTTTTTCGCGTCTCTGTTACGTTAGGACCACCCCCCAGCCCATGTTAAAAGCTAGAGCCCTCCAGAAGAACAGTATAGATCTTACGATAACGCTAAAAGGGCCACACCACCTGCAAGTTTCAGCGTGAGACTTTCTCGCGTCTCTGTTACGTTAGGACCACCCCCCAGCCCATGTTAAAAGCTAGAGCCCTCCAGAAGAACAGTATAGATCTTACGATAACGCTAAAAGGGCCACACCACCTGCAAGTTTCAGCGTGAGACTTTCTCGCGTCTCTGTTACGTTAGGACCACCCCCCAGCCCATGTTAAAAGCTAGAGCCCTCCAGAAGAACAGTATAGATCTTACGATAACGCTAAAAGGGCCACACCACCTGCAAGTTTCAGCGTGAGACTTTCTCGCGTCTCTGTTACGTTAGGACCACCCCCCAGCCCATGTTAAAAGCTAGAGCCCTCCAGAAGAACAGTATAGATCTTACGATAACGCTAAAAGGGCCACACCACCTGCAAGTTTCAGCGTGAGACTTTTTCGCGTCTCTGTTACGTTAGGACCACCCCCCAGCCCATGTTAAAAGCTAGAGCCCTCCAGAAGAACAGTATAGATCTTACGATAACGCTAAAAGGGCCACACCACCTGCAAGTTTCAGCGTGAGACTTTTCGCGTCTCTGTTACGTTAGGACCACCCCCCAGCCCATGTTAAAAGCTAGAGCCCTCCAGAAGAACAGTATAGATCTTACGATAACGCTAAAAGGGCCACACCACCTGCAAGTTTCAGCGTGAGACTTTCTCGCGTCTCTGTTACGTTAGGACCACCCCCCAGCCCATGTTAAAAGCTAGAGCCCTCCAGAAGAACAGTATAGATCTTACGATAACGCTAAAGGGCCACACCACCTGCAAGTTTCAGCGTGAGACTTTCTCGCGTCTCTGTTACGTTAGGACCACCCCCCAGCCCATGTTAAAAGCTAGAGCCCTCCAGAAGAACAGTATAGATCTTACGATAACGCTAAAAGGGCCACACCACCTGCAAGTTTCAGCGTGAGACTTTCTCGCGTCTCTGTTACGTTAGGACCACCCCCCAGCCCATGTTAAAAGCTAGAGCCCTCCAGAAGAACAGTATAGATCTTACGATAACGCTAAAAGGGCCACACCACCTGCAAGTTTCAGCGTGAGACTTTTTCGCGTCTCTGTTACGTTAGGACCACCCCCCAGCCCATGTTAAAAGCTAGAGCCCTCCAGAAGAACAGTATAGATCTTACGATAACGCTAAAAGGGCCACACCACCTGCAAGTTTCAGCGTGAGACTTTTTCGCGTCTCTGTTACGTTAGGACCACCCCCCAGCCCATGTTAAAAGCTAGAGCCCTCCAGAAGAACAGTATAGATCTTACGATAACGCTAAAAGGGCCACACCACCTGCAAGTTTCAGCGTGAGACTTTTTCGCGTCTCTGTTACGTTAGGACCACCCCCCAGCCCATGTTAAAAGCTAGAGCCCTCCAGAAGAACAGTATAGATCTTACGATAACGCTAAAAGGGCCACACCACCTGCAAGTTTCAGCGTGAGACTTTCTCGCGTCTCTGTTACGTTAGGACCACCCCCCAGCCCATGTTAAAAGCTAGAGCCCTCCAGAAGAACAGTATAGATCTTACGATAACGCTAAAAGGGCCACACCACCTGCAAGTTTCAGCGTGAGACTTTCTCGCGTCTCTGTTACGTTAGGACCACCCCCCAGCCCATGTTAAAAGCTAGAGCCCTCCAGAAGAACAGTATAGATCTTACGATAACGCTAAAAGGGCCACACCACCTGCAAGTTTCAGCGTGAGACTTTCTCGCGTCTCTGTTACGTTAGGACCACCCCCCAGCCCATGTTAAAAGCTAGAGCCCTCCAGAAGAACAGTATAGATCTTACGATAACGCTAAAAGGGCCACACCACCTGCAAGTTTCAGCGTGAGACTTTCTCGCGTCTCTGTTACGTTAGGACCACCCCCCAGCCCATGTTAAAAGCTAGAGCCCTCCAGAAGAACAGTATAGATCTTACGATAACGCTAAAAGGGCCACACCACCTGCAAGTTTCAGCGTGAGACTTTTTCGCGTCTCTGTTACGTTAGGACCACCCCCCAGCCCATGTTAAAAGCTAGAGCCCTCCAGAAGAACAGTATAGATCTTACGATAACGCTAAAAGGGCCACACCACCTGCAAGTTTCAGCGTGAGACTTTTTCGCGTCTCTGTTACGTTAGGACCACCCCCCAGCCCATGTTAAAAGCTAGAGCCCTCCAGAAGAACAGTATAGATCTTACGATAACGCTAAAAGGGCCACACCACCTGCAAGTTTCAGCGTGAGACTTTTTCGCGTCTCTGTTACGTTAGGACCACCCCCCAGCCCATGTTAAAAGCTAGAGCCCTCCAGAAGAACAGTATAGATCTTACGATAACGCTAAAAGGGCCACACCACCTGCAAGTTTCAGCGTGAGACTTTTCGCGTCTCTGTTACGTTAGGACCACCCCCCAGCCCATGTTAAAAGCTAGAGCCCTCCAGAAGAACAGTATAGATCTTACGATAACGCTAAAAGGGCCACACCACCTGCAAGTTTCAGCGTGAGACTTTTTCGCGTCTCTGTTACGTTAGGACCACCCCCCAGCCCATGTTAAAAGCTAGAGCCCTCCAGAAGAACAGTATAGATCTTACGATAACGCTAAAAGGGCCACACCACCTGCAAGTTTCAGCGTGAGACTTTCTCGCGTCTCTGTTACGTTAGGACCACCCCCCAGCCCATGTTAAAAGCTAGAGCCCTCCAGAAGAACAGTATAGATCTTACGATAACGCTAAAAGGGCCACACCACCTGCAAGTTTCAGCGTGAGACTTTTTCGCGTCTCTGTTACGTTAGGACCACCCCCCAGCTCATGTTAAAAGCTAGAGCCCTCCAGAAGAACAGTATAGATCTTACGATAACGCTAAAAGGGCCACACCACCTGCAAGTTTCAGCGTGAGACTTTTTCGCGTCTCTGTTACGTTAGGACCACCCCCCAGCCCATGTTAAAAGCTAGAGCCCTCCAGAAGAACAGTATAGATCTTACGATAACGCTAAAAGGGCCACACCACCTGCAAGTTTCAGCGTGAGACTTTTTCGCGTCTCTGTTACGTTAGGACCACCCCCCAGCCCATGTTAAAAGCTAGAGCCCTCCAGAAGAACAGTATAGATCTTACGATAACGCTAAAAGGGCCACACCACCTGCAAGTTTCAGCGTGAGACTTTTTCGCGTCTCTGTTACGTTAGGACCACCCCCAGCCCATGTTAAAAGCTAGAGCCCTCCAGAAGAACAGTATAGATCTTACGATAACGCTAAAAGGGCCACACCACCTGCAAGTTTCAGCGTGAGACTTTTTCGCGTCTCTGTTACGTTAGGACCACCCCCCAGCCCATGTTAAAAGCTAGAGCCCTCCAGAAGAACAGTATAGATCTTACGATAACGCTAAAAGGGCCACACCACCTGCAAGTTTCAGCGTGAGACTTTTTCGCGTCTCTGTTACGTTAGGACCACCCCCCAGCCCATGTTAAAAGCTAGAGCCCTCCAGAAGAACAGTATAGATCTTACGATAACGCTAAAAGGGCCACACCACCTGCAAGTTTCAGCGTGAGACTTTTTCGCGTCTCTGTTACGTTAGGACCACCCCCCAGCCCATGTTAAAAGCTAGAGCCCTCCAGAAGAACAGTATAGATCTTACGATAACGCTAAAAGGGCCACACCACCTGCAAGTTTCAGCGTGAGACTTTTTCGCGTCTCTGTTACGTTAGGACCACCCCCCAGCCCATGTTAAAAGCTAGAGCCCTCCAGAAGAACAGTATAGATCTTACGATAACGCTAAAAGGGCCACACCACCTGCAAGTTTCAGCGTGAGACTTTTTCGCGTCTCTGTTACGTTAGGACCACCCCCCAGCCCATGTTAAAAGCTAGAGCCCTCCAGAAGAACAGTATAGATCTTACGATAACGCTAAAAGGGCCACACCACCTGCAAGTTTCAGCGTGAGACTTTTTCGCGTCTCTGTTACGTTAGGACCACCCCCCAGCCCATGTTAAAAGCTAGAGCCCTCCAGAAGAACAGTATAGATCTTACGATAACGCTAAAAGGGCCACACCACCTGCAAGTTTCAGCGTGAGACTTTTTCGCGTCTCTGTTACGTTAGGACCACCCCCCAGCCCATGTTAAAAGCTAGAGCCCTCCAGAAGAACAGTATAGATCTTACGATAACGCTAAAAGGGCCACACCACCTGCAAGTTTCAGCGTGAGACTTTTTCGCGTCTCTGTTACGTTAGGACCACCCCCCAGCCCATGTTAAAAGCTAGAGCCCTCCAGAAGAACAGTATAGATCTTACGATAACGCTAAAAGGGCCACACCACCTGCAAGTTTCAGCGTGAGACTTTTTCGCGTCTCTGTTACGTTAGGACCACCCCCCAGCCCATGTTAAAAGCTAGAGCCCTCCAGAAGAACAGTATAGATCTTACGATAACGCTAAAAGGGCCACACCACCTGCAAGTTTCAGCGTGAGACTTTTTCGCGTCTCTGTTACGTTAGGACCACCCCCCAGCCCATGTTAAAAGCTAGAGCCCTCCAGAAGAACAGTATAGATCTTACGATAACGCTAAAAGGGCCACACCACCTGCAAGTTTCAGCGTGAGACTTTCTCGCGTCTCTGTTACGTTAGGACCACCCCCCAGCCCATGTTAAAAGCTAGAGCCCTCCAGAAGAACAGTATAGATCTTACGATAACGCTAAAAGGGCCACACCACCTGCAAGTTTCAGCGTGAGACTTTTTCGCGTCTCTGTTACGTTAGGACCACCCCCCAGCCCATGTTAAAAGCTAGAGCCCTCCAGAAGAACAGTATAGATCTTACGATAACGCTAAAAGGGCCACACCACCTGCAAGTTTCAGCGTGAGACTTTTTCGCGTCTCTGTTACGTTAGGACCACCCCCCAGCCCATGTTAAAAGCTAGAGCCCTCCAGAAGAACAGTATAGATCTTACGATAACGCTAAAAGGGCCACACCACCTGCAAGTTTCAGCGTGAGACTTTCTCGCGTCTCTGTTACGTTAGGACCACCCCCCAGCCCATGTTAAAAGCTAGAGCCCTCCAGAAGAACAGTATAGATCTTACGATAACGCTAAAAGGGCCACACCACCTGCAAGTTTCAGCGTGAGACTTTTTCGCGTCTGTTACGTTAGGACCACCCCCCAGCCCATGTTAAAAGCTAGAGCCCTCCAGAAGAACAGTATAGATCTTACGATAACGCTAAAAGGGCCACACCACCTGCAAGTTTCAGCGTGAGACTTTTTCGCGTCTCTGTTACGTTAGGACCACCCCCCAGCCCATGTTAAAAGCTAGAGCCCTCCAGAAGAACAGTATAGATCTTACGATAACGCTAAAAGGGCCACACCACCTGCAAGTTTCAGCGTGAGACTTTTTCGCGTCTCTGTTACGTTAGGACCACCCCCCAGCCCATGTTAAAAGCTAGAGCCCTCCAGAAGAACAGTATAGATCTTACGATAACGCTAAAAGGGCCACACCACCTGCAAGTTTCAGCGTGAGACTTTTTCGCGTCTCTGTTACGTTAGGACCACCCCCCAGCCCATGTTAAAAGCTAGAGCCCTCCAGAAGAACAGTATAGATCTTACGATAACGCTAAAAGGGCCACACCACCTGCAAGTTTCAGCGTGAGACTTTTTCGCGTCTCTGTTACGTTAGGACCACCCCCCAGCCCATGTTAAAAGCTAGAGCCCTCCAGAAGAACAGTATAGATCTTACGATAACGCTAAAAGGGCCACACCACCTGCAAGTTTCAGCGTGAGACTTTTTCGCGTCTCTGTTACGTTAGGACCACCCCCCAGCCCATGTTAAAAGCTAGAGCCCTCCAGAAGAACAGTATAGATCTTACGATAACGCTAAAAGGGCCACACCACCTGCAAGTTTCAGCGTGAGACTTTTTCGCGTCTCTGTTACGTTAGGACCACCCCCCAGCCCATGTTAAAAGCTAGAGCCCTCCAGAAGAACAGTATAGATCTTACGATAACGCTAAAAGGGCCACACCACCTGCAAGTTTCAGCGTGAGACTTTTTCGCGTCTCTGTTACGTTAGGACCACCCCCCAGCCCATGTTAAAAGCTAGAGCCCTCCAGAAGAACAGTATAGATCTTACGATAACGCTAAAAGGACCACACCACCTGCAAGTTTCAGCGTGAGACTTTTTCGCGTCTCTGTTACGTTAGGACCACCCCCCAGCCCATGTTAAAAGCTAGAGCCCTCCAGAAGAACAGTATAGATCTTACGATAACGCTAAAAGGGCCACACCACCTGCAAGTTTCAGCGTGAGACTTTTTCGCGTCTCTGTTACGTTAGGACCACCCCCCAGCCCATGTTAAAAGCTAGAGCCCTCCAGAAGAACAGTATAGATCTTACGATAACGCTAAAAGGGCCACACCACCTGCAAGTTTCAGCGTGAGACTTTCTCGCGTCTCTGTTACGTTAGGACCACCCCCCAGCCCATGTTAAAAGCTAGAGCCCTCCAGAAGAACAGTATAGATCTTACGATAACGCTAAAAGGGCCACACCACCTGCAAGTTTCAGCGTGAGACTTTTTCGCGTCTCTGTTACGTTAGGACCACCCCCCAGCCCATGTTAAAAGCTAGAGCCCTCCAGAAGAACAGTATAGATCTTACGATAACGCTAAAAGGGCCACACCACCTGCAAGTTTCAGCGTGAGACTTTTTCGCGTCTCTGTTACGTTAGGACCACCCCCCAGCCCATGTTAAAAGCTAGAGCCCTCCAGAAGAACAGTATAGATCTTACGATAACGCTAAAAGGGCCACACCACCTGCAAGTTTCAGCGTGAGACTTTTTCGCGTCTCTGTTACGTTAGGACCACCCCCCAGCCCATGTTAAAAGCTAGAGCCCTCCAGAAGAACAGTATAGATCTTACGATAACGCTAAAAGGGCCACACCACCTGCAAGTTTCAGCGTGAGACTTTTTCGCGTCTCTGTTACATTAGGACCACCCCCCAGCCCATGTTAAAAGCTAGAGCCCTCCAGAAGAACAGTATAGATCTTACGATAACGCTAAAAGGGCCACACCACCTGCAAGTTTCAGCGTGAGACTTTTTCGCGTCTCTGTTACGTTAGGACCACCCCCCAGCCCATGTTAAAAGCTAGAGCCCTCCAGAAGAACAGTATAGATCTTACGATAACGCTAAAAGGGCCACACCACCTGCAAGTTTCAGCGTGAGACTTTTTCACGTCTCTGTTACGTTAGGACCACCCCCCAGCCCATGTTAAAAGCTAGAGCCCTCCAGAAGAACAGTATAGATCTTACGATAACGCTAAAAGGGCCACACCACCTGCAAGTTTCAGCGTGAGACTTTTTCGCGTCTCTGTTACGTTAGGACCACCCCCCAGCCCATGTTAAAAGCTAGAGCCCTCCAGAAGAACAGTATAGATCTTACGATAACGCTAAAAGGGCCACACCACCTGCAAGTTTTTAGCGTGAGACTTTCTCGCGTCTCTGTTACGTTAGGACCACCCCCCAGCCCATGTTAAAAGCTAGAGCCCTCCAGAAGAACAGTATAGATCTTACGATAACGCTAAAAGGGCCACACCACCTGCAAGTTTCAGCGTGAGACTTTTTCGCGTCTCTGTTACGTTAGGACCACCCCCCAGCCCATGTTAAAAGCTAGAGCCCTCCAGAAGAACAGTATAGATCTTACGATAACGCTAAAAGGGCCACACCACCTGCAAGTTTCAGCGTGAGACTTTTTCGCGTCTCTGTTACGTTAGGACCACCCCCCAGCCCATGTTAAAAGCTAGAGCCCTCCAGAAGAACAGTATAGATCTTACGATAACGCTAAAAGGGCCACACCACCTGCAAGTTTCAGCGTGAGACTTTTTCGCGTCTCTGTTACGTTAGGACCACCCCCCAGCCCATGTTAAAAGCTAGAGCCCTCCAGAAGAACAGTATAGATCTTACGATAACGCTAAAAGGGCCACACCACCTGCAAGTTTCAGCGTGAGACTTTTTCGCGTCTCTGTTACGTTGCAAACTTTAAAAACATTGCCCCACCACAAAAAGTATAATGTTTCTCATTGGATAGACAGAATTTTTGTAGGCGGAGCTTAAGGTTAACATTGAGACCCTGATTGGTCAGATGAAAACACAGCCAGATAGTTTTTTTTAACCAACTTCGGTAAATTGTAGTAAGGAGAAGTTAGAAGGAGTTGCTTCCGAGAGGGCGAGCTGGACGGAGCTGCGCCGGCCGCCGCCCTCTGACGAACACCGACAAGGTAATGAACGCAGGCGATGCCGCATTTTTGAGCGCATAAGGCTGCACTCAGAACTGCAGAAGTCTCATCTGTTACATCCTCTTTTTGCGTAATACTAGTGTCGAACGTCAATTAAAGCTCATGGTGTTCACATTTGCCACTTGAAGTAAAAATCTGAAACGCGATGATTTTTCTGTTATGGCCGGCCGAAGTGGCCGTGCGGTTAAAGGCACTGCAGTCTGGAACCGCAGGACCGCTACAGTCGCAGGTT
Source organism: Schistocerca serialis cubense (assembly GCF_023864345.2). NCBI lineage: Eukaryota > Metazoa > Arthropoda > Insecta > Orthoptera > Acrididae > Schistocerca > Schistocerca serialis. The sequence continues at coordinate 494,990,604 of NC_064646.1, forward strand.
CGAATCCTGCCTCGGGCATGGATGTTTGTGATGTCCTTAGGTTAGTTAGGTTTAACTAGTTCTAAGTTCTAGGGGACTAATGACCTCAGCAGTTGAGTCCCATAGTGCTCAGAGCCATTTTTCTGTTATATAGTTATTGAGAAGCCACATCAGCCACAGTAATTTACAACAAGTTAGATAAGTAATTAAAGATAATTGAGGATCACTGTAGACCATTTTGATAATTTGATTTTTTGGGAAACTTAATTTAAACCTAGATTATAGATGTGATATGGCATAGGTCATCCTTTGATCCATTATAGAACTTGGAAACCCATTCAGGGAATATTCGTTCACATTTTTGTTGAACGCAGTTGGTTTTTACCATCCTGTATTAAAACATTTCCTTTTATCAATAGTGGAATTTATAAACGATGTTTTGTGAGTAGAATAAAATTTCCAATGGTAAACTTAACTGCTTTTTCGACGTTATTTTACCAGCTAACTAAAAATAGGAAAGCCACTAAATTTAGTTAGTATTAAGATTCTTTTACAGGGAGTGCAGTGGAGCTGACGCTGAAACCATTAAGTATTTGGTTGTATCATCGCTAGTCTCACTGAACTCTTCTGAATTCTACATGTCATGTGTGGTCTGACGCCTCCTTACCAGCAACAGGTCCCAGGTTCAAACTAGTCAATTCCCTAAAAAACACGCTCACAGCATCATTGTGCGAAAGTGGTAGGGAGACACGATATAGAACAAACAGACACCACGCAGAATGTTTAGAAAATGGCGACCCTGCCAGGATGGTAAAATACCATGATTGAAGGTCGACCACATGCCTAACTAGGTCAGAAAAATATCCTGTTGAAAAATTTTCATGGTAAAATTTTTTTTTTCTAAAGTTATACATAGTCGAAAACAGTAGCTGCAGCGATAGATAGTAAGAAAGTATTCAATAGATAGACAGTCTAGCAGAAACAATAGCATAATTAAGTTATGAATTTTAAAAATTGTTAGAATTAAGTTTTCTCTCCAATGCAAGCGCACAGGTGGCGGATACATCGTTGACAAGTTGGTCCTAATCCAACAAGTAAGTGAATGGATTGTCAGTCTTGGTAGTGTCAAGTCGTGTGAACAAAAAGTTTATGAAACGCGTGAGATTGTATGAGCGCATGTTGACGCGAAGTAGGGCGCGTGAATTGCTTTTAAAACAGAAAATAAGGGATTCTGAAAGATTAGCAATGGCAGATCGAGACCTTGACCGAATTGAGGTAGAGACCCAACATGAAGACGGACAGAGAATAGAGGACAGTACAACAGACGATGCAGTATCGCGAGAAATAGGACACATAACGCACCATAACGAGGATAATGTACGTCAAGGCATAGAAAACCTAAGTCAGCATACGACAGAGGAGCAGGAAAGTAGGGAGACAGTCGATGAGGATTCTAACTTGCGTCTTGAATACGTAGAACCCATAGTACAAGTAATCAGAGCTCCCTCACCACAGACTACAAGGAATGCGAGCAGAAACGTGTCACAGCACAGTTCAATGGAATCGGTTGCGAACCAGCACTTGGGCGAAAACACAGAGCGTAGGACGTCGGAAGAAAACGCAATAGGACCCACCAATCTGGCAGAATTACTACAACAAATTACGGAAACCATGACAAGGCAAAATAAAGACATAGCGAACCAAATTAAAATTCAAATTGCAGAAACCACGAGACAAATGCGTGAGATTAAAGAACAAAACAAAAAAATTCAGTTACACCTAAGTCATATTGAAGACGAGGCAAAAGAATCTCGAGAAGTGAGAGGAAACTTAATAACAGGTCACAATCAATTGAGAACAGACATTGACAAGGTACAAGTGGACGTCCAAACACTGCGCAATGACATTCAGGGCGAGATCAAAACATTACGTAACAACACCCAGGGAGAAGTCAAGAAACTAAAGAAACAGATAAACGAAATTACTAGACAAGCAGCAGGTACAGCGCGTGAAATTATTGAAAACAGTGTGTTACACAAACGTATCACAAAAGCAGCGCTGAAAAGATATGATAACCGCATAGTCAAAATAGAAGCTCAAACGAAGCGACAATTTCAGAAATTGCGAACAGAGTTGTTGCAAACCATTGAAGAGCGTAGCGAACAGGATCAAAAAAGCACAGAGTCTGCAACCACATTCGTATCTGTAACAGCACCGGAAAAACAAGCAATTAACGAAGATATTACGCATTTGCGATTCCAATCACAGGCGGAAAGTAACATACGTGACAATGGAAAGCCAGGTCGCGAAGAGTGCAGTGCAATGCATTCAGCTACACGTTCACAACGACTCCAACGATACTACGCAAGGGTAGGCGGAAGTTACAGTGGACAATATCCAATGGATCTACCACAACCGGAAAGAACGACGGGAGAAATGATCAGAAACAAAAGTGTCGAAGAATCGCAAATTTCATATGGAACTATGACGAAGTACGACAACGATCATTTCCTCACAGTCAGAAAATTTCAACACTTTCTAGAAGGAAACTCATTACATCCACGAACTTTTATTGATCAATTCCGAGTAGGATTACCAGAACACTGGACGCTAGCACACAAATTAGACTTTATATGTGCACACATGTCAGGAACAGTCGCAGAAACCATGCAGAATGTTGCAGCGACATGCCGATCGTACGAAGATTTCAGAGAGAAGTTTCTCTCACGATATTGGTCCAACGAAGCACAGAACAGAGTGAAATATGAATTATTACAGAACCCATATTACGAAAATGCAGGAGAGAAGAGTCCCATGAAATTTTTCGAAGTAATGGCAAACAAAAATCAATGCTTAGATGTACCATACAGTGACGGAGACTTGATAAAATTATGCGCAATGAAGTTACCTTTGAAATACCAGCAATCATTAGCAGGTCGCGGAGGCAATGACGTCGCAGCATTTAAAGGTATTCTAAGGGAACTAGAGTTCATATTTTCGGAAGATAACGCAAGAAAAAGACGAAGCGCACGTGAAAACGAAAGCAAAAAGCAATGGAATCCACAAGACACAGTACGAAGAAACAATAATTACGAACCATGTGATACCTTCGCACTAAGAAACGACAATAGATTTCAACAAAGAACCGGTTATGGATTTAGAAGAGAATATGGCAGTTACTATAATTCACCCAGGTACGGCAACAACTATTACAGAGGGAATAACGACAACCGGAACGGGTACTGGAGAACCAATAGACCGACAAATTATCAACAAAGAAACCACTATCAACAAGCTGAACAAGAAAAGAGAATACAGATACAAGAGGTCGAGGTAAGACCACCAAACCCCGATAAACGTTCGAATTGACAGCTAAGCGCCCATGCCAAAGAGAATGTCCCCATGTTTGCCGGCCGGTGTGGCCGTGCGGTTCTAGGTGCTTCAGTCTGGAACCACGTGACCGCTACGGTCGCAGGTTCGAATCCTGCCTCGGGCATGGATGTGCGTGATGTCCTTAGGTTAGTTAGGTTTAAGTAGTTCTAAGTTCTAGGGGACTGATAACCTCAGATGTTAAGTCCCATAGTGCTCAGAGCCATTTTTGAACTACTGCGGCCTGCTCGGACACCGTTCCACAGAAGACTGAAACCACATGTAAACACACGACATCGCATGGAAACATAGGACACTCAGCTGGCGCTGCTCTGTGAAGCAGTGTACGTGCGGCAACAAAGCTACAAGGTGGGCGGCGAGCATCACGGCGCTGACGGCAGTGGGTGGGTATGTCGTTGAGGTGTCCAATTTCGTGATGGCCACTACCACAAGAACAAGAAAAACATGAGAACAAAATAGTTCAAATGGCTCTGAGCACTATGGGACTTAACATCTGAGGTCATCAGTCCCCTAGAACTTAGAACTACTTGAACCTAACTAACCTAAGGACATCACACACATCCATGCCCGAGGCAGGATTCGAACCTACGACCGTAGTGGTCACGTGGTTCCAGACTGAAGCACCTAGAACCGCACGGCCACGCCGGCCGGCAAACATGGGGACATTTCATTCGTCACTGGAAAGGAAGTCAACACAAAAACACCACGCTCAAATCTGCACAGGAACAAATGAAAGGCACTGGTATCAATTAACCCTAGCCATTTTGCTGCTCTCACCCAACGCCCCCTCCAGCTGGCTAATGGCTCCACGCTCTGCTCTGGGAACTGTTTTATCGAACAATTCTACACTCACTACTGAGAAAAAGAGGAATATGCCTGACCAAAATTCCACGCCCATGCACGAAATTAACTTCTGAATGCTTTGTAGGTTTGATCACTAACCGCGGACTTACAAAATAACAGCCACTGTAAAACACAAACTCCGCCCCAGACTGCCCACTACTCCCCAGATGAACCCAATGACGGCTGATGGCTGACTCTTCCATTTCGCAGTCAGCAAATCGCTCCACGAAATTGTTTAATATGCTGGCCTTTTTGTCAGTCAGCCTAAGGAACGGAATTCATTTCCAGTCCCCACTAGTAGAAGCCAGCACAGCGCTGACATTGGCCAGGGCTTTGCAAGTTTCTTTCCTGCGGAAATCACTCGTCCTTGGGAACAGCCCAGTCCCTACTCTGACCACAAACCATTAGGAAAGGACCGGCCCATCATCTTCGAGGCGAACAAAAAACTCCTTCCCCATGCAGCTGAAAATTATCCGAGATGACAACAGCGAACGGAGGTAGCACATGCAGGCGTTTTAAGAAATGATAAGCTACATACTGACAGTGGGAATGGGTTGAATCGGCAATAATTCACCCGTCGGTTCCCGATTCTGCAAAATCCTGTACACATTCAGTGTCTAGACATTTCGTCTCTCTAACAGCCGGATTCAAACTTAGCAATGAATGTTTCTGTAAGCACCATCGTGTCCTGTACATCATAAAGAAACCTTCCTGCTCTTATGGGGAAGAGCATGCCCGAGACTACACGGAAGTGGTACAATTATTTTGCAGCAATTCGTTAACCTTGGTCCTTCATTGCCGCCCTCTGAGACGGCTTCGTTAGCAGCGCAGGATCACATACTTTCCAATGTGTTGCACAAATTCACTGTTGCTGTTGGTGTCCGTTTTTCAGACCAATCTGTCACAGACAATAGGCTGCACTAAGGTGTTGAATCATTATACTGTATTGGCCTATCTGTAGGGTGGCGTGTGTTTGCTTATGTGATAGCAAACAGTCTAACAGAATTGACGTATCAGTTCCTGAAAGGTTAATGTATAAATGAGAGAGTTGTATGGTGTAAGGCAAAGGCTGATAATAAAATTTAAAAAAATATAATAAATTAGATTGGCGGAGGTCGCTATTTAAGTGGATAACAATGGCAATCTTTTTACACATTATTATCATAACTATTCTCAAAGTATTAAGTGTCTCACCAAGTACCATATCCACAAAAAAGAAACATTTTAAATAATTTATTTTATTACATATTGATTCCTGCTATATGAACATTCGTCAATTTATATATCAAACAAAGAAATAAGAAACGTACAAATTATGAAAAAGTAAGTAAGTACTTTTGTTGCTTTCATTTACAGAAACTGAGATGCTGAAAAATAGTGGTAATAATCCATATACAGGGTGTTACAAAAAGGTACGGCCAAACTTTCAGGAAACATTCCTCACACACAAAGAAAGAAAATATGTTATGTGAACATGTGTCCGGAAACGCTTACTTTCCATGTTAGAGATCATTTTATTACTTCTCTTCAAATCACATTAATCATGGAATGGAAACACACAGCAACAGAACGTACCAGCGTGACTTCAAACGCTTTGTTACAGGAAATGTTCAAAATGTCCTCCGTTAGCGAGGATACATGCATCCACCCTCCGTCGCATGGAATCCCTGATGCGCTGATGCAGCCCTGGAGAATGGCGTATTGTATCACAGCCGTCCACAATACGGGCACGAATAGTCTCTACATTTGGTACCGGGGTTGCGTAGACAAGAGCTTTCAAATGGCCCCATAAATGAAAGTCAAGAGGGTTGAGATCAGGAGAGCGTGGAGGCCATGGAATTGGTCCGCCTATACCAATCCATCAGTCACCGCATCTGTTGTTGAGAAGCGTACGAACACTTCGACTAAACTGTGCAGGAGCTCCATTGTGCTTGAACCACATGTTGTGTCGTACGTGTAAAGGCAGAAGTTCTAGGAGTACAGGTAGATTATCCCGTTTGAAATCATGATAACGTGCTCCATTGAGCGTAGGTGGAAGAACATGGGGCCCAATCGAGACATCACCAACAATGCCTGCCCAAACGTTCACAGAAAATCTGTGTCGATGACGTGATTGCACAACTGCGTGCGGATTCTCGTCCGCCCACACATGTTGATTGTGAAAATTCACAATTTGATCACGTTGGAATGAAGCCTCATCCATAAAGAGAACATTTGCACTTAAATGAGGATTGACACATTGTCGAATGAACCATTCGCAGAAGTGTACCCGTGGAGGCCAATCAGCTGCTGATAGTGGCTGTACACGGTACGGAAACAACTGGTACTCCCGTAGCAGTCTCCAAACAGTGACGTGGTCAACGTTACCTTGTACAGCAGCAACTTCTCTGACGCTGACATTAGGGTCATCGTCAACTGCACGAAGAATTCCCTCGTCCATTGCAGGTGTCCTCGTCGTTCTAGGTCTTCCCTAGTCGCGAGTCATAGGCTGGAATGTTCCGTGCTCCCTAAGACGCCGATCAATTGCTTCGAACGTCTTCCTGTCGGGACACCTTCATTCTGGAAATCTGTCTCGATACAAACGTACCGCGCCACGGCTGTTGCCCCGTGCTAATCCATACATCAAATGGGCATCTGCCAACTCCGCATTTGTAAACATTGCGCTGACTGCAAAACCACGTTCGTGATGAACACTAACCTGTTGATGCTACGTACTGATGTGCTTGATGCTAGTACTGTAGAGCAATGAGTCGCATGTCAACACAAGCACCGAAGTCAACATTACCTTCCTTCAATTGGGCCAACTGGCGGTGAATCGAGGAAGTACAGTACATACTGACGAAACTCAAATGAGCTCTAACATGGAAATTAAGCGTTTCCGGACACATGTCCACATAACATCTTTTATTTATTTGTGTGTGAGGAATGTTTCCTGAAAGTTTGGCCGTACCTTTCTGTAGCACCCTGTATACAGAAGTGTAAGTATGTGGGTGCGCACAGCGAGGCGACAAAAGTCATGGAAGAATAGCGATAAGCACACGTACAGACGGCGGTAGCATGTGTAAAAGGACAGTGCATTGGCGGAGCCGTCATTCGCATTCAGGTGACTAATGTGAAAAGGTCTCCGACGTGATTGTGGCCGCACGACGCGAAGTAACGGGCTCCGAGTGCGGAATGGTAGATGGAGCTAGTAGACCCACGGGAGATCCCATTTCGGAAATCGTTAGGGAGTTCAATATTCCGAGATCCGCGGTATCAAAAGTGTACCGAGAATATCAAATTTCAGGCACTACCTCTCAGCACGGAGAATGCAATGGCCGACGGCCATCACTTCACGGCCGAGAGCAGTGGCATTTGCGTATAGATGTCAGTGCAGGTAGACAAGCAGCACTGCATGATATAATCGCAGAAGTGAAAGTGGAACCCAAAACCCAGGCGAACATTGTAGGCAAAACCATCCCTTCCTTCCGCCTCCTTGATTTCTATCTCACCATCTATGGCCGTCCTATCGCCCTCACCCCCACCCTCAAGTCCCTTGGCGTCACCTTCGACCGTCGCCTCTCCTGGACCCCCCATCTCCAGACAATCCAAGCCGAGACACGCTCCCGACTCCGTCTCCTCGAGCTCCTTTCCGGCCGCACGTGGGGTCTGGACCCTCCACCATCCTCCACACCTATAAATTCCTCATCCGCCCTATCCTTTGTTACGCCCATCTGGCCTGGATCTCCGGCCCCTCTACCTTTTACAAATCCCTTCAGATCCTTGAACGCCATGCTCTCCGCCTCGCCTATCGCATCCGTCTCCCCTCCCCCACGCGGATCCTGTACAGTCTCATTCCGTTCCCCCCCTCCTCCTTTTCCTTGAAAGGATACGGATCCTGTACACCTCCCGCAAACTAGATCCTCCTCACCCACTTGTCTCGCCCATCCTCTCCCGCCCCCACCCACTGCCGCGCCTGTATTCCCACGTCCCACCTGGTCTCCATCTCTCCACCCTCCTTACCCTCTCCCAAGGTGGCTTCCGCCAGCTCCCCCTCCCTGATGATGCCCTCCTCCCCTCCATCTACCCCTCCTACCAACTTTGATCCTCCCTCCCTCTTCCTGTGTTTGCTCCTTTCGGCACCCTCCCTCCCTTCTCTCCCCCTTCCCTCCCTCCTCCATTTCTCCCCACTCCTCCCCCAGGCTTCCCCTACCCTGTCCCTCTACATCTCCTCAGCCATTGGCATCTTTGTTCTCCCCTTTCCCCCCCTCACCCTTCTTCCCCTCTTGGCAGGTCCCCAGACTCGCACATCCCACGTGGACATTCGCGCGCCGGAGATCATCGCCATCAGTGTCTGGTGTCTGCCGTCGTGTTTAGTGTTCAGTGTTCTTCGTCGCACTCCATCGTTCACCTGTGCCATCGACATCTTCAGTGTTTGTGCGTCGTGTCAACAGTTTGTCGAGTGTGAACGGCTCCGTGTTTGTCTTTATGTGTCTACTGTTTCATTACCCACCGTTATGTAACTTATGTGTATTCTTTCTGTTGTTTCTTTTCGATGACTGAAGAGCAGTGTAACATGCTGCTGTCAGCCTGCCTGTTTGTACAGGTTTAAAAATAACAATAAAGAAAAAAAAAGAAAAAAAGAAAGTGGAACCTATGACGAACGCATTCGGTAGGAAAGTACGGAGAAATTTGTCGTCAGTGGGCTCTGGCAGCAGACGACTGAAGCGAGTACCTTTGCCAACAGCACGACATCGCCTGCAGCGCCTCTACTGGGCCCATGGCCACGTCAGTTGCACCCTAGGCGGCTGTAAAACCGTGGCCTGGTCTCATGAGTCCCGATTTCAGTTGGTAACAGCTGATGGTAGGCTCGTAGGCCTCGAATGTGACACAAACCCCACGAGACCATGGACCCAGTTTGTCAACGAGGCACTGTGCAAGCTGCCGGTTGCTCCGTCATGGTGTGGGCTGTGTTTACATGGAATGGACTGGTGCCTCTGGTCCAAAGGAACCCAACATTGCCTGGAAATGGTTATTTTCGGCTACTTGGAGACCATATGAGCCATTTATGGACTTGATGTCCCAAGCAACGACGGAAATTTTATGGGTGACAGTGCGCCAAGTCACCGGGCCACAACTGTTCGCAATTATTCTGAAGAGCATTGTGGACAGTTACAGATAATTATGCGGCCAGCCAGATCACCCGACACGAATCCCATCGAACATTTATAGGACGTAATTGACAGGTTGGTCCGTGCACAGAATCTTGCACAGGCAACACTTTCACAACTATGGACGGTTATAGAAGGAGCACGGCTCAGAATTACTACAGGGGACTTCCAGCGATTTGTTGAGTCCGTGCCTCGTTGCGCTGCTGCACGACGTCGCCATAAGGTCGTCCGACACGATATTAGGAGGTACCCCACGACCTTTGTCAGCTCAATGTATGATGTATTTATGTATGTATGTATGTATGTGTGTGTGTAAGTTCCACTTCTCCTCCTGAACCAATGGACCGATTTAAACCAAACATGCTGCACATACCACTAAACTGTCTCGAAAAACCACCGTGGGGTTGAGAATCGCATACTTCTTAAAGGGTGGGGGTGAAAAAGAAGCTCACGACGCACAAATAGCCAGATTACATTCACCCAGTATCTGACAATCAGAACGCTTAGTGACTTGCAACAAACTTAACATATAATTTCAAAGCTGTACAAGACTTTTCTCTGTCACACCCCCAACAACATGATGGAAGTAAAAGACGTTTATCGATCACTACAAAGTGAGTGGCATGAAAACGAACTGCAGGCGAAATACTAGACACACATTTGAAAGATGTGTACAAATATGTATGAAATATGTTAAATATGAAATAAATTGATTTTTAAAAAGATATAATTATCCGCAATCGATATATCAGAAAAGGCATCGATATATTGACGGAAAAACATCGTCGTGCCTGCCCTTAAAAGTATCGACTGCACATTGTAAATGTACTGCCGGTTTTAGAGCTGTATATTTAAGTACTGATTTATCATTAGGTATTAGGTATCAGGGAGCAGCCCATCTATCCCACTTAGAGCAAGAATTGAAAGGGGAACGATGCACGTTTACGCTTGCGATAATCACTTTGCTAACAGTGCTAATGACATATAAATGACATAATGACAGGTGTCCGATCAGTCCGTTGTTCGGTTTCGTCACATATATGATTTGTCCGGAAAATTTCGTGTCGACTTCCATGTTCTTTCTATCTCTGCCAACGCCAGTGACCTAGCAGTTGTAGTGTCAAAATTGCATGGTGAAGCTAAACGTTGCAGCTTTTGTTGGCAGCACAGAGAATCGAATTTCCCCTCACACGTCTCCGCAAAGACCAATCCTGTCATTTAGACTTTTGTTCATCATTTTCAACAGATGTTTTTGAAGAATGGCAGTGTAAATAAACAGCATACTAGTGGCGTTAAAACACAACAGGTGTATTGTTTCTTCACATCAGTAATCTTGTTATTCCACAGAAACCGCAATCGACATCTTCTTTTGTGCCACCTATAATTGTTTCAAACAGTCATAGAGAAAGACTGAACATAATGAAAGCTCAAAAAGTAGTAAGACTCCTTCACACAGTGAAAGTAAAATTGTGTTCAACCACAATTTCAAAAGAAAAACTTCAAATATTTACCGAACATTGTGAAAAATGTATAATATAAAATTAAAATATCGGCACTCGGTATTGCTCTTTTCATATCGATATGTCGGCATATAAAATATCCCCTGTAAATATCGATACTTTATGGAAAAATAACAATTTATCTACACTCCTGGAAATTGAAATAAGAACACAGTGAATTCATTGTCCCAGGAAGGGGAAACTTTATTGACACATTCCTGGGGTCAGATACATCACATGATCACACTGACAGAACCACAGGCACATAGACACAGGCAACAGAGCATGCACAATGTCGGTACTAGTACAGTGTATATCCACCTTTCGCAGCAATGCAGGCTGCTATTCTCCCATGGAGACGATCGTAGAGATGCTGGATGTAGTCCTGTGGAACGGCTTGCCATGCCATTTCCACCTGGCGCCTCAGTTGGACCAGCGTTCGTGCTGGACGTGCAGACCGCGTGAGACGACGCTTCATTCAGTCCCAAACATGCTCAATGGGGGACAGATCCGGAGATCTTGCTGGCCAGGGTAGTTGACTTACACCTTCTAGAGCACGTTGGGTGGCACGGGATACATGCGGACGTGCATTGTCCTGTTGGAACAGCAAGTTCCCTTGCCGGTCTAGGAATGGTAGAACGATGGGTTCGATGACGGTTTGGATGTACCGTGCACTATTCAGTGTCCCCTCGACGATCACCAGTGGTGTACGGCCAGTGTAGGAGATCGCTCCCCACACCATGATGCCGGGTGTTGGCCCTGCGTGCCTCGGTCGTATGCAGTCCTGATTGTGGCGCTCACCTCCACGGCGCCAAACACGCATACGACCATCATTGGCACCAAGGCAGAAGCGACTCTCATCGCTGAAGACGACACGTCTCCATTCGTCCCTCCATTCACGCCTGTCGCGACACCACTGGAGGCGGGCTGCACGATGTTGGGAAGCGGAAGACGGCCTAACGGTGTGCGGGACCGTAGCCCAGCTTCATGGAGACAGTTGCGAATGGTCCTCGCCGTTACCCCAGGAGCAACAGTGTCCCTAATTTGCTGGGAAGTGGCGGTGCGGTCCCCTACGGCACTGCGTAGGATCCTACGGTCTTGGCGTGCATCCGTGCGTCGCTGCGGTCCGGTCCCAGGTCGACGGGTACGTGCACCTTCCGCCGACCACTGGCGACAACATCGATGTACTGTGGAGACCTCACGCCCCACGTGTTGAGCAATTCGGCGGTACGTCCACCCGGCCTCCCGCATGCCCACTATACGCCCTCGCTCAAAGTCCGTGAACTGCACATACGGTTCACGTCCACGCTGTCGCGGCATGCTACCAGTGTTAAAGACTGCGATGGAGCTCCGTATGCCACGGCAAACTGGCTGACACTGACGGCGGCGGTGCACAAATGCTGCGCAGCTAGCGCCATTCGACGGCCAACACCGCGGTTCCTGGTGTGTCCGCTGTGCCGTGCGTGTGATCATTGCTTGTACAGCCCTCTCGCAGTGTCCGGAGCAAGTATGGTGGGTCTGACACACCGGTGTCAATGTGTTCTTTTTTCCATTTGCAGGAGTGTATATTTTATGAACAGCCCTTGAGCAGGAACCACATGGACGCCGCTGCGAGTCCAAGGCCACACAGGAGCGGATTTCCGAGATAGGCCGCGACTGCCTGTCCCGAGCCCGTCGTTTACCACCGTTACGACGTTCAGGTCCCGCCCGTCGGGTCTGCAGAGAGGCCGGGAACCCTCGCGTGTGGAGTACGTCAGCGGGCTTCCGTGATTTATCCGCGCACCCGGGACTGCGGTGCATGCTCTTCAGGTCAGAGGCCACAGGCGATGGATTTCAGTAGCTGCACCTCTCTCTCGCCGGAAGTGCGCTGTACAACAAGGCGGTATCAGCACAGCACAGCACAGCACAGTATTTTTTGGTTTCTGAAACTCGCTTATATCGTCGAGAGGAAGTCAGTACGGGCAATAAAAACAAGCCTGTGGCGTTAGCCGTCGACCTGGCTATTGTCCTGCCAGTAACAAGACGCACTAGGAGGGAGAAGGTGTCGGGTGTGGTCGCCTTTTACCCCCGGGAAAGGTCCCCCTCCCTGTACTCACTTGTCAGGCTGGAGGTGAGCCGACGAGGGCCCGTCCTGGGGCGACCAAACACCCCCAGCCCTACCTGGAATTGAACCCATAACCCCGCAGGGTCGGAGTCTAGTGCTCTACCAGCTAGGCCACCACACCTACAGTAAGGATAGTAGTAACAAGAAAACTGTAGTAGTCTCCAGCGGTTTATACGACATGTACGCACATTTTTCGCGAAAGGAAAAAAAGTGGCACAAAATGGATGAAAGAAATGGATTGTCGAAGGCACCTCTCCAACCGTGCAAGTACGACAGACTGTCCGAGACACTGCACGTGACGGCTACAAGTCAGTGTAACTGCGACACACTGTTACGAGAGCGCATTTCCTGTTTGTTAGCACGCGATAGTTGGTGTAGAGCATCTGGCGCAGAAAATTGTACTTTAATGTTATCTTCTTAGCCTCAGAAGCGATGGGCCCCGTCTTACAGAAAAAAATATTGGCTTGCCGAATCCCTAGCTCCAAATACACATACACATAGAACACACAAGAATGTTTTTATGAAGATAGGATAGGTAGTCTCCCATGGCGTTGCCGAAGGCCCTATTCCAGCATTTGCCTGGCCTTATTTAGAAAGCCATGGGAAAAACGCAAATCACGATGGCCAGACACGGCAGTCTCCATCCACCCAAATGTGAGTGAGGTGTCGTAACAGCTCAGAGCCTCATTTGCTTGGTTCCTATTGTACAGTGTTCTTTTGGTTACGAGATGATATAAAACATACTTATCCATGCGTATACTGCGGACACCCGGTGGTGACTTCTGGACCACGAACATGCTACCATTCGCCTCGCAGTCCCTTCAGTCTGTTCGGAAAGCTGACTCCAGGCTCTTACACACGAAACTATGCCCCAATGCGCTTCTGTGCCTCCCTTCATACTGTCTGGATAACTGAATCACGATCCCCCCTCCCCTCCCCCTATGATGAATGAGATGTTGACCACAGGAGGATAACAAGTCATTACTATCCCGCACTATAGATCTCGCCACACGATTTCCTTCGAAAAGCATTGTGGTCCTGCACAGTAATCTGACAGTGTGTTCTAATTATCCCTCTTCTTTAGTCCTTAATTGTATAGTACGCATTACTTATGAACTATATTTTGGCTGATGTTTTAAAGAGATGTATCTTACTAACCTTTTTATTTCCTTCGTCAATTTTCCAAACAAATTTATTGATTCACAGAAGTCACTATTTTGAGTTTTTCGTTTGCTTTCCCTTGATAGGTGTTAAGTCCAAAGTGACTATTGTTCCATGATTATTTATAGAACTATTAGTGGAATAGATAAGTTCTCCCTCATATCCACAACAAACTGGTAGACGTACACACTTGGTACAGAAAAAATGTCCAGTATTTTAAATAGTTCTTTCCAACGAGCTAGACTACTACTTGTATATATTATTTCTAAGGCGTTTTTGGGCACTTTGAAAGCTGTGCCTCTTTAATCCCCAGAAAAGAAAGTGAGAAGCAGCGTCCGAGGGCCTCGAAAGATGACAACGGTCGGAAGATGTGGTGTGGTATGTTATGGTGACCTCACGAACATCCAAATGACGCCCTCTGGCGGAGGGTTACACGGCGGCCGAGCTTCATCTCGCTGTCCTCATAATCTGAATTCAGAGTTTCTACGTATGTACGAGGAGATATTGAATAGGATTGGGGAGAAGAGGACTTTGTAGCACAACTTGACTAGAAGAAGGGATCGGTTGGTAGGACATGTTCTGAGGCATCAAGGGATCACAAATTTAGTACTGGAGAGCACCGTGGATGGTAAAAATCATAGAGGGAGACCAAGAGATGAATACACTAAGCAGATTCAGAAGGATGTAGGTTGCAGTAGGTACTGGGAGATGATGAAGCTTGCGTGGAGAGTTGCATCAAACCAGTCTCAGGACTGAAGACCACAACAACACGAGTAGCGTTCAATAACTAATGTAACATTTTTTTCTCTGTCAATTTCGATTCAAAAAATACGGAATTTGTTGTGGGACATGGTGGAATATTCCCACTCCAGTCCCTATAGTTTCATGACGTTCCGATACGTGGCGACACTATTCGTTGGCTTCAAAATGGCGTCTGTAAAGGTGGCGTGTTCCAAGCAGAGAGGTGTCATTTAGTTTCTCTTGGCGGAAAACCAGAGCGTCGTAGATATTCGTAGACGCTTGCCGAATGTCTACGGAGACCTGGCAGTGAACAAAAGCGCGGTGAGTCGTTGGGCGAGGCGTCTGACATTGTCGCAACAAGGTCGCGCAGCCCTGTCCGATCCCCCGAGCGCCGGCCAGCCGCACACAGCTGCGGCTCCTGCAGTGCTGGAACGTGCGGACACCCTCACTCGAGGTGATGGACAGATCACAGTCAGACACCTCGCTGCTCAACTCGAGGTCTCTGTTGGTGGGTGCTGACACACTCGTCCACCAGCTGGGATACTCAAAGCTGTGTGCCCGCAGAGTTCCTCGCTGCCTAACAGATGACCACAAAAGACAACGAAGGACTATCTGTGCGGAAGTGCTTGCGAGTTACGAGGCCGATAGTGAAACGGCAATCCATGGGGTGGCTCCGCAGGAAAAGTTCAGAGCCTCACTCTCGTCCGGTAAGGTCATGGGACGGTCTTCTGGGACCCTGAAGGGTTTAATCAGTTTGATGTCCTCCTTTATGGTGTGACGATCAATTCGGAACTTTATTGTGCTACCTTCAGGGAATTGAAGAAACCACTTCTGCGTGTTCGTAGCCACAAAAATGGGAACGAACTTCTCCTTCTCCATGACACCTCATGACCTCACACAAGACTGCACACCCGACAGCTGACAAAACTTCATTGGAATGTTCTTCTTCATGCACCCTACAGCCCGTATCACCCATCTTCCAATTTCCATATGTCTGGCCCAATGAAGGACGCATTCCGCGAGGAGCAGTACGTGGATGATGGAGAGATTATTGACAGAGCAAGACGGCGGCTCCAACGTCGGCCAGTACAGTGGTAGCATGCAAGCATACAAACCCTCCTAGTAAGATAGTGTAAGGTCGTCCGACTGAATGGAGACTATGTCGAAAACCAGGGTTTTGTAGCCAAAAGATTGAGGAATAATGTGGTGTACTGGAACTCTGAAAAACATCAACCTGCTTTCAGGGGGAAAAAATGTGTTGCATTACTTATTGAACGCCCCCCGTATGCATGTATTGGCGAGGTACGGTATTTGGAAACGACGTGCGACGTTGCTGTTCGACCAGCCACGGCCACACGTGACGAGGAACGCGTGTCGCTCTCGCCGCTTCCCTGGACACCCGCTCCGCCTGACATGTCGGTTATCCACGTACCTGACACGTGGTCGGCGGGCACGGCTTCTACTGAGCACTGCTGATGCTCCGTGGACTTGTATAGACAATGAGGGCAGGTATGCTCAGCATGAACACACACTTTACACGGAACCGTTTTGATCCCCTGCCGCGGCGTTCAGAGCTGAAAACGCAACTCCACATTGCGCTGGGAAGAGAAATACGAGATTCGGCAGCTAAATTCCAAAAGCAAAGGAAAAGCTACAAGGGTAATACCTTTACTGGTCTTCAAAATGACCAGCAGCAACAAGACACTTGTGACTTCGGCCGTAAAGCTGTTGCAAACTGTCACCAAACGATTCTACTGTAGTCGCTTGAAGCACCGTGGTCACACGCAACATTTGCGAAGCGTAGGCCTCTCACGACGAATTCAAGACGACAGATTTGGAGAATAAGGAAGGTGATGAAGTAAAGTCACGCTGCGACGAGCGAGGAAATTGAGCACGCGGACGTTGCAGGTATCCAGCAACGCGTGACCCCGGCGCTCCGACTGAGTCCACGAGAAGCGTTTGCTGACAGTTGCCAACAGCTGTACGACCGATGTCAGAAGTGTGTTGGAGCTAATGCTGAATATTTTTAAGGGCAGTAACTGTGTTTTGTTTGTAACTCTTGTGTCCTTTATTTTCTGATACCACTAACCCAACTTTGCAGACGCATCTTATAGTGCACGCAAACGGCCAAAACACCGACATGTAAAACACGGACGTGTAAAACTCCTGTGTACAGTCGGCATTTCAAGGTTAATCATTCGAAAGAGTACATAAACGTAACCGCTGAACAAACAACTCCGTGTGACGTAATGACCATCAGCTTCACAAGAGCCACACTTCCTAAAACACAAGTTGTCGCGTTGTCGTAGGTTCTTCGCTTATTCGTGTTGCAAGTACAAATGATGGTTCTCGCAGAAGCGATTAAAATACAAGAGAGTGGAAGAGCTCGTGGCAAATACCAGGACAGTGCGCTCGCTGTGGCTTTCGGTGCTGGACCACTGCAGTGTGGAAATACCGACAGTTCGTCGTGTGTCCACACGTTGCCCTGTCAAGCGTGCCTGCTGTTCCGTACATCACTTTGCAGGGACTACTCATCTGCACCTGCGTGACGAATAATGGAAGAACCTACGACAACGCTACAAGTTGTATTTTGGGTAATCTCGCTTTGTAACTACTGTACGTGTCAACCTGTATTGTCTCCAGCAAACGCTTAGCTTTTTGCCATATAAATCCCCATTTATAACTCTGGTGAGTCTGCTGGTCATAAAGGTCTGCTACACGGTAATTTTCCGTCGCTGTTTCGTACCTTAGTAGTCTCTCGAGGTCTCAAGCACCAAACATCGACTGTACAGGAGGAGGAGGAGGAGGAGGAGGAGGAGGAGGGGGGGGGAGATTAGTGTTTACCGTCCCGTCGACAACGAAGTCATTAGGGTCGTACCACAAGCTCGGATTAGTGAACAATTTAAAAGGAAATCGGGCGTGCTCTTCCAGAGGAACCATCCCGGAATTTGCCTGAAGCTATTTAGGAAAATCACGAAAAATCTAAATCAGAATGGCCGAATGCCGATGACTGTACAGAGATGCCGAGTTCGTTCAACAGAGATCGTTCAACAGACACATCTCTGTATTTTTAAAACCATCAGACAGCGTTCTTACGAGAGGTCAGCAACGGCTGCCACTTCTGTCACAAACGGTTCTGTTTGACAAACATCACTAATTTTATGAAGATGGTATCTGTTCCGGAAAGAACAGCTACCATTGATGGCCGTGCAGCTTCTCTAGAATGAAATGATGATTAAATCGAAACCCTTAGCTGCCGACGGGTGTTGTTGATATACATCAATGGGGACAGCTGAAAATGTGTGCTCCAACCGGGACTCGAGCCCGGGTTGTCCTGCATAAATGGCAGACGCTCTATCCGAGTCACCGAGGGCACAGTGGATAGTGCGACTGCAGGGACTTATCCCTTTCACGCTTCCCGTGAGACCCAAATTCCCAACTGTCCACAACGTACATTCGTAGTGTTCCTAATAGACATTTGCCCATTCACTCATTGCTCGCGCCAGACTAAGCTGACGAGTCCCGTAAGAGTTTGGGCAAAGCGTGCGCATTCGCACAGAAGAAGGTCAATGGGCGGGTAGCCTTTAACTATATGAAGATGGTATCTATTCCCGAAAGAACAGATACCATTGATGACCGTGCAGCTTCTCTAGAATGAAATGATAATTAAATCGAAACCCTTAGTTGCCGACAGGTGTTGTTGAAATACATCAATGAGGACAGCTGAAAATGTGTACCGCGACTACCATCACCAGGGTAGAACCATGACGGGGGATCATTGGACTTCATCTCTGCACAAATTAAAGGTTTCTCTCGACGCTAATCGTTTACCTCTTTGCAGGTAAGGAAATTGCCTTTCGTCGGGACGGACGTCCCGGATCGTTGCGTCCCTTCCAAGAGCTTTAAAAGAGGTTCCATCCGCCAGAATTGGTTTTTATTCCCAGGCCCTAAGTAATGGCGGTATGGACGTAGATTGGCATCAAGGGTATTGAAAACTTACAATGTAGTTGAATTAAATTTATTGCTTAAGTACGATCTTGGAATCAAACAAGAACATCAGCTGCACTTTTATTTTCGATCTCCATGACCACTTTCGGCCACCGAGGCCATTTTCAAAAAATTAAAGTACAACTAGTGCTGTTACTTGATTCCAAGTACTTACTGCACTTGCGAAGTCTGCCCGTCCATGTTCTACATACTGGAAAAGAAAAAAGCTGACAGTGTTGAAAAGTAAAATGTGTTTTCGTCAGGCGGAGAGTTACTCGATTGCCCCTCGTAGCCAAATCCCCGGAAATTACGTCACGTGATCTGGTGCGCAGCGGGAAGGTCTGTGCAGTTTCTGCTGCGACAGTTCAACCGCGACCGCCCTCCACGTGGTGACACGGGCGACCGCGAGTGCATTCCAGCCAGCGGCTGCGTCCGCCCGAGGCTTTCCCCGCTCTACATACCGTAGCAGGCACAGACCTAGCACCCCCGTGGACGAGCTACCGTTGGCGGTACAGTGGCGTCTGCGTTCCGCAAGTCAACGTGCGGTGTGGGCCGAGCGTGTACGACGTGCCGCTACTGTCCCCGACACCCCCAGTCACCGTTTCGACAGATGCGGCGCTGCAGGAAGGTTTTTTTGCATCTATTGGAACCTGAGCTATCACAATTTCGGGAGTAAGGCTGCTCACAGTGTCCACCTGTTCCGTAGCGCCTCACACCGCCGTTTGTCGAGCGCTCTGTGGCGCTCTTCCGTCGGTTAAGCAAACCTGTGACGAATCGTGAGGAGCTTTTCCTGTCCCTTCCGTTGATCTGACTGGCTGACGCGCACTACTCAAGAATTAGCAGAACAAGGGTTTTATAAACGGCGTCTTTCGGGCGAGAATCGTACGTCGTTAGGATTCCTATTCATTTTTTTATTTATTGTTCCGTGGGACAAAATTAAGGCGAAGTCTCTATGGTCATGGACCGAGTCAATACATGAAATTATAACACGACAGTAGAAACAGATAAAATGAAATATAAGAAACGTATTCAGGTAACAATTCGTAAGTTTAAATAAAGAAAATCAACAACGTAACACTGGAATTTGCTTAATTTTTTAGCTCTTCCAGGAGCTCCTCGACAGAATAGGAGTGAGCCATGAGGAAGCTCTTCAGTTTAGACTTAAAAGAGTTTGGGCTACTGCTTTTCTGCACAAGAGTGCATTCCACATGCAGATTTGATTTCTGCCTAGTATTAACTGAGTGAAAGCTGCTAACTTTTGGGAATAAGCTAATATTGCTAACAACAAACGACATTAAAGAAAATATATACTGTGAGGGCAATGTCAGAATTTCCAGACTATTGAATAGGGGTCGACAAGAGGTTCTCGAACCACATATAGCTCGAACAGCCCGTTTTTGAGCCAAAAATACCCTTTCTGAATCAGAAAAATTACCCCAAAAAATAATACCATACGACATAAGCGTATGAAAATATGCGAAGTAGACTACTTTTCGTGTTGAACTGTCACTTACTTCAAATACTGTTCTAATGGTAAATAAAGCAGCATTTAGTTTCTGAACAAGATCCTGAACATGGGCTTTCCACAACAGCTTACTATCTATCCGAACGTCTAGGAACTTGAACAGCTCTGTCTCGCTTATAATATGCCCATTCTGTCTGATCAAAATATCGGTTCTTGTTGAATTGTGAGTTAGAAACTGTAAAAACTGAGTCTTACTTTGATTTAGCATCAAATTATTTTCCACAAGCCACGAACTTATTTCATGAACTACATTATTTGATAATGTTTCCTTACCTTCTGCTTTCTGTTCTTAAAGTAAGAGGCGAACCAATTGTAAGCTACTCCCCTTACTCCATAATGGTCCAATTTCTGCAGTAATATTTTGTGGTCAACACGGTCAAAAGCCTTCGTTAAATCAAGGAAAACACCTAGCGTTCGCAACGTTTCACCTATGGTAAGGCTTAGTTTGGCTCTTGCCTTTCCGACCACTAGAAATCAGAAACGAGCTTTAAACTCGTCTCCGTGTGCCCGTGGACTCCGCCGCACCCCACTTGTCACCTGAGTCTGTTGTCAGGTAGAAGTTGACCCGTGTCGCTCAGAAAGGAGAGCGAGCACACGGGTTCCCAATTACGATCGCGGACTCGCGGCATTCCCGCCACATACGCAACCGATCGAAAGAAATTTCCACCATTAAACTGTAAATTACCGTTCTTTTAATGCACACAGTATAATTAGGGCTCTATAGGCAGTCTCAAGTACAAATTGAAATGTCACGAGATGTTCGACCTGCCTAAAAGAAAGAAGCAAGTTATATACCTGGTGTGTTGGCGGAAGAGCCAACACCGTGTTACGAGAGGAGGCCGAAATGCACGCGCATTAGCTCACGCAGGCTGGCGTGAGAAGGGAAGGACTATACTGACGTGAGGTCTGGAACATGACAAGGAATTAGAATTCAGAAAGCATACGGAATTAGTTTGATACTTAACTTTAATCCATTAGTGATGAACGTCGCCTTTGACGGTACATGATTCACAATATTAGCTGTTCAGAATAGTAACTGAATATGGCGCCTTGCTAGGTCGTAGCAAATGACGTAGCTGAAGGCTATGCTAAACTGTCGTCTCGGCAAATGACAGCGTATGTACGCAGTGAACCATCGCTAGCAAAGTCGGCTAGGGAGTATCTCTAGACTAGACCTGCCGTGTGGCGGCGCTCGGTCTGCAATCACTGATAGTGGCGACACGCGAGTCCGACGTATACTAACGGACCGCGGCCGACTTAAAGGCTACCAACTAGCTAATGTGGTGTCTGGTGGTGACATCACAATACTAATTTAGCGATTGTTCGGTTACCAGTGAATATCGGCCGGCTGGTGTGGCAGAGCGATTCTAGGCGCTTCAGTCTGGAACCGCGCGACCGCTACGGTCGCAGGTTCGAATCCTGCCTCGGGCATGGATGTGTGTGATGTCCTTAGGTTAGTTATGTTTAAGTAGTTCTAAAATCTAGGGGACTGCTGACCTCAGCTGTTAAGTCGCATTGTGCTCAGAGCCATTTGAACCATTTTTTGAGAGTGAGTACCGTTCTGTTTGTACACATAGGGTGACAATTATTGAACTATATGAAATAAAATCCTCATAATTTCTGAAAGGTTTGCGTTAGGACGTTCAAACTACTCGTTTGGCCGCGGTGCATGATGGGAATTAGTATGCACACGAGTACGCGCCTTGTTGTCGGCCACGTTCATTTGGGGGACTGAGAATGCGTATTTCACGATCGAGAAGTCTCTTCACCCTCGACAGGTGATTGCTAGGTGTACAATGTCCAATCACGGAATAATCTGTGCGATATTCCTTGATTGCACGGTGAGTACTTAAGGTTTTGGAAGATGATGTCATCCCTAATATCCAAAGTGACCCTGGTTCCGATAAGATGTGCTTGACGCAAGACGGAGCTCAACCCCATCGAAGCAGGAGAGTGTTTGATGTCCTGGAGGAGCACTTTGAAAACCCCATTCTGCCTCTGAGGTACCCAGGGCTCCCTGGCATGGGCCTCGATTGGCCGCCATATTCTCCGGATCTGAACACATGCGACTCCTTTTTGTGGGACTATATTAAAGACAAGTTGTACAGCAATAACACCAAAACCATCGCTGAGCTGAAAACGGCCATTCAGGAGATCATCGACATCGATGTTCCGACACTTCAGAGACTCGTGTAGAATTTCGCTATTCGTCTGCGCCACATCATCGCCAATGATGGCAGGAATATCGAACATGTCATAACCTAAATCCGAATATCTGTAGTGATGTTTACATGTTGAATAAAGCGTGCACGCCGTAGTTTGGAACTACTTTACGTTTTCTTCGTATAGTTAAATAATTGTCACACTGTACATTTATATACGAGGGTGAGTCAAATGAAAACCTTAAATTTGTAATAAAAAATCGAAATTTCGCGCCGCTATCCTGTAGGTTGGTAAGCATGCTACAAACAGCGTGCAGAATGGCCTTCAGGTGGCAGCATAGTGCAGATGCACACATACCGTTGTAGTATCAGTATAAAGAAGGCCGCCCCACTCGCGACTTGCACCAGCCAAGAACAGCGTTCTGTTATTCGGTTTTTAGGTAGTGAAGGTTTGAAACCTATTGAAATTCATCGACGAATGAAGGTTCAGTACGGTGATGCATGTTTGTCACTACAAGTCTAAGAATGGAGTAGGAACTTCGCAAATGGTGTGACTTCAGTGGAAAATGCTCCTCGTTCAGCACAGAACATTGCAGCAGTTGAAGCCATACTGAAGGAAAACCGCCGAGTGACACTGAATGACATTGGAGCATGGTTACAGATTAGTCATGAGTGCATGATGTGATCCAGTTTCACAAAGTGTCTGGAAGATGGGTGCCACGGTAGCTGACTCCTGAAATGAGAGAACGACGTGTTGACGCTTGTGAAGAACTTCTTCGGCGCTTTGAACGAGAAGATGACGGTTTCCTTGCAAGAATCGTTACTGGGGACGAAACCTGGGTTCACTTCCGCCAACCGGAAATGAAGAGAGCGAACAAGCAATGGCGCCATTCCTCATCACCGAAACCAAAGAAGTTTCGAACAGAACCATCAGCAGGGAAGGTTATGCTGACTCTCTTTTGAGACGAAAAAGGCGTCATTTTGGAGCATTACATGCCTAGAGGGACCACTGTCACCAGTGCATCACACACAAATCTGCTAAAAAATCGTCTGCGGCCTGCAATCAAATCAAAGCGACGTGGATTGCTGTCAGCAGATGTCCTTTTGCAACGTGACAATGCAAGGCCCCACACCGCCCGTACAACAGTTGCCACAATCACAGACCTGCATTTAGAGTGTCTTCCTCATCCACCATACTCACCAGACCTTGCCCCAAGTGATTTCCATATTTTTGGACCACAGAAAGACGCAATTGAAGTAAAGAAGCTCCGTTCTGATGAAGAGGTACGCCACGCGGTGCATGAGTGGTTGCGTGGACTACCGAAAGAATTTTTTTTCTAAAGGAATTTATGTACTTTGTAAGCGCTGGAGGACTTGCATTGAACGTGGGGGAGATTATGTTGAAAAGTGATACAGCTTTGTACCACTTCCGTACAATAAATATCTAAGGTTTTCATTTGACTCAACCTCGTATATAAAACTTATTCGAAGACTGCTGTAAATTTCTTTTAACATTCAATATCTATTGAGAGAATGAAATGAAATGATCGTATGGCATTGTTGGCCGGGAGGCCCCTTGCGGGGAAGTTCGGCCGCCGTATTGCAAGTCCTTTTTAGTTGACGCCACTTCGGCGACTTGCACGTCAATGATGATGAAGAACACACAACACACAGTCATCACGAGGTAGAGAAAATCTCTGACCCCGCCGGGAATCGAACCCGGGACCCCGTGCGCAGGAAGCGAGAACGCTACCGCAAGACCACGAGAGAATGTCTAGCAATAACACTGTCACACACACACACACACATTTTCGAGGCATTCCCGAGTATGTAACGACACTACCAGAAATCACGAGGATCAAGTGCAATCTCTCAACGGTGATCAATTGTTAGAATGAATTATAGAAATGAATGATAAGTTACACAACTTGCTGTTAGCCGAAAACGCAAGTTGCCATGACCAAAGAAATACAAAAATAGCGGTCTTCTTTCTCGGAGGGATATAATAGTAACGTTCCGTGCCCAGTTTTTGACCGAGCGAGGTGGCGCAGTGGTTAGAACACTGGACTTGCATGCGGTAAATTCTTGTGCCTGGAACACATTCTTGCGACGTGAGATGCGTTTCAATAATGAAGAAGACGCTGAATCAATATTGTCTGCTAACTACACATTACAAATAAAATTAGTACAATATAAGTGTACTTGTTTGCGATATATTTGACAATCTTAGCGTTATGATCGAAACAAATAGTGCTATTATAGAAAAATCAAAACTTTTTGGAATTGATACATCTTGTCAAGTATCATTGACAATATTTGAAACAAATGTCTTTTCTATACCTCTGGTAATAACGAGTCTATAAAACCGTCGTGTCTGTCAGTTTATCTTAGAACACACTAATCTCCAACACCACTAGATGAATTTTCATGGGGTTTCCGTAGGTAATTCGAGCGCAAATTTGGGGCACGGCACAGTGGTTAGTTCATCAAAATCGTCTAATCGAAAAAATATATACATACGTATTATAAAAATGTACGTATGTATTTATGTATGTTCCACATCTCCTCTGAAACCACTTGACTGATTTCAACCAAACTTTATATACGTATCACTTACTGCCTGGAAAGAATCGCTGTGGATATAAGAACCACCCACCTATAGAAAAAGGAAAGGGTTGAGCCCTAAAAGAAATGCACGCCACGACGCGCCAATAGCCAGATTTTATTCATCCAGTACTTGACGAGAAGACCAGTTAGTGACTTGCAACAAACTTTAAAGGTAATTTCAAATCCTCACACAATACTTTTTCTCGCTGACAACCCTCTCAAAGTATGACAACAAAAAAATATTGCTTATGTTGTGTACATAGTTCCACGTAGTCAGCGCGTACACAACTTTCCCACTAGAGCGCGCCCCGCTAAGCACAACAGCGCAGGCGCAGCGCTCGTCCGTCTCCACACTACGAGATGGCGCTGTCTTAGAGACGGACCAAATTCTGCTTCCGCTGATCCACGTATTAAAATGTAACGCAGCCAATGAGATTGCTGCTAACGTAGAATCTTTTCTCCTCGCGGATCACACTCGCGCAGTGATACCTGAACGCGCGAGGTATTATAACGAGTGTACAGACCTCCGATTAGTCAGTCTGCATTAGTCTGCATTAGTCTGTACCAGTCGGTACGAGTTCTACATTTGTCTGTACCAGTCTATAGTCACGTTTCAGTCTGCGCCTAATAAGATTACCATAGTCCTGTGCATACCCATGAAGATAAATGTATAAACACTTTTGCCAAGTATCAAAGATATATGTGAGAATAAGATTAACGTACCAATACCGAAGGAACTTCAGATTGTCAATTGTAAATAGCATCCAGAACCGAGTTAAGTAATTTTTATGCTTGTTATTATTTTAATAAATGTGTGTGAAAATTAATCAAGTTCTGTTTAAAGTTGGTCACCGTCAATCTGCTACTCTAAGTGTGCAAGTGGTATTTCTATCGTCTGACCTAATGGCAGGAGATAAACACGCCGAGATAAGACCACGAGACATATTGCTGACACTCGCCTACTTCGTTAGAGTGACAAGTCAAATAATCTGATGGTGTGTGTACTGATGGTCTTACAGTACACACACCACCGCTTACTACATTTTCGATGTTTGTTTCAGTAAAACATGCATGAAACATGACGTCATGACGTTTAAATTTATTACTTCTTTGCTACTGACTCTATTCGCAACATATTTAGCATATATGGCGCTGACTGTATCTACAAAATTATATCATTGTACTACACACGGTTCATAAGGTATGAGAGAAGAAGGAGATCCAAAGAGAAAGGTGGAGGAGGAGCTGTGCACAGAAAGGGAAGGCGGAGATGGGGAACGTGGGGGAAGAGGGCGTAGAAGGGAAAGAGGAGGAGATGGACAGAGAGAGGGAGGGGGGAAGGAGATGGACAGAGAGAGGGGGAAAACTGATGGACAGAGAGGAGGTGGACAGAGAGGAGGGGGAGGAGGAGACGCAGTAATAGGACTGACGTAAATACATACGAGGGCAAAGCCGGGTGCTCGGGTTGTTTCCAAATAAGAAATGTAATATGGGGTCCAACAAACCGCACCAGACTAGTATTTTTAAATTACACTACTGGCCATTAAAATTGCTACAGATGCTATGATATGCAAAATATTAGCTTTTCAGAGCATTCACACAAGGTTGGCGCCGGTGGCGACACCTACAACGTGCTGACATGAGGAAACTTCCCAACTGATTTCTCATACACAAACAGCAGCTGACCGGCATTGCCTGGTGAAACGCTGTTGCGATGCCTCGTGTAAGGAGGGGAAATGCGTACCATCATGTTTCCGACTTTGGTAAAGGTCGTATTGTAGCCTATCGCGATTGCAGTTTATCGTATCGCGACATTGCTGCTCGCGTTGGTCGAGATCCAATGACTGTTAGCAGAATATGGAGTCGGTGGGTTCAGGAGGGTAATACGGAACGCCCTGCTGGATCCCAACGGCCTCGTATCACTAGCAGTCGAGATGACAGGCATCTTATCCGCATGGCTGTAACGGATCGTGCAGCCACATCTCGATCCCTGAATCGATAGATGGGGACGTTTGCAAGACAACGACCATCTGCACGAATAGTTCGACGACGTTTGCAGCAGCATGGACTATCAGCTCGGAGACCACGGCTGCGGTTACCCTTGACGCTGCATCACAGACAGGAGCGCCTGCGATGGTGTACTCAACGACGAACCTGGGTGCACGAATGGCAAAACGTCATTTTTTCGTGATGGTCGCATCCATGTTTGGCGACATCGCGGTGAACGCACATTGGAAGCGTGTATTCGTCATCGCCACACTGGCGTATCACCCGGAGTGATGGTATGGGGTGCCACCGGTTACACGTCTCGGTCACCTCTTGTTCGCATTGACGGCACTTTGAACAGTGGGCGTTACATTTCAAATGTGTTACGACCCGTGGCTCTACCCTTCATTCGATCCCTGCGAAAGCTTACATTTCAGCAGGATAATGCACGACCGTGTGGTGCAGGTCCTGAACGGGCCTTTCTGGATACAGAAAATGTTCGACTGCTGCCCTGGTCAGCACATTCTCCAGATCTCTCACCAATCGAAAACGTCTGGTCAATGGTGGCCGAGCAACTGGCTCGTTACAATGCGCCAGTCTCTACTCTTGATGAACTGTGGTATCGTGTTGAAGCTGCATGGGCAGCTGTACCTGTACACGCCATCCAAGCTCTATTTGACTCAATGTCCAGGTGCATCAAGGCCGTTATTACGGCCAGAGGTGGTTGTTTGGGTACTGGTTTCGCAGGATCTATGCACTCAAATTGCGTGATAATGTGAACACATGTGAGTTCTAGTATAATATATTCGTTTAATGAACACCCGTTTATGATGTGCATTGGTGTAGCAATTTTAATGGTCAGTAGTGTAGTTGTGCACAGTAAGGAAGGCTTAACGGGTGGAGGAACGCGAGCTCCGCCAGCGCTCGTGGTCCTGCCTTCTGCCTACGAGAAGGGACCGCTCGACCGCGAGCGCACGCTGTTTCCCGCAGTGTGTTTTGTCCGAGCAGCCTCAGAAACAAACTGCCGCCACCGGACACACGCGCATCGCCGGCGTGCTTTACGATGCCGCAGCGCGCCCGCTACACTCAGCCGCCGCCTACACACAACTCGGTCATGTTCAACAGGGGAGCTCTTGCCGCCACTTCGCTGCGATAAAGTAGGGTCTCAAAAGCCGGTGAGCGGGTGCTGAAGCAAATACGATATTTTACCGAAGGCTATCGATTTCTGCCGACTGGAGCGTGACTGTTCCAACCAAACTGCTTCTACATATACAGGGTGGTCAGAAAATGTGTGAAATGTTTGTAGGGATGTTACAGGACAGGTTGTACTGAGACATAAATGTTAATAAAGAAATTCGATACGTTGCTCCGTTTCCGAGTTATTTAGCATAGAATTTAGCCAATCGGGGCGTCGCGCGCTCACGCTCAAGCGGCCTGCCAGGGGCGGTGTTGCCCAACGAGTGCTTTGTCTCGTCAGCTGAAACTTGAATTCACGCGCGCGACGATCTGAATGGCTAACTTCAATGCTAAATAACTCGGAAACGGAGCAACGTATCGAATTTTTTTCTTATCATTTATGTCTCAGTACAACCTGTCCTGTAACATCCCTACAAACATTTCACACATTTTCTGACCACCCTGTATAATAGAATAGTAAGAGAAATTTCAAGCACATCTCACACGTACCATACTATTGCATATGATTGTAATTCTATGTCAGTAAAGCTTTGTATCTTGAAAAACATGCAGCTGAGTCTGACACCAAATATAGTACACATATTGAGACAGCGGAGGAAGTTAACAAAACAGCTGCTTCCAAGTTCTATGTGAAACAGTTGACGAATAGCGTTACCACGACTTCCAATTTGATATATTTGGAAGATTTTTTTTTTCAGAAAAATGGGTAGCTCTCAGAATTTTTATGAGAATGACAGTGAAGTCAGCGTCTCGTGAACGCAGTTCGGGCAAATTAAAGGTTAAAAATTCTTAAGGCCGAGTATGGCCGAAGGCTGACTGAAAAATTTTGTCCAAGGAAAACAACCAGCTGCTACACTTACGAGTGCCATCACTTAAACTGCGAACCCCCGAGAAAGACTTGGGAAACCCCGGACATACGCGTCAAATCGGGTTCTTTACCCCGTTCCACCAACACCGAGTCAAAGGAAGGCCTCGGCGCTTGTTCGTGACGTCACGTCAGCCAGGCACGGCGAACGCCAGGTCTGTTGCAGGCACATTCATAATGGTGGTGTCTGCCTCTCTGACACAGGAAAATGTGAAATTATTGGCGATAGTTGACCAACACACATTGTTCTGAGAGATTTCTGCAATCGATTAATTGTACAATTCATTACACTTCTTAACAAATAGTGTACTCCTGAACTTAATTTTCCACCTGTTTTAGGGATTGACATACAAAAACAATTTCATGGTCCAGCAGCAACAGAATTCGTGTTTCTTTACCTTATTTGTAAATCTGAGGAAGTTACGTTTGTACTGGGTTGCTTTTACAAGAAACTGTGAACATATTGGTGCGCTTCATCAGGTATCTTGGTTGACTATGGGGTGAGGAGCATTGAATGTTAATGAAATATCTTGCGATTGTAAACGTTGAGGGAGGGGGGGGGGGGGGGGGGACAGAAGAAGAGGGAAAAGAGAGATACTTGTTTTATCAAATAAAAATTTTTTATCTTATAAAGTTTCTCCTTTCAGTTGCAAGAGAGGAATATTTATCTTTTCTAATGTGCATGTTTAAAAAAGTTTAAGCTCAGCAGTATTTTCGATGTATTAAGCTATTTCGTTTCTTGTTTAGAATTACTTTCGTTGAAAACGACTGTAATCTAATGACTGGCAACAGTTGGCCATTTATATATGTAAATTAGTTCACATTTCCAGTGACGATGTCAAACGAAAATAAATAAATGAATAAATAAAAGAAACGAGTTAATTGTAAGGGGGTTGGGGTAAGTTTCGATAACAAAATGGATCAAGTAAATAAAGTTACTTGAATGTAAAATATCCGAAGCTCGCAATGGGGCAAAGCATCTTCTCATATTGATCTACGTTTGTTTCGACAGGATTCAGTAATACAGAACTATGATCTTCATTTGTATCTTTACGATAGTAAGAAAATCTTTCATCTAAATAAAACTGCAGAATCCAAAACAATACCAAAAATAAGAGATTTATGGTGGTAAGCACGCCCAGACGTTTCTGCCTGCAACACACCTCCTTCCCCCCCCCCCCCCCCCCCCCAAACACACCAGCGCATTGTCCTGCAAAACCAGCGTGCGCGCGCTTCCCACCGATCAGCAGCTGCGATTCAAGTTAAACAGGAAAGCAAAGGCAGTTATACAGACGCTCATGTTCAATTGAACTTCGCTTAACACCGTGACTACTAGCACGTGTACAATTAAAACAAATAGGCAAGAGATACAATAAAACCACGACGAGTTAGAACATCTTAACAAATATACATGATACACAATTTCTTAAGTCGCTGTGCTGCAGTATCCAGACGTCACGTTTGCGGCACGGACATATAAGTGCACACCCGTACAGTCAGCAGCTGTCGTATGGTGGGCGGATGGCACTGTGCGTGCAGTAAATTGTCGACTGCCGGCGGCTTCTCATTACTCCGAGTGAAGAAGCATGGAAACCAATGAAGAAAGGTGGATAATACGTCTACAGGAGAGCGTCTGCGTCTGCGTGCGCTTGCCGCTGCTTTTTATTGTAAAATGAACGAAGCGACCAGCGCGCCTAGACGTACTTAATAAATTTTAACTAAAATTTTCCAACAAGAACTGCCGTTGGTGGGGAGGCTTGCGTGCCTCAACGATACGGATAGCCGTACCGTAGGTGCAACCACAACGGAGGGGTATCTGTTGAGAGGCCAGACAAACGTGTGGCTCCTGAAGAGGGGCAGCACCCGTTTCAGTAGTTGCAGGGGCAACAGTCTGGATGACTCATCAACCAAACAGGCCTTGCTTTGCTGGTCCTGTGAACGGCCGTAATTTTTTTCCGAGGGAATGCAGCTCTACTGCATCGTTAAATGACAGTGGCGACACCTTGGGTACAATATTCCGGAGGTAAAATACACCCAGTTCGGCGGAAACTACTCAGCAGGATATCGTCATCAAGACAAACAAAACTGGCGTTCTACGGGTCGAAGCGTGGAATGTTAGACATCTTAGTCGAAATGCTTAGAAAATTTACACAGACAAGTGGATATGCCGAAGTTCGATATCGTGGGGATTAGTGAAGTCGGGCGGCAGGATGAACAAGACTTCTAGTCAGCTGAATATAGCGTTATAAATACAAAGACAAATAGCTCTAATAACTACAAAGCAAACTGGAATCCAGATTAGCTACTATGAACAGCTTGGTGAATGCTTTACTTAAGTCAAGATGGACACCAAGCCAGCACTAACCACAATGGCATAAGGTCATATGCCAGCTAGCACCGCAGATGATGAAGACACTGAAGAAATGTGTCATAAGATAAATGAAATTACTCAAGTAGCTAAAGGAGACGAAAATTCAGTTGTGATGAGGGACTAGAATTCCATAGTAGAAAATGACGATAAGGAAAAACAGATGTGAATATCGACTGGAGGAAAGGAATGAAAGAGGAAGTTGCTTGGTATAAGTTTGTGTGGAGCATAATTTAATCGCTAACACTTGGTTTAAGAATCACGAAAGAAGGTTGTATACGTGGAAGACATATGGAGACGCCGGAAGGTTTCAGATTGATTATGTAATGGTTCAAATGGTTTAAATGGCTCTCAGTACTATGGGACTTAACTTCTGAGGTCATCAGTCCCCTAGAACGTAGAACTACTTAAACCTAACTAACCTAAGGACATCACACACACCCATGCCCGAGGCAGGATTCGAACCTGCGACCGCAGTGGCCGCGCGGTTCCAGGCTGAAGCGCCTAAAACCACTCGACCACTCCGGCCGGCCAAAAGCAATGGGCCCATAATTCTCCCTTGGGGTACGTCCTGGGTTATTTTTGCGTTTCAAGACTTCTCTCTGTTGAGAATGAAATCCTAAGTTCTGTTTGCTAGAAACTCTTCAATCTATTAGTCACACGGCTGTCCTGACACTGCGCACGCTCGTATTTCGTTCGTTAGACTGCAGTCGGGAACTGTATCGAATATGTTAAGGAAGCCAAGGAGCACCTGGGCGATCGTATCTACCGTCTTCTGGGTTTCGTGGACGAGGAATATATATCCGTACATTTTTGTACCACGGTGGATCGCAATCTTAGCGTCAGCGTTGACAATTTTTTTTCCCCTGATACCGTGCTGCCCCTTAACCCAGAGC
This sequence comes from Schistocerca serialis cubense, assembly GCF_023864345.2. Classification (NCBI taxonomy): domain Eukaryota; kingdom Metazoa; phylum Arthropoda; class Insecta; order Orthoptera; family Acrididae; genus Schistocerca; species Schistocerca serialis. The sequence continues at coordinate 495,023,064 of NC_064646.1, forward strand.
ACGGTGATTTTCAGTTACGGCGCTGCAGTTCTGCAATACGGTTCATAATGCGGTACAGTAAAGTAACTGGTATTACTGACAACATGATACCGCACGAGCAGCTAAGCTGGTCGCCAGTCTGGCAGAAGTATGACTGCACCGGTACCTAACCCGCCGGCACATTTAACTACCCCTAACACTGGAAACAGCTCCTCTGCAAGGACCGAGGCTTCCGGAGGGAGACGGAATGGACGAATACGGAGCATCTGTCGGTGCTTGTGACGCGATCTGAAGTACGCGTTCGATCTGGGTAGAGACGGTGAGTATGTTGGCATCCACTTAGAAAGGCGTCATACAAGCTTCCGTGCAAGGGGTACCCGCGTGAATGCCTCGTGCTGCTGCCGTATACTGTAATTTATGACACGGCCGCTCACAGTGGGCCCGGTCGCAGCCCTTCTGGAGTCCACGCACTCCAGCACACGGACGGCACAGTACGACGGCGGCAGACTCTGCTGCTGTGCAGTGCGGCTGCCTCACCACGGGCGTCGCGTTGCGCTGACTGTGAGCGGGCCTCGCCCCCTGCTGTGGCGCCACGTGCAGCCGACCTCCCGTCTGTCAGCAGAGCAGGCTGCCTCGTGCCGCTGCCCGGCTCCTACATCTACATCTACATGATTACTCTGCAATTCACATTTAAGTGCTTGGCAGAGGGTTCATCGAACCACAATCATACTATCTCTCTACCATTCCACTCCCGAACAGCGCGCGGGAAAAACGAACACCTAAACCTCTCTGTTCGACCTCTGTTTTCTCTTATTTTATTTTGATGATCATTCCTACCTATGTAGGTTGGGCTCAACAAAATATTTTCGCATTCGGAAGAGAAAGTTGGTGACTGAAATTTCGTAAATACATCTCGCCGCGACGAAAAACGTCTTTGCTTTAATGACTTCCATCCCAACTCGCGTATCATATCTGCCACACTCTCTCCCCTATTACGTGATAATACAAAACGAGCTGCCCATTTTTGCACCCTTTCGATGTCCTCCGTCAATCCCACCTGGTAAGGATCCCACACCGCGCAGCAATATTCTAACAGAGGACGAAAGAGTGTAGTGTAAGCCGTCTCTTTAGTGGACTTGTTGCATCTTCTAAGTGTTCTGCCAACGAAACGCAACCTTTGGCTCGCCTTCCCCACAATATTATGTATGTGGTCTTTCCAACTGAAGTTGTTCGTAATTTTAACACCCAGGTACTTAGTTGAATTGACAGCCTTGAGAATTGTACTAATTATCGAGTAATCGAATTCCAACGGATTTCTTTTGGAACTCTGCAGCAAATCCTCTATACTTGCTACTGAGTAACGAATATCCCACAAGACTCCAAGTACTGATTCGGTAAGCTTTAAGACTACCTCTGTCAGTACAGACTACCTCTGCCAGTCATACGTACATACCACTGTGCGTTCTTCGAATCAGTACTCAGCTTCGCAGCTAGCACGTGGGCACATAGACAGAACGTGGTCACCAACGAAGCATCCGTCAGACGAGGGTAGAGAAGTGTCCTACTTAGGCTTTCTGGAGCCTTCGGTACCACCTCAGCGGATGCACTGTGTGTGGTGCTCGGAATATGCCCCATAGATATCACGATCAAATACAGAGCTGCAAGGTACTGGTTAAAGGTGGGGAGACTAGATAAGGTACACACAATAACCGGTGTGCCGATAGAGACGATACGTCACGTTAAAAGTTGGCGTTTGGATACATGGCAAGGTGAGTGGCATATAATTGATAAGGGACGTAGACTGCACGACTTCCTCCTTGACATAAGGGAGCGGTTGAGAATGAGACATATCGATCCCAGCCGCGGTATGGTACATTTCTTAACCGGGCACGGACCTTATCCCACGCACTTAAACCGCGTGAGTCTGAGGCAGACACCTACATGCACATGCGGAGAAGAAGATTCCCCAGAACACACTGTCTTTTTCTGCGGGCAATACGCGAACAATAGACATACACTACACTTAGACTACACAGATACAGACATAGATATATACACAGCAATAAGAGACGATGAACAATGTGCACAATTAAACGCATTGACAAACAGTATTTCAAAAACAACACATGAAGAGTACATGCGGACACGACATTACAAACATGCCTACGCGCAGCGTAACAACAATCTCCAGAGGATGGACAGCGATACCCACAGTGACAGCGAAAATAGTGACAATGAGGAGGAACAGGAGGAGGAAGCTGAGATGTGACATAAGGTGCTGGTGATCTGGCCAAGAAAACACCAAATGCTGTACATGGATGGGCATCTAAAGTAGTTAATACATAGGATTAGTAATAAATAGGATATGCAACATTATTTCTCTACTAATAACCATTTGTGTGTGTGTGTGTGTGTGTGTGTGTGTGTGTGTGTTGTGGGTGTGTGGGTGTGTGTGTGACTGGCGGTCAAAGGCTCGAAGACAGCATTCCGAGGTTTTCACCGTCAGTCACATTCGGTGATGGTACTAACAAATCTCTCCAGACGCCGAATAGCACGCCATCTGTGTCGGGAGTCGCGTCGCGTCGGTATCATTGCTATAAACAGCCTCGGGTGCCGTATTAAATCTTCTTTTCATATTCTTCTTAAAATACAACAAAATTTTAATTATATTTCAACCTTAAATTATCGTTATTTTGAAAAGTATCATTCTTTGTAAATGTTGTAGATAAAACAAAAGAAAAGAAAACTGTAAAAAGATGAAAAACGAAAATTGTAAGATGTACGACCTGTTTTAAACATCAGGTAACACGTCTATAATTTGGCAATAAATAAATAAAAAATTCCGCATGTAGCCGTTTTCGCACGGAAATTCGTGCCCGACTCGGGTCGAATCGGTAGGTTCCGGCAGCCAATCGGAGTAACGAATACGCCTCCCATTTCGTTGCTCTTGACGCGTTCCTTTCGTCCTGATAATTCGCTCTCGCCGTGCGTGCCTGACCACCAAACATAGACGGCTTGAGTGAGCATAACTGTTCGAAACTTCTTTTCCTTACTCTGAAAACGGCAACAGTAATCGTAATATGTTGTTGTTGTTGTTGTCTTCAGTCCTGAGACTGGTTTGATGCAACCCTCCATGCTACTTTATCCTGTGCAAGCTTCTTCATCCCCCAGTACCTACTGCAACCTACATCCTTCTGTATCTGCTTTGTGTATTCATCTCTTGTCTCCCTCTACGATTTTTACCCTCCACGCTGCCCTCCAATACTAAATTGATGATCCCTTGATGCCTCAGAACATGTCCTACCAACTGATCCCTTCTTCTAGTCAAGTTGTGCCACAAACTCCTCTTCTCCCCAATCCTATTCAGTACTTCCTCATTAGTTAAGTGATCTACCTCTCTAAACGTCAGCATTCTTCTGTAGCACCACATTTCGAAAGCTTCTATTCTCTTCTTGTCCAAACTATTTATCGTCCATGTTTCACTTCCATACATGGCCACACTCCATACAAATACTTTCAAAACGACTTCCTGGCGCTTAAATCTATACTCGATGTAAACAAATTTCTCTTCTACAGAAACGCTTTCCTTGCCATTGTCAGTCTACATTTTATATCCTCTCTACTTCGACCATCATCAGTTATTTTGCTCCCCAAATGGCAAAACTACTCTACTGCTTTAAGTGTCTCATTTCCTAATCTAATTCCTTCAGCGTCACCCGACTTAATTCGACTACATTCCATTATCCTCGTTTTGCTTTTGTTGATGTTCATCTCATACCCTCCTTTCAAGACACTGTCCATTCAGTTCAACTGCTCTTCCAGGTCCTTTGCTGTCTCTGACAGAATTACAATGTCATCGGCGAACCTCAAAGTTTTTATTTCTTCTCCATGGAATCGTAATATAGGCTTATTAAATTCGGGGTGCAGCTCTCAATGTACCTGAAACTTCCTGGCAGATTAAAACTGTGTGCCGGACGGAGACTCGAACTCGGGACCTTTGCCTCTCGCGGGCAAGTGCTCTACAACTGAGCTACCCAAGCACGACACACGCCCCGACATCACAGCTTTACTTCTGCCAGTACCTCGTCTCCTACCTTCCAAACTTTACAGAAGCTCTCCTTCGTTGCAGAGTGAAAATCTCATTCTCAACGTACCTGTTCGATTTAAACAATAATACGACCAACAATGAGGCGTCTCGGATGAAAGTATTGGCTACTTACGCAACGGAAGCGGACGTTAAATCTGGTGGTACCTTTCGTAAGTATCCTCAAATGTAGCAATCTTCCCCCTGAATAAAAGTAAGAAATCAGTTCGTAGATTGTAGTTTCTGAAACACTTGTGGAGAGGGATAGTGTTCTGCGGAGAGATACCTGCGCGGTGCCTGGGGCTCTTGTAGAGGTGGGCGGCTTTGCGCAGGAGGCTGTGACGACAGACTGACCTGTAGCTCAGCCCGAGGTCTAGGTTAGGACGGATGTCGACAGTTCGCTGGTGAGTCGGCGACGCCAACGAACGAACGACAAAGAGGAAAACTACCTAAAGTGTCTTGGCCACGCCAGAAATATCAACATACTACATCTTCACACAAGAGTCACTTTGCACAGCTGTCAGAAACTTGGAACAGCGACAAGACTCAATGAATTGCCCACTGCCCCGTCGGTCCACACCACCGTGTCGATGGCATGTGTTACAGTGCAAATATTCGTACGAAAAAAATTGAAGGCATGGAAAAAACGTAACATACGCATAAATAGTTACTTCCACAGTAAAAATTTAAGTGAAGAATTTTCTCAGAAAATGAACCATTTTACAACTCGATGGCCGTCGCCAGAGCTTTTTTACCAACAGTCTTGCATACGCGTAAACGAAATTAATAGCACATTGTAATGTTATGTGTGCCTTATTACTTTTTTTAACTAATTTGTGTCTGATTTTATTCCGAGAAGCTCAGTAATGTATGTAAATACCGTAAATGTAAATTTGATTCAAAAATTACTTGGAGTGAAGTGAAGCGCAGCTGGACACCAAGAAACTCCTTAGCGCGCAATGCCCGCAAGGATAGTAGTTGTGAATCTTTGAGTGTGGACTCTAAAAAAAAGACAATTGATTTATAAAAAAAAGAGGACTGTTAATCTGTATCTTGTGGACAGGGGACGTGTTGCTAGGCCGTCGCGCAGAACTTCTTGTTACATTTAATTAAAATTGATATTTTAGTGATAAAACCGAGTAAAGTATGTGTAAGAGTTGCCAAACATTTATGTATACAAACTTTCTGGAAGTGAAGAATAGAAATATATTGTTTTTGGAAAATGAGGTGAACTTCATTGTCGTCGTCGTCCATCAGTCGACAGAATTGCAGTTTTGATGTACAGGACGTGTAGTTTGAAGGAAGTTAATGTGCTAAGCAATCTCCTTTTCTCACGAAAAGCAGATTGCTGTTTGATCTTATTTACTAACAACAGTGGTCCCTTAGGTATGAAAAGCAACGTAAACTTGGGCACAAAGCTATCCGCAATACGGCCAAGTAACTAACAGAGTCGTAATTTAAACCAACTTCCTCCAAATTGCAATACGTCACCAACTGGTGCAGAAGCTGATTATTCAAGCAGGCAGCAACCAAACTTCAGGTACCAGTTACGACTTAAAGCAAAAATCTCAATCAAAAATCAATCTCTCTCTCTCTCTCTCTCTCTCCAAACACACACACACACACACACACACACACACACACACACACACACACACACACAGAGAGAGAGAGAGAGAGAGAGAGAGAGAGAGAGAGAGAGAGAGAGAGATACAGGGTGACACACCTAACATTACCGCTGGATATATTTCGTTAACCACATCAAATACTGACGAATCGATTCCACAGACCGAACGTGAGGAGAGGGGCTAGTGTAATTGGTTAATACAAGCCATAAAAATGCACAGAAGCGTGTTTTGTAACACAAATCTACGTTTTTTTAAATGGAACCCCGTTAGTTTTGTTAGCACATCTGAACATATAAACAAATACGTAATCAGTGCCGTTTGTTGCACTGTAAAATGTTAATTACATCCGGAGATATTGTAACCTAAAGTTGACGCTTGAGTACCACTCCTCCACTGTTCGATCGTGTGTATCGGGAGAGCACCGAATTACGTAGGGATCCAAAGGGAACGGTGATGGACCTTAGGTACAGAAGAGACTGGAACAGCACATTACGTCCACATGCTAACACCTTTTTATTGGTCTTTTTCACTGACGCACATGTACATTACCATGAGGGGTGAGGTACACGTACACACGTGGTTTCCGTTTTCAATTACGGAGTGGAATAGAGTGTGTCCCGACATGTCAGGCCAATAGATGTTCAATGTGGTGGTCATCATTTGCTGCACACAATTGCAATCTCTGGCGTAATGAATGTCGTACACGCCGCAGTACATCTGGTGTAATGTCGCCGCAGGCTGCCACAATACGTTGTTTCATATCCTCTAGGGTTGTAGGCACATCTCGGTACACATTCTCCTTTAACGTACCCCACAGAAAGAAGTCCAGAGGTGTAAGATCAGGAGAACGGGCTGGCCAATTTATGCGTCCTCCACGTCCTATGAAACGCCCGTCAAACGTCCTGTCAAGGGTCAGCCTAGTGTTAATTGCGGAATGTGCAGGTGCACCATCATGCTGATGCCACATACGTCGACGCGTTTCCAGTGGGACATTTTTGAGCAACGTTGGCAGATCATTCTGTAGAAACGCGATGTATGTTGCAGCTGTTTGGGCCCCTGCAATGAAGTGAGGACCAATGAGGTGGTCGCCAATGATTCCGCACCATACATTTACAGTCCACGGTCGCTGTCGCTCTACCTGTCTGAGCCAGCGAGGATTGTCCATAGACCAGTAATGCATGTTCCGTAGATTCACTGCCCCGTGGTTTGTGAAACTCGCTTCATCGGCAAACAGGTAGAGCTGCAACGCATTCTCTGTTAGTGCCCATTGACAGAATTGCACTCGATGATTAAAGTCATCACCATGTAATTGCTGATGTAGCGACACATGAAACGGGTGAAAGCGGTGACGATGCAGTATGCGCATGACACTACTTTGACTCAGTCCACCGGCTCTCGCAATGTGTGGGTTCATGGCAACAGAAGCTAACACACCAACTGCACCCGCTTCTCCTGAGACAGGCCTGTTACGGACCCGTTTGCGTGCTACGACCATACCTGTCGCATACAATTGGCGGTAGATGTTTTGCAATGTGCGGTACGTTGGATGCTCTCTGTCCGGGTACCGTTCTGCATACACCCTGCAAGCTTCAGCCGCATTTCGTCGACACTCGTCATAGATGAGTATAATCTCCGCCTTTTCAGAGTTCGAATACACCATGGTCACAGTTCCTACAACACTACACTATCACAGACGTCTGGTAACACGATGTACTACAGCTGGTCTGCGTGCGGAGACGAATACAGAATAACAATAGCAGCAAGCGCTACATGCGGACACTGCGACAGCTAGACCAAACCACAACAGTGCACTACAGCCACACTCGTAAACACGGTCGTCATCGTAAACATGTCCCTGCAGATGCTGCTCGCCGACCGTGGCCCGTGTTTGTTACAACACGCAACTGAACCTCGGAGGTTTCAAGCGTCAACTTTAGGTTACCATATCTCCGGATGTAATTAACATTTTACAATGCAACAAACGACACTGATTACGTATTTTTTTATAAGTTCAGATGTGCTAACAAAACTAACGTGGTTCCATTTAAAAAAACGTAGGTTTGTGCTAAAAAACATACTTCCGTGCATTTTTGTATGGTTTGTATTAAACTATTACACTAGCCCCTCTCCTCACGTTCGGTCTGTGGAATCGGATTCGTCAGTATTTGATGTGGTTTACTAAATATATCCAGCGGTAACGTTAGGTGACACACACTGTATATATATATATATATATATATAGGGTGTTACAAAAAGGTACGGCCAAACTTTCAGGAAACATTCCTCACATACAAATAAAGAAAAGATGTTATGTGGACATGTGTCCGGAAACGCTTAATTTCCATGTTAGAGCTCATTTGAGTTTCGTCAGTATGTACTGTACTTCCTCGATTCACCGCCAGTTGGCCCAATTGAAGGAAGGTAATGTTGACTTCGGTGCTTGTGTTGACATGCGACTCATTGCTCTACAGTACTAGCATCAAGCACATCAGTACGTAGCATCAACAGGTTAGTGTTCATCACGAACGTGGTTTTGCAGTCAGCGCAATGTTTACAAATGCGGAGTTGGCAGATGCCCATTTGATGTATGGATTAGCACGGGGCAACAGCCGTGGCGCGGTACGTTTGTATCGAGACAGAATTCCAGAATGAAGGAGTGCCGACAGGAAGACGTTCGAAGCAATTGATCGGCGTCTTAGGGAGCACGGAACATTTCAGCCTATGACTCGCGACTGGGGAAGACCTAGAACGACGAGGACACCTGCAATTGACGAGGCAATTCTTCGTGCAGTTGATGAGAACCCTAATGTCAGCGTCAGAGAAGTTGCTGCTGTACAAGGTAACGTTGACCACGTCACTGTATGGAGAGTGCTACGGGAGAACCAGTTGTTTCCGTACCATGTACAACGTGTGCAGGCACTATCAGCGGCTGATTGGCCTCCACGGGTACACTTCTGCGAATGGTTCATCCAACAATGTGTCAATCCTCATTTCAGTGCAAATGTTCTCTTTACGGATGAGGCTTCATTCCAACGTGATCAAATTGTAAATTTTCACAACCAACATGTGTGGGCGGACGAGAAACCGCACGCAATTGTGCAATCACGTCATCAACACAGATTTTCTGTGAACGTTTGGGCAGGCATTGTTGGTGATGTCTCGATTGGGCCCCATGTTCTTCCACCTACGCTCAATGGAGCACGTTATCATGATTTCATACGGGATACTCCTCCTGTGCTGCTAGAACATGTGCCTTTACAAGTACGACACAACATGTGGTTCATGCACGATGGAGCTCCTGCACATTTCAGTCGAAGTGTTCGTACGCTTCTCAACAACAGATTCGGTGACCTATGGATTGGTAGAGGCGGACCAATTCCATGGCCTCCACGCTCTCCTGACCTCAACCCTCTTGACTTTCATTTATGGGGGCATTTGAAAGCTAACGGAGGACATTTTGAACATTTCCTGTAACAAAGTGTTTGAAGTCACGCTGGTACGTTCTGTTGCTGTGTGTTTCCATTCCATGATTAATGTGATTTGAAGAGAAGTAATAAAATGAGCCCTAACATGGAAAGTAAGCGTTTCCGGACACAAGTTCACATAACATATTTTCTTTCTTTGTGTGTGAGGAACGTTTCCTGAAAGTTAAGATAAAAGTCATTTTATAACATTATTCAGTTACTTCTTTTGTATGGTTGTCACAGAAAGGTAACGGCAGCATAAAATAAGCTTCGAATTTTGTCTACATTAAATCAGGAATCTTGGTCAAATTCTCCATTAATATGAGTACTATATACGCCACTACTGAAATAGGTTTTCTGTCGTGATAAGCGTTTCTTTATACTGAGTTAAAACATCACCTAAAGCCAGGTTTTTCTCGTCTGTTTATTGCATAAAACGCACATGCCATGTCTCCAGGCAGGCTGCAACAGAATTTCTCTGTTTCTCACTGGTGTTGTACGCAAAGAAGTAAATAAACTGGGTGGCCATAAATGTTGAATAATGAAACGCAACATGGCTAACACTGAAGACATCTGTTAGGCGACATTTCTGTACAGCCAACAGCACATCCTAGTGGCTGGTGTGAGGGACGAGGAAAGGGGGGGAGGGGAGGGGTGACACGAGAGGCTATTTGCCAACCACGCCCGTCGCAAGCGTATTCCTCAGCTGCCTACTGTGCCTACGCCGCGACTTCGAGCGATCACATCACATCACCACAACACTTTGGTTTCCGACGCGAGCACAGTGGACGAAACAGCAGCTGTCTTGCGGAAATGGCTCAAATGGCTCTGAGCACTATGGGACTTAACATCTGAGGTCATCAGTCCCCTAGAACTTAGTTAGTTAGGTTTAAGTAGTTCTAACCTAAGGACATCACACACATCCATGCCCGAGACAGGATTCGAACCTGCGACCGTAGCGGTCGCACGGTTCCAGACTGAAGCGCCTAGAACCGATCGACCACACCTGACGACAGTCTTGTGGAGAGACAATGGGTTTTTCGGTTAGACACTATTGGTACTGGGGTACTGATGCCACACATAAGGGTCATAAAGACCTGCCTGGTTAGCCAAGTGGGACTACCGTAGACGTCTGCACTTGACCCATTGCTGTACTCCATACGTAGAAGGGTAACGTGGTTTCTACATCACTTTTGTTATCAAATTGACATGCAAATTGATTAAATGGTGACCTGTGACCCCCCGATGTTGATTTATGACCTCCGAGGATAATCTGACCTTCTGAGAGACCCCTTCCCAGTCCCCCTCCCTCTCCTCCTCCTCCTCCGCCCCATCCATCCCTTTGGAACCCTTCAACCCTCACCCTTCCCCCCTCCCCCCCTCGCACTGAAACAGGCAAGCCTTCATGCCTGAGGCACTCGGATGGCCCAGTTTGGTTGACTAATTAATTAAATAGATCAATTAATTAATCTCTCCCATACACACCCCATCCCCTCACCTCCACCTGGAGAATGGAGGGAAAAGACTTAATTGACTGGCTATTGGCGGGGAATCGATTGCAGTGTATGGAATATCGTTTAAACTATTTCTGGTGGACAAAGCGCGTGTGGAATATTATTTATTTAAACAATTTATTGGATACAAGGCAGTGTTTGAACTCAGTTTATTTATTTGTTTAATGAATTTGGTGGGAAATTCGCTGTAGTGTGTGGAATACTGTTTATTTAAATATTTTGAGGGTGACAAGGCAGTATGGAATACTTAAACAATTGCAGCGCTTTTTATCCTGAGCGCCCAAGCAATACCGTCAACATAGCTCACTGCACGTAATCACACTGTTAAAAATCTTTCGATTGTGAAGCACACACCAGACGGGTGCCGTGTGCTGGACCGCACCCCGCACCAGCCACCTCGTGTATTCCAACACACGCAGGCCCTGCGACCATTGTCAGACGCAGCATGCGCCAGCTGCCCCTTGCAGCACACAGAGCGGAAGTCACGCTAAACGCACAAACAAAAGCTTCAAGTGGCGGCAATCCTTCCATATTGATACCTGACAAATTCCTGTAGAAACACACGTTCTCTCTCTCTCGCTCTCTCTTGCAGGTGGATGCTTGCTGCTTGCATGAACCAATGTATGCAAACACCCACAGACCAAGAGGTCCCCCTCCTCCACCTCTCCTCCCTTCCATCCCCCTCCCCTGCCCTCTCGCCACTCATGCAGACCTGGCATTGGCAGTCAGTACATTCCTTTGATCTCGTACTACCACTGATATGCAAACATCTAGCGAATGGAGCAAAGACATTCGAGAAGAAGTAGGTAGTGTCTGCCATATGCCACATTAACCTCACCTTCGTCCTGAACAAAGTAGTGAATACCTAATTAAACCCCCCCGCCACCCCTTGGAAATATTCCCTCAAATGGTTCAAATGGCTCTGAGCACTATGGGAATTAACATCTATGGTCATCAGTCCCCTAGAACTTAGAACTACTTAAACCTAACTAACCTAAGGACATCGCACAACACCCAGTCATCACGAGGCAGAGAAAATCCCTGACCCCGCCGGGAATCGAACCCGGGAACCCGGGCGCGGGAAATATTCCCTCACTCTCTCAGATTTACTGACTAATTAATTAAATCGATACCCTTTGTGTGGGGTACTTTTTCCTTGCATCCTACTGGAGTATACTAGGGCTGGTATATTTGGCAGGATTCGATCCCACAACTGCCCAGTTTCCATACCCTTCTGGATTTCTTTTACTTGCCTGCTATTGGCGGACACTGGCACAGTTAGCTCATTTGATAGGAAGTCCATTTCATTGGAGCTAGCTGAAAATTTCAAACTTCAGCTCAGTTGAATGATGGGTCCTTAAACAATTCTCCCTGCAAGTTTCTCTCAGATAAATTATAATGACAAACTGTAAACTGATAAAACAATACCTTGCACATCAAACATAACATCGATTCTGTGCAACACAAACCCTACATAGGTTTCGGGAGTCGTTTGATGCCTGCTGTTTATGAAGTTCAAACCCGGTTACAGTTAGGAAATCACGATTTGTTCGCAATAGTCATATAAAGTGATAGTCGGCAGCTGAAAATTCATATGAAGAAACAACGACATCTTACAAGGAAATCAACAGCACGATCAGTTGCCAGAGGAGATGTGACTCTCTCATCGCAGTTTACCACCACCCCCCTTACCTTTCACTTGCACACACAAGTCATGGTCTGACGGTAGGCTGTACTGCTCACGTGTACGATAATATGGCCGTTTTTCCCTGACACCACATCTGCAGAACGTCTCCCCTTTTCACTATTAAGATGTGTATTGTAGCATTAGTCCAGAACATGCAATTTTATTAATTTCAGTCAGTATTTCATGGTATTTTTCTTCTATGTATTCTCAGTCAGTTTCCGTAATTTTGTTAGGTTGTTGCACTTTCACTTATTTCATCGTATTTTACTCAATTTTGCCCCTCCCGGCGGGGTTCGAGTCCTTCCTCGGGCATGGGTGTGTGTGTTGTTCTTAGCATAAGGTAGTGTAAGTTAGTTTAAGTAGTGTGTAAGTCTAGGGACCGATTACCTCAGCAGTTTGGTCCCTTAGGAACTCACACACATTCGAACATTTGTTGACTTAATTTTACGTATTTCATATCAATTTTTCGTGATTGTTACCTCGAATTTTATGTCATATTTCATATTTTTCGAGAATTTTCCACATGTATATGGTCATATTGATGGCATGTCCATGTGTTGTTTGAATTTCTATGAGAATATTTGCGTGTCTTTTTCACCAACCTACTAAAAAAAATCCTAAGGCTTCCCCTCTTTCCGATGACCCACATGCATGCATTTTGGATAGGACAGTCGTGAAAAGTACAGCAACAGTCGCTTCGTACCTGCGTGAGGCTTGGATGGTGCGGATGATGGATGTATTGGAAATTCAAAGTGAGGGAACAATTCCATGTATTGGTCCGACACATCAGAGGGCCTGTCTCCAGACTCACGTAGTGATGAACTTTATGGAAACTCAAAGTGTGGCACAGTTCTACATATTCATTTGACTCCCATTCTACCGTGTAGGGATCTGCAACAGGGAGTTGAGATGTATACAGAGTTGATTTCTGCTGCTGCTCTGATATTTTCGCCATAAGTATATGCTCTTATTGCTTACTAGATGAGCTTCGCTACTTTTGTCTATTCCTCCGAGCTCTGATACGATCTTACAACCCTGTCAGGACATCTACAAACTGTAGATCTCGTTTTTTTAAATCCTAGTAATAAGTTATTCGTTCGTTGCCAGTGCGTCGACTGCAGTTAGCATCCTAAATCGTAAGAGTTTCTCTTCCCCCTATCGACACACTGCGCCCCCCAGCTGCATCATTTATAGATGAGCAGGTAGCAACTTGTGCGTTCCAACCGCAACCGTCCGCCGCTGACAGCTCCACACACACACACACACACACACACACACACACACACACACACACATAGAGACTGTGCACAGAAGCTACGAATGGCGAAGTCTCGATTTCAACCACCTGTACGTTATTATCGACAGTTTTACAGCTCTACAAATAGCGAAATACTCTTCGCAAAACGGTTTTGCAGCGGGTGTAAGCGGATTTAAAATCATCCTGCTAAAGACCGTAACATCTTCGATATAATATAATAATATTTGTAACAAGATTGTCTAGATTCTCCAGTCATAACAACCGTCCAAGGGATTGGATGGAGGGAGACAGTCCTTCGTTAGTATCATTCTTATGTACGAGATAGAACAGCACATTAGTCGGGAGGTATAGTATAAGACTATACTCGAGTGCATCCAGCCACTTCGAGCCACATATTCTACAGTTGCCACTTGCCCTATTTTCCGTATGTCTGTGTGCGTTTGTCGCGGATGGCTCCCATAAAACTGACCCAGTCCTCCCACTAATTGATGAAGCTTCAGAGACAGAACATAGAGATGGTCTGCGGCGCCATTTCTTTTCACAGCAGGACTTCTTTGGTCGCCATCCTCGGCACCCTTACAGCATAGCAATACGTCGATAGTAGAACGCTCCGTCTGGTTTCCCTTCATGACAAACCATCCTAGCCTAACATTCAGCAAGATAAAGGCCGTTCGCACACGGCGAGAGTTTCTGCTCGTCCTACCTCGGCACAGCAAGGTCGCCGGATCTCTCCCCAACTGAAAACGCTTGGAGCATTATGGGCACGCCCCGGCCACCAGTTCAGGATTTTGGCGATATAACGTGCCAGTTGGACAGAATTTGGCACGACACTCCTGAGGAGGACATGCAACAGCTATGTCAACCAGTGCCAAGCCGAATAACTGCTTGTCTAAGTGCCAACGCGTTACTGCCTTTCTCTCGAAGGAATTGACATTTTTTTTTGAAATTGTAATTATTTGTTTGTTTGTACGCGAGCATAACATCTACCGTTTTCCGTCCCATTCGGATAATTCGTTTGTGGTGCGTCGCTTTTTTTGTCTAAGAGGGTGTGTGCTACTGCCTTCGCGATGACGTCACTCGCGACGTAGCGATGACGGGAGGGTCCTAACGCGCGATCGAGGAAGGCAGTAGCGACTGCGGAAGGCCTCGTCGGTTATTTTTACCGGCGCGTGGGGCAGGCGGCAGGCGGCTGGAAAATAAACCCAGCGGCAGGGACTCTGCGCTGACGGCGCGCTCCAGGAAGTGCGTAGGCCAGGGCAGGGGGCCGCGGCCGGGCGGCGGGTGCCCTCTCTCTCTCTCTCTCTCTCTCTCTCTCTCTCTCTGCGTCTCCATGTCTCTCGCTCGCCCTTTACACTATGTGATCAAAAGTATCCGGGTATCCCTAAAAACATACGTTTTTCATATTAGGTGCGTTGTGGTGCCACCTACTGCCAGGTACTCCACATCAGCGACCTCAGTAGTCATTAGACATCGTCAGAGAGCAGAATGGGGCGCTCCGCGGAACTCACGGACTTGGTCAGGTGATCGGGTGTCACTTGTGTCATATGTCTGCACGCGAGATTCCCACACTCTTAAACGTCCCTTGGGCCCCTGTTTCCGATGTGATAGTGAAGTGGAAACGTGAAGGGACACGTACAGCACAAAACCGTACGTAGAGGCCGACGTCGGCTGTTGACTGACAGGTTCAAATGGTTCAAATGGCTCTGAGCAGTATGGGACTTTACTGCTGAGGTCATCAGTCCTCTAGAGCTTAGAACTACTTAAACCTAACTAACCTAAGGACATCACACAAATTAATGCCCGAGGCGGGATTCGAACCTGCGACCGTAGTGGTCTCGCGGTTCCAGACTGTAGCGCATAGAACCGCTCGGCCATTCGGGCCGGCTGACTGACAGAGACCGCCGACAGTTGGTCGTAACGTGTAATAGGCAGACACCTATCCAGACCATCACACAGGAATTCGAAATCGCATCAGCATCCACTGCAAGTACTACGAAAGTTAGGAGGGAGGTAAGAAAACTTGGATTTCATGGTCGAGCGGCTGCTCATAAGCCACACATCACGCCGGTAAATGCCAAAGGATGCCTCGCTAGGTGTAAGGAGTGTAAACGTTGGACGATTGAACAGTGGAAAAACGTTCTGTGGAGTGAAGAAACACTGTACACAATGTGGCGATCCGATGCCAGGATGTGGGTGTGTGCGAATGCCAGCTGAACGTCATCTGCCAGCATGTGTAGAGTCAACAGTAAAATTCGGAGGCGGTGGTATTACGGTGTGGTCGTGTTTTTCATGGAGGGGGCTTACACACCTTGTTGTTTTGCGTGGCACTATCACAGCAGAGGCCTACATTAACGTTTCAAGCACCTTCTTGCTTCCCACCGTTGAAGAGCAATTCGGGGACAGCACTTTCATCTTTCTGCACGATCGAGCTCCCGTTCATAATGCACGGCCTGTGGCGGCGTGGTTACAGGACAATAACAGCCCTATAATGGACTGGCCTGAACGGAGTCCTGGTCTGAATCCTATAGAACACCTTTGGGATGTTTTGGAACGCCGACTTCGTGCCAGGCCTCACCAACCGACATCGACACCTCTTCTCAGTGCAGCACTCCGTGAAGAATGGGCTTCCATTCCCCAAGAAACCTTCCAGCACCTGCCTGAACGTATGCCTGCGAGAGTGGAAGCTGTCATCAAGGTTAAGGGTGGGTCAACACCATATTCAATTCCCGTCAGGAACTTGTAAGTCATTTCAAGCCAGGTGTCCGGATACTTTTGAACACATAGTGTATGTTGTGTGTCCGACCTTCCAATCTCGGGATCCTGCAATCTAAGTCAATTGCGCTATTCCTGCGTGTCCGGAATGTGGGGCAAGTTTTCTGTGCCTACATTTTTGTGTAAGTCTTCTGCTTTGTTTGATCCTTATTTCGTTTTACATCTTCACCGCCACTTTGCTACAGTAGCTATTCATACCACAGCAGGTGGCGCCACCTAGTGACCCCGCGGCTATGAATCTAGTGTCCCAGGTAGGACTTTAGCCTACAATACACTTTAGTGTCGCCGCCACACTACAGCCGCGGATCAGTTCCAGCTGCAGCGCAGAGCCGCCGTGTGAGGCCAAACTGGATGCGGGTTTTATGGTGGCGCACTGCGCCATCAGTCCACCTGGTACTTTACCCCTTGTAATCCGCCCACACTCTTCGGTATATTTGCAGTCGACCAAATTTTTGCATAAGGCATTAATTCCGAAGAATATGATTCGAAACAATGCAGGCAGGTGCACTACTGACCGCAATAACAACAAGGAAAGACGACGCACTACTAGCAAAAGGAAAGAAAACTATACAATTATGTCGATTAAGTTTGATTAGTCTGGTTAATTTCTTAGTAACTGTGAAACAAAAATTTACCGAAACTGTGACTATTGCATCAAATATTACGGTCGACAGTCCGTTTAAGGACATTAATTCTGATATTGACTTGGTTAGGTTCAAACTGAAATTATCTAATAAATAATAAAACAAAGGCTACATGATCGACAACGATCATTATACGTGCGGTATCTCAACTGATGTTTCAAGTCATTGTAAGAGTGCAGAAAGTAAATTATCATTACACTGAACACTTTAGAATATCTTAAAAACAAAACTGATGTAATAACTGTACCATGTAACAAGGTAATCACTGAAAAACTTGGCCTCACTATAACATTCAGTGTCACTGTATTGTAACCATCACTTCTTTCAATGAAAATTCATTATCAAAATTATAATCCTTAATTTCAAATGACGTCACAATTAACAGCAATTAGATAAAGCAGCGCTGGAGACACGAGACCCAAGATCGACACAGGAAATCAATAAAATATCTTACTAACTCTTTACAATGATACACTACTGGCCATTAAAATTGCTACACCAAGATGAAATGCAGATGATAAACGGGTATTCATTGGACAAACATAATGTACGAGAACTGACATGTGATTACACTTTCACGCAATTTGGGTCCATAGATCGTGAGAAATCAGTACCCAGAACAACCACCTCTGGCCGTAATAACGGCCTTGATACGCCTGGGCATTGAGTCAAACAGAGCTTGGATAGCGCGTACAGGTACAGCTGTCCATGCAGCTTCAACACGATACCACACTTAATCAATAGTGACTGGCGTATTGTGACGAGCCAGTTGCTTCGAACATTTTCTGTATCCAGAAAGGCCCGTACAGGACCTGCAGCATGCCGTAGTGCATTACCCTGCTCAAATGTAGGGTTTCGCAGGGATCGAATGAAGGGTAGAGCCACGGGACGTAACACATCTGCCAGCCAGGGTGGCCGAGCGGTTCTAGGCGCTACGGTCCGGAACCTCACGACCGCTACGGTCGCAGGTTCGAATCCTGCCTCGGGCATGGATGTGTGTGATGTCCTTAGGTTAGTTAGGTTTAAATAATTCTAAGTTCTAGGGGACTGATGACCTCACAAGTTAAGTCCCATAGTGCTCAGAGCCATTTGAATCATTTTGTAACACATCTGAAATGTAACGTCCACTGTTCAAAGTGCCGTCAATGCGAACAAGAGGTGACCGAGACCTGTAACCAATGGCAGCCCATACCATCACGCCGGTTTGGAGATGACGAATACACGCTTTCAATGTGCGGTCACCGCGATGTCGCCAAACATGGATGCGACCATCAGGATGCTGTAAACAGAACCTGGATTCACCCGAAAAAATGACGTTTTGCCATTCGTGCATCCAGGTTCGACGTCGAGTACACCATCACAGGCGCTCCTGTCTGTGATGCAGCGTCAAGGGTAACCGCAGCCATGGTCTCCGAGCTGACAGTCCATGTTGCTGCAAACGTCGTCGAACTGTTCGTGCAGAGGGTTGTTGTCTTGCAAACGTCCCCATCTGTTGACTCAGGGATCGGGACGTGGCTGCACGATCCGTTACAGCCATGCGGATAAGATGCCTGTCATCTCGACTTCTAGTGATACGAGGCCGTTGGGATCCAGCACGGCGTTCCGTATTACCCTCCTGAACCCATCGATCCCATATTCTGCTAGCAGTCATTGGATCTCGACCAACGCGAGCAGCAATGTGGCGATACGATAAACCGCAATCGCTATAGGCTACAATACGACCTTTATCAAAATCGGAAACGTGATGGTACGCATTTCTCCTCTTTACACGAAACATCACAACAACGTTTCACCAGGCAACGCCGGTCAACTGCTGTTTGTGTATGAAAAATCGACTGGAAACTTTCCTCACGTCAGCACGTTGTAGGTGTCGCCACCGACGCCAATCTTGTGTGAATGCTGTGAAGAGCTAATCATTTGCATATCACAGCATCTTGTTCCTGTCGGTTAAATTTCTCGTCTGTAGCACGTCATCTTCGTGGTGTAGCAATTTTAATGGCCAGTAGTGTAGTTTAAACTTTTACTGTAGTTTGCCAGATTTTCTTACATACTGGCCTCACTGACATGCAGTCTCCATGTGACGTGCCTGTCGAGAATCACCTCTAGGTCTGATATGTCATCAAGGTTGATACCTCTCGTGAGCGACCGCCACTCACTCCACGTAATTATTATAACGCGGCATTTCGTGCCTGCCAGAGGCGACGCAGCGCACCGATTTTGATATATCGCGTACGGAGTGCCGTGTCGTCCCCACACAAAGCCAACTGCAGTCTGTCGGAGGTGTACACGGAAATAGTTGGGTTACTTCTGATATAAAATTGATACGCAAATTGATTAAACTGTGAAAGCTGAATGACTTATGACCTTAACCTATTGTTCTGCTAAGCCATGTGTGACCTCGTGAGGTTGACTTATGACCCCCTGGGTATAATCCATACTTCCAAGAAACCCCCTTTCCTCCCCCCCCCCCCCTCCTGTCACTTATCCTCTGGAAACCTCCATCCTACCCTTCTCCTCGTTGATACAAGCACCCTTTCAGGGCTTACTCAAATGGCTCCAGTTTGGTTGACTAGTTAATTAAATAGATCAATTAATTAACCCTCACACACACACACACACACACACACACACACACACACACACACACACACACACACACACACACACACACATACATACACACACCACTCCACATCCCCTCGCCCACCTGGAAATTGGGTGGAAAAACACTTGGCTATTTGGCGGGGAATTGATTGCAGTGTATGGAATATTGTTTAAACAATTTCTGCTTGAAATGGCTCTGAGCACTATGGGACTTACCCGCTCAGGTCATCAGTCCCCTAGAACTTAGAACTACTTAAACCTAACTAACCTAAGGACATCACACACATCCATGCCCGAGGCAGGATTCGAACGTGCGACCGTAGCGGTCGCGCGGCTCCAGACTGTAGCGCCTAGAACCGCTCGGTCACTCAGGCCGGCAATTTCTGCTTGAGAAAGCATGTGCGTAATATTGTTTATTTAAACAATTTATTGGATCTAAGGTTGTTTACGGAATATAGTTAATTTATTTAGTTAAAGAAATTGATGCGAAATTGGCTGGAGTATATCGAATACTGTCTATTTAAACATTTTGAGAGTGACAACGCAATATGGAATATTTAAACAATTCCAATGCTTTCATTTCCGATCGCGGAAGGAATACCATCAACATAACTCACCACACGTAATTACACTGTTAACAATCTTTTGATCACGAAGCACACGTCGGATGGTTGCCGTGCAGCAGGTCGCACGCGCCAGCCACCTCGAATATCCCAACACGCGCAGACCCTGCGACTGCTGTTAGACGCACCACGCGCCAGCTGCCCCGTGCAGCACACAGACCAGAAGTTACGATAATGCCCCAAACAAAAGCTTCAGGTGGTGGCAACCCTTTCATATTGATAATACCTGAGAAATAAGTTGATCAGTCAGGAATTTGAGGTTGCAATTGGGTTTCTGAAACACTGTAGAATTCCTGAATTGGTTCTCTCCACTACATTCGGAAGGATCTACTGCGTGATAGGATAGAAGCAACAACAACAAATGCGTCCGCAGCTCGTCGTCTCGCGGTCGCGTTCTCGCTTCACGAGCACGGGGTCCGGGGTTTGATTCCCGGCGGGATCAGGGATTTTCATCTGCCTCGAGATGACTGTGTTGTCCTCATCATTTCATCTTGGTTCATGAAAGTGGCGAGATTGGACTGAGCAAAGGTTGGGAATTTGTACGGGCGCTGATAACGGCGCAGTTGAGCACCGCACAAAGCAAACATCATCAACAACAACAAATACCACAGCAATACAAAATCTACTGCAATGTATTGAGACGAGCATTAAACACGACATGCTTAAACCATGACCGAATCTGTGGTAATGGTACTTGTCATAGCTCGATGGCTGAAACACCCGCACATCCCGCACGCTCATGTCCCCTTATCCGCAGACCAGATGTTGCGCACCGCTAGTTCCTTCCATGGGACGCGCGTCTCGGCGATCGCGCCACGTCTGTAGCTGGACTCGCCTTGCCAGAGAGGACCACTCACTGGTGCGGCTGTCCAGGATGACCTGAGTGGTTGGTGCTCGGATTTTATCAATACATCCAGCACCAACACTTGGCAGTGCTCGATATTGAATCACTCAATTTTCCATGGGGAACACTCGCAACAGATGCATTAACGAAGGCGGCCTAACACTTACTGAGTGTTAACTCGCTATTCACCCAACCAAAGGGCGACACTGTTGTACCCCACCCGATCGGTTCGGAGGCACAGCAAGGCCTTCCGCCTCAAGTCGGAAATGTCAGTTCGTTCCAGTCACTGGTTACCTCTGCGATGCACCCGCACACTAGGCGGGATCGTCCTATGAAACGAGCCACATATTTATCAGTATAATCAAAATTGAATATTATGATCGTAGCGCCAGTCTGGGGACATTTGACAATGACCGAAGTATTGGAAATACCTCCTCCTGTTGACTGTGGCTCTGGCAATATCAACATCTATACTCATGCTCATAAATTAAGGATAATGCTGATACATAGTGAAACAACGCTCAGGTGGGCGGTTTGCGGATTTGAACCACCTCGGGGTATGACCATGCGGTGCATTTGTCCTGCAGTAGTCGCACGGTGGCGCTGGCAGCAGTCCACATACGCAGAGGTGGATTGGTGCATGTCAGAGTACGGTGCAGCGAGTGCAGCCGTTTTCAGACATGCTTATGGTGACTGTGTGTTGAAAATGGCTCAAAGAACACATATTGATAACGTTATTAGGGGTAGAACACTAGGGTGACTGCAGGCTGGTCAAACACAGCAGGTCGTAGCACGAGCCCTCCGTGTGTCACAGAGTGTGATCTCAAGACTACGGTAACGATTCCAGCAGACAGGAAAGGTGTCCAGGTGCTACAGAACGGGACATCCACAGTGTACAACACCACAAGAAGACGGGTATCTCACCATCAGTGCCCGCAGACGGCCACGGAGTACTGCAGGTAGCCTTGCTCGAGACCTTACTGCAGCCACTGTAACACTTGTCTCCAGACGCACACTCTACAGACGACTGAACAGACATGATTTATTCGCCCGGAGACCTGCAAGGTGCATTCCACTGACCGCTGGTCACAGGAGAGCCTGTAAAGCCTGTTGTCAAGAACACAGAACATGGTCATTGGAACAGTGGTCCCAGGTTATGTTCACGGACGAGTCCAGGTATAGTCTGAACAGTGATTCTCGCCGGATTCTCATCTGGCGTGAACCAGGATTCAGATACGACCCCCTTAATGTCCTTGAAAGGGACCTGTATGGAGGTCGTGGTTTGATGGTGAGGGGTGGAATTATGATTGGTGCACGTACACCCCTGCATGTCTTTGACAGAGGAACTGTAACAGGTCAGGTGTATCGGGACGCCATTTTGCACCAGTATGTCCGCCTTTTCAGGGATGCAGTGGTTCCCACCTTCCTCCTGCTGAATGATAACTCACGGCCCCACCGAGCTGCCATCATGGAGGAGTACCTTGAAACAGAAGATACCAGGCGAATGGAGTGGCCTGGCTGATTTCCAGACCTAAACCCCAGCGAGTACGTCTGGGATGCTCTCGGTCGACCTATCGCTGCAAGTCTTCAAACCCCTAAGACACTTCAGGGGCTCCGACAGGCACTGGTGCAAGAATGGGAGGCTATACCGCAGCAGCTGCTCGACCACCTGATCCAGAGTATGTAAACCCGTTGTACGCCCTGTGTAAGCGAGCACAGTGATCATACCCGATATTAATGTCGGGGTACATGCGCAGGAAACAGTGGCGTTTTGTAGCACACGTGTATCGGGACGGTTTTCTCAACTTATCGTCAATACCGTGGACTTACAGATCTGTGTCGTCTTTGTTCCATAAGTGCCTATGCTACTAGCGCCAGTTTTGTTTAGTGCCACGTTGTGTGGCACCACATTCTGCAATTATCCTTAATTTATGAGCATGAGTGTATGTCCTCCTTATGACTGGACATAATTTTCCGTGTAAAACTTTTCATCCCCATACCTCCCTTACAACTGCACATAGTGATTTTCTTTGCTCATGTCAAAACAATCGCCGCAGTAAGCGACAGCTATTCGAAACACGATCGCAAAGAGCAGTCTCGGTTCCACAGACACACACAAGTATCATGCAAGATATCCATGTTAGAGACTATACATAAATTAAGGTATGGCACTGCTTTTGACTGGAGGGTCTTCCACACAAATACCGGGGCACTGAATACAAACTGTGATCGCGGGGTGTGTATTAACACACCGAAAGTGCAGCTGCACTTCGCCAGTGATGTGAGCTCGAAGTAAAATCACCCTTCTCACGAAGTTAGAAAATGATCCGGCTAAGGAACATTGGTGTCCCACCACTGTCTGAGGTGTCTCCAGACAGGTCTTCGGCCTGAAATCTCATTGACTGAGGCAGAACTGACTTCAGTGAAGAATCCCGCTACAAAGTGATCCCTGACGACCAGCAAAGACGTATCTGGGGACGCCCCAGACAGAGGTGGGGTACAAACTTGAATGGCGCCCACCATACGGCCAGAAACAAAGAGTGATGGTCTGGGATGCCATTTCTTTTGCTAGTAGCAGGACCCCTTCAGTTTGACTCAGCAACACCCCTGCAGTTGAGCGGTACGTCGACAGAATTCTGCGCCCCGTTTTGTTGCCCTTCATGGCAAGCCAATGCAAGACAATGGCCAACCACGCACTGCGAGAGTTTCTGGTGTTTGTTTTCGTGCTTGCCAAACCCTGCCTTGGCCAGTAAGGTCGCCGGATTTCTCGCCAGTGGACAACGTTTGGAACATTATGGCCAGGCCCATCCAACCAGCTCTGTATTTTCACGATCTGACGCGTCAATTGGACAGGATTTGGCACGATATCCCCCAAGAGAACAGCCAACAACTCTGTCCATCAATGTCTGCTTGCTTGAGGGCCAGAGGTGGACCAACGCGTTATTGCGTTGCTCAATTCGTGAAGCTCTTTCTCTTGAGTAAATCATCCCTTTTCCATGAAAAATCATCCAGTTTTTCTGAAATTGTAATCATTTGCTTGTCTGTATGTGTACATCACATCTACCGACTTCCGTCCCATTCGGATAGCTGCTATGTGGTTTCTCGTTCTTTCTGTCTCACAGCGTACGATGACGATGTCTTCTCGTGATATGAGCTGAGTAGCAACGTTTCGACGAGTCTCCTATTCGTCATCTTCGCGCTGATACGACTGTAACACGTTGGTATAGTCCATATGAAAGAGTAACGGAGATATTTCGCAGACTTCATCGCGAATGCCAGCATGAAGGGCGAGGATGTTCTTGCATCATTCTTCTGGCTAAAAGTAAAGAATCGGTATTCGAGCAAAGCTATCCAACAATCTACATCTGCGTGATTACTCTGCTATTTACAATAAAGTGCCTGGCAGAGGGTTCAATGAACCACCTTCATTCTGTCTCTCTACCGTTCCACTCTCGAACGGCACGCGGGAAAAACGAGCACTTAAACTTTTCTGTTCGAGCCCTGATTTCTTTTATTTCATCGTGACGATCATTTCTCCCTATGTAAGTGGGTGACAACAAAATGTTTTCGCAATCGGAGGAGAAACTGGCGATTGAAATTTCATGAGAAGATCCTGTTGCAACGAAAGACACCTTTGTTTTAATGATTGCCACTCCAATTCACGTATCATGTCTGCGACACTCTCTCCCCTATTTCGCGATAATACAAAACGAGCTGCACTTCTTTGTACTTTTTTGATGTCATCCATCAGTCCCACCTGATGCGTATCCCACACCGCACAGCAGTACTCCAGAATAGGGCGGACAAGCGTAGTGTAAGCAGTCTCTTTGATAGACCTGTTGCACATTCTAAGTGTTCTGCCAATGAATCGCAGCCTTCGATTTGCTCTACCCACAACATTATCTATGTGATCGTTCCAATTTAGGTTATTTGTAATTGTAGTCCCTAAGTATTTACTTGAATTTACAGCCCTCAGATTTGTGTGACTAATCGCGTAATCGAAATTTAGCTGATTTCTTTTAGTACTCATGTGAATAACTTCGCACTTATTTTTATTCAGGGTCAATTCCCACTTTTCGCACCATACAGATATCTTATCTAAATCATTTTGCAAGTCGTTTTGCTCATCAGATGACTTTACAAGACGGTAAATGACAGCATCATCTGCAAACAATATAAGACGGCTACTCAGATTGTCTCCTATATCGTTAATATTGATCAGGAACAATAGAGGGCCTATAACACTTCCTTGATGGACGCCGGATATTACTTATGTTTTACTCGATGATTTTCCGTCTATTACTACGAACTGTGACCTTTCTTAGAGGAAATCACGAATCCAATCGCACAACTGAGGCGATACTCCGTAGGCACGCAGTTTGATTAGAAGACGCTTGTGACGAACGGTGTCGAAAGCCTTCTGAAAATCTAAAAATATGGAATCAGTTCGACATCCCCTGTCGATAGCACTTATTACTTCATGAGTATAAAGAGCTAGTTGTCTTTCACAAGAACTATATTTTCTGAATCCGTGCTGAGTATATGTCAATAAATCGTTTTCTTCGAGGTACTTCATAATGTTCGAATACAGTATATCTTCTAAAACCCTACTGCAAATCGACGTTAGTGATATAGGCCTGTAATTCAGCAGGTTACTCCTACTTCCCTTTTTCGTTATGGGTGTGACTTGAGCAATTTTCCAGTCTTTAAGTACGGATCTTTCTGTGAGCGAATGGTTGTATATAATTGCTAAATATGGAGCTATTTTATCAGCATGCTCGGAGAGGAACCTGACTGGTATACAATCTGGACCGGAGGCCTTGCCTTTATTAATTGATTTAAGCTGCTTTGTTACACCGAGGATATCTACTTCTATGTATCTCATCTTGGCAGTTGTTCTTGAATGGAATTCAGGAATGTTTACTTCGTCTTCTTTGGTGATGCTGTAATCCTCACACATGGTGTAAAAAGATTACATGTACAAAAATTTTACTGTTTACAGGAAACAAAAAGCCCGTTATTTATGTGACAAAAGTGTCACAGGTGCACCGTTTCCCGGCTAGCAGTTCATGAACGTTTCGACGTTAAAGGTGTTCCGAGATGGTCTTCAGAAACTTATGTGATGAATACTGATTTAGAGATGTTGCTGAAAATGTCGTCCGTTACATTAATACAGAAATGGTATGTATGTCAATTATGCCCTAACAGGCTCAAAAAAAAATTTAAAAAAAGCCACCTGTTTTACGAACAATGACGGTAGCTTTAGCTAAACGGACAACCAACTGATCTGGCGCATCGACCGGTGTCCCAGACACCAGAAACTTGATCTCCCACCACAAAAAGAAATCCCTAACAGTTCAGCAAATCATTAAAGGATTCTTCATCTCTGTAACCTATATACATTCGAACCTATTCATCCCATCATCTCCCTACAAAGTTTTTACATCTCACGGATTCGCCCGTTACTAAACGGACGATTTCTTGACGCCTAAGGATGTGTACCGTCAACCGACCCCTGGTTTTAATCAAACTATTGACATCAATTTCTTTTTTCTCCAATTCTATGCAGCACCTAGAAGGCTACACTCCAGAAAAATACCTTTACATAAGGCTTTCTAACACTTCGGTTCATATTCTCCGGTAATCTGTCGAGGACAGTGCGAGAGCAGTCGGACATGAAGTACTTGAATAATGATAACTGAAACCAACAGCTGTATTGTACTCCAGCATCGTTTATTCAAAATATCCTACCAGTTTCGACGCCAAAAAGGACCATCTTCAGGCGCCATCAATGTACGATCCACGATGACAAAGACCAACGGAGTCTTCAGATGGAAACGGTACAACTTATTATGCATGTGCAACCAACAAAGTCGAGTGCAGCGTGGCCAAAATCAACTGAATTCCGTAACTCAAAGTAACAACCCCACAAATGGTCAACTGTCGTCTATTTCCATTTGAATAATCCGTTGGTCTGTGTTGTTGTGGTTTGTACGTTGACGGCAGATTACATTTGCGGCCTGAGGATGATGCTTTCTGGCAGAGATACTGGTAGCATTTCGTGCTATAGCCAGTCTACGTTTTATATCCTCTCTACTCCAGCCATCATCATCCGACTACATTCCATTAGCCCTGTTTTCCTTTCGCTGATATTCATGTTCATTTGATCTCCTCAAGACACTGTCCATTCCGTTCAACCGCTCTTCCAAGTCCTTTGCTGTCTGACAGAATTACACTGTCGTCGAAAAACCTGAGAGTTTTTAGCTCTTCTCATTAAACTTTCATTCATTTCATAAAGTTTCCTTTCGTTTCCTTTACTGCTTGGTCAGTGTTCAGGTTGAATAATATCTTGGATAGGCTGCAACCCTGCCTCACTACCTTCTCAACCACTGCTTCTTTTCCATGCCCCTCGACCCATAACTGCCGTCTGGTTTCTGTGCAAATTGTAAACAATATTTTGGATCTTCTATCTTATAACTGTTACTTTCAGAATTTCGAAGAGAGTATTCCAGTGAACATTGTCCACTGAACGTAGCTTTCCCTTTCTTCAATCTATCTAAGATAAGTCGTGGAGTGAGTATTGCCTCGCGTGTAGTTACATTTCTCCAAAACCCGAATTGATCTTCCCACATGTTGGTGTGTAGCATTTTTTCATTCTTTCGTACATAATTCGTGTCAGTATTTTGCGAGAGTAACTGACTAGACTGAGTGTTGGCTAATACTCACACCTGTAAACACCTGCCTTCGTTATAACTGAATTATTACATTTCTCTTGGTGTCTGAGGGCGCTTCGCATGTGTCATGTATGTTGCCGAAACATTATGGATAAAATAGAATCTACAAGTCGATAAACACCCTCAAAGTACACCGTTAAAGATTTATTATTCGTAAAAAGCAAGGTGGTGCTTAAATATTTGCAGCAAAATTTTACCTTCGCATTTCAAGCGCGAATAAAAAATACGCCACAGCGAAACGTATAGCTGAACCGAAGCCAAGTTGTTGATCTATGGTACGGGCTATTAGGCCCCTGGGAATTTATGTCATTACAGCGCATTCCTTACAACAACGCACGATTAATCGGCAAAGCCATTGGCTCTATTCAGATTCAGTGGTGGACAAAAAGAGGAATAAAATGTGGATGAGCACGCATACGCTGGGCGCGCGGCCATCCAGCCACCCACGCGTCCGCACAGGAAGCTGCCCACGTGTGCCAACATTCCGGCAGGAAATGTCCCACCTGACCGCTATGTTTGCAGCTGTCCTCGTAACTCACGGGAGCGCTCCGTACTGCAGCGAGCTAGAGCGCCTGTGCTGTACTGTAGCATACTACGCTATACTATACTATACTATACCGTCTGCCACAACAGCAGGAGAGCTGCCAGAAGGTTTGCCGAACCGCCAGTGGCATGTAGGTGTGAACATAACAGCCACGACTGGGAAACCTAGCAAACACTGGACTGCAAAGGACACATTCACCACATTCTTTACGATATTACACGATGAAACAATAATAATAAAAAACTTTCACTAAAAACTTAAAGAAAAATGCACGAGCAGATCCATGTCAGATTTCATTTCAGTTTGTCCTCTGGCTTACTGCAACTTATTTTATATTATGAGGAACCTTAATGAGTAAAAGCTTGTTCTTATTTTACTTTTATTTATTAGAAATGCTAGAAAAATGTTACACACTTTACAGCTCGTATTTTGTAGCCTAAAAATTTAATAATCACAATAAATGTGTAACTTCTGTAATACAAAGTCACAACGGGTTAGCTTTTTGTGAAGCAATGCTTTCCATTTACAAGACAGAGGTGTACTGGTTGTATTTTACGCGTTCGCACTCATTCTGCTACTGGAGTTCTCACATTCACATGTTCTTGGTGACAAAATATCATTCACTGCAAGCGTGTGATCATACCAATCGTATCGTTCGTCCACTTCTGGTTTTGGATGAGCTTTCTACATTTTTGCCTTGAGGTGCTCAGCTCACACTGCCTGACACTATTCTACCATCGACTTCCTGCGAGGACAAGAAAAGGATTCAGAATACTCTTTTTTGCCGCCTGGTTTTCACAGCAGCGCTCTTTGTACAGAAACCAGCAGTCGTCAACTGGAAGTTCCACGACGTGCAATAAACACCGACGAAAGACCACTCAAATCCGAGTCCTCAAATATGGAACGAATCTGATCTTCTGTTACACCTGCATATAATCCTGTAACATAGAACGAATGTGGTATTCTGTTAGACTTGCATATAACATAACTAATCTGCATCTAAGCTTTTCCACAACAAATATACAAAGAAACAGTGATAGAGTGACACACACAACCGATTAAACTCGCACAATCTTCCTACCACAAATACGAGGGGTGTTCGAAAAGTTTCTAGCCTAACAAATAACGAATCACAGAAATTTCAAAATACCAATTTATTTTTCAATATAATACCCATGTACACTAATAAAGTTGCGGGCATGCTCAGATAACTTCTGCAAACCTTGCAAATAGAAGGTCTTCGATTTCGAGTCCAACCAAGCGTCTTCAGCAGCAATCACTGCATCATAATTGTCAATCGTCGTCCTTTGAGGTCTTTTCTTTAGGTTTGGGAAAAGAAAAAAGTCTGGTGGAGCCTTTTGTGTTAGCGGAAGAGCCAACACCGTGTTACGAGTGGAGGCCGAAATGCATGCGTTTTAGCTCACGCAGGCTGGCGTGAGGAGGGAAGAACTATACTGACGTGAGGTCTGGAACATGACAAGGAATGAGAATTCAGAAAGCGAACGCAATTAGTTTGATACTTAACTTTAATCCATTAATGATGAACATCGCTCTTGACGGTACATGATTCACAATAGTATCTCTTCAGAATACTTATAGTAACTGAATATGGCGCCTTCCTAGGTCGCAGCAAATGACGTAGCTGAAGGCTATGCTGAACTGTCGTCTCTGCAAATGAGAGCGTATGTAGTCAGTGAACCATCGCTAGCAAAGTCAGCTGTACAACTGGGGCGAGTGCTAGGGAGTCTCTCTAGACCTGCCGTGTGGCGTCGCTCGGGCTGCAATCATTGATAGTGGCGACATGCGGGTCCGACGTATACTAATGGACCGCGGCCAATTTAAAGGCTACCACCTAGCAAGTGTGGTGTCTGGCGGTGACATCACAGAGCCAAATCTAGAGAATATGGTGGATGACGTAACAACTGGAGCCTGCAGTCACGCTGAGTTTGCACCCGTGCGAGGGCTTTGTGCGTCGGTGCGTTGTCCCGATGCAAAAGAACTCCGCGCGCCAATTCTCCGCGCCTTTGTTTCTTTATCTCGTCTCTCAGACGGCGCAGGAGAGTGCAATAGTATGATGCATTGAGAGTTACGTCCTTTTGCAAGTAATCCACCATAATTAGCCCTTCTGGATCCCACTAGAACGATGCCATAACCTGGCCGATCGGTTCTGGGCGCTTCAGTCTGGAACCGCGCGACCGCTACGGTCGAATCCTGCCTCGGGCATGGATGTGTGTGATGTTCTTAGGTTTAAGTAGTTCTAAGTCTAGGGGACTGATGACCTCAGATGTTAAGTCCCATGGTGCTCAGGAGGAGGAGGAGGAGGAGGAGGAGATTAGTGTTCAACGTCCCGTCGACAACGAGGTCATTAGAGACGGAGCGCAAGCTCGGGTAAGGGAAGGATGAGGAAGGAAATCGGCCGTGCCCTTTCAAAGGAACCATCCCGGCATTTGCCTGAAGCGATTTAGGGAAATCACGGAAAACCTAAATCAGGATGGCCGGAGACGGGATTGAACCGTCATCCTCCCGAATGCGAGTCCAGTGTGCTAACCACTGCGCCACCTCGCTCGGTGGTGCTCAGAGCTATTTGAATTTTGATGCCATAACCTTACTGGCTGAATTTTGCATCCGGAATTTTTTTGGGGTAGGGGATGAAGGATGTTTCAATCGTTGTGACTCTTGTTTTGTCTCACGATCAGAGTGGTGAATCCATGCTTCGTCTATTGTCATATAGATTGCAAGAAATCCGCCCTCATCCGCTTCAAATTGGCAGACGATTTCTTCACAACACTGCACACGCTACCGTCTCTGATCTACATTCAAGTCTTTTGGGGCCCGTCGAGATGAAACTTTCCGCATTCTCAAAATATTCACAACAATGTCATGAGCACGCCCGTGGGAAATTCCAAATGTGGTTTCAATGTGCTGCAACATTGTCCGACGATGCTGCAAAATCGTGTCGTGAATTGCAGTCACTGTTTCATCAGCTGGCAACGGTGACAGATCTTCGGCTCCCCGGCGCATCTTCCACACTCGTTCTTCCACGTTTGAAGTCGGACACCCAGTTTTTCACTGCTGCGTGAGACGAAGCACTGCCCTTAAGTGTATACCGCACGTACTCCGCAATTTCCTTAGGCTTCATTCCCTTCAAATGAAGATATTCAATCACAGCACGGTTCTTGATTCTCTCGATATTCGCCATTTCGCTTACACTACGGTATAGAACGCATCCTCACGCCAAAACTAACTATGCTGGAGCCGGAAAATTTGACTTGCATAGCCAGAAAGGGTCATCATAAAAGTAAGTAGTGGTGTTTGTGCGAGACATTACGGTAACTATCTCGGGCTAAAAACTTTTCGACTGCCCCTCGTACAAATCAAAATCACTACACGCAGTCACTGGACTCGCATTCGGGAGGACAACGGTTCAATCCCGTCTCCGGCCATCCTGATTTAGGTTTTCCGTGATTCCCCTAAATCGTTTCAGGCAAATGCCGGGATGGTTCCTTTGAAAGGGCACGGCCGATTTCCTTCCCAATCCTTCCCTATCCCAAGCTTGCGCTCCGTCTCTAATGACCTCGCTGTCGACGAGCCGTTAAACACTACCCACCACAATCCCCACTACACGCAGTCGTAGTTGTGCGACAGCGCCCGGCCCCACACGCCTCACCCATCTGACTAAGAAAAACTGCAGCATCCTGCGAATAGCCCGAATAGTTCACAGTGCTATTTTTACATCGTTGGCGACCTGAAGGAAAACATGCGTGGACGTCAGTTACAGTCGGGCAAGGAAATGCCACAATTGGTGCTGTTGGTGATCCGTCAGTGGCCGACCGCGTTCTACGAAACAAGAATTGATCGCCTCGTTTCGCAGTGTGATAAAAGTTTTATTGCCTGTGGTGATTATTTTTTAGTGGAACGATTCTTTGGTCCCGTTGTGACGGTTGTTCGTGTTTGCTTTGACTGCGCCAGACAATTGTGGTAAGTACGACATTATGTACTGCTTTCCAAACATCCACACCCAGCACATTATCGAAATAAGTCATCTCAACAAAATTACGACCTACTCACTTTCGTTCTACGATGTAAAATGTTACTAGATATTCGAAATTCTGAGAAAAATAGGAGTGCGCCACAGAAAAATAGGGATAATATATGTCCAAACTCAAGACGCAACAATAAAAATGGAAGCCGAAGAATAAAGTGCTCGGATTAAAAAGTGTGTAAGGCAGGGATGCAGCCTTTCGCACCTACTGTGCAAAGGAATTCTGCTACCTTGGAAGCAAAGTAACATATCGCGGACGAAGCAAAAAGGACATAATAAACAGACTAAAACTGGCAAAGAGGACTTCCTGGCCGGGAGAAGTTTGCTGGTATCAAACCTACGCCTTAATGTGAGGAGTAAATTCCACAGAATGTGCGTTTGGAGCATAGCATTGTATCATAGTGAAACATGGACTGTGGGAAAACCGGAACAGAAGAGAATCGAAGCATTTTAGATGTAGTGCCACAGAACAACGTTGAAAATTAGGAGGACTGATAAGGTAAGGAATGAGGAGGTTCTCCACAGAATTGATGAGGAAAGGACATGTGTTAAGCCAACACGTTCAGTGAATCTAATGGGGAACAAACGTTTATATTAGTTTGTTTTCAAGATTCATGTAAAGTTTCAACAGCTAGTTTCATAGATTTAAAACTCGTTCATCATTCAGAAGAGAGCAAATTAATTAAGCCGGCACTAGAATTGTCGGAAACAGCACCGCATCCCTCAAATACTCGACATCAAAATATTCCACTGCAAGTGCGTCTTTTAGATGAAAGAATGTGCCAGCTTTTTACAAAGAGAGATTTTCAACAGGCCGCGCATAATTTATTGAAATTAGTTTTTGTGGTAAATAATTTTGGACGTCTGTTATCCAAAGACTAGCTGTCGCGAATGAACTGCATAAGAAAAACCAACAGGCGATGTCGGTGATAGCAGTGTTCATAACCTGAGAAATTGTGTCAAGTTCCTCCTAAGGCACCAGAAAAAGTTTACCCCTAATTGAACCTTCCTCTAAACATTGAGGGAAACTTACACTTCGTAAATATTTTTCATATCATATATAAGGGGCAATCAAAAACTTTCAGTTTGCGGGCGTTGCCGCAGCGTATACGCAACGTACCGTGACTCCAGTGCGGGTATGTTTGTACCGATATTTAGGCAAGGGATCACTGCGGAATTCTTGTCTCTTCGACGTGACCAATGGAAACGTTATTAGCAAATACGTCCAAACAAGACGTTATTCTATTTTTGAATGCCGGTGGACATCCATCGAAGAGTGAAGAATGTTCGTGGGTCAGCAGGTCTGTCGAACACTAGCGCTGTGGACTCGTGCGCCAAGTCCCGTGCTGGTCGCAATTCGACACAAAACGCCGGTCGATCTGGAAGGCGGTCATCGCCCATTACGTCCATTACGGACAAGTGGGGGACTCCCAAGCACTCATCCCCCCTCCCCTTCAGTCCTCATCTCTCTCAATGTGATTAACACGCCATCGGTCCCTTGAAAAAGACCACGAACGGTCGTCGGTTCCTGTCGGACTTGGGCGTACGTGCAGCAGGCAGTTACGGACTCCTTAATGCAGCAGCACACGGTGTTTTAGCAAAAATGTATCTTCCACCTGGTGCATCGGTCGGATGATTACCTCGATGTTCACGACGATTCTGCCTCATTGGCATGTCGATTCTGGACTGTACGGCCTTGATCGCACCCTATACAAGAACACAATCCCTGATTGAACTGAATATGTTTTCAGCACTTTCTGGGCTGCATATATTTGTAATTCGGTAAGTTTGAGAGAGATCGTCCAATAACTCGATCTGGATGCTACTGGCGAATTTGTCATGCGTGTTACCTGCGTCAGCTTCCCAACCTTGAAACTATGAATAGAAATTGAAAATAAGAACTGTACTAATCACGAGACTTGCGTTGTTGGAGTACTTCTGTTAAAGAGACCACACAGATAGTACTGTGGAAAACTTGGTTAGGCATTTATGAACAAAAGCGGAAACCTCTCCGAGTGACCTGCGTGTACCTTCCACATAGGAGGTAATGTATCGCATTTTTTATCAGGGCTCATAAATGTGTGCAGTAAGCGTCAAATTTCAGAGTCGCCTTGAAACAACCATACGATTTAGCATTTCAAACTGTCAGTGAGTGATACCTGTTGTCTCAAACGCTTATATCCGACGTCTGTCATACTTCATCCCAACGCAAAGCAAATCGTAGAGAAAAGTTTGAACAGGATCTGGAAACGACAGTTGACTATGCTCGCTTTTCTCGTTCCTCGTCCCGTGGTAAATACATGAAAGAAACGAATTCAAAGCATGACACACATTGGGGAAATATTTTTACCAACAAATATTCCGAAGTATGGAACAATTGCCTTGTAAACAACAGTAGATAGCAGCAACTTACATTCTCAAAATATATGGATGAACGTTTCTCTGCAGCAAGAGATATTTTACGCGACATCAAGTCCCAAGGCTTCCCATTTCACAACAGCTTGAAAATCAAACAAGTAATTGCACTGAAGGTAATGAGTGTTTAAAGCAATATTCCTGAAGACTTTATAGTTCTACTCCCCCGTTCTCAAATGGTTCAAATGGCTCTGTGCACTATGGGACTTAACATCTGAGGTCATCAGTCGCCTCCCTCGCTTTCAGTTCCTAGATCGAGTGTTATGCAATCTGCATGATATGTGCAGAATATCGAAATATGCACAAAAATTCCGTACTGGAAATCGAACGGTGATCCGCTGTCGCCCGCATCTCGTGGTCGTGCGGTAGCGTTCTCGCTTCCCACGCCCGGGTTCCCGGGTTCGATTCCCGGCGGGGTCAGGGATTTTCTCTGCCTCGTGATGGCTGGGTGTTGTGTGCTGTCCTTAGGTTAGTTAGGTTTAAGTAGTTCTAAGTTCTAGGGGACTTATGACCACAGCAGTTGAGTCCCATAGTGCTCAGAGCCATTTGAACCATTTTTTTGATCCGCTGTCGCTGTCGCGCTTCTACATTTGCAAAGCACTCACAATCAGACCGTGACGTCATAGTATAGAAGCCGCCGCAGACGTCTTTCACATCCGCCTCTGGATCTGGGAGAGGACCGTTTATTGGTCAATATCGACAGCGCCGCAAGCAGGCGAGCGCCACGATCTCCGCAGTGTCCGGTTTGAAGCTCAGCGCGGTATCCATGTTCTCCTACAGTAATACATCTATTTCTGTTCTCAGCAAAGCACTCTGAAGGCACATCTTACCAGTTACTTTTACCCGTTCGAATCACGTACGGATCGCGGGAAGAATGACTGCTTGGACTCCTGAGTCCGAGCTGTATTTAATCTAATATTATCTTTGTTATCACACAGACACAAATAAGTGGGCGGTGGTAGTACATTCCTAAACTTATCACTTAAAGCTGGTTCTTGAAACATCGTAAATAGGCTTTCACGGAATACTTTGCGTCTGTCTTGAAGCGTCTGCCACTTCTGTTGTCCCAGCGTCTCTGAGGCACTCCTCGCGGGTCGAACAAACCTACGACCATTCGTGTCGCCTATCTTTTTATAGGTTTAACTCTCCCTGTCAGTCCTATTTGGTACGGGTCCCGTATATTTGAACGGTAAAGTTATGCGCCACCTAATATGTTCCAAAACGCCTCCCATAAAAACGGCATTCTTCCGGGTTTCTTGCCTTGGGTTCTATTGGTGATGAAAAAGTAGGGTCAGATGTTTTCGATAGCCGTTGGGCTAGGGACCATTAGTATATCAAATAGAAGCGTTGCCTTAGTGTCACTATCCTACAATATAGAGTCACAGTATGCATTACACACTTCCTCCTGCTTAGGCACACGGAGCAAATCAGTTGGCTCTTTTTGCATTTGATGTGGTTTATGGTGGACCTTCAGAGGCTAAAGAAGCACCATTAGTTCACGGGCGGTTCTTCAGAAAATAAATTATTTTGTCGTACAAAAATCGAGCCGCACATTCCAAGACGGCTACGAACAGCAAATGGCTAAGTTTTTACGATATATTCCTAGTCCCTATCTCGAACAACCTTGAAAATTTTCTTCACATCTTTGTTAGTTTCCAAGTACAGATCAAAGTTACGAGACTTGTACATGCAAAATACGCACTTAAAATTCGGTGCAGGACTAAAACGTAGTTTATAAAGTGCCGTACCACGGAGAAAAATGCTATTAAGTGTCTCCGTTATCATCAGAAGCGTTCTGGGAAACCCATGTTGTTGTACTGCAGGGCATCCAAAATATTTGTGCACGTAAAATACGATCTGAGGTGTACTAGAGAAAGACTGGTGGAAACCTATAGCAGTGTGAGAAAGAGAGGGACACAGTGGCTGTGAAACATAATTGAGAGTGTACTGCTTGGAAAAGAGTGGTTCAAATGGCTCTGAGCACTATGGGACTCAACTTCTGAGGTCATTAGTCCCCTAGAACTTAGAACTAGTTAAACCCTACTAACCTAAGGACATCACAAACATCCATGCCCGAGGCAGGATTCGAACCTGCGACCGTAGCGGTCTTGCGGTTCCAGACTGCAGCGCCTTTAACCGCACGGCCACTTCGGCCGGCGGAAAAGAGTGAAGCAGATAGTGCAGTGGGAGAGGAATAAAGAGAAGAAGAAAGTAGAAGTGGGTGAGAACCAGTGATAATGAGAGACACAGTCTATTACAATGACAACGAGGGAGAGAGATATAGTGACAGTGAGAAGATGCAGCAGCAACGGAAAGGGAGGAATGAGATCGTGGTAGTAAGAGAGAGAGAGAGCAAGAGAGAGAGACAGTAGTAGTAGTAGGAAAGAATGACGGAGACAGTGGCTCTGAGACAGGAGACAGTAGCAGAGACACAAAGAGACAGTGGCAGTGAGTCTGGCTGAATGAGTGAGTGAGTGAGAATTGGAAAGTGGGAGTGCACGGTTACGAGCGACATACAGCGATGGACTATTGAGTATTAGCGAGTCAGGGATCTTGTGTGTTAAAGAAAAGGTGAATATGTTCGCAAGCCAAAATTTTTGGGAAAATTTTTAAAGGTGCTGTGGAAAGAAGGATGAGGCAGCTCCTAACCCACTTTTCACTCTGAGGCTTTCCAACAGGAGCACATTCACCTTTTTTGTGCTGCAATAGGAGCACTTTTCCGCTGCTTGTAAGATGTACGGACAGGTTATTTATAAGCAACCTCATATGTAGACTGCTGCATTTTCACACTAATCTGCCAATGAGCACAAGTCAACCAGGAGCTTTACCTACAACAAAGACTAAGGGATCATTCCACTCCACAAAAATTATTAAATCTAAGTATTTGCGTGAGTCGACTGATCCTAATTGTGACTCACTGACACTGTAGTCACAGTTTTTTTTAAAATTTTTTTTACATTTTATTACGATGTAACCGAATATTTGTGCTGATTTCTTGAGAGTTCTATTATCACAAATCACTGTCCCATCTAAAAAAAAAAAAATGAGGTTGCTATCAACATTATCTGTGAGATGATTAATATAGAACATGAACAGCAAGGTTCCCAAAACATTAACTGGGACACTCCTGAAGCTCCTACATCTGTCAATGAGTCTCCATCCAAGATAACTCGCTGCTTGGTCTCTACCAAAAACTCCTCAGTCGAATTCCAAATTTCGCTTGATGCCACAGAGCACCGTACTTTCTGTAGTAATGGTGTGTGTGAAAGTGAGTAAAATATTTCTCGGAAGTATCTGAAAGTACAGAGTGGCAAACACTATGTAACGATGAATAGCAGAGCGATAATGATGAAGATGTTGTTGCTTGCTTGCTGCTTGACGAAGAAAAATGAATACAAGAAAGCTTTGAATATTTTATTCCAGACTTTGGTAACTCCGTTTTCAGCCCAATGTTATCGAATAACTGGCGATAAATTTAAGTCTTTCCTTTGCTTATTTTTGTGTGCTCTAACGAGACAAAATACGTCCTTCAGAACGGCTGTTGATCAAAATACTGTAGGATAAACATATTTGTTTTAACCCAATAATTATATATTACTGTAAGATGGAAGAGAATGTTATAACTCTGAGTATGCATTCAACATAAAGTAATTATTGCATTTATTTTTAACTTAAATGGGTAATGTTTACATGCCTCTCTGAATGCAACAGACATTGTTGACGATTCCCAGTTGTACGAAGTATTTCGAAATTTATTCACTGACTGTAGTTCCTTGACATGAGCTGGGTCGCAGACCTATGCCTCACCGGCAGGAGTGGCCGAGCGGTTCTAGGCGCTACAGTCTGGAACCGCGCGACAGCTACTGTCGCAGGTTCGAATCCTGCCTCGGGCATGGATGTGTGTGATGTCCTTAGATTAGTTAGGTTTAAGTAGTTCTAAGTCTAGGGGACTGATGACTTCAGATGTTAAATCCCACAGTGCTTAGAGCCATTTGAACCAATCGACGTAAGAGAAGACAGCTAAAAACAGGGACGTGAAGAAAGTCTAGAGAATACACCATAGAGAAACGGAGGTCCAGAACTAAAAATTATATCACCTTCGCCATATTGCTACGACGGATAAAAAGTAAAACGCGGTCGACAGCCCGCGCGTCGTCCGCTAAAACGGACGATAACTCAGACGTCAAACCCAAGCGGGAACGTAAACGGTTAAAAAATGGGCATTCCGACAGACAGTGGCGGACAGTTAAAACCCCATATACAGCCGAGTTAAAATGACCTCTTCCAACCCCCGGGGGGGGGGGGCGAGGAGGTCGTCCAAGCCTCTGGGAGAGGATTAACAGGCCGGACTTATTCCCGTAACGGGAGGACCAATGGCGATGCCAAAGTGACACCACCTCCTGACAGACGGCAACACAGAGATCATCGAAGGCAATATCAGAACCAGAGGGCTGAGATACGAGGACTGCAGCCTTGGCAGCAGCTTCAGCAGTCTCGTTCCTGGAAGACCGACATGACCAGGAACCCAAATAAACATCGCAGTGGCTCCACCAAGAGTGAGCAAGTGACAGTCTTCCTGGATCCGTTGCACTACGGGATGGGCGGTGTACAGCGCACAGAGGCTTTGAAGGGCAGTGAAAGAGTCCGAGCAGAGGGCGCAACTGAAAGGCCTGCGGATGCGCTCCGTGGCCTGATACAGGGCGAAGGGCCCTGCTGTAAGTACTGAGCAGTGCGCCGGAAGCCGACACCGAGAAACGTCGACGCCAATGACGTAGGCACACGCGACACCACGGTCAGTCCGACAGCCATCAGTGTACACAAAGGTACTGTAAGAAGCAGCTTTTGATACAGGAGTTGGGACAGAAACTGCTTCTTTTCTTTTCTTATAGATGTTTCTTCCATCTGTAAGTTCCATTGCAACCTATTCTAATGATTCTTGAGCAATTCCTCATTTCTGTTGCAGTACACACCCCAAATACCTTTCTTTTGACTTTGGCATCGCCATCTGGGCCTCTGAATGGGGATGTTTTAATCATCTGTACCACAACGACGAAGAAATTTGTTAGATAATCGTCAGGTCTTTTCTCCGGTTTACCTCTCAGACTCTGTTTTACTTTGCAAGTTTAATTTTTACATGCCGCAGCCTTTTATATTTCCTGAAATATACCAGCATGAAGGAATGGCAATACCACTAGACACGCCGTAATCCAAAGGCGTGGTAAAGTCTTACCCCGGCTCAGAGTAATTTTTTGCAGACGTGGTCTACCGTATCTTTCTTCGCCGTCGGCGTTGCCGTTGTTACCGTGAGGCACCGTTATACCACGAGGAAATGCGCGTCGCTCTTAGAGCATGAGGTATGATGACCTTAAGCCACTGACTACACACAACGGTCACGGTAGCACCTGATTCCAGAATGGCTGCAGTAGTTAGGATCTACGAACTATCCCCTCTTGACCAGGTCCCCAAAACTTAACTCGTAACGAGACCCCTTCAAAGTAAATTGTCATAACGATCGTCTATAAAGGCTTCGTACAACGAGAAGAAATGTTACAGTTTATGGAATAATAACGGATACGACCAAACGGTCTTATCTCTTCTGCTTTGTTTAACATAATTTCGTTCACAGTTTCATTTCGCATTCACCACTCATTCACCAAAACCCTTTGATGAACAGTTTTGGTTGCTTGACACCAACACTCAATGATAATGATACAGTTTTTCTCCTTTTCATAAATTGAAGCCCGCTCTCCGCGATATAATTAAAAAAAACGGTCTCAATACCGCGTCCCTCGTGAGACGCGAATAGATTTATCCCGGAATTGACCGCCCGGTAGGTGTACTCAATTTAATGACCACACTTCACTATCCGCTATTTCGCGTAACTGAATGTCCATTTGTTAGTCTGATTATACACTGTAGCTACTTAAAATTCGCCCCTATATTGTTCACAACGCACAATTAGCACTTCTTTACTTGTCTTTTTTTTCTAAGAGTAAACGAAAAAAAAAGACGCCGTATCATCGGCTTAGTCGATATAAAGCAAAACACCTTAATATGCCCAATTTTACCTCTTCTTATAGGAATCACGCGGCGTGCGTTTTTAACGATAACTTTACGCTATTCAAGTTCCGTTACAGCTATCTTGACTCGTAATGCTACAGGGGGGACGGGGGGGGGGGGGGGGGAGGGGGGCGTTCGTATATTGCAATGACGTGAACGTTCATTCCGCAAATTGAAAAACAAGAGAGATATCTTTTCTCGAACTTCCGAGTCAAAAGTTTTGTTAGCATCTAAGATATAAAATAAAAAACTCGCGTGGTTACTTCAGTATCGTTTCTGTACGTTCTTGTCGATGCTTGCGATACTGCACCTGTTGAAGGTTAAAAAGTTATTTACATTTTCGCACAAGATCGATAACTATCCATTCGACTTGCTACTAAATGCCTGCGCGGCTTTTAAATGCCGACGTTCGCCTATTTTCGTATCGTAAACAGAATCACCAGCAATGAACATAGCCACCGAATTAAACATTCTTATAACTAGCAACATCTTGCACAAAAAATTAACAACAGGTATAGTTTTGAATATGGCACTCTTTCACCAACCGTATATAAGTTTAAATGGAGAAATACCACAGCCAACCGGATGCAAATAATTATTTAATACATTTACTTAGATTTGAACATATCTAAGGACGACTTCATCACAACGAAAATTTTAAGGCCGTAAAGCTACACTGCGAGATGGCAACAGCCAAGCCTCAGAGCAGACATGCTGAGGTCGAAAATTCAGACGGTTCCAGCCTTTTTAATTTTTGAGTTCAGCATGTCTGCTCTAAGCTTTCGCTGTTGCCTTCTCGCAGTGTAACTTAACGGCTTTTAAATTTTCGTTCTGATGAAGACGTCCTTAGAGATGTCAAAACGTATGCGAATGAATCAGACAATTATGTGCAACCGGTTGGCTGTGGTATTTCACCATTGATAATAACACAGAGGAATTATAATACAAAAATCAATAGCCCAAGGAGAAGATGTGTTGAACAAATACACATCACTGTCTAACAAAACACTATTTGGCACACTAGATGGGCTGTATAAATAGTCCCCCCTCAAAAAAAGCAGCGGATTATTTTCACACGCAGAATCACAACAAAAACAGCTCAAATGTCAACAACACAAAATCGCGGTTACATAAATGAAACAACAAATGAAATGGCGTCAGAAACTTTGTATTTTGCTGACAAAATACGCCAAATGCGTGTGTAACAGCTATAAACGACAATAGTAAAAGAAATAAAGTAACTGTTTTAATACTTTATAAACAAGGGAATCGCTATATAGTGATTTTTATTCCGAAACGAATGAAAAACGGGAAAAGTTTGCAAATTTTGCGGATGACAAGTTGTAGAATGCGTTGTAGGTAGAAAACAACCGCCGTACACCAGTAACAGCGAATCGTACGAGGTATGAGAACAAGTATACAGTGTATAACAAAAAGCTGTGGCCAAACTTCTAGGAAACATCCATCACACGAAGAGCAAGAAATTCTCATATAGACTGATGAGTCAAAATGTTATGACCACCTGTTTAATAGCATGCTGTTCCATTTTTCAAATACAGAACTATAGAGATTCTGCTTAGCGTGGGTTCTACAAGTCTCTGAGAGGATTGCAGAAGTATGTGGTACAGTACGTCTATGCACAGGTAAACCAATTCCCCCAAATTAAGGGATGGTGGTTTACGTATACGAAGCTGGCACCTGATATGTCAAAGTAGGTCTTGGGCAAGACATCAATGTGAGTTGACTGTAACGCCCCTCAAAGCACTGCAGCACGATTCTGACCTTGGAACACGAACAGTTATCCTGCTGGAATATGTCATCGCCGTAGCGGATGACGTCAGGCATGAAGCGACGCAGATGGTCCGCAATAATGTTCACGTAGTTCACTGCTGTCACGATGCCTTCGATTACCACCACAGATCCTACGGAAGACTAACTCAGTGTACCCCATAGCATAATTCTGCCCTCAGCGGCCTGCATCTGTAGCGTGGTGCGTGTTTCGTGCAGCCATTCGCTTGGATGGCGACGTGTAAGGACCCAACCACCGACCTGGTGTAACAAGAAATGAGATTCATTCGACAGGCGACACTCTTCTGTTGACCCCCGGTGAAAAGTCGGTGATGCTGTGCCCAGTGCTGTCATAACTGACGACGGGTCAACAAAGGGACAAGTAGAGGTCAAGCCATGTGACGCTCCATCTTCAACAATGGCCTCTGAACGGTGTGCTCCGAAACACTCGCGCCTGCACCAGCACTGTGCTCTGTCGTCACATCTGCCACAGATCGCCGCCCATCTTGGATTACCTCTTTGTTTTGTGATGAGACGTGGTCGTCGAATACGATACGCCCTACTCGTTATTCCACCATCCTTGAACCACTTTCCATAGGTGCTCACGACACACCAGACAACAGCTTCGCCGTTTCAGAGATTCTCGCTTCCAGCCGCAGCGCCACAACAATGTGCCATTTGTCAGAACCGCTTATGTCAGTGGATTTCCGCATCTGCGGCCTGTATCTTCGATATAATGACTGCCCATTCGTCTCTTTTCCGTTTACATTCTTTCCCTACTATGCCACGTGCCCGCAACACCTCTGGAGGCATTCAGCCTCGCGGTGGGCAGTGGTCATAATGTTTTGACTCATCAGTGTATATTATAAATGAGAAAAGTGTGTGTGTGTGTGTGTGTGTGTGTGTGTGTGTGTGTCTGTGTGTGTGTGTTTAATTACTTCACGCTGAAACGGCTGGACGGATTTGGATGAAATTTGTGTACTCTGAATTAACACATAGGTTACCTTGTATAAAGTGGTGAGTGTGGGGGTGATAAAGGAGTGTAGCGTACGACGCGCGAATACCCGCAGTGTAGTCATCCAGTGTTTGAGAATGAGAGCACTTCGTGACTTGCAGCAAACTTTACACGTAATATCAAACCTTTACGAAACTTCTTCTCGCTGATAACTCCCACAAAATGATGAAAGACAAGAAATGTATCGCTTACTGCATTTCCGCTGTACATGCAGTAATACTGCCGCTTAAAGCACGACGTTTAATTTATAACTTCTTTGCTACTAACTGTATTCGCGAAACGTTTTGCATACAGTATTAACATATAGCGCTGAATGTACCTGAAAAATTATATCGTTGTACGACCCATAGTTCAGGAAGTATGACATCATTACTATTGAGCCGCGTGAAAATGAAACTGCAGGGCGAAGTTGGCTAGAGGTAGAGGTGACGTATATGTACAAATACGTTCGAAATATGTGAAATATATTTGACAGGGCGTATGCAGACGGGAAAAGTGACAGATAAAAATTCTCATCCTATACCCCTATAACGATTTCAACCACAGATTAGAGGGTGGGGGGGGGGGGGGCGGGAGAAGGCGATGCAACGGGGGAGGGGGAGGGGAAGATGAGAGGGGGGAGCAAACTGATGGGAAGAGGGGAAGGAGGGGATGGACAGGGAGAGGAGAAGGGAGGAGATGGACTAATAGAACATTGGAATAAATAATTACCTGAGGATTTTTTGTAAATAACTGTTTAACAACGGGTAAATGCAAATGTCGTGTGAGTAGGGCCCTCCCGTCGGGTAGACCGTTCACTACAGGATGCAGCTAGTATGTGTTATATACATATTGATCCGGAAACGTTTTACTTCCATGTTAAACTTCAGTGCCTGCAGCTCTTC
The DNA here is from genome assembly GCF_023864345.2 of Schistocerca serialis cubense. NCBI lineage: Eukaryota > Metazoa > Arthropoda > Insecta > Orthoptera > Acrididae > Schistocerca > Schistocerca serialis. Next base: position 495,067,647 of record NC_064646.1, read on the forward strand.
AACACAGTAATCACGGGAAACTGTCCGCCACCGGTAGCAGAGTGGTCAGCGCGACAGAATGTCAAACCTAAGGGCTTGGGTTCGATTCCCGGCTGGGTCGGAGATTTTCTCCGTTCAGGGACTGGGTGTTGTGTTGTCCTACTCATCATCCTTTCATCCCCATCGACGCGCAAGTCGCCAAAGTGGCGTCAAATCGAAAGACTTGCACCCGGCGAACGGTGTACCCGACGGGAGGCCCCAGTCACACGGCAAGAAAAGAATAAGGAAACTCACAGGAAAGGAACGTATCAGCAAAGTATGATATACTTTCGTGAGTGAAATTTTCAAAGTGCCCTCAGTTAGCAAGGATACAGGCATCAACCTGCCGTCGCATTCAATCCCGGATGCGCTGAGGTGGTCCGGACAATGTGGGGGCCCAGGACATGATCCACCTCCACCCATCCATTCGTCACAATCTGCTATTTATAAGTCTAGAAGCAGCTCCATCGTGCACGAAATACATGTACACATGTTACAACAGAACGCGTAGAGTATTCTCTAAGAGAGGCTGGTAAGTTTATCCGTAGAGACTGGATGGAACACCGTGATACCTAACAGTTACCAACAGTGCCACCGAAATGTTAACAGCAAATCTTTGATTTTAATGTGACTGCACAATTTCGTGAGTATTCACGACAGCCCATACGAGTCGATTCCGAAAATTTACAATGTGATCACGCTGAAGCGAAGTTTCGTCTGTGGACGGCACTAGTGCACTAAAGTGAAGGTTGGCGTATTGTTGAATGAACCAATCGAAGAATGCGCCCTTGCAGAGAATTCTGCCTGCACAAACTGTATACGGATACAGCAGGTTCTCACGTAGCCTCACCAGACAAACACGTGGTCGATGTTCCTTGCTGCAGCTAATTGTGTTGCGCTGACACTACAGTCGTCAAGTTCCTCCTCCAGCTGACGTGTCTCCGTTCTTCTAGGTCTCCGATGGGTCACTATCAGTGGGCTTAAATGTCCCATGTTCCCTGAGACGGTATTTTGAACCTTTCATATAAGAAAACGTTTCGCGTAAAGCTGCTAGAAAATAAGCTGACGTGGAGATAAAGCGTTTTCGGACAAATCTAAATATTCGTGTACTGCCGGTACGTTCTGCTCATCTATGTTTCCCATGATTAATGTCATTATACAGTAAAGAAGACAATAAGCTTGGCATGGAAATAAAGCGTTTTCGGACACATGTCAATATAATATATTCTCCTCTATAACTGAGGAATGTTTCCTGCAAGTTAGACCATCCCTTTTTGTTACACCCTATATAACAATCTTATTTCCATATTAGCGTACTACACCTAAATCTTTCGGCATAGCGTTACTGTGTAACACAAGATGCTTCAACCCTGTGACACGTGTCATTACATGCATGTGTGTACTAACATGAAGAAATATGTCGCCGCCGCGCGGGATTAGCCGAGCGGTCTGCGGCGCTACAGTCATGGTCTGTACGGCTGGTCTCGGCGGAGGTTCGAGTCATCCCTCGGGCATGGGTGTGTGTGTTTGTCCTTAGGATAATTTAGGTTGGGTAGTGTGTAAGCTTAGGGACTGATGACCTTGCAGTTAAGTCCTATAAGATCTCACCCACATTTGAACATTAAATACGTCGCCAAATTATCGCTCGTTTGTTCATTTAAATACCCTATAGCAAAAACTCATGTAACATATGCAATATATTAACAGGTAAAAATCATTTTCAGAAAGAAAACAAACAAAAAAATCCCAATGAAGACACCACATTAAGCGCTGGAGCGTGTTTGAGTGACGACAAAACTAATGGAAAGCCGTCTTGCATAAAGCGCATCTTATATCTAGTTTCTCATAGCAAGCATGGAAAATAGGAAGCGCTACATGACGCAAACGGTGAATTACAGAGCTCCTCTTTTACCTAAGATTCTTTGTTTGTTTGCTTGTTTTGTTTTAGGACGCGAAACAACTGGGGTCGAACGCGCCCAAATGAAAATTATTGAACACGGAGACAGAGAAGAGTTAAAAAATGACTATGCGTCAATCCCAATTGACATAGGAGAAGACAGTCAAAAACAGGGACGTGGAGAAAGGGTTACAAAGGACACCATACAGAAACGGAGGTCCAAAACTAAAATTTAAATGACCTTCGCCATATTGCTTTGACGGATAAAAAGTACACTACTGGCCATTAAAATTGCTGCACCACGAAGATGACGTGCTACAGACGCGAAATTTTACCGACACGAAGAAGATGCTGTGATTTGCAAATGATTAGCTTTTCAGAGCATTCACACAAGGTTGGCGCCGATGGCGACACCTACAACGTGCTGACATGAAGAAAGTTTGCAACAGATTTCTCATACACAAACAGCAGTTGACCGGCGTTGCCTGGTGAAACGTTGTTGTGATGCCTCCTTTAAGGAGGAGAAATGCGTACCATCACGTTTCCGACTTTGGTAAAGGTCGGATTGTAGCTTATCAAGGTTGCGGTTTATCGTATCGCGACATTGCTGCTCGTGTTGGTCGAGATCCAATGACTGTTAGCAGAATATGGAATCGGTGAGTTCAGGAGGGTAATACGGAACACCGTGCTGGATCCCAACGGCCTCGTATCAGTAGCAGTCGAGATGACAGGCATCTTACCCTCATGGCTGTAACGGATCGTGCAGCCACGTCTCTATCCCTGAGTCAACAGATGGGGACGTTTGCAAGACAACAACCATCTGCACGAACAGTCCGATGACGTTTGCAGCAGCACGGAGTATCAGCTCGGAGATCATGGCTGCGGTTACCCTTGACGCTGCATCACAGACAGGAGCGCATGCGATGGTGTACTCCACGACGAACCTGGGTGCACGAATGGCAACATGTCATTTTTTCGCGTGAATCCAGGTTCTGTGTACAGCATCATGGTGGTCGCATCCGTGTTTGGCGACACGGCGGTGAACGCACATTGGAAGCGTGTATTCGTCATCGCCATACTGGCGTATCACCCGACGTAAAGGTATGGGGTGTCATTGGTTACACGTCTCGGTCACCTCTTGTTCGCATTGACGGCACTTTGAACAGTGGACGCTACATTTCAGATGTGTTACGACCCGTGGCTCTACCCTTCATTCGATCCCTGCGAAACCGTACATTTCAGCAGGATAATGCACGACTGCGTGTTGCAGGTCCTGTACGGGCCTTACTGGATAGAGAAAATGTTCGACTGCTGCCCGGGCCAGCACATTCTCCAGATCTCTCACCAACTGAAGACGTCTGGCCAATGGTGGCCGAGCAACTGGCTCTTCACAATACGCCAGTCACTACTCTTGACGAACTGTGGTATCGTGTTGAAGCTGCATGGGCAGCTGTACCTGTACACGCCATCCAAGCTCTGTTTAACTCAATGCCCAGGCGTATCAAGGCCGTTATTACGGCCAGATGTGGTTGATCTGGTACTGATTTCTCAGGATCTATGCACACAAATTGCGTGAAAATGTAATCAGATGTCAGTTCTAGTATAATATATTTGTCCAATCACCTGCATTTCTTCTTGGAGTAGCAATTTTAATGGCCAGTAGTGTAAAACGCGGTCGACAGCCCGTGCGTCATTTGCTAAAGCGGCCGATAACACAGACGGCAAACCGAAGCGGGAACGTAAACGGTTAAAAAAAGGGCATTCCGTCAGGAAGTGGCGGTCAGTTAAAACTTGGGAGCAATGCGTAGAAAGTGACGGGGTGCGCCACTTATCAAATGACGATGGCTAAGAAGTCAGTGCCCAGTACGCAGCCGAGGTAAAATGACCTCTTCCAACGCCGGCGGGAAGGCCGAGAGGAGATCGTCCAAGCCACTGGGAGAGGCTTAGTAATGCGGAGCTTATTCCCACGAAGGGAGGGCCAAAGGCGATGCCAAAGGGACATCCCTTCCTGACAGACGGCAACACAGAGATCATCAGAGGGAATTGAGGAACTGGTGGGCTGACATACGAGGACTGCAGCCTTGGCAGCAGCGTCAGCAGCCTCGTTTCCTGGCAGACCGACTTGACCAGGAACCCACGTAAACATCACAGTGGCTCCACCAAGAGCGAGCAAGAAAGTTTTCCTGGACCCGTTGCACTAAGGGATGGGCGGTGTACAGCGCACAGAGGCTTTGAAGGGCGCTAAGAGAGTGTGAGCAGAGGTCCTCAAAACATGTACTAAATGAGAATTGCTTCCAGTGAACTGTATTCTGGCAATAGCACTCTGAAATTCTATTTCTAAATCCAAATCGTTCGCGTAACGACGCTCACATATTCTTGTGGCAGACGGGAAATCTGAGGTGTGGTGGCTCCTCTGGCACTTTCGGAGAGTCCGACGCCGAGTGACGGCTTGTTACCGGTGTGCGACGGTTCCTGGTGCGCCTGAAAGCATCTCGTCGCGAACGACTGCGACTCACCGCAGTTTCGCAGCCGCTTGCATTCCGTGAGACGCGGCTCCGGTTGCTGACTTATCTCCGGACTTGAAGAGAAACTCGACCATTGCTCACTGTCGTAATCGGATGTCACTTTAACATCCCGTGCTGGCTTACCTGTAACAAAAGGAAACAAAAGTTAGGTACACTATATAAAATAGTGATATAACATAGCGTTTTTCTATAAGAAACTAACGAAAAACAGAGAAACAGAAGACGTTTCCTTGCTTGCAGATGACGACCTGTAGAATGGCTTGTAGATAGGAAACTACCAGTCAAGAGAACTGATAGCGTCTTGTGAGGTATGACAATAGTATATCTTATTTCCTAATTGGTATCCTAGATCTAAATTTTTCAGCATAGCGTAACTGAACAACATATCATGCCTCAACACCATGACGTGTCTAACTGTGTACGTAAGCTATCGTATAATTTCGCGACGAACTGTCGCCCCTTTGCACACATAAACAACGACTGAAAGTAGCAAGGAAAATGCAGAAACATGTTTGGAAAATACAACACTAATGAAACGATCCACTGAAACTGTATGGTCCCAGAGACGTTTTCAGGTCTCAAACATCTATGATGTATACATGCAGACAGAAGCGACGAATGAAAATTTGCACCAAAAACGGGTTTCGAACCCTGATCTCCTGCCCATAAGACAGATGCGCTGACCACTACACCACCCCGGCGCAGTGGGATTGCAGACAGGCGGGCGTCAATGGGAATTTGGATTGGGGACGAAGGTGTGATAGGATAGACCGTGGAATCGTACGGAGTCACTGCGGCAGGGTGGCGTAGTGGTTAGCGCATCTACCTACTGAGCAGCAATCCCGTGTTCGAATCCCGGCCTCCGTACAAATTTTCATTGGACGCTTCAGTCTGCATATATACATAATGAAACAGGGTCTCGAATAACTCGAAATTTCTCTCCGACCTAGATTTATGTTTGTCGAGTTTCCCTAACTTACTTACGGCAAATGCCGGGATGATTCCCTACAAAGAACGGCTCATTTTCTTTTACATCCCTGTCAAATGCGACCTCTCTAATTCGTCGTCGATGATGTCGGGAGGTTAGTGCCTAATCTTCTTTCCCGTAGTAAACGTTGCAGGGAATACGACAGCGCAACTTGTGCTTTGCGGTTTAACAATGCTCTGCCACTATCTATCGCTTGACCCTTGTCCCACAGTCACGCAGGGTCAGCCATCGTTAAACAGATTTGGCATGTTCCTGCCGCCACCCCGTACCCCACGGGACGGAATTACTGTACCCCAACTGCGTCGAGTGTAATCCATGGAATAGTGCGGATGTGTTCAGATGTCTGCGAGCCACGTATCTGAGGCGGATCATGGGGACGAGCCCAGTATTCACCTAGCGGGATGTGGAAAACCGCCCGAAAACCTCATCCAGGCTGGCCGGCACACAGGCCGTCGTCGTTAATCCGTCGGGCGGATTCGATCCGGGGCCGGCGCGCCTACCCGAGTCCAGGAAGCAGCGCGCTCTCGCCTACCCTGGCGGTTTAACAACGCTCTGCCACTGAACACTAGTAATCGTTGCACGGAAATGTCGACGTGGTAACCAGGTGTACGCTGGGCTCGAAGCATTCTTGTTGAATACCAACGGCACTGCACTCCGTCTTCAGGCCACAAGTGGCCCATCGGGACCATCCGACCGTCGTGTCATCCTCAGATGAGGATGCGGATAGGAGGGACGGGAGGTCAGCACACCGCTCTCCCGGTCGTGGTGATAGTTTTATTTGACCGGAGCCGCCACTAATCGGTCGAGAAGCTCCTCAATTGGCATCACGAGGCTGAGTGCACCCCGAAAAATGGCAACAGCCCATGGCGGCCCGGGTGGTCGCCTATCCAAGTGCCGGCCACGTTCGGCAGCGCTTAAGTTCGGTGATCAGACGGGGACCCAACAGCAGTGCCGTATTCCAGCAAGCCGTTGGCAGCGATTAATTACTTACTACTTTCCTGTAAGCGAACACTGCGCACGGCCTCCACTTGGGGGGCCGCGTGTCTCTGAATGGTCCCTGCGGTCCGTGGCTCGGAGGCTCTGCGGCCAGAAGCGACGCACTCTCGGCGATGCGCCGGACACCCGCGTCGCGCTGGCCCTGCAGGTTCCACCGTAAGCGGCTGCTGGCGGAGCCGGATTAATTACGCGCACTGACACACGCGTGTAGAGTCGGTGTAACGAGGGTCGCCGGCGCTGCTCTGACCCGGGAACGCAGGATAGGACTCGTAACTGCTCCAGTACCCTGCAGCAGTCCAACGACTGCCAGAACAATTCCGAGATCCAGGCGCTGTAGGTTTTTGCAACTGTAATAACAGTCCTATGTAGACCATACTCATTTCGCTTTCTTTCAAATAACCTTCAGTGGTCACAGTCACGCTCTAACAAAGCAGTTTTTGTGTCTACTTCATTCCTAACATTATTCTGCACAAAAGTGCCCTATTTTAACACACTGCATTTGAACGACACGGAATATGGAACATATACTCGTTTTTAAGTCGTGTAGATCCATTTACACATCGTCTACTTTTTCATTTTGCCGGATCACCCTTGCTTTTGTTTTTGTCGTTGTGGAAACGCCATTTCCTCTCTCTCTCTCTCTCTCTCTCTCTCTCTCTCTCTCTCTCTCCCCTCACATACACACACACACAAGCACCACCATCCCCCTCGCCTGTGTGTGTGTGTGTGTGTGTGTGTGTGTGTGTGTGTGTGTGTGCGTGTGTGTGTGTGTTTGCGCACAACTCCTGCCGTTTTTCTCCACAACAACAAAACAGGAACAGGATTCAAAGTCAACAGGGAATATACTACCCTCAGATTGCCCGCCCGGCCAGTCTGTGGATGGTTTTTAGGCGGTTTTCCATCTGCCTCGGCGAATGCGGGCTGGTTCCCCGACACTATGTCGGCGCTTGCTGCGGAAACAAGTTCTCCACGTACGCGTACACCACCATTACTCTACCAAGCAAACATAGGGGTTACACTCGTCTGGTGTGAGACGTTCCCTTGGGGGTCCACCGGAGGCCGAACCGCACAATAACCCTGGGTTCGGCGTGGGGCGGCGGAGGGGTGAAGTGGACTGCGGTAGTCGTCGTGGGGTTGTGGACCACTGCGGCTGCGGCGGGGACGGAGGCTCTCCGTCGTTTCTAGGTCCCCGGTTACCATACCATACAATACAATACAATACCCTCAGATTTCCACGGGAACGAATGTAATGTACTATCTTCCATGGAAACTTTGCCAAGTCCGTCTCGTTGACTACAACACCAAGTGCACACTTAGGTTTCTGAATCTGAACATAGTTTGAGGCCTCTGGCTACTAAACCTTTAGTGCCAACACTCTCCCCCGAAAACTGTTAAAACGTTGAAAACTGCACACCAGCACGTGGGAAGCGCTGGCCGCACGGGAAGATATACTTCATGGATCACCAAGTCTCCGAGCACAAGGATGGCTTAGATTTCGACGATTCGCATGAAGATTCCACTATAACTGTAAATGATCCGGAATCTGCAGATAGTGATAGCGAGCCTGTTACTCCTAGAGGGACTACACATACTCCAAACAATTTTTTGTAGGATGATGATAATGAAGTTGTTACTGATACACTCGTACTACAAGTGTCTGAAAACCGCCCAAAGATAAACAGATAAATGAAATTATTTGGAAAAAGCAAAGTGTTTGGTTTCATTATGAACCTTGTATTGGAGCATCTGGAAACGATGTGATTCGTCTTGTACGGGAAATTGGGAGGAACCAGACCTACAAGAACTGTTTTGACAGACGTTATACCTCTATAAGTCTAGCTGTATTCCTATTCAAGTCACGGATTCAATGTGTAGGAACGATCCACACGAATACACTACCAAGCTGTAAATTTCAAAATGAAACGTAGCCGAGGAAAGGAGCGCGTGGGTATTCTGAGGAATGCGTTACAGCTTTTGACAATGTGGACTTAATCTCCGTTTAGTATAAAGACAGTAGTATTGTCCGTTTTCTACCTACCTTTGTCAGCGAGTTGGCAAAATCTGAAGTGAAAAGGTTTAACAGAAAGAAGAGTGAACGCAGAATAGTACCATGTCCTGCTGTTGTTTCCGTTTACAACTTACATATGGGAAATGTAGATTTGTTACATAGCAATATCGGCATATGTCATGCAAAGATTACATCCAAACGATGGCATTTATGTTTGTTTTCCACCTTAATGATACAATTGTAATAAATTCGTGGATTCCCTACAGATTCATACTCACTCTAAAACGAATAACTGACATTCCAAAGACCCAGAAGTAGTTTAGAATTGAAGTGGCTCAAATCTTTCCCAGATTGGTGCTGGGGCAGAAAAGCGAGGTAAGCCAGTTAGCACAGATCCAGTAGAGACCAACATGAGTAAATTTAAGGGATCGCCTTTTCATTCCATACCGGCCAGTGATTAATGTGCAGTCGCCCGACCTGCGAAGTTACCTTTGCCATACGTAAACTTATAAACTTAGGGACATTAAAGACAAAAACTGCCTTCTTGCATTCCACAGTATTTTAAAGGCACACACACACACACACACACACACACACACACACACACACACACACACACACACACACACAGAGAGAGAGAGAGAGAGAGAGTAATGGCGTAAGAGGGGGACAATTTCGTTTGTGAGCTCTGATGAGCTTCGTCACAAGGAGCGACGTATTTTCACTTACTGTCTGCAGTTTACTTTAAATTCTTAAATTTATTGCGTTTTTGGATGTACAGTAGCTACTGTTACACGTTTTAATTACTGAAGGCGTTTAGTATGGGCGGAGACTGTGATTGATTCGTTCAGACGGTAGCTGGGTCTGTGACCCTCCAGGTGGTGATGGCTTCAGCCATGCGGCTTGAAGCCATTGCCAGTGGGCATCACTGTGGGAGGCTGCACGTGGCCATCTGAGAGGTGTCCATAACGTTCCACGTATTATTCGCCGATAGGGCCACTACTGTGGCTGCATCAGTTACTGCCCCACTTTGGGGAGAACCCTCGCCTGTGGTCGAGTGAGAAGTCACATGGGGGTGTGGCAGGCAGCCCCCTTTGGGGCTATCTGTGGCTGTTGAAGATCCTGAGCCAGACACAGTCGTTTGGCCTGTTTCAGAAGCAGGCTCCCAATCCGCAAGATCTGAGCATTCACAGAGGTTTGGATTACTCTTTGGTGGAAGCTCCAGCGTTAGGCGCGTACCGAGACCCCACAGGGATACAGCTGCCAAGGAGGGGAAGGAAGCCAGTTTGGCCTCTAGATGCATACCAAGAGGAGTAATGACAGATGTGGAGTGGACGCTTCCGGATCCCAATACAGAGCACAGGGTGAACTCCGCTGCAAGTGATGGTTCGTGTGGGAACTAACGTGTCTCACTTTGGCTGGAGGAGATTCTCTGGTGGCTATTTGAACTGGTAGAGACTGGAGTCTTGCCTGCGAGATGAAAGCAGAGCTCACCATCTGTGGCATCATCTTCAGGACCGATTGCAGATCTTTGGTACAGAACCGAATGGAGTGTCTCAGAGGATCTGACGGTTCTGTGTAGGCTGCAAATTCCTCGATTTGCGCCATCGGGTGATGGGGTTTCACGCTCCGCTTAATAGGTCATGTCTCCACTACACAGAGGAGGTGGCTACACTGTTAACCGGGGGCTGTGTGGAGTGGAACAGGCGGTTATTTTAGTTTAGAGTGTCTCGCGAAGACACAGAAACGGCTTCAGTCCCAAAGGATGCAGGACGAACACAGAATGTGAACAAACATGGTAACAATCAGTATTGTAGTTGCAAATTGTCGTACCTGTGAATCAGAGCTCGAAGCGCTAGTGGAAAGCACTGAAGCTCAAATCGTTACTGATACCAAAAGCTCAGTGTCAATTTTTATAAAGAATCTAACGTTGTGCAGAGTGGGTAGGTTCAATACCGTTGGTAAAGTGTTTGTTGCTATTAGAAGTAGTTTATCTTGTAGCGAAACTGAAATAGAGTGTTCCTGTTAGTTAGTATGGGTAGAGGTTATACTTGACAACCGGGATAAATTAATAATTTGCTTATTTTATCTTCCCCCGACTCAGATGATCGAGTTGCTGAACTCGAGTCTCATTTCAAATAGGTAACCGACTCATACAATTATACTTGGTGGTGACTTCAACCTTCCCTCGATATGTTGGCAAAGAAATTGCTCAACGCCGATGGCAGCCATAAAACATAGTCAGAAATTGCACTAAATTATTTCTATGAAAATTATTTTGAGCAAATTGTTTAGGAGCCCAGTCGAAGTGTGAATGGTTGCGAAAACATACTTGGCCACTTAACAAAAAATAACCTGAGCAGGTAGGTAGCAGCTTGGGATTAGTGGCCACAAGGAGTTCGTAGGAGCGAGACTGAACAGTGTAACCTCGAAATCCACTAAAAACAAACGCACAATGTATCTACTTAAGAAAACAGAAAAAAATGACTTGGCACCTTCCTAAGACAATCTCAACTTCTTCCAAGATCAGATGTGACTTAAATTCAATGAAATAGAAACAGCAGCTTCTGAGAGATATTTTCCAAATAAATTAATAAGAGATGGTATGATCTCCATTGGAGTACACAACAAGAGCACTGTGACAGAAGCTGTGAAAAAAGCATGCTAGATTCAGAAGAACGCAAAACCTCAGATGGACGATGTATTGCTAAAGCTCTAAACTTAGGAACGACTTCAATGCGAGATGCTTTTAATAGTTTCCTCAATAAAACTATCTCAAAATCTGGCAGTAAATCCCAAGAGGTTGTGGTCATATGTAAAGTGCACCTGCGGCAAGACACAATCAATAACTTCACTGCGCGACACTAGTGCTAATACTAGCGATGACAGTGCCACTAAAGGGGAGTCACTAAACAGCTTTCCGAAATTCCTTCACCAAAGAGGTAGGACACATTTCAGAATTCGAAAAGAAAATATGCCAAGATGGGTAACTTAGGAGTAGATATCCTAGGTGTAACAACTTAAATCACGTAATAAGAACAAGTCCTCTGGTCCAGATTTTATTCATATTAGACTTGTTTCAGAGTATGATGCCACAGTAGCTCCACATTTAACAATCACATACAACCGCTTGGTCAACGAAATATCCGTACCCAAGATCGGAAAGTTGCACAGGTTGCACAAATACTCAAGAAAGGAAACAGGAGTAATCCAGTCAATTACAGCCCAATCACTGACGATTTGCAGTAGAATTCAGAACCCACACTGTGTTCGAACATTATGAATTTTCGGGAAGAAAACGGTCAATGAACGCACAGTGAGCACGGATTCAGAAAATTTCGTTCTTATGAAGCTCAACTAGCTCTTCATTGCATGAAGTAATGCGTGATGTCGGCAGGGGAGCTCAGACTGATTCAGTATTTCTAGATTTCCAGAAGGCTTTTGACACCGTTGTTCACAGCAGACTCTGTGCTGTTTTCTAATCTAGATAAACGATTGAGGACGCATTCTGGGCAGTGATCTGAGACTGTTTGCAGATGATGCAGTCGTCTGCCGTCTAATAGCGTCATCAGGAGATCAAAACTAATTGCGAAATGAGTAAGTCAGGGTATCTCTATGGTGCGGAAAGCGTAATTTGGCGGTGTTTAATAAAAAGTGTAAAGTCATCCACATGAGTATTAAAAGGAAATCGTAAAATTTCGCCCACTAAACAAAATTTGTGAGACTATGAAGCTGGAAACTCGTAGCGGTAAAAGTACCGAATTATGTGGCGACATAAAACTGAGTTGCTGTCAGGCAGGGAAATTTCTGAAGCCCACTGCTAGTGCATCAGGGAATGCGGGAACAGAGCAGATGCAGCCGCGGAATGTCCTCGGCGCACTCACGCTCGCGTGGACGCGACCCGACGCGACTGCGGCCGTGGGAAGGAGCCGCATGCTTCCGGTCTGGCCTCTGCCCTTCCGTCCCGAAGATGGCGAAACCCACAGCCGCGAAGACAGCAAGCTGACGCTACAGAAACACATGACCCATAGTTCCCAGTGACCGTAAAGCAGCGATCGCAACGGCCATCTACAAACAGGCAGCAGAATTAGCTCACTCCATTCTAAGCACTAGGGCTTATTTCCGAACTGTCTTATCTTCGTATCAGATCAATATCCAGTTTCTAATACCAAAACTTGGGACAGATGGTTCTCTATGATCTACTTGCTTTTTTCTTTCTCTTGTTAGAAACGGTACCGCAAAACTGGTGTTATTTCCAAAGTGGCGTACGCCTTTCTTGTGTTAACTTCTGAACTGCCACATTTCCTCACTGAAGTGATCGTCGGCATACGACGCTCGAACTCTTACGGGAATTGGCGACGTGCCGCGAGTAATGAGGACACTGGGTAGGGAGCGCTACATCAGTAGTGTGTGGGTAAGTTGAGAATTGGTGTCTGACGGGAGGCGTGCTAGGGTGATCCGTGCAGTTGCCACGGCCACTGTGTCTGGATGACTTAGCGGCGACGGTACGGTAGCTCAGCGTTTAGGCTCAGACAATTAGCTCCCCTCTGTAATAAATAAAAAAACTGAGTGAATCGATCAACGATGAACTTGAACAGATGTCATGTTGCCCCGAACAAATGCAACGAACAATAAAGAACAAAATGATATAAAAAAAAATGGTCAACGCATCTGTCTAGTAAGCAGGAGTCCCGGGTTCGAATCCTCGTCCACCACAAATTTCCACCCCGCGCCACTGATATAAACGAATGCCCACTGGCAGCTAACGGATTTCATTCTTTTGTGCCTTGATTCATAGTGGCTGCAGGATCCAAATGGTGTTCATTCTTTCGGCCGACTACCAGCAGTGATGTTCAGGGCTACCATTTCATTTGACAGCGGGATCCCTTTGGTTCTCATCTGCGGCACCCTTACAGCAAAGAGATTCGTCGACGATATTCTACGCCCCGCTTTGTTGGACTTCATGGCAAGCCATCCTGGATTACATTTCAGCAAGATAATGCCCGCCTGCAAATAGCGAGAGTTTCTAATGCGCTTTCTAGACGCTGTTGCTTGTCTTCGTGACTGCCAAACTGTACCTTGGCCAGCAAGACCGCCGGATCTCTTCCCAGCTGAGAACGTCTGGAGAATTATGGATAGGCCCGTCCAACCAGGTCGGGATTTTGACTACCTAACGCGACAATTGGACAGAATTTGGCATAATATCCCTCAGGAAGACATCCAACAACTCTGCTAAGCCGAATAACTGCTCGCAAAAGGGCCGGGGCTGAACCAACGCTTTATTGACGTTCTCCTGAACGAATGGTCCAATTTTTCTGTATTTGTAATCATGTTTGTACATGTAAATCACATCTACCAGTTTCTGTCCCATTCGGATAATTGCTTTGTGGCGCGTCGTTTTTTTTTTTTTTTTTTTTCTCAGAGTGTATTATATTTTAACATGACAGGTAGAATAGTTTTATTAAAATGCTAATCTTGTACGGCGAATTGCAAGAAAGAGAGAGAACGATAATCAGCTGCGACGCTAGTCAGTGACGCATACCTATGCAAACACACTTGAGGGATATTGTAAGAGTATGCATTTTGCAGCATTCTTTGGGACTTTGTCAGGATAAATGATGTGAATTAAACTTACGTAAAACAAGACTAACTGATGGACATCATACTGTCAATATTTGTCCCCAAATAACGGTCAATTTACTTTTCTTGCAAAGTTTAGCATCCTTTTCCACATGTACAGTCTGATACATAGGATGAAATGATAATTAAATCATGACCCTAAGCTGTCCGACAGGCGTTGATATACATCAACGGGTTACATGGCAGACGGTCTATCCATCTGAGCCACCGAGGGCACACAGGATAGTGCGACTGCAGGAATTTATCCCTTGCACGCTCCCCGTGAGACCCACATTCCCAACTCAACGTCCACACACTACATTCGTAGTGCCCCTGCCCATTACACTCATTACTCGCGGCAGACAATCTTACCGAGTCCCGTAAGAGTTCGGGCAATGCGTGTGCATCTAGCATAGAAGAAGAAGGTCAATGGCCGGTTAGCCTTAACTCTACGAAGATGGTATCTGTTCTTTCGGAAATAGGAGTACGTCTACACCTACATCAGTACTCACACTTCGGTGCTTGGCAGAGAGTTCATTGAAGCACCTTCAGACTACTTCTCTACCAAGGAAGTGTGTGCGCTCATACGAAACTTCTGGAAGCTGTGGCCGGACCCCGACCCGCACGCGGGAATGTTGCCTTTCACGGACAAGTTTTATTTCTCCATCATCCCACACTCTAACAGCGCGAGGGAAAAACTAAAATTTAAATCTTTCCGTGCGAGTCTGTATTGTGGTGCTCCAGAAAAATGTTGAAAATCAGGTAAACCGATAAGGTAACGAATGAGGAGGTTCTCCGTAGAATCGGCGAGGAAAGGGACGTATAGAAAACTCTGGCAAGGGACAGGATGATAGGACACGTATTAAGACATCAGGGAATAGCCTCCGTAAAGACACAGGTGGGAATACATCCAACAAATAAATGATGATGTTGGGTGTAGGTGCTACTCTGAGATCAAGAGGTTGCCACATGAGAGTAATTCGTGGCGGCCTTCATCAAACCAATCAGACTATTGACAACTCCTCCCACCCACCCCCTAAAAAGGGAATCCTCGCAAGTAGTGAGCTCGGTGGAAGGACAGCTACATCGGCATGTTATAAATTTTCTTTCATTCGATTTCAGACATTCGAACTGGTGTAATCCCCTTGTGAGTACCTGCTTCTCAGTTTCGGACTCCAGCCAGGTAAGATTAATAGAGGAGCTAGAAGAGATTCGAGCACCGAGCGCTCAGTGTCATACAAGAAACAAGCACCGAGTATCCGGCACCAACGTCGAGCTCTAAGCACCAAGTGCCGTGCACAAAGTACTGAGCACGTAGCGCCGAGCACCATATGCAGAGCACCGAGCACAAGCTCCAGGTATAGAGCATCACTCGCCAAGTACCAAGTGCCGAGCACTGTGCACCGAGCAACAACAGCTAAGCGGGCGCTTGGCGCTGTGCTGGAAGCGGCGAGCCGTGGCGGCCGCAGCCTTGCCGGAGTCAAGGCCGCAGCGGCAGCGGCGGCGACGGCGGAGGGTCAGCGGGTGCAGGCGGCGTTCACAGCCCGAGGACGACCTCGCCAAACACGGGGACGCGCCGCGCCGCTGCTGCTTCACAAAACCCACTGCTTGTCACTTTACTTTACTTCATTTGCAGTACTAGAAGCTACAGCGCACCGGACACAGTGAGCAGAAGTCGAGAGCTGTTGCCGGCTACTCGACACACGAGTGCTTGTGACAGATCGCCAAGAGACTGCGGGCTGCGCATCTCCAGCTGCATCTCGCTCGGCGTAGCGAAATGTCGACCTGGCCGTGGCGTCAGCTACCTCAGTCGCGAGTCCAGCTGCAGCCGCGTCGTTACCTCGTAATGCGAGTGCGGAAAGTGATCGCGGAAATGCCGCGACCACAAGAAGGAGAAAGGGAATGACACTACTACAGAAAAGATGGCGAATGTGAAACAGAAATGTTTAAGTACTAACTAACGAAGCAAGACCGCCATGCTGAGTTGAATACGTGGTCCAAAGAAGAAATAAATGAACAGCTACATCTGTACGAAATTTCCTGGCAGATTAAAACTGTGTGCCGGACCGAGACTCGAACTCGGGACCTTTGCCTTTCGCGGGCAAGTGCTCTGCCAGCTGAGTTACCCGAGCATGACTCGCTCCCCGTCCTCACAGCTTTACTTCTGCCAGTACCTCGCCTCCTACCTTCCAAACTTTACAGAAGCTCTCCTGCGGACCTTGCAGAACTAGCACTCCTGGAAGAAAGGATATTGCGGAGACATGGCTCAGCTACAGCCTGGGGGATGTTTCCAGAATCGGGTCTCGGTCGGGCACACAGTTTTAATCTGCCAGGAAGTTTCATATCAGCGCACACTCCGCTGCAGAGTGAAAATCTCATTCTAGTTACATCTGTACTCCGAAGGCCACTCTCCGGTGACTGCTGGAGGATACCTAAGTACTACTGCCTTTATCCCCCTTCACCACGAAGGCGGCGTTGGGAGAACGATTGCCGAAAAACCTCCGTATGTGCTCTAATTTCAGTGATTTTCTCGTGTCAATTTCGGGGGCCCTGCCTGTGGGGGAAGTGATATATTGCTCGACTCTTCGCGGAAAGTAGTCTCGCGGAAACTCGACAGTATTCGTCTCCGTGACACACAACGGCTCTCTTGTAGCGTCTGCCACTCGAGTTCGTTTAGCATCTCCGTAACCTTCTCATGTGATTAACTTCTCATGGTTGGGATTCACAGTCATATAATATTTCTTAAAAGACATCATAGTCGCTTTCACTGTTTAAAATATTTATTGTTACTATTGCAATTTCGGCCTTATGGCCATTTTCAAGTAACACTGCAAAGTCACCTCAACACAAAAGTGAAGCACAGGGTGTATATACATAATTAAGTAAATACTTCATTAAGAAAGTAGCTCAATTATACAAATTGGTGAGAAATGTACATTACTTACATTCTGTCAGGATATAAAACTATCTGACATGAGTACATGTCGTCGTCAAAATGCAGCCTTTTGACTGTGAGAGGGCGCTGATGACCTCGATGTTGAGCGCCCATAAACCCCAACCCACACACACACACTTGACTGTGAGAGTCCCACAAGATCCGATGAGTACGACACTTGTTACATCGTAACGTGTTGTTAAATATATACTGAACTGTCGATGTTATCATCGTTCTAACAATCTATCGCACATACAAGTTCAGGTACATTGACAACATGTGGAGCTAAGTCAATTGGCGCGAAAATACATTTACTAAAGATACTGCCTGTGAACGTAGCAAAGATAGTGCACACGAAGGATACAACTTATAAGCTTTATATCGTAAAGTCTTTTCATCTGCCGACATCATACAGCTTACTAAATAGTGCTATGATTGTGATGGGCAGTAGAATAGGATGGGAATATTTATTTATAATATAATAGAGGATAATATTTGTGTTATCTGTTATTAAGCTATCACATTGACTTAAGTGCTCGTAAATGAGATGAAGACAGAGCTCTGATATACAATAATTTGTATGCGTATAAATTTTACGAATATAAATGGCGTAAACGTTCGCCAGGAATCCAATTCACTGGGCAGCACCACAAATTCTGACAAAACATCACAATGCCTCTGCACAAATACATGATGCATCCTTCAACCAGGCTCTATTATAGCAAACAGGACTACGTAAATATGTATACTGTTCCATCGAAATTGTTTTTAATGTTTTTGGTAAGTGTCTAAAATAACTGTACAGCTCTATGAATTACTGTTGAAGTAGATTGATACAATAAATCACAAGCTTAAGATACAATGAAATGTCGAGGCTACATTTCATTTACAAAACATACAAAAATAAAATACATTGGAGAATGCTTTTCTTCCCTCGTTATAGTCCATAAACGTTTCTTTACAGTAAAATACACCAAATTACTGATAAAATTTGTTACTTATGATTTAAGACAAAACTGGTCAGATACATTACATAAAAATTGGCGATCTTAAAATACATAAAATAAGTGAATAGATACATTGCAAGTGGTAGCGGATATGACATTACACAGTTACTAATATAATTTTGAAGCATCTACTTTTCTAAAAAAATCTCCGTAACCCTATCGAGGCAAGATCCCTTTAGTAAACGCGCCGCTGTTCCTTGGTTATAGTTTCTCTCTCGTGTCAGCCCTAGTTGGTAAACGTCCCACACTGATCAAGAATCGATCCACACGTGTTTCGTAAGCCACTTCTTTCCTGGACGAATTACATTTTCTTAAGATTCTCCCACAGAATCTATGCCTGGCATGTGCTTTCTCTACTATCTGTTTTACGTTGTCATCCACTTAGGTTGCTCCAGTTGGTTACTTCTGGCTGTGTTACGGTGCTTACTGTTTTCAGTGATTTCTTGTATGCAGTGTAATCTGACAGATGTCGAGCTCTCCGTCGGTTTTGTGCGCAATAGTTTACATATATTTACACTGACGGAAAAAACTCGCAAAGTCAAGAAGGAGTCGTGCGACATAAACGAAAGTTCGTAGGCGTGTTTCTACATCTGGAAGATGACGTCTATTCAGATTTCGCGTCAGTCACGTAAGAGTGCGCTAGTAGCCAATATGACGATGCAAATGATGTTTGTTTTAAATACACTCTGTAACGCTTGTGAGCGTTAGCTGCCACTGAGATTGGACAAGGTGAGTTGATATTAGTCAAGAATACCTTTAAGGCCTCAAAGACGCCATTATCAAGACCTCACCGAGTTTGAAAGAGGTCGTGTAATAGGGCTACGAGAAGCTGGGTGTTCCTTCTGCGATAGTGCAGAAACGTTTGGGAGGAATGCAGCTACTGTACATGTTTTCTGGCAGCGATACCTCGATAATCTACTGTCACAAGAACATCTGCATCTACATGATTACTCTGCAATTCACATTTAAGTGCTTGGCAGAGGGTTCATCGAACCACAATCATACTATCTCTCTACCATTCCACTCCCGAACATCGCGCGGGAAAAACGTACA
Organism: Schistocerca serialis cubense; assembly: GCF_023864345.2. Lineage (NCBI taxonomy): Eukaryota > Metazoa > Arthropoda > Insecta > Orthoptera > Acrididae > Schistocerca > Schistocerca serialis. The sequence goes on from NC_064646.1 coordinate 495,086,693, forward strand.
CCTAAAACTTTCTGTTCGAGCTCTGATTTCTCTTATTTTATTTTGATGATCATTCCTACCTATGTAGGTTGGGCTCAACAAAATATTTTCGCATTCGGAAGAGAAAGTTGGTGACTGAAATTTCGTAAATAAATCTCGCCGCGACGAAAAACGTCTTTGCTTTAATGACTTCCATCCCAACTCGCGTATCATATCTGCCACACTCTCTCCCTTATTACGTGATAATACAAAACGAGCTGCCGTTTTTTGCACCCTTTCGATGTCCTCCGTCAATCCCACGTGGTAAGGATCCCACACCGCGCAGCAATATTCTAACAGAGGACGAACGGGTGTAGTGTAAGCTGTCTCTTTAGTGGACTTGTTGCATCCTCTAAGTGTTCTGCCAATGAAACGCAACCTTTGGCTCGCCTTCCCCACAATATTATCTATGTGTTTTTTCCAACTGAAGTAGTTCGTAATTTTAACACCGAGGTACTTAGTTGAATTGACAGCCTTGAGAACTGTACTATTTATCGAGTAATCGAATTCTTTTGTAACTCGTGTGGATCAGCTCACACTTTTCGTTATTTAGCGTCAATTGACACCTGCCACACCATACAGCAATCTTTTCTAAATCGTTTTGCAACTGATACTGGTCTTCGGATGACCTTACTAGACGGTAAATTACAGCATCATCTGCGAACAACCTAAGAGAACTGCTCAGATTGTCACCCAGGTCATTTATATAGATCAGGAACAGCAGAGGTCCCAGGACGCTTCCCTGGGGAACACCTGATATCACTTCAGTTTTACTCGATGATTTTCCGTCTATTACTACGAACTGCGACCTTCCTGACAGGAAATCACGAATCCAGTCGCACAACTGAGACGATACCCCATAGGCCCGCAGCTTGATTAGAAGCCGCTTGTGAGGAACGGTGTCAAAAGCTTTCCGGAAATCCAGAAACACGGAATCAACTTGAGATCCCCTGTCGATAGCGGCCATTACCGGGCTCTGGACAGCCACGTGGCACTACCGAAAGGAAGGATCATCGTGTTCGGCTTACGGCTCTGGCGCATCGTTCTCCACCTGCAGCAGCAATCTGAGCAGCAGTTGGCACCACAGCGGCACAACGAACTGTTAAAAATCGATTACTTCAAAAACAGCTCGGAGCCAGGCGACCTGTAGGGTTCATTCCACTCACCACAAACCACCGCCGCTTGACACTTCAGCGGTGTCAAGTGAGAGCTCATTGGAGGGCGGACTGGAAGTCAGTTGTGTTTTCTGATGGAAGCCGGTTCTGCCTCGAGGCCGGTGATGTCCGTGTGTTGCTTAGGAGGAGGTCAGTTGAAGGCCTGCAGCCGACACACTGGACGTCCACCTGGAGTTATCATCTGGGGTGCAATTTGGTATGACAGCAGGAGAACTCTCGCTGTTATTCTTCGCACACTGGCTGCAAATTTTTACGTCAATATGGTGATTCGACCCGTTGTGTTGCCATTCATGAACAGCATTCCACGGGTTGTTTTCTAACAGGATAACGCTCTTCCAAACAGCGCTATCGTAACCAGACATGCTCTACTGTCTGTGTTCCCTTCGCCTGCTTGATCACCATATTTCTCGCCAATCGAGCACGTACGGGCAATCGCCGGACCACATCTCAAATAGCACTAACTGTACCTGTGTTGAATGACCAACTACAACCGGAGTGGAACTCCTGAAACGTCTCCGTGGAGTCGTTTCACAGGCGCTTGTCTCACTGGATTCTGTGCATCCTATTCTGTCCACCACCTGATTGCGGTTTAATTTATTAACTCTCCCAGACAGACTGAGCAATCAAAGTAAGGCTTATTAAATGATACTATGTTTGATTTTTTTTTTGTGTGTTCCACAGGGAATCATGACCTGTATTTATTATGTTTTTTCCTTCACCCTACCATATGTGTGCGGGTTTCTTTAGTGAGGGACGCTGAGTTGGTTGTCGTGTGCTAGAAGAGGTGATGTTTGCTTCTCGTTTGGAGGATGACGAACTTAGGATCCCAGTACCTGGACAGAGATGTTTACATCTTTCGGTATGAGAATGGTTTGTCTGTCAGGTTGGTGGCGGAAGCCTACCCCTCTGGTAGCTTCCGTTACGCCGGTAGTTAGGCAAAGCTCGGCGGAGAAACGACACTCTGCAGCTAGCGGTGGGTGAGTACAGTTCGTAGCTCCTAGAGAGGGTTTCTGCCTTGCCGAGTTAATTTTATTTCGTGACGGCGAAATCATTCTGCTATTGCACCATTAAAATTTCTTACATTTGTGCCTGGTTTTATGTCTAATTTCTGAACAGTTAACTCGCAATCAATTTTACCACGTGCTGAAGGTCGGCCGTTCGTAAGCGGCAGGCGCGGATTCCGTGTCGTATATCTACTTTACAAACCTTGCGAATCAGATAAGCCTCTTTCCAAGCTAGTGCATGAGCATAATGGTGATAGGTATCTCTCCGAACTACTTCTGTCGTGGATATGTAGATGGAATGATTGAATTATTGTGTTCCACTGCCCTTTTGTGTGTTTTCCTTTTTTAACTGCGCTATTCTACCATTTTTTTTTTTTTTTGCGAATTATTTAGTTAAATTTTTCATTCAGGCACCAGTCATGTGTATTCATAGGACGTGCATCAAATTCAGTAATGAAATAAATGTGTTACGTAGAAGATAAACCCTGCGTCCTTTAACTTTCTCATTGATGCCAGTGTTCAAATTAATTTTCTATTCCCTGATTTTTTAAAAAGTTAATCTGCTTGCTTGTGATGAACAAAAATGGGAAGAAAAATGAATTTAATTAAACAAGGTCATTGATATACGACATACAATGCTGTTCATCTTGTTAGTGTCTTTAAAAAAATTGCATTCTTATAATTAAATTCTTAATTTAATTGAACTGATAATTTCCAGTTTGGTCTTTTCTTAATTGTTAGGAAGGGCTTGCGCTGGTGGCGACCCTGTAATTTTTAAATTTGTAATTGAGCTTCTGAGCTGGCTCAACCAAAGATTGGGTTACATCTGCATTATTATTGGTGCGTAACGTATGTCGAGCCTTGGCTAGTATCCGTTTACACTTCTACATATATACTTCACACTCAGTCCCACCAACTAACCTCCGGCACTATACAAGACAATGCACGCACGTTTGCATACTTGCATTCAACATTCTGACGGTTACACCGGTTGATAATGTACCAGCATTTCACACTTCCAGTGGCTTATTTCGCGCTAACATTAACCCGTGGTCTTGCACCGTTAATCACTTAAATATGTTATCTAGACAAATCTATTCCCGAAATTTCATTACTCTACGTGAAATATTTTTTGGTGTTGCGATTTTTCCCAGTCAGTGTAGATTCACGATCAGTTGCTGTCTCTGCACTAATCTGCCAGTATTTCGCCATTTCTTGGCTTTGTAAACTTTCAATGAACAACATCGTAAGCATTCTAGTAGCGACCTGGATAAATGTGTTACTACGCAGTAATGTCTGCGATATTATGAACACTTCAAAGAAGCACCACGTTTGTGAAGACTTTGCAGCTTTTGTCGCAAAGGATTGGACTTCAAACTGGTGTAGAAACTCTGAAAAAATTGATAAGTCTATGGGATAAGATTTTAAAAGATGCCAGAATAAAGGAGCGGTCAAGCGTGCGAATGGGGCGGCACACCTTACACAAAAATTAAAAGAAACCTTACTACAATAATTTTTAGTAAAAAGTGAGACACCAGAGTTAAAAGAGCCAGTGGTTTAATCAGATGAAACGTGGATGCAGACAGATCATACAGTGACTGAATGTCGCCAAAATGTGCTAGGAGTATAGTCAGAAAGTGCTGGTCAGTGGTTGATTGTGGCGCACGGAGCACTTGTGTGCAGACGGACAGCATGTGATGGCGCTACGGTTTTCAGATAACGGCGTTACCGCCTCCCTCCCTATAAAGACGACGCTGCTGCCGCCCTGGCCGGGTCTTTGCGGGTTTTCAATTGGCTTCAGTGACACACACACACACACACACACACACACACACACACACACACACACTGTGAGCGCCTTCTTAACAGCTTGTTCGGAACGTAATAGAGGGTGATTAATTTCGGGTTCACATCGGACGAATTTTGTGGCGAACACATCAAGGTGAGTTCCCCATCACTCTACGCAAACCGCAGTAGCTAGATTCTGGCCTTGTGAAGCGGACAGTTATCGCGTTGGAAGACGCCATCGTCGTGGTGCACGGGAGGACGCAGCTCATCCGCAGTACTGTTGGCACAGTCGCGGTGAATGTCCCCCGCAGCCTGTTACTCCCTCTGTCCGCGGGAGCGCTGCGTCTTTCGAGGATGGACGACGACCATCGACCTACTGTAACAAGAACTCCCATTCATCCCGTCAGATGACACGTTCCCATTAATCTACGGCCCAATCTCGTTGACCCCGTGCCCGGTGCAGTTGTAGTTGACGATGTCCTTGGGTCAATATAGTAAGTTCAGCAAAGTGCGCTGGACAGCGTATTCCGAAACACTTGCGCCAGCGCCAGCACCAGCACCGCACTCTGCCGCCAGATCTGTCACAGGCCGCGTATCGTACTTCACAGAGCGAGCGGCCAGGCTGTCGATCTCCAGGTTCCTTGGGATCTCCGTTCCACTTTAAAGTCCTACGCTAACAGGATATGTGTCACGTGAGTATGTGTCATATGTTCGAGTGAAACTTACTGCTACGGCGAAAGTGGCCAATAGTGGTGAATAATAGCATCGTACTCAAATAATATACAGTCTCACCGGAACCGGAACTACTTTTAAGCGCCGTTTGATAGCTGCGGGACCTAGCATAAGAAAAACAGTTGATGACAAGCGCGGAAAAAGTCGGGCTAACCTTCAAATGTAAAAACTTAGATAAGTGCTGCCGTCTTTTGTGGGTACGGGAAATATCCAAACTGACAGTCGTCTCACCCCTAAAAATAACATTAGGGTGTAATACAACGCAGAGAATTTCTTTTGTTTCGCTAGATATGATTTTTGTAACGTCAAAAACGGGCCGATACTGTGCCATATGATAGACAACAGACAATCAACTGTAAGTTGAAAAGGTTGTTTTTCAAGGATTTCCTTGCGTAAAAAACAGTATTCCATTTAAATCCATAGACATATCTCGGCACTGCACTGAACAGATATTTGAACGTTGTGCAGGGGCAGTTGTACTTAGTGAACCTAAACTTCTAATTATTGTTGTTTATACGTCCCCTAACTCTGACTTCAGAGCATTTCTGCTAAAGCTAGAGAGGGCTCTTGATTCGCTTTATACGAAGTACCAGAAATTAGTTATACGTGGTGACTTCAATATTAATTTTGCATAAGATTGTGCCAGAAAAAGGATTTTTGGTACATCTCCTAAATTCACATGATCTGATGCAGACTGTTTCTTTTTCAACTAGGGTGCAGGGGAACGGTAGCACAGCCATAGACATTTTTATTCATTCTTAATTACTAGATGGGCATTGTGTTAGTAAAAGGTTGAATGGCCTTGCAAACCATGATGCTCATATTTCAACACTAAAAGGCTTTTGTTCTCAAATAAATGTCACATATAATTACAAACTATGCAGGAAAGTTAATCCAACGACAATAGAGAGTTTTTTAAACCTCGTCAAGGAACAAGATGGGCAGAATGTTTACAGCGCAGCGCTTTGCTCAACACATCTCTCATGCTCTTTGAAAGCTGCTTTCCATTAGAAGGTTATAAATGGGGTACTAGCAGTAAAAGGCAGCCTGGGCGGCTGACTAGTCGGATAAGGATATCATATAGAACAAAACGGGTATTACATCAAAATGTTACAAGTAGCCCATTACAAACAGTATTGTGAGGTCCTTAAAAACGTTATTAGGAAGGCAAAGAGTATGTGATGCGCAAATAGAATAGCTAATTCACAGGCTAAAATTAAAACCATATGGTCAGTAGTGAAGGAAGTGCCTGGTCACCAGCACAAGGTCGACCATATAAAGTCAGTCTGTAGTAAAAATATTTCCGTTACTGATAAATCAGATATATGTAGTCATTTTCTGAGCATTGCTGGTGAATTAAATAAAAATTTAGTTTCTACAGGGAATCATATCTATCTTGGTAAATGCCTTTTCGAGATTGATGTCTGAAATATTCCTCTGTGATACAGACAAGAGGGGGATTGAGTCAATAATTAAATCACTGAAGACTAAGGACTCTCATGATTATGATGGAGTCCCTAGCAGTGTATTAAGGTACTGTGCTGCACATTTTAACCCTTTACTTAGCCATATTTGTAAGTTTTCCTTCAGTAATGGTCAATTTTCTGAGCGATTGAAGTACTCAGTAGTAAAGCTGCTGTATAAAAAGGGGAGAAAGGGACAATGTAGTCAATTTTAGACCTATTTCTATGCCATCAGTGTTTCCTAAAGTTAATGAAAAGTCTGTGTATATGAGGATAATTGATCATTTTATATCACGTAATTTGCTATCAAATATACAGTTCAGCTTTAGAAGTCGTTTAACAACTGAAAACGCTACATTCTCTTTTCTCTGTGAGGTACTGGATGGGTTAAACAAGAGGTTTCGAACGTTAGGCATATCTTTTGATTAAACTGAGGTGTTTGATTGTGTTGATCACAAAATATTGCTCCAGAAGTTGGACCATTATGGAATACAGGGAGTAGCTCACGATTGGTTCACCTCTTAGTTTAACAATAGAAAGCAAAAGGTCAGTATACACAGCGTTGAGAATGGCTATCATGTGGGGTCAGAGTCAAATGGGCGGTGCCTCAGGGATCTGTGTTGGGGACACCCCTGCACCATATTTATATACACTCCTGGAAATGGAAAAAAGAACACATTGACACCGGTGTGTCAGACCCACCATACTTGCTCCGGACACTGCGAGAGGGCTGTACAAGCAATGATCACACGCACGGCACAGCGGACACACCAGGAACCGCGGTGTTCGCCGTCGAATGGCGCTAGCTGCGCAGCATTTGTGCACCACCGCCGTCAGTGTCAGCCAGTTTGCCGTGGCATACGGAGCTCCATCGCAGTCTTTAACACTGGTAGCATGCCGCGACAGCGTGGACGTGAACCGTATGTGCAGTTGACGGACTTTGAGCGAGGGCGTATAGTGGGCATGCGGGAGGCCGGGTGGACGTACCGCCGAATTGCTCAACACGTGGGGCGTGAGGTCTCCACAGTACATCGATGTTGTCGCCAGTGGTCGGCGGAAGGTGCACGTGCCCGTCGACCTGGGACCGGACCGCAGCGACGCACGGATGCACGCCAAGACCGTAGGATTCTACGCAGTGCCGTAGGGGACCGCACCGCCACTTCCCAGCAAATTAGGGACACTGTTGCTCCTGGGGTATCGGCGAGGACCATTCGCAACCGTCTCCATGAAGCTCACGCCCCAACATCGTGCAGCCCGCCTCCAGTGGTGTCGCGACAGGCGTGAATGGAGGGACGAATGGAGACGTGTCGTCTTCAGCGATGAGAGTCGCTTCTGCCTTGGTGCCAATGATGGTCGTATGCGTGTTTGGCGCCGTGCAGGTGAGCGCCACAATCAGGACTACATACGACTGAGGCACACAGGGCCAACACCCGGCATCATGGTGTGGGGAGCGATCTCCTACACTGGCCGTACACCACTGTTGATCGTCGAGGGGACACTGAATAGTGCACGGTACATCCAAACCGTCATCGAACCCATCGTTCTACCATTCCTAGACCGGCAAGGGAACTTGCTGTTCCAACAGGACAATGCACGTCCGCATGTATCCCGTGCCACCCAACGTGCTCCAGAAGGTGTAAGTCAACTACCCTGGCCAGCAAGATCTCCGGATCTGTCCCCCATTGAGCATGTTTGGGACTGGATGAAGCGTCGTCTCACGCGGTCTGCACGTCCAGCACGAACGCTGGTCCAACTGAGGCGCCAGGTGGAAATGGCATGGCAAGACGTTCCACAGGACTACATCCAGCATCTCTACGATCGTCTCCATGGGAGAATAGCAGCCAGCATTGCTGCGAAAGGTGGATATACACTGTACTAGTGCCGACATTGTGCATGCTCTGTTGCCTGTGCCTATGTGCCTGTGGTTCTGTCAGTGTGATCATGTGATGTATCTGACCCCAGGAATGTGTCAATAAAGTTTCCCCTTCCTGGGACAATGAATTCACGGTGTTCTTATTTCAATTTCCAGGAGTGTAGATTATGTGGTGTCACCGCCAGACACCACAGTTGCTAGGTGGTAGCCTTTAAATCGGCCGCGGTCCGTTAGTATACGTCGGACCCGCGTGTCGCCACTATCAGTGATTGCAGACCGAGCGCCGCCACACGGCAGGTCTAGGGAGACTTCCTAGCACTCGCCCCAGTTGTACAACCGACTTTGCTAGCGATGGTTCACTGACAAAATACGTTCTCATTTGCCGAGACGATAGTTAGCATAGCCTTCAGCTACGTCATTTGCTACGACCTAGCAAGTCGCCATTATCAGTTGCTATTGATACTGTAAAGAATGTACAGCTACGTTCAACATTGATGGATTAAAGTTAAGTATTCCACCAAGTACCACCTTTTTTCTGAAGTCTGAGTTCCTTGTCCTGTTCCAGACCTCACGCCAGCCTGCGTGAGCTTAAACGCGTGCCTTTCGGCTTCCTCCAAACTCCGTGGGTTGGCTCCTGCCAATCTACAACATATTATATGCCCTCTAGTATTACGGATAACTCTAAAATATTTCTGTTTGCTGATGACACTGGCTTCGTTGTAAAGGATGTTGTGTGCAACACTGGCTCGGTTTCAAACAGTGTAGTTCATGATATAAGTTCAAGGCTCGTAGAAAATAAACTAACGCTAAATCACAGTATGACTCAGTTTTTACAGTTTCTAACAAACAATTCAACAAAACCTGACATCTAGGTGTTCAGATAGATAGTAAACTGTCATGGAAAGCCCACATTCAGGATCTTGCTCAAATACTTAATGCTGCCATTTTTACTATTCGAACGGTATCTGAAGTGAGTGATCGTTCGACACGAAAATTAGTCTACTTTGCTTATTTTCATTCGCTTATGTCGTATGGTATATTTTGGGGTAACTCTTCCCATTCTAAATGGATATTTTTGGCTCAGAAACGGGCGGTTCGGGCAATAAGTGGTGCGAGTTCACGAACCTCTTGTCGACCCATGTTCACTAAGGTGGATGTTTTGACACTGGCCTCTCAACATATATCTTCTCTACTGTCGTTTCTTGTTAGCAATATCAGCTTATTGCCAAGAAAAGTAGCTTTCACTCAGTTAATACTCGACAGAAATCCAACTTGCATTTGGATCAGACTTCCTTAACTCTGCTGTAGAAAGGTGTGCAGTATACTGCTGCATTCATTTTCAATAAGCTACCAGAAGTATTCAAAAATCTTAGCAGTAATCCACACGCTTTCAAATCGAAACTGAAGAGTTTCCTCATGGGTCACTCCTATTCTGTCGAGGAGTTCCTTGAAAAAGTATGCTGATTCTTGTTGTATTGTTGACTGCGTTTACTTAAACTTATGGACTGACTTCTTTCGGGTTCATAAACATTTTTTCTTATCTTTTATTACTTTTGTGTCGTAATTTCGTATACTGACACGTTCCATGGCCTTGGAGATTTGCTCCTCAATTTGGTTCTACGGAACTTTACGTGTAAATAAATAAATAAATAAAGATTTGGGAGCTGAAGTATATTATATTGGAATTAATACAAATATAAAACCAAATGAAATTCTTGTGTGATATCTAATATTAATCACTTTATGAACTTAGTTTAGAGTGTTTTATGTTTTCAGTTGGCACATTCAGTACTGAATACAAATACGCGTTAGTGTACATGGTGGATGTAAAAATGGGAAGCGTTGACGAAAGTGTGAAAAATCAGTGGAAACCATCGAAAGAAAAGCGTAATCCACAGAACTGGCGCAAAGAAGTTTAGAAGAACAAGGAAACATTGGTAAAGAGTACATTAATCAATGGGTGTAGTGAAAAAGGCAAAACCACACGGTTCAGATTGAGCCTATGCGAGAAAATGCTTCGATATCGCACCTGTAGCTACAGGCAAGAAGTTGTTTCGTGATTTCCGAAATCTAAGTAACAATGATCTTCAAAAGTCTTACATATCTGAATGTGTGAATATGAATCCTGTCAATCGGAGGTGCGGTGATGATCCAATGAGGATTAGGCGACAGACAACAAACATCTGTAAGGTTCTGTAGGTGAAGCAGACGTTGAGATTCGTTAAGAGGCCTGTCTAGAAATCTTCGGTGTAAGTAGTGGACGCCTACCTCGTATGATTCAACAAAACAAAACATCCCAAACTCTTGAAGTTAGTTTATGTGTTCCATTAGGTAACAAAACACTACACGTAGATTCACAATGATAGATTCGCGTGTAACATGACATTAAAACTAAATATTTTATTTATGGTGGATAAGCGTGGGGGACGAAACAACAGTCCAAATAAATGCAGCGAGGAGGACTAGGCATTTGCATGTACGGGTAGATAGCTTTTCTACGCAGTGAAGTCACTTCTCCAAGAAAAAGAATCCCAACATAACTATATGCATCTGTGTGCAAAACGTACATTCTTTGTCAACATTAGCGCAGCCATACGTGATGTGTTATCACCAATTTTCCATTTAACAGGCCTTTTGCTAAATGTTAATGGTAATTTGTGGCTGTGGATATTTGATAATGTACAAAACAAACTTCAAATAATATTGTTCTTCTTTACTAGTTATTATTTTTATATTACGTTCCACTATAAAGGATATGACAGATAAGATGCAATAACTGGTCCATACTGTATTGAGTTCCATTAATGAAGCAAGAATAAAATACTCTGATATTATTTCCAGCCTCATTCACACGGTTCCAGTGTTATTGGTGGTTCCTGCCTGTGAGGTCAAGTGGTTCCGGGCTCATTATTAGATCAAAATGCCTTTTAGAATTCAACAGCGTATTTCCAAACTGGTGCATCTGTAAGCAATGAGAAATTTTCACAAATAAGACTTTTAAATAACATTATCAATTTTTCTTCCTGAAGCTCAGTTTTTGGAACTTGCATTTGCTTCTACATTCTAAATACGGACACAATAGAAATAAAACCCTAGTTCTTGGGTGTGGTAGATGACCATCATTGAGTTTTGGAGTGAAGTCCCTTTGGAGCAAAACAGCTGAATTCATCTTATATCGCCGTTAAAAACTTTAATTAGGTTCATCTATTTGATTTTTTAAAAAGTCAAACACCTTTCACATCATTTCAAGGACTATTTAATTTATTGGATTTAAGAAAAAATTCTCGACAAAGGACCCATATGTAAAGGCTGGTAGTTGCCACGTTACAACAATACACAGGAAAGGAAGAAGGAATAATCCTTTGAAATACAAATCCGGATCACTGACGTCCATTTCCAGTAGGATTTTCGAACATATACTGTGTTCGAATATTGCGAATTATCTTCAAGAAAAGTATATGTCAGCATGTAGTGAGTATTGATTCAGAAGATATCGTTCTTGTGAAACACAACTAGCCCTTTCTACTCATGAAGTAATGGGTGCTGTTGACAGGGGTTCTCAGACATTCCGTGTTTCTGGGTTTCCAGAACGTTTTTGATACGTATCCTCACAAGCGGCTTCTAATGAAACTGCGTGCCTGTGGAGTATCGTCCCCGTTGCGGGACCGGATTCGTGGTTTCCGGTCAGAAAGGTCGGAATTCGTAGTAACTGACGGAAAGCCATCGAGCAAAACAGAAGTGATATCTGGTGTTCCCCACCGAAGTGTTACAAAGCTGGCGTTCTTCCTAAGCTATATAGACGAGTTCAGAGACGTTCTAAGCAGCCATCTTAGATCGTCCGAAGATTATGTTGTCGTGTACGGTGTGGTAGAGTCATTAGGAGATGAAACCAAATTGCGAAATTATTCAGCAAGTTATCTGTATGGTGCGAAAAGCGGCAACTGATCCTAAATATTGAAAAGTGTGAAGTCTTCCACACGAGTATTAAAAGGAATCCGTTAAACTTCGATTGCACGATAAATCGCACAAATCTAAAGCCTGTCAATTCTACTAACACTGATGGATTACAATCACGAACAACTTAAACTGGAAAGAACACACAGAAAATGTCATGAGAAAAGCGAACCAAATAGTGCATTTTATTGGCAGACACCTTAGAAGACGCAACAGACCTATTGAAGAGACTGCGCTTGTCCGTCCTCTAGCAGACTACTGCCGCGCGTATCGAATCAAATGGTTCAAATGCCTCTGAGCACATCTACATCTACAGTTATCCTCCGCAAGCCACCCAACGGTGTGTGGTCGTCAGTCCCCTAGAACTTAGAACTACTTAAACCTAACTAACCTAACGACATCACATACATCCATGCCCGAGGCAGGATTCGAACCTGCGACCGTAGCGGTCACGCGGTTCCAGACTGTAGCTCCTAGAACCGCTCGGCCACACGGCCGGCGCATGGGATCCTTACCCAATATGATTGGCCGAAGAAGTTGGAAAAATCTGAAAGAAGGGCAGTTCATTTTGTAGCATCGCGAAACAGGAACTAGAATATCATTTATACGATACGCGAGTTTGAGTGGCAGTCATTGAGACGAAGTTGTTTTTGGTTGCGGCGAGATCTTTTCACTATGTTTGAATCACAGTGTGCAGAATGTGAATCTGAATGTGAAAACATTTTGTTGGCGTCCACCTGCATAGAGACAAACGATCGCCGTAATAAGCTAAGGGACAGAGCCTGTGTTTCCCTGTGCGTTTTTCTGCTCGCCGTGTGCTAAGCCGCACAGCGCGCGGCAGCCAGCCGCGACCCGACCCCTGCCAATTGGAGCCGCCTGCCTGTGACGGCGTCAACAACACCGCGGCAATGCGCGGCGCCTGACCGCTGTTCCGCGCAGTCTCGCCTTCACACCGGCAGCCACACACACGGTCACGCTGGAGCACTTGTCTCGCAAGAGTGTCACCAACTTCAGAAAGAGCGAACTTAACATGTGAACCCACCCGGCTAGCCGCGAGGCGTTGCTTCCCGAGCGCGAAGGCGTGCCGTTCCCCGTCACGAATCCGCCCGGCGGATTAGTGTCGAGGTGCGGTGTGCCAGCCAGCCTGTGGATGGTTTTAAGGCGGTTTTCCATCTGCCTCGGCGAATGCTGGCTGGTTCCCCTTATTCCGCCACAGTTACACTGTGCCGGCGATTGCTGCGCAAACACCGTTTCCACGTACGCGTACACCATAATTGCTCTACCACGCAAGCATTTGGGGTTACGTTCCTCTGGCATGAGACGTTCCCGGGGAGGGGGGATCCACTGGGGACCGAACCTGAATTTGGTGTGGGGCGGCGGTGGGGTGCGTGGACTGCTCTCTGTCCTGTCGTGAGGTTGTGAACCACAGAGGCCTACGGCGGAACGAAGCCTCTACGTCGTTTCTAGGTCCCCGGTTTGCATACATAACATGTGGTGTCCCAGTGGGCTATGACAACGGAGAAGAACCTTCCACGAATGTTAGCATTCCACTCGACACTGGAATGGTTCCAAGCTGTTAAATTTTATTACGAATTAGCGTCGTTTAACGTCGGATGAAGTAGGTGCCCTAGTCAGTGTTATTGGAATATCCTAAAGTTTTTCTTTGTTCACTTTTACAAAAAATGGTTCAAATGGCTCTGAGCACTATAGGACTTAACATATGAGGTCATCAGTCCCCTACAACGTATAACTACTTAAACCTAACTAACCTAAGGACATCCCACCCATCCATGCTCGAGGCAGGATTCGAACCTGCGACCGTACCAGTCGCGCGGTTCCGGACTGAAGCGCCTAGAACCGCTCGGCTACCGCGGCCGGCTCACTTTTACACCGATTAGAAATGAATGCCCAACCTTATTCCCTTTATAGTTTAAGAACAGTAATCTGTTTAAATTATGAAAACTGATGCATTCCTTTCGCTCTTCGTCTTATTTCAGTTGTGTATCGCCGCTGAAAATAAAGCAGAAATGCGGACTAAAATATGGGAGTAGCACCAGACGTCGCGTAAAAGAAACTAAAAACGAAGCTTAAAGGTAAAATGAATTTTGAGATCGGCTTTGATTTCATCGAAAAACGTGAATGTTTGTTCTTTATCGAAGCTTGGGACTTCTACGGGAATCAGAGTCATAAGATTTTCACTCTCCTTTTTTTCTTATCCTCTACTTTCGAAGAAAATTCCATTTTTTAAATTGGTAAGATGAAGAGGTAGGACCTTAATTAGATAGAAAAAATGTTTATTAACGCTATGTTTTACGTATTTCCGATAGTGGCTCAAGGACACTTTTGGTTCTCTGTGCTAACTGCAGCGCCACAGATCGTTACTGGCATGTGACATCTTAAGTAGTCTTAACGCTCACTGATATCGTGAAGTAACTTCAAAAATTGTCAAGGCCTGTAACTATAGCAGACAAAAATTTGCCTTCTAGACATACACTTAACGAACGTCATAGTACGCTAACTGTAAGTAAGTAGGCGACAAAATGCGAAGATAAAATATTGTAGCGATGAAATAATGAATTCAGTAAACGTGCATTCTACATCTACATCTACATATATACCCCGCAAGCCACCTGACGGAGTGTGGCGGAGGGTACTTTGAGTACCTCTATCGGTTCTCCCTTCTATTCCAGTCTCGTATTGTTCATGGAAAGAAAGATTGTCGGTATACCTCTGTGTGGGCTCTAATCTCTCTGATTTTATCCTCATGCTCTCTTCGTGAAATATACGTAGGAGGGAGCAATATACTGCTTGACTCCTCGGTGAAAGTATGTTCTCAAAACTTCAACCAAAGCCCATACCGAGCTACTGAGCGTCTCTACTGCAGAGTCTTCTACTGCAGTTTATCTATCATCTCCGTAACGCTTTCGCGATTACTAAATGATCCTGTAACGAAGCGCGCTGATCTCCGTTGGATCTTCTCTATCTCTTCTGTCAACCCTATCTGGTACGGATCCCACACTGGTGAGCAATATTCAAGCAGTGGGCGAACAAGTGTGCTGTAACCTACTTCCTTTGTTTTCGGATTGCATTTCCTTATGATTCTTCCAATGAATCTCAGTCTGGCATCTGCTTTACCGACGATCAACTATATATGATCATTCCATTTTAAATCACTCCTAATGCCTACTCCCAGATAATTTATGGAATTAACTACTTCCAGTTGCTGACCTGCTATATTGTAGCTAAATGATAAAGGATCTTTCTTTCTATGTATTCGCAGCACATTACACTTGTCTACATTGAGATTCAATTGCCATTCCCTGCACCATGCGGCAATTCGTTGCAGATTCTCCTGCATTTCAGTACAATTTTCCATTGTTACAACCTCTCGATACACTACAGCATCATCCGCAAAAGGCCTCAGTGAACTCCCGATGTTATCCACAAGGTCATTTATATATATTGTGAGTAGCAACGGTCCTACGACACTCCCCTGCGGAACATCTGATATCACTCTTACTTCGGAAGACTTCTCTCCATTGAGAATGACATGCTGCGTTCTGTCATCTAGGAACTCTTCAATCCAATCACACCATTGGTCTGATAGTCCATATGATCTTACTTTGTTCATTAAGCGACTGTGGGCAACTGTATCAAACGCCTTGCGGAAGTCAAGAAACACGGCATCTACCTGGGAACCCGTGTCTATGGCCCTCTGAGTCTCGTGGACGAATAGCGCGAGCTGGGTTTCACACGATCGTCTTTTTCGAAACTCATGCTGTCACGTGCGATGTTTTCACTGCAAGCAATTCGTCACGACGCTTGGGCGCTTCGTCGTCCGGTGCGAGCACGGCCGAGTGTGAGCCGCCGCTTGGCTCGTGAGCGCCTGTGCTCGAGCCAGGGGTCAGGCCGTGTTCGCAGCGCCACTGGCAGAGGTCGCCAGGCGCCACCCGATAACACCGACCGACAGCTCGGTCACAGTACATCCAGCCTCCTCCATCTGTTTTTGGCAGAATGGAGAGCGTTACGTTAGAATCTATTTTAACCTCGTTGAGCGGACTGGCTGCCACGGCGTCCCTGTGCAGTGCAGAAGAATCCCGATTGCGGCTTTCGCTATTAAAAAGACGCCGAAAAGACGCGAATGAGCTATATCTGTCTCGAAAAGAAAGAACAGTTTCGCTTCTGTTTGCGACACTTGTCACCGCACAGCCGCAGAATGTAAAACTATTTCGTAATGTAGCCGTCAGTGACAGTGTCTGTTCCTTCGTGTCTGAAGCACATTTCATTGTGAAGATGCAAACGCTGCATAAAGACAGACATTGTAACACTCTATAAAGTTTTACGAAAATATGAGATGTAGAGTGAAATCCTCTGTTACGTAATCGAGGTGATTCATACTGAGATTGAGAAGTAACGTTGCAAACACTCTGCTAAACTTGAAATTAATTCAACAAAACACACACACCGATATGTCACTTAACCTTAAATGACTGTCACATACATTTCAGAGTGACATTCGCTGGACACATCAACCACTGAGGAAGGGAAGCACATATTCCACAGTTCCAAACCAACTCATATAATACACACATCAAAAAAAGTTTTGCATCTCCCCGGTTCCCATAACTCCGGAAGTTAGACGTTGACTATGGGTATTGTATTATAGACACAGTCCCTCGACTGTTCAGAGATGTCACTAAACCCGCCCAAAGATGTAAAGAACCATGCATGAATAACGCCTATTAGATGGAGGGGGTCCGACAGCCGATCAGTTCCAGTCATTCCACCAGAAAGGAGGTACACGGCTCGTGTTGTCTGTAGGTCACCTACGCGTCCGCATTGTTCTTTGGATCCAGGAAGGCCTCTCAACAAGGGGAGTGAACCAAAGCGATGTTGTTCGGACATGGAGGAGATACGAGAGGAAGGAACTGTCGATGACATGCCTCGCTCAGGCCGCCCAAGGACTACTACTGCAGTGGATGACCGCTAACTACGGATTATGACACAGAGGAACGCTGAAAGCAACGCAACGTGTTAAATAATGCTTTCCGTGCAGCCACAGGACCTCGTGTTACAACTCAATATGGGCGCAGTAGGTTGCATGATGCGCAACTTCACTCCCGACGTCCATGGCGAGGTCCATCTTTGCAACCACGACACCATGCAGCGCGGTACAGATGGATCCAACAACATGCCGAATGGACCGCTCAGGATTGGCATTACGTTCTCTTCGCCGATGGGTGTCGCATATGCCTTCAACCAACCCGGTCAGGCTGAACGCCTTAGACACATTGTCCAGCGAGTGCAGCAAGGTGGAGGTTCCCTGCTGTTTTGGGGTGGCGTTATGTCGGGCCGACATACGCCGCTGGTGGTCATGGAAGGCGCCGTAACGGCTGTACGATACGTGAATGCCATCCTCCGACCGGTAGTGCAACCATATCAGCAGCATATTGGCGGAGCATTCGTCTTCATGGACGACAATTCGGGCTCCCACCCTGCACATCTTGTGAATGACTTCTTTTAGCATGTTCTCCGGACATGAACCCTATCGAACATGCGTGGGATTGATTGAAAAGGGCTGTTTATGGACGACGTGAATCACCAACCACTTTGAGGGATTTACGCTGAATCGCCGTTGACGAGTGGGACAATCTGGACCAACACCTCCTTGATGAACTTGTGGATAGTATGACACGACGAACACAGGCATGCATCAATGCAAGAGGACGTTCTATTGGGTATTAGAGGTACCGGTGTGTACAGCAATGTCGACCACCACCTCTGAAGGTATCACTGTATGGTGGTACAACATGCAATGTGTGGTTATCATGAGCAAAAAAAGGGCGGAAATGATGTTTATGTTGACCTCTATTCCAATTTTCTGTACGGGTTGCGGAACTCTCGGAGCCGAAGTCACGCAAAACTTTTTTTTATGTGTGTAGAAACGGCGCCTTACTAGGACAAAAGCGCCAATAAGTGGTAATTGTAATTCGTAGACAGCTAATGAGCACCTACCACAACGCAACTAAGAGCCACTATAGTAACTTTAAGCATAACGTAAGGCACCTTTCTCACTCGAACATATTATTTTTTGAGATTATATTTTAGCCTGAAACTTGCGATAAACATTTTGCCTCCCTGTTGTTTCCAATGAAGCAGTGATTTCTGTCCGCAGATTCCGAGCTGTATTCCGATTATGGTGTCTTCAGCATGCCACAAACCACTTTCTTGGGCTGAACTTATGTTTCCCACAGTCATTTAGCGTGTGATAACGTCGGGAGATTCGACCGGAGAAAACAAACTCATCTGAATTTAACCATCACCCGAAGTCTGTACTTTCGGGCGATGAGATCGGATACACTGTGACCGCGCAGGTAGTGGCATACTGACTGGAAAAGATCGGCCGTCTTCGGAGGATATGGCCTTGCCGCGGTGGATACACCGGTTCTCGTGAGATCACCGAAGTTAAGCGATGTCAGGCGTGGTCGCACTTGGATGGGTGACCATTCAGGCCGCCATGCGCTGTTGCCATTTTTCGGGGTGAACTCAATCTCGTGATGCCAATTGAGGAGCTACTCGACCGAATAGTAGCGGCTTCGGTTAAGAATACCATCATAACGATCGGGAGAGCGGTGTGCTGACCACACGGCCCTCCTATCCGCATCCTCCACTGAGGACGACACGGCGATCGGATGGCCCCGATGGGCCACTTGTGGCCTGTAGACGGTCTTCGGAGGATGTCGGTGCTACTGTGACCGCAACCTTGCTCGCTACGCCACGAGTAGCGCGGTTGACGCGCGTGCTGACCGCAGCTCACAGCACGCAGAAATAACTGACTTGGTCAGTCCTCGAGAGGGCGCGCGACCTGGGATCGCCACCTGCTGGAAGCCGGGCCTCTGTGTAGCACCGTGCCGCGGGCCGCCGCCTCAGCCTCGTGTGATGTGCGCAGCGGCCGCTATTTATAACAGCCGGCAAGTAGGAGGGCGATAGCACCGCCACTGCTGACCCCGCATCTGCATATCCGCCGTCTGCGACCGCAAGTGAGGCAATCGAGCCAGCAGAGCCCGCTCTCCACAGCGAGCAGGTTCTCGAGCGTTGCTAACATTGCGGCGACGTGGTGAATTTCGTTTTGCGTCCGGTTGTTCTCGTTCTGGTCTTCAGTTGCAAGTGTGGTCTCCTGCTACTCCCCGTGCTAGCCTTTCAAAAAAAGTAATCTGTTCGAGTGAGAAGGGAGCCGTATCTCATGCTTAAAGGCACTGTAGTGGATCTTTGTTGCGTTGTGGTATGTGCTCATTAGCTGCCTGCGAATTATTATTACCGCTTATTGGCCACTTCATAACTGCCTGCCGGGGAGGCCGAGCGGTTCTAGGCGCTACAGTCTGGAACCGCGCGACCGCTACGGTCTCAGGTTAGAATCCTGTCTCGGGCGTGGATGAGTGTGATGTCCTTAGGTTAGTTAGGTTTAAGTAGTTCTAAGTTCTTGGGGACTGATGACCTCAGAAGTTGAGTCCCATAGTGCTCAGAGCCATTTTTTTTCTCCATAACTACACGCCAGGCAAACATTCGAAAAACGTTCCCATACTTGAACGAGGCATTTACTATAGACGCAGGCAGACGTGCTCCACGGATTCCGTACAGGCTAGAAGGACGAAGACGAATTTTCACATCAAGTGTAGAGGTTGAAGATGAGAAGCAGTGTTCGAAAATCTTATTTTACTGGCAGTACTTAAAATAAAAGAAAAAAGACGTGGAAAGTCGTTAGACTGTGTTGACATACATGATAACCGTCGAAAAATAATAAAGTTAGCCTATGTTATCTTACATCTCAAGTTTTATTGGCAACGATAGTAAGTTTTGAAATGTTGTCGGCGACTTTGTCGTAATGACGATGACGCGCTTGTGAAAGCAATGCATTGTGTATGTGTGTGTGTGTGTGTGTGTGTGTTGTCGCTATCTCTATCGCAGCTGTCAAGCGCGGCGTGACCTACGACTCTCTCCGGCAGCGTTTGTTTGTTTATTTGTTTTCCTCACGGCCAGGGCCGGCCAGGGTGCAGAGGCAGCTATCTATCTCGTGGCTCTCACGGTCTCCCGTTTGCAGAACGGACCCGGCAACATGAACGCGGCGTAGTGGCGGTTCAACTGTTGACAGAAACTTTAACCTCATCCATGTCCGAAGGAACACAGCATCGAACTATGCAGACACTTTAAAAAACAGACACTGCCCTACTGTATATCGCGCCAAAACAAGATAATCCGAGTGTCACGAGCAATGTCTCTCCCTTACAATTTCTATGCCACGTAGACACTGGGACACACGGAAGTTTGGGTGTGACCGTGAGCTGTGTACGAATAGCCGAAGCGGTTAAAGCGACTCTCGCCTACAGAATGAAGTCCGCGTTCGAGAGCCAGTCCGGCACAAATTTTCACATGTTACTAGTACATCGCATAGCTGGTGCAAAACTGTGTTCAAAATTTCCAAATACATTTCATCATTTGAAATGCTTTCTAGGTTATAGTATTTTATCTGCATATCCTTGCGGTGCACGCATTGTTGATCGGTTATGACAGCAACCTGTGATCCTGAGGGAATACGTAACATTGATTAGGAAGACACACATTAGCGAACAATAATATCCGGTAGGAGGGGGGAGGGGGGAGGTCCGCCCTTCGCCCTTATGACGGCTTGAACTCTGCTGACAATTTCAGTGACGTATCTGGATGTCTCTGGGCAAATGACAGCCCATTCATTCTTCATTAAAAGCAGCAGCCAGATTAGATAGCGATGATCGGCACTGGGGTCTCGATCGGAGTCGACTTTCTGACACATCTCAGAGGCGTTCCATTGGGTTCAGGTAGGGACTCAGCACAGGCCAGTCCCTTTTAGCAACGTTATTGTCCACAAACCAATTAACTCATAGACGCCCCTTCATGACGTGGTGCATTACCGTGCTAAAACAATCGCCGCCTCAGGGCACTTCCTCTGCTGTAAGCAGTGCACAACGCTTGATAATGCGTTCCTATTGTCTTGCGTTTAGCGTTTCCTTCAGCGTGATAACGAACCCACCCGCTAAGCACGAAAAATACTCCCATACCGTAACACCTCGTCCTTCGTACATCACTGCTGGCACTACACACAGCCGCGCGGGGTAGCCGCGCCGTCTGAGGCGCCTTGCCACGGTTCGCGCGACTTCCCCCCATCGGAGGTTCGAGTCCTCCCTCGGGCATGGGCGCGTGTATCGCAAGTTTAAGTTAGATTAAATAGTGCGTTAGCTTAGGGATCGATGACCTCAGCAGTTCGGTCCCACGGGAACTTACTACCAACCACTAGACACAATGGCAGGTAACGATCCTCCCAGCATTCGTCAAACCCAAACCCTTCCATCGGTTTGCCACAGAGTACAGTGTCACTCATCTCTCCAAACCTCTCGTTTCTAGTCACCCATTGTGCAGTGCCGTCGCTATGAATATCATCTCAGAAACACCGGCAGAAAAAAAAACGCAACACCAAGGAGGCCTTGCGCGACAAAAACAAAGTCTGGTAGGCGGGCTTTTACATCTGAAAGATGATGTCTATTCAAATTTTGCGCCAATCTGTATATTGAGCTAGCAGTAAAGGAAACAAAAGAAACATTCAGAGTAGGTATTAAAATCCATGGAGAAGAAATAAAAACTTTGAGATTAGCCAATGACATTGTAATCCTGTCAGAGACAGCAAAGGACTTGGAAGAGCAGTTGAACGGAATGGACAGTGTCTTAAAAGGAGGATATAAGATGAACATCAACAAAAGCAAAACGAGGATAATGGAATGTAGTCGAATTAAATCGGGTGATGCTGCGGGAATTAGATTAGGAAATGAGACACTTAAAGTAGTAAAGGACTTTTGCTATTTGTGGAGCAAAATAGCTGGTGATGGTCAAAGTAGAGAGGATATAAAATGTAGACTGGTAATGGCAAGGAAAGCGTTTCTGAAGAAGAGAACATCGAGTATTGATTTAAGTGTCAGCAAGTCGTTTCTGAAAGTATTTGTATGGAGTGTAGCCATGTACGGAAGTGAAACATGGACGATCAAGAGTTTGTACAAGAAGAGAATAGAAGCTTTCGAAATGTGGTGCTACAGAAGAATGCTGAAGATTAGATGGGTAGATCACATAACCAATGAGGAGGTACTGAATAGGATTGGGGAGAAGAGGAGTTTGTGGCACAACTTGACTAGAAGAAGGGATCGGTTGGTAGGACATGTTCTGAGGCATCAAGGGATCACAAATTTAGTATTGGAGCGCGGCGTGGAGGGTAAAAATCGTAGAGGGAGACCAAGAGATGAATACACTAAGCAGATTCAGAAGGATGTAGGCTGCAGTAGGTACCGGGAGATGAAGAAGCTTGCACAGGATAGAGTAGCATGGAGAGCTGCATCAAAAACCAGACTGAAGACTACAACAACAACAACAACATGCTGTAACGGTCGATAGCGTTAGTTATCTCTGAGATTGGACGTGTTGAGTTGATGTCACTCAGGAACGCCTTTAAGGCGACAACGTAACAAGGAGATAGTGAATCGAACTGGAGAGAAGAGAAATTTATAGCCCAACTTGACTTAAAGGTAGGATCGGTTCATAGGACACATACTGAGGCATGAATAAATCGTGAATTTGGTGACAAAAATTGTAGTTGGAGATGTAGGGACGAACACAGTAAGCAGGTTCAAACGGACGAGCGTTGCAGTAGTTATTCGGAGATGCAGAGGCTTGCACTTATAGATTAGTGTAAAGATCTGCATCAGATTCGCCGTTTTATTGAACACCACAGCGAGGTCAAGAGTAACAACAGCTCATTAAATCGCACAACTGTAGTGCAAATTTTCGTCTTCTTGTTTTTCTTCTTTTTGTGTCTCAAGCAATAGACCAGTTGGTCCGTTGCAGCTTCTTTATCCATCCACCTTCTCTCGGGACTTACCAGTATTCCTTCGTCCTTCACGGATGTACTATTATAGCAGTTGTTTGGTAGTCTTCATGCCCCATTCTTTTCATATGTCCTTTTCATTCTTTCTATACGATCTTTCCATTTTTCTCTGTATTCCTTAATCTTTTCATGTAAGTTGCAAAATCCTACGTTCTTCCAGATGGTCTCATCTTTTGTTTCCCCTCTTCTCTCGTTAGTCCCTGGATTGTTCTCAAAGATCCAGTTGCTTCGAGTCGACTACGTCTTCTAGAGTTGACAGTCCACTTTACACCTCCATATGCTCTACAGGAATTGCCACAGCTTTATAAAATTTTATCACTGTGTCCCTTCCCACTTTTCTTCTGAGCGTTCTTTTGATGGTGCCAATGTTTTTTTCTTTCAATATCAACTTCGCCGAGATATGAAACGTCGCAGCCCAAAAATCTGAAAGCATCAACCTGTTCAATAGTTGAAACTTCCTGGCAGATTAAAACTGTGTGCCGGACCGAGACTCGAACTCGGGACCTTTGCCTTTCGCGGGAAAGTGCTCTACCAACTGAGCTACCCAAGAACGACTCACGCCCCGACCTCACAGCTTTACTTCTGTGGCTAAGCCATGCCTTCGCAATATCCTTTCTTTCAGGAGTGCTAGTTCTGCAAGGTTCGCAGGAGAGCTTCTGTAAAGTTTGGAAGGTAGGAGACGAGGTACTGGCAGAAGTAAAGCTGTGAGGACGGGGCGTGGGTCGTGCTTGAGTAGCTCAGTTGGTAGAGCACTTTCCCGCGAAAGGCAAAGGTCCCGAGTTCGAGTCTCGGTCCGGCACACAGTTTTTATCTGGCAGGAAGTTTCGTATCAGCGCACACTCCGCTGCAGAGTGAAAATCTCATTCTGTTCAATAGTTTGTAAAATTTTATACAGTTGAGTAATAAAATTTAAATACTGCATTGTCGAATTTATTTCGAAAAATGTTGTAACGCTGTTCTCAAAAGTTTCCTCGGTACAGCCCGCACCAGAGGTCCAGCCTGGTGTCCCTAGACCCTGGATACATACATCCCCGTTCGTAAGACCGCACCGCTCTACGCCGCTCCCCCTAGACGGAAACCCGAGATCCTGCACGTGGCCGCGGTGGGTCGGTCTGTCCTGAGCCGAGTGCTGGCAGTCAGTCTGGCTGCCTTGCCTTTCTAGCGACAGACCGCAGACAGCCCGAGCCTCAGGGGAGGCGGCCTGGCAAAGCGCGCCGCCATCTTCCGCGGGGCCTTTGAAGGCACAAGACGCTCCGCAGGCTAGGCGCGTCAGGGAGGTCCGAAGTGGAGTTCAGCGAAACGCCGAGCCTGCCACTTTTAACAGCCGCTCGCTGGAAATGTGACGTGGGCAGCTGTATCTTTCTGGCTGTCACCGCGCATGCCGTTCCAGCTCTTTCACCGACGCGTTATGATACACCACTGCCCTCATCTCAGGCGTTTACATGTGATCTCATAGGATACGCTGGCTGCATTTAGTCCATTAGTGACTCTCCAGAGAATATGAGCGCCTCGTACGTGGACGAGAAATGCAACAACAAGGATAAGCGGCAGTATAGGCATGGCAAAATGGATAGTTCGGCTGGCATCATGATCTGCACCCACACCCTTCACCTTTCATCTCGTCACGGACGTTCTCCCAGAAGGGATTCGAGATGAAGCCGCACGGTGCACAATGTTTCCAGACAATATTGTTTTGTGCAGCACCTGCAAAGGCAGCGCTGAGTGCAAACTGGAGCCGACCGTTGTAGCCGAGCGGTTCTAGGCGCTTCAGTCTGGAACCGCGCGACCGCTACGGTCGCAGGTTCGAATCCTGCCTCGGGCATGGATGTGTGTGATGTCCTTAGGTTGGTTAGGTTTAAGTAGTTCTAAGCTCTAGGGGACTGATGACCTCAGAAGTTAAGTCCCATAGTGCTCAGAGCCATTTAAACCATTTGCAAACTGGAAGACTGGAGGCAAGCACTGGAAGACAGAGGGCTTAAAATCTGCAGAAAGAAAGCGCAGAATTTGTGTCTGTTAAGCAAGGAAAGCGATGGAGTCATAATGAAGGGGAAGAGCCGTAAGAGGATATATCGCTTCAGCTACGTCGGATAACCTGAGGCAAGAAACTCTGGATTCTGACGTAGACTGCAGAGTGCAAGTTGGATGGAGGAATTGGAAAAGTATCTCTGGAACTGTCTCTCACAAAAACGCAAATGTCAAAGTCAATCGGAAGGAATATAAAGCAGTCGTAAACCCAGCATTATTGTATGAAGAAGAGACACGACAGCAAGTAAGAACGAGTGCAATAGCCAAGGTGTAAAAGCTGCTCAAATCTCCAAAAGAGTGCAGGGGAGAAGGCTCCAGTGCTATGGACACAACACGAGAAGAGACGAAAGTCCTGGCACAAAGAGAGCGATGGAGATGTCAGTGGGAAGCTCCAGGGAAAGAGAAAGGCATGAAAAGACGTGGGTAGACAGCGTTCCAGAGGATCAGACAGGAATATATCTGGCGAAGAGCGGCATGCAGGAGCGGCAAAAGTGGAAGAATCTTGCTAGAAACGCCGACGTTGCGTAAGGCAGGAAGAGACGCAGAAGTGATTCTCAAGCTGAGGTGACTAACGCACTTTCAAGGTTTATGAGAGACCTATTCTCCGCTTCGTCGCGCAATCAGCCACCGTGATATTTACAGTCAGCTAACTCATTGTGCTGAAGGGTGTGACTTATGCTGTGGTCGTTAATGCTCGAGCTCTAGCTGTATTGTGCGCCATTCTTCCGTGCCTCAAGACATCAGCTACTGATCTCAGTCTTGTCACTGGTTAACTTAGTTTACCCTACAACACTACAAGGGGCCGTTATCTCAAGGCAGGGTCTCTATTCAATGCAGTATGCCACTCGCATTCAACATGTTCGTTTTCCGTTATTCAAGTAAGTTATTGCAAGACAAATGAATTTTATTTTAATTATATTTCCTTTATTTATCCGACCCGATCTGACTGCGGCCATCAGCCCCTCTCTTACAGTGGACCTGGGGTTCACACAGTACATTTCTTATATCGTAGTTACCTAAGAAATAACAATTTTAATACGACAAATAATATTTACGTGATTTGATTGTGTATAGTGACCAAATTAGTAAGGAACCTAATACTGACTATGAATTAATAAAGTTAATACTGGCGGTATTTGTAGTACAGCTACTGTTAATGCTGCTACTGCTGCTGCCACTAATAGTGATAATAATAATTATAATTATTATAATTATATAATGACAATAACTTGTAGATGCACAAAGCAGATGTTTTCTGATATATCGAGTTCTGGAGAAAGGAAATTTACAGAGACTGCACCAGCTACGACTACAGGGAAATGAGGACTGGAAGGATGTATGCACAAGGATAACGAGTGTGTGCAGGGACAATAGTAGTCATTACTGTTACTCTAGTGCATATGTGATTAACTGTCTTCTGAAGCTGGAGATGTTATTCATTTCTCTAATATAACGCGGGAGGTTATTCCAGAGTCGGTTTCTTGCTACTGAAAAGGACTTCGTGAAAATAATTGAACGAAGGAGTGGGACAGAAAGAATTTTTCTCTGATGCGGACGCGTATTTCTGCCATATTGTTTAGGCAAGAGCGTTCAGGTGGAGGAGAGAGATGAGAGAGTGCACATTGATAAGACAGTGGAGAAGACAGGGGGGTATGGATATCTCTGCGCTTATCTCCACGCAGAGAGTATAGCTGTGCATGTGATGTCGAAACGTGATCAAAGAGTCAAACATCACAGACACAGTGAACACAGGTATTCATATCCAGTTCCAGGCGCCGCGAGCGTCCTCGAGAAAGGCCTTTCAGAGTGACATCGCTGTATTCAATAATTGGAAGTATAAGTGTTTGTAAAAGTTTCTCTCTCACGTCAAGTGAGAAGAGTTTTTTATATTTTCGTAGGGGGTAGAAAGATACTGATGCCTTCTTACACATTGCAGCTACGTGCTCGGTCCAATTCAGATTTTCATCTTTCATTACTTGTAGACTCTTTGCTGAAGTAGGGATGTTTATATTTGTCCCATTTAGGTTCAAAGATGGTACGGATTCCCAATAAAGAGAGATAATGAACCTAGACTGACCAACCAGCACCAGTTTTGTCATATCATGCGACCATTTTAATAAGCACACAAGTCAGTAATAAGGTTCCCGATAGCTGTCTTCAGGTTTATTGGTTTTGCACTTAGATACAACTCGATATACTCGCAGTAGGACAAAAGTGATGACGTCATTCATATACAATGGAAGCAGTATAGGACCTAATACTGAACCCTGGGGGATGCTTCATGCTAACCACCGCCTTTGTGACTTTATGGTGCCGGACAAGACGCACTGCTGGCGAGACGTCACGTATGAGAGAAACCATTGCACTGTACATAGCGAGAAATTTGGGCTGCTTATTCCGGCAAGTAAAATATGGAAGAGGACAGTGTCAAGCATTAGCTGAAGTCTAAGAAGCATATGATAGTCGCCTCTTGTGCATCCATGCCAAACTTCAGGTCACGTGTTACAAGACTAATCGGTACTCATCTAGTAGATAGCTGATCGTGGACTATATAGTGCAATCTGTAATTGGATGCAATGCACTGAGAGAAGTAATTGTATGGGAGGGAATGGAATAAGTTTCAAGCTTCCATGTGTTTGCAGAAGATTGCTCCAGGCAACAGCACACAATACTAAACGCTGACCGTGGAGAACGCGGGCCTTCAGACTTTGTGTTCAGCTGCCGGCGGCGGCACCCTCCTCGGTCTCGGGATTCAGTGAACGGGCCAATGAACTCTCGCAGTCACCACGGCGGCAGAAAGGCTTTTCGGTGATAGACTCGTGCAGTGAACGAAAATTCTGATAAAATATACCTCTGAACTAATTTATGTTTAAAGGAAATAACTGTGATAGTGTGATGGTAGGATTGCATTTATCAATTCATGTAACAGTCGTACCTTAATTCCTACCAATCACTATTCTGGAGAGAATATTTTTTTATTACTCGATCTATTGGATAACCACGTGAAGGCAGACCCCCACGCAGATCTCGCAACAGGGTCAAATTAAGAAAGCAGATTGCGTTGCGGTAATTAATGTGAGATCTCTTGGGTGGAGCTAACTGAGGAGCTACTCGACCGAATAGTAGCGCCTCCTGTCAAAGAAAACCATCACAACGACCGGGAGAGCGGTGTGCTGACCACACGCACCTCCTATCCGCGTCCTCAGCAGAGGATGACACGGCAGTCGGATGGTCCCGATGGGCCACTTGTGGCCTGAAGGTGGAGTGCTTTTTGCTGGGTGGAACTTACATCAGAGCATCCCCCTCCCATCATTTGCACTCTGTATGGGTCCTCACAGAGTCTAACCTGTGGCTAGTTTCCACATGACTCAATTATTTCACGAATTTCGAAGGAAATGACTGCTCTGATCGTACCGAACGGATAAGGGGAGACGTGGATGAAAAGCGATAACGCCAGAAGGAACCGATGGACTAGAAGCCTGCAAACAACCAACATGTAGTTGGGTACACTAACGGGACGCCTAACAGACACGCATCGATTTCAACTGCAGCTGGTCGGCTACGATCTGGTAGTACAATTGTGAAAAAATTAAGAAGAGAAGCGAACGCCATAAGATATTATCCACAAGCCATGCGGCATTCAGCGGTCAGCCTTGTTCCACGTGGGTCGCTTAACAAGGGATATTCGATAAAGATTTAGAAATAGCCGAAAGAAAAGAACAGGAAGGACTTTAGATCGAGGTTATCAATTTAATTAAGAATAGAACACTGTGGAGGATGTATTCAATATCGTGAGCGACGTGGGACATTAATTCCACGTGTAGTCTGTCATAAATGAAGATCAGTTAATTATGAACGTTCGCAAATCGTTGGGAAGTTAGAGAACCTTATCGGAATGACTAATGAATGACGGGTACGGTGGGTTGGGTTAGTATTATGAGTAAAACGAAACACAATCACGATGTGCAACCAGTGGATAAAGAAATTGGCTTAATGCGAAAAATCAAGATCGTGAACTACTGGAAATGTTGCATGATCATTGCTTAAATGGATAAATCCGAAATAGAAGCCCTGTACAAGCCGGAATGATACTAAAAAAACATCACAAATAGCCACCTAACTACTTGTGGTAGCAATCACAAAATCTCGTCTAATTCAACGAATTAAAAATCGCCAAAGTAACAAAAAAGTAACGTAAGAATGCTATTTGAACAATTTCAACGCGAAAAAAATGTACAAATTCCTCAGCTACTTCTACCAAGTCTTGCATTCAAAGATGTTTAACGTAGTGGAGATTCATGGCGCTGGTGGAACTTTGGAACTGACCAGGCACTGTCCACCTCTGACGAGAAGTGGAGAGAGAGAGAGAGAGAGAGAGAGAGAGAGAGAGAGAGAGAGAGACGGCCTTGATTTTGTCTTTACGTCCGTCGTCTCCGTTCCGACAGCGCACCAAACTGAAGGGTCAGTTGAACCACTTGACCCCCGCCAACCTCTGCTCTTCAATTAAAAACGCTTGACTTGTCTGGCCAAGATGTCTCTGTTTCCCCACGGAACTAAAGAGGTCCCGTTTTGTGCCGGGTGCTGGGGTGGCGGGAGTTTGCCGGCTGCTAACCCGGTCCCATAATTAGAGGACAAAAAGGGGCGGGATAGGCAAGCCACCTGTCCACAGGTATGAGTCATTTCCTTTTTCTTACACACTCTTTTCTGAAACAATTAGAGAATTAATCTTTCACCTAATGAAACGAGTCTGCCCGTACTGTGGCAGACCCATTTCAACATGACTATAGATACACTCCTGGAAATTGAAATAAGAACACCGTGAATTCATTGTCCCAGGAAGGGGAAACTTTATTGACACATTCCTGGGGTCAGATACATCACATGATCACACTGACAGAACCACAGGCACATAGACACAGGTAACAGAGCATGCACAATGTCGGCACTAGTACAGTGTATATCCACCTTTCGCAGCAATGCAGGCTGCTATTCTCCCATGGGGACGATCGTAGAGATGCTGGATGTAGTCCTGTGGAACGGCTTGCCATGCCATTTCCACCTGGCGCCTCAGTTGGACCAGCGTTCGTGCTGGACGTGCAGACCGCGTGAGACGACGCTTCATCCAGTCCCAAACATGCTCAATGGGGGACAGATCCGGAGATCTTGCTGGCCAGGGTAGTTGACTTACACCTTCTAGAGCACGTTGGGTGGCACGGGATACATGCGGACGTGCATTGTCCTGTTGGAACAGCAAGTTCCCTTGCCGGTCTAGGAATGGTAGAACGATGGGTTCGATGACGGTTTGGATGTACCGTGCACTATTCAGTGTCCCCTCGACGATCACCAGTGGTGTACGGCCAGTGTAGGAGATCGCTCCCCACACCATGATGCCGGGTGTTGGCCCTGTGTGCCTCGGTCGTATGCAGTCCTGATTGTGGCGCTCACCTGCACGGCGCCAAACACGCATACGACCATCATTGGCACCAAGGCAGAAGCGACTCTCATCGCTGAAGACGACACGTCTCCATTCGTCCCTCCATTCACGCCTGTCGCGACACCACTGGAGGCGGGCTGCACGATGTTGGGGCGTGAGCGGAAGACGGCCTAGCGGTGTGCGGGACCGTAGCCCAGCTTCATGGAGACGGTTGCGAATGGTCCTCGCCGATACCCCAGGAGCAACAGTGTCCCTAATTTGCTGGGAAGTGGCGGTGCGGTCCCCTACGGCACTGCGTAGGATCCTACGGTCTTGGCGTGCATCCGTGCGTCGCTGCGGTCCGGTCCCAGGTCGACGGGCACGTGCAACTTCCGCCGACCACTGGCGACAACATCGATGTACTGTGGAGACCTCACGCCCCACGTGTTGAGCAATTCGGCGGTACGTCCACCCGGCCTCCCGCATGCCCACTATACGCCCTCGCTCAAAGTCCGTCAACTGCACATACGGTTCACGTCCACGCTGTCGCGGCATGCTACCAGTGTTAAAGACTGCGATGGAGCTCCGTATGCCACGGCAAACTGGCTGACACTGACGGCGGCGGTGCACAAATGCTGCGCAGCTAGCGCCATTCGACGGCCAACACCGCGGTTCCTGGTGTGTCCGCTGTGCCGTGCGTGTGATCATTGCTTGTACAGCCCTCTCGCAGTGTCCGGAGCAAGTATGGTGGGTCTGACACACCGGTGTCAATTTGTTCTTTTTTCCATTTCCAGGAGTGTAGTTGAGGTGAGTAATCGGTGAAAACATTAAGCCAGAGTTTATTTCCTATGTGTAAAGTGAGTCTTGGCAAACTATGAGCGGTTAAATGAATTCCGAATCAGATATTACCGAGACACTACTAAAAACAGGAAACATCAGTACAAATTTCAGGGCCGTATTAAGGCCCAAGAGACACAAAATGCTGCTTGCGGCACAAAGATGAGAGGTGTGCCAGGGGCGCTCAAGTGCAGGACTCGTATACAGTGCGTATCACAATTAGTAGCGGAAAGGGACACCCGTGAAAATGGAGGGGGGGGGGCTGCAAATGACGAGTCGCTTATATGGGAAAAAATCCTTGAAGCGGCCCTGATACATTCCTGAGTCTAAAATGAGGAAACCTGTGCAAGATTGCTACCTCGTGTCAGGACATGGGCTTCTCTGCCGCAAGACGAGTATGCACACGGCAGTGCGTGGAAGCCCGGAGCACCAACAGCAGGCAGTGATAGCAAGGTGGCGGGAGAGATAGGCAGACGGGGAGTCCAGAAGCATCGCGACGGCTCTGCCCGTGTGTGGAGGCTCGTGTGTGAGACCAGCATTTGGCACATTTGTATTATGGGGCGCCATTGGGTACACAACGCCAGCACCTCTGGTTCGCGTAGCCGGTAATCTAGACAACAACCGTTACATTTCTGTCGCGTTAAAGTTACGACAAAACGAATCGTTCACAAGAGCAGAATCACTTTCATCGTTAATTTCGGAATCACTTGAAAACATTGCCACCTTATGCTTCTTTGTAGCCCTAACGGTGTCAGTCTCACTGGAATCGTTCTCAGAAGCACAATACATTCATTCACTCATACTAGGAACATCTGAACAATCATCGTCAGAAATCTCTGAAAGTATTTCACATTCATTCATTCACTCATACTAGGAACATCTGAACAATCATCGTCACAAACCTCCGAAAGTATTTCACATTCATTCATTCACTCATACTAGGAACATCTGAACAATCATCGTCAGAAACCTCCGAAAGTATTTCACATTCATTCATTTCCTTTCGTTTCCTGAATAGGGTGTTCTCCAAAAGCAGTAGCAACTTCTAGACGAAAGCAGCACCTGTCTCAAAAATCAAAACACAATCAAAATGCTAAATAAGCGAAAAATAAATTAAGGCAATTAAGTCTGCTATAGCGTAGATTTTCATGACCGGTATTTGCGATACTGCTGACATTTCATTTACAGGCATTAGGCTGGGGTAGTAAGCATAATTCTCTGCCTTGTACCATGACGTTATGCCCATAGATCAAATATAAGCACTCAAGAACTGATATTACTCTTGTCCACTGTACTTATTACTTTTACACTTCCTTACGCATTTCCGTCTTGCGCGATTCTCAAAGGATCTAGAAGTGAGATACAGCAAAGGCTACCAGTGAAAATTACAATTACTTAAAACGTACTTCGTACAAACGGAAGAGGCAAGCACTCACCGCAAAACAATGATAAAATACATGAAACCACATCCTGAAAAAGACAGGTAGAACTCACCGAAATATCTATAACACACTTTTATGTAACACGAAACTGAACTAATCACACATGGATGCAAACTATCTGGCCTACATCAGCTGATGGTATCTGAGTGCAAAGCGATTCACAATACGGTAGGAGTGTCAGGTGAACAAGCCGCCAGATGCCAGTAGGTACTATAAGACATTAATGAAAATTTTATGTCTTGAAATACAGAAGTACTGATACAACAGATTGATACTATGAAGTTTTAAATGACAAATAACATTCTGTTACATCTATTACATCACCCAGTTTACTATCTAAAAAATAACTATCAGGTGTAAGGAGAGTAGCGAAAATTATCAACGCAAGATGGCGTCAATGTATGAAAATGTAATTAAAATAAGTGCACATTTGTCTTCAGTAACACAGTATATTGCAATACGTGCGTAATACAGCATCCGTTAATGTCTATATAAAAATGTTAACCTCATTATATTGGTATTCCAACCATAATAGAAAACAAATTTACAAGGATACATGCTGAATGACAGGAATCCTATGTAGTATGTAACAATCTTGCAGAGGTAAGCAACAGTGCGTACAATAAAGTACAAAATCTAACATATCGAACAACAGGAACACACCACATGAGTGTCTATCTAATATACAGCTCAAGTAAAAATTATCATCTGCCGAATGCACAATGTGTAACCTACAATTCAAAGGTTGTGAAATATAGCACACTGTCAGCGTAGCATTAAAAATCCAGCGGTTTTGTGCAATAATATTCCACTTATGATAGAACCACCAATACATAAAAACTAAAGGAACAGTATGTAAAAGTAGGGTACAATAGATAAAGCACAGCGACACTGTGCTGTGACATATGAATCTGGAAGGTGGATCAAGGACAGGTGTCAATCTTTTTTTATGTTGTCCATAGCACGTAATAAATAATCTAGTCGTCGCCTTACACCAAACTAACCCTGAAAATATAGTAATTATACATCACACTTACTATGAGGTACAATAACAAAAACATGCTCACTGCCTTGTAGCAAGTGAACCATTGAAAATGTGGTAGTTAAACCACCGTAATGATCCACAGTTGTTTTCAACAATATTGCTGCATTGTGACGAACCACTAATCTATAAGTATAAATTGCTCGCTGTCATCTGACACAGCACAGTTGAAACATCGTAATTATCTTGTCACGAAAGCAAATCTTACGAATACATACTGGCGTTGTACAATAAATTGTACAACAACTATATTGAGCATACACAATTACAAAGCAGACGAAAACCACTACACAAAAGATGCAGTCCTTGATATGAATTAACTGTGTGAGGGAGGCATGTCAATTTGATTTTTGCACGTTATCGATGTGCACGTCAGAGAGTGGAGAGCTAGTCATGTTACTGTTAAACAATCTTTGGTCTCGTTGTGGCACAGTCTTTGCCTATGCGCGACCTGATGCATTCTTAGTTGAAGTGTGGCAGATGATGGAAGTTTTCGGTAGTGCTGTGTTGACTTGGGGTTGTATCTGATAGATGAAGAAGGATTTATTGTAAAGGACAGCAAGAATGAATATGATGAATATATTGGAAGGCAAGAAGAATATAAATTCTGAATAACGTTATTATTTTTTGAAGAAAAGATGTCTGCAGTAAGACTGCAGCACAGCGCAGCTAGTTTGTCGGAATGATTATTGTCAGCTAGTTAAGTTTCTCACATCTGAAAGAAAGACGACCGCACTTCCCTAGTCGTGCATTAAGGTCATCATCATCATCATCATCATCAGTTATCTGCTGTATTAGCAGGTCCTTTGCCTCTCCATTTTCTGCGACCCATTGCTTCCTTCTTAAGGCTGCTGTATGTTGTACCGTCCATCATGTTATCCAGTATCTGCAATCTCTTCCTTCCTCGCTTCCTTTTCCCTTCTACATAACCTTCTAAAATTGTTTTTATCAGTCCGTCATTCTTTCTTAATATATGCCCAATCCAATTTCTTTTTCTTCTCTTTATTACATCTAGTAACTGTCTTTTCTCTCCCACTCTTCTCAGTACCTCTTCATTTTTTACTCTGTCCATCCAACTTATTCTTTCCATCTTCCGCCATGTCCAGACCTCAAAAGCCTCCAGCCTTTCTCTGTCTTTTTTCCTCATAGTCCATGTTTCAGCGCCATATAGAAGAACACTCCATACAAGACATTTTATGAGTCTCTTTCTGAGTTCTCTGTCCAGACCGCTGCAGAAGATTCTCCTTTTCTTATAAAACGCCTCTTTTGCCATTGCTATCCTTGTTTTAATTTCTGTGGTGCACTTCCAGTCGGTGTCTATCCTGCTTCCAAGATACTTAAAATTTTGCACCTGTTCTAGTTTTTCTCCATTCAGCACAATTTTTAGTTCCTTATTTCCTCCTATTGCCAATACTTTTGTTTTATTTGTGTTAATTTTCATTCCATATTTTTTCCGTTAGTTGCAATGGTGTCCACCAAATCCTGTAATTCTTTTTCCCCTGTGGCTAGAAGGACCATGTCATCAGCAAATCTCAAGCACCCTACTCTTCTTCCTCCAATTTCTACTCCTTTGTCATCTAATGAGCATTGGTCAATCATATTTTCCAAGTACAGGTTGAAAAGAGTAGGTGATAAACAGCATCCTTGTCTTACTCCTTTCCCTAGTCTGATCCAGTTTGTACTTTCTCCTCTCACTTTAACTGAAACTTTTTGATTAAGATATAATGAGTTTATAAGTCTTCTGTTTTTCCAGTCCACTCACTTTTCCCTTATTATAGTCGTCAGCTTGTCCCAAACCACATTGTCAAATGCCTTTTTTTAGATCGATGAAGCACATATATAGGTCTCTTCCTTTTTCAAGAAACCTCTCTCCCAAGATTCGTAGGAGCCCTATTGCATCTCTGGTGCCCGTATTCCGTCTAAAGCCAAACTGCTCCTCGGCGAGATTTTCCTTTATTACTTTTTCAAGTCTTTTATTAATTATTCTTAACATCACTTTGGCTGCATGTGAAATCAGGCTGATTGTCCTGTGCTCGCTGCATTTCTTGGTTGCTTGTTTTTTCGGTAATGGAATCATTACTGTTGTCAGAAAGTCCTCAGGCCATTCACCACTGTCATATATTTTATTACATAACCTCAATATTTCTCTTATTCCATTGTGGTTCAAGCATTTTAGTATTTCTCCCGGTATTGTATCTGTACCTACTGCTTTGCCATTTTTCATTGCAGCAATGGCAGACTTTACTTCTTTCATTATGATGGTCGGTCCTTTCTCTTCATCACTTACACTGTTGTATGATTCAAGTTCCAAAGTTTCTGGTTTGTTATTTGTGTCATATAGCTCTTTTATATATTCTTCCCATCTCTGGAGGACATCGTCACGATCTTTGTACACTACCTCTTCGTCTTTCCTCAAAATTTCCATAGTAGCACTTCCTGCTCTGTTTTGTTCCCATGTCATAGTCTTTACTCTGTTGTATAGTAAGTCGTATCTTCCCTTCCTGTCCAGTTCTTCAATTTCCTCATATTCCTCTTTTAGCCATTTTTTCCTAGCCTGCTCTGTTTCTCTTCGCAGTTCGTTATTTAACCTTCGGTATATCTTTCTTGCATCTTCAGTGTTCCTGTTTTTCAATTTTCTTCTCTCCTCCATCTTGGAAATCATTTCTTGTGTGACCCATGGTTTTTTTTTACCTTTTCCCTTTTACGTATCTTATATTTTGCTGTCCTGCTTTAATGACTCCTTCTTTCAGCGTATTCCAGTACTCGTTGGCATTATCAGGTGCTTCTTTGTCTCGTAATGTGTTTAGAAAGTCCCGAGACAGCATTTCTGTAATTTGTTCTTTGTTGGACCTTATCTTCTCTAAATCCCACTTCTTCACCATTGTCGCCTTTTTCAGTTTTTTCATTCTTATTTCTATTTCTGCCATAAGTAAGTTGTGGTCACTATTAATATCTGCACCTGGTAATGTGTGCACCTTCTTGATTCCATTCCTGTATCTTTCTTCTACCAGTATAAAACCGATTTGGTTTCTATATTTATCCCCTGGTGATTTCCAAGTGTAGAGCCTCCTCTTATGGTTCTTGAACCATGTGTTTGCCGCTATCAGCTGCCTTTCCCTGCAGAAGTCAATTAACCACTCACCACTGTCATTTCTCTTTCCAAGACCATGACTGCCTACTATGTTTCCCTCTTTCCCTTCTCCCACAATGGCGTTCCAGTCTCCCATTACTATTTTGCAGCATTTTTTATTCTCCCTATTACATTGTACGTTCCCTCTACAATTTGGTCATCATGTTCTGAAGGTGGCATATACACCTGGACAATCAGTAAAGCTTTTTGTGCTCCTTTCAGCCTTACACCAATAACCCGGTCATTTGCATAGTCTACATATTCCACACATTTAGCCAATTCCTTTGAAATAATCATTACTACTCCATTAATTCCTTTTACTTCTCCTCCTGAGTAGTAGAATACATATTCATCTGACTGCAACTCTCCATGTCCATTCCATCTTACCTCAGTAACTCCTACGAGGTCCATATGATTCTTTTCCATCTCTCTTTTAAGGTTTTCTAGTTTTCCTGCTTGTAGCAGAGTTCAGACATTCCAGGTACCAATTCTCGTTTTGATTTTTTGCCTCCTTTCAAGTTGTCCCCCCCGGAGACCAGAATGGGGGACTATTTTACCTCCGGACAGTGATTTAACATGAGAGGAAGCCATTTTTTGTGCATAAAATGGAGACTGCATTATGCAGGGAAGATAATCTGCGGTGGTATTCCGTTGCCTTCCGCAGTTCTGGAGGCCGCTCCTAACATGGGATACAGACGCCTTTTGCAGCCGCCCGCTCCGGGTCAGACGCCGCATGAGAAGTATAGGTTGGAAAATGAAAGACCCCTAGCCCTCGAAACCTAATAGCGTCAGGGTCGGAAAAGAACAAGAGCTGGCCGAGGGTGGCCAGATAGGAAAGATGAAAGTCAGGAGCCTGGCATAAGTAAGTGGAAGCAATGCCAGGACTCAGCTCGGGGCCCCGTGGTCGCCAGCCACGTATCACTAGGTGTGACTCCCTGAGATATCAACTGATTAAGCTGTTTGGTTTTTGTAGAAATTCTCTGTTAAGATTCTACTCTTTCTAAATTACTGTTTATTTTGTTAAGCATTGTTCGGACCAATGTTATGCGTAAAGATCACGCAATATTTTACTCTGTCTTTTTGAAAACATACTTCACTCTAAAATCGTTGTCTTGGAATATCAT
Organism: Schistocerca serialis cubense; assembly: GCF_023864345.2. Lineage (NCBI taxonomy): Eukaryota > Metazoa > Arthropoda > Insecta > Orthoptera > Acrididae > Schistocerca > Schistocerca serialis. Next base: position 495,124,673 of record NC_064646.1, read on the forward strand.
TTCATAGGACACTCACCACATCACTGTTTGAAGAAGATTTATCACTACGCATTATCACATTGCGCCATATAGTACGCAACAGTTTGAACCGCAAATTTACCGTAAATGAAAGTTACGTAAGAATATAACGTAGAGTCGCCATCTATCGGACTCGCAATAATTTTTTGTAGCAACCGCTGTAGGTACTCCGCGAATAAAGTAAAGAAAGAAAACCTTACGAGGACGTACGGGAATTATACGATAAAATGTTCAATTACTGCCTTCAGGGCCCGTCTACATAGAAGCAGTTTATCATTTGGCACACTCCCCCTCCCCCCTTTTCTCCCGCGCACACTTTCAGCAGTGTCAGTTTTCGTCACTAATCTCGATACAAATGTATACGGGTCTTCCAGCCACTGCTAATTTTTCTTTTTTTTAATGTCCCGTATGGAAATCTTACAGTTGTGGTGCCTTTGACACCCCTCTTAGCTTGGTGCCCTATGGGGCGACCTATGTCACTTCCACCTTAAACCGGCCCTGTTTGCATTGTATTCACATCAAATAAAGAAAGAGAGGAAAATTGGTATTAGGAAGCTAACCGGATGGATTGCATTTGACGTAAGACTTCCTAGAAATTACAGTGCATTTGTAAAGTGAAGTGCATACAAAACGCCAGTGAGACTGTAAGGTGTCAGGCAAATCCAACACCTTCCATGAAAACCCTGACATGATAAGCAAATCCAGTAGTATGTCACATAGCTCCTAATAAATCATGACATTAAATTAACCAAAGTAATACGAGTAACGAGTGAGCAAATGGAATACCACAGACTAACACAAGAATGCCTTAATGCATGTCATACCATCCCACCGTGAGACAGACGCAGTTCCGAGGGGAGAAACGAGAACAGAAGCCGAGAGCAGAACCGTGTTAAGTTAGAAGGCCCTACGTTATGGGACGGACACCCACGTTGCCAGCTAACCGTTAGGACCACCCCCCAGCCCATGTTAAAAGCTAAAGCCTTAGCGTGAGACTTTTTCGCGTCTCTGTTACGTCAGGACCAACCCCCAGCCCATGTTAAAAGCTAGAGCCCTCCAGAAGAACAGTATAGATCTTACGATAACACAAAAAGGGCCACCCCAGCCGCATGTTATAGTGTGAGACTTTTTCGCGTCTCTGTTACGTCAGGACCACCCCCCAGCCCATGTTAAAAGATAGAGCCCTCCAGAAGAACAGTATAGATCTTACGATAACACTAAAAAGGACCACACCAGCTGCAAGTTTTAGCGTGAGACTTTATCGCTTCTCTGTTACGTTGCAAACTTTAAAAACACTGCCCACCACGAAAAGTATAACATTTCTCATTGGATAGACAGAACTTTTGTAGGTGGAGCTTAAGGTTAACATTGAGACCCTGATTGGTCAGATGAAAACACAGCCAGATAGTTTTTTTAAACCAACTTCTGTAAATTGTAGTAAGGAGAAGTTAGGAGCGAGTTGCTTCCGAGATGGCGAGGTGAGCAGAGCTGTGCTGCCCGCCGCCCCCTGACGAACACCGACAAGGTAATGAACGCACACGATGCCGCATTTTTGAGCACATAAGGCTTCACTCAGAACTGTAGAAGTCTCATCTGTTACATCCCCTTTACGTAACACTAGTGTCGATCGTCAATTAAAGCTCATGGTGTTCACATTTGCCACTTGAAGTAAAAATCTGAAACTCGATTTTTCTGTTATATAGTTATTGGGAAGCCACATCAGCAACTGCAATTTACGACAAGTTAGATAAGTAATTAAAGATAATTGAGGGTCACTGTAGAGCATTTTGATAGTTTTCTCTCTTGCGAAACTTAATTTAAACCTAGATTATAGATGTGATACGGCATTGGTCATCCTTCGATCCATTGTAGAACTTGGAAAACCATTCACGGAATATTCGTTCACATTTTTGTTGAACGCAGTTGGTTTTTACCATCCTGTATCAAAACATTTCCTTTTATCAATAGTGCAATTTATAAACTATATTTTGTGAGTAGAATAAAATTTCCAGTGGTAAACTTAACTGCTTTTTCGACGTTATTTTACCAGCTAACTAAAAATAGGAAAGCCTTGAACCCCTTCCACTAAATTTAGTTAGTACTAAGATTCTTTTACAGGGAGTGCAGTGGAGCTGACGCTGAAATCATTAAGTATTTGGTTATATCATCGCTAGTCTCACTGAACTCTTCTGAATTCTACATGTCATGTGTGGTCTGACGTCTCCTTACCAGCAACAGGTCCCAGGTTCAAACTAGTCAACTCCCTAAAAAACACGCTCAGAGCGTCGTTGCGCGAAAGTGGTAGGGAGACACGACATAGAACAAACAGGCACCACGCAGAATGTTAGAAGACAAATACTGGAGTATTGTTCCAGTGCTTGCAGTCTTCGTCAAATGGGCGTGGCAATAGGCCTGGACATCTAACTACTCCAGAGAGGCGCTGTTGGAATCGTAAGAAGACGGTACAGCCCATCTGGAAGTACGTACGGACTTGAGCAAATAAGCCACCCACATCGTCCCACTCTACGATCGTTACGCAACAAGAGTGGCACATGGTGAGGAGAGAGTACAGCTTCCGGCTCTGCACGCACAGTGAGCCAGTGAAATACTGCGGTAAGTAGAAACAGACTGCCAAGTCCAAGTACGCATGACAATACGACTGCTGTGAGGAAAACGTCTAAACTGCACACAGGTTCATCGTTAAATTATGAAGGTGTAAGTAGGCTGTTTAGTTTTTTATGTTGGTAACGCCACGAGGATATTGGAATGTAGTCAAATTAAATCGGGTGATGCTGAGGGGATTAGATTAGGAAATGAGACACTTAAAGTAGTAAAGGAGTTTTGCTATTTAGGGAGTAAAATAACTGATGGTGGTCGAAGTAGAGAGGATATAAAATGTAGACTGGCAATGGCAAGGAAATCGTTTCTGAAGAAGAGGAATTTGTTAACATCGAGTATAGATTTAAGTGTCAGGAAGTCGTTCTGAAAGTATTTGTATGGAGTGTAGCCATGTATGGAAGTGAAACATGGACGATAACCAGTTTGGACAAGAAGAGAATAGAAGCTTTCGAAAAGTGGTGCTATAGAAGAATGCTGAAGATAAGGTGGGTAGATCACATAACTAATGAGGAGGTATTGAATAGGATTGGGGAGAAGAGAAGTTTGTGGCACAACTTGACTAGAAGAAGGGATCGGTTGGTAGGACATGTTTTGAGGCATCAAGGGATCACAAATGTAGCATTGGAGGGCAGCGTGGAGGGTAAAAATCGTAGAGGGAGACCAAGAGATCAATACACTAAGCAGATTCAGAAGAATGTACGTTGCAGTAGGTACTGGGAGATGAAGAAGCTTGCACAGGATAGAGTAGCATGGAGAGCTGCATCAAACCAGTCTCAGGACTGAAGACCACAACAACACAACAACAACAACGCCACGTAGCGCTCTATATGAAAATCACTGACTGTGTTGTGGGAAGTCTGTGGTTGGTTTGCATTGTTGGAATATTTGCTATTGTAGTGTTGGGCAGTTGGATGTGAACAGCGCGTAGCGTTGCGCAGCTGGAGGTGAGCCGTCAGCAGTGGTGGATATGGGGAGAGACAGATGGCAGCATTTTGAGAGCGGACGATCTGGACGTGTGTCCATCAGAAAGAGTAAGTTTGTAATATTGGATAACATGAACTGATATATATATATATATATATGATGACTTTTCAACATTATTTAGGTAAATATATTGTTTGTTCTCTATCAAAATCTATTTGCTAACTATGCCTATCAGCAGTTAGGGTCTTCAGTAGTTAGAATCTTTTATTCAGCTGGCAGTATTGGCGCACGCTGTAATGCAGTAGTTCGAGTAACGAAGATTTTTGTGAGGTAAGTGATTCATGAACGGAATAGGTTATTGTTAGTGAGGACCATTTTTTTTGTAGAGATTATTGAAAGTCAGATTGTGTTGCGCTAAAAATATTGTGTGTCAGTTTAGTGATGATCAGAATAAGTAAACAGAGAAATGTCTGAGTACGTTCAGTTTTGCTCAGCTGTTTGAAAATCAAATAACGTAGAGGTTTTCCAGCACTGTTATTTATAAAATTTTCCTAAGGGGATATTTCAAAGGTACATGGTCCACATATGAACTGGTGCCAACAACCTGACCGAAGCCGTAGGCTGAACGGGAAGTCCACGTCTCGCATCACTGGATTTTCATCTCTTTCTAAATGAGCATCTGGGGACTACGAGGACGCACACACAACGGTTCTCGAATAGCTCCGCGACGAATCGGAGGATTTCTGTCATCGAGGAGTTGAACGATTGGTTGAACTTTCCAATCGATGTTTACTATGTTGAAAAACAATGTCTTGTATCAGTGTCACTTTGAAGCGTGGTGCAGCATTCAATAGAAGTTACTTGGTCTCCCATAATTATGTGTAACTCACTTTTTCAACTTCCCTCGTATGAAATGCTCAGAGTTCATGGATGGGTATGCTTGGGAGAACACAGACGTTGTTCTCCCGAAACCCGAGTGAGTATATTGTGAAATCCCGTATTGTATGAAGACTAGTGTGCGTCTGTTCCGCTGTCACCCTCGTATATTTCGCGAGGGATCGTGAGAGTAAAGTAAGGAAGATGACGTGAGATAGTAGGAGACTAACGTTTGTACCACATACCCTCCTCCGTGCACTACCGGCGTGCAATGTAAACGTGCATATGTAAATGTAGGTCTCACCTGGGGTGCTGCAACGCCATTTCATGTTTCCTCCTATATTCCTACTTCCCTCGGATGCAGTCTGTTTCGACAGAATCGTAAAGCTCTGTGGTAGCAATATTCGAGCTCGTTCACCTGTTCTCACCTTCACTTGATTTCTTTCAGTGCGATCGTTGGAGGAATGCTGTGTACTAGACTCCTGTCCACACTGATGACGATTTCCTAGCTATTATTTTCGTTACCTATGACCCGTGGTCTGGGGGTTGCGTCTTTGATTCATAATCAAAACGTCTTCGGTCCCGGGTTCGATCCCCGCCACTGCCTAAATTTTGATAAATAATCAGCATTGGCGGCCGAAGACTCCCGGCATAAGAAGTCAGCCTCATTCTGCTAACGGCCTTGTCAAAGAGGGCGGAGGAGCGGATAGAGGTTCAGGGCACTCTCTTGTCCTAGGGTGGGAAATTGCCCCTAAAGGCGGAAGAATCAGCAATGATCAACGACATGAGGATGCAGAAGGCAATAGAAACCACTGCATTAAAGACACGTAACGTGTATCCACAGGACATGTGGCCTGTAATTGAAGAAGTGTCATGATGATCTCTCCAATGGCAAAAGATTCCGGAATAGTCCCCCATTCGGATCTCCGGGAGGGGACTGCCAAGGGGGAGGTTACCATGAGAAAAAGATTGAATAATCAGCGAAAGGATAACGTTCTACGAGTCGGGGCGTGGAATGTCAGAAGCTTGAACGTGGTAGGGAAACTAGAAAATCTGAAAAGGGAAATGTAAAGGCTCAATCTAGATATAGTAGGGGTCAGTGAAGTGAAGTGGAAGGAAGACAAGGATTTCTCGTCAGATGAGTATCGGGTAATATCAACAGCAGCAGAAAGTGGTATAACAGGTGTAGGATTCGTTATGAATAGGAAGGTAGGGCAGAGGGTGTGTTAATGTGAACAGTTCAGTGACCGGGTTCTTCTAATCAGAATCGACAGCACACCAACACCGACAACGATAGTTCAGGTATACATGCCGACGTCGCAAGCTGAAGATGAACAGATAGAGAAAGTGTATGAGGATATTGAAAGGGTAATGCAGTATGTAAAGGGGGACGAAAATCTAATAGTCATGGGCGACTGGAATGCAGTTGTAGGGGAAGGAGTAGAAGAAAAGGTTACAGGAGAATATGGGCTTGGGACAAGGAATGAAAGAGGAGAAAGACTAATTGAGTTCTGTAACAAGTTTCAGCTAGTAATAGTAAATACCCTGTTCAAGAATCACAAGAGGAGGAGGTATACTTGGAAAAGGCCGGGAGATACGGGAAGATTTCAATTAGATTACATCATGGTCAGACAGAGATTCCGAAATCAGATACTGAATTGTAAGGCGTACCCAGGAGCAGATATAGACTCAGATCACAATATAGTAGTGATGAAGAGTAGGCTGAAGTTCAAGACATTAGTCAGGAAGAATCAATACGCAAAGAAGTGGGATACGGAAGTACTAAGGAATGACGAGATACGTTTGAAGTTCTCTAACGCTATAGATACAGCAATAAGGAATAGCGCAGTAGGCAGTACGGTTGAAGAGGAATGGACATCTCTAAAAAGGGCCATCACAGAAGTTGGGAAGGAAAACATAGGTACAAAGAAGATAGCTGCGAAGGAACCATGGGTAACAGAAGAAATACTTCAATTGATTGATGAAAGGAGGAAGTACAAACATGTTCCGGGAAAATCAGGAATACAGAAATACAAGTCGCTGAGGAATGAAATAAATAGGAAGTGCAGGGAAGCTAAGACGAAATGGCTGCAGGAAAAATGTGGAGACATCGAAAAAGATATGATTGTCGGAAGGACAGACTCAGCATACAGGAAAGTCAAAACAACCTTTGGTGACATTAAAAAAAAGCAACGGTGGTAACATTAAGAGTGCAACGGGAATTCCACTGTTAAATGCAGAGGAGAGAGCAGATAGGTGGAAAGAATACACTGAAAGCCTCTATGAGCGTGAAGATTTGTCTGATGTGATAGAAGAAGAAACGGGAGTCAATTTAGAAGAGATAGGCGATCCAGTATTGGAATCGGAATTTAAAAGAGCTTTGGAGGACTTACGGTCAAATAAGGCAGAAGGGATGGATAACATTCCATCAGAATTTCTAAAATCATTGGGGCAAGTGGCAACAAACGACTATTCACGTTGGTGTGTAGAATATATGAGTCTGGCGATATACCGTCTGACTTTCGGAAAAGCATCATCCACACAATTCCGAAGACGGCAAGAGCTGACAAGTGCGAGAATTATCGCACAATCAGCTTAACAGCTCATGCATCGAAGCTGCTTACAAGAATAATATACAGAAGAATGGAAAAGAAAATTGAGAATGCGCTAGGTGACGATCAGTTTGGCTTTAGGAAAAGTAAAGGGACGAGAGAGGCAGTTCTGACGTTACGGCTAATAATGGAAGCAAGGCTAAAGAAAAATCAAGACACTTTCATAGGATTTGTCGACCTGGAAAAAGCGTTCGACAATATAAAGTGGTGCAAACTGTTCGAGATTCTGAAAAATGTAGGGGTAAGCTATAGGGAGAGGCGGGTCATATACAGTATGTACAACAACCAAGAGGGAATAATAAGAGTGGACGATCAAGATCGAAGTGCTCGTATTAAGAAGGGTGTAAGACAAGGCTGTAGCCTTTCGCCCCTACTCTTCAATCTCTACATCGAGGAAGCAATGATGGAAATAAAAGAAAGGTTCAGGAGTGGAATTAAAATACAAGGTGAAAGGATATCAATGATACGATTCGCTGATGACATTGCTATCCTGAGTGAAAGTGAAGAAGAATTAAATGATCTGCTGAACGGAATGAACAGTCTAATGAGTACACAGTATGGCTTGAGAATAAATCGGAGAAAGGCGAAGGTAATGAGAAGTAGTAGAAATGAGAACAGCGAGAAACTTAACATCAGGATTGATGGTCACGAAGTCAATGAAGTTAAGGAATTCTGCTACCTAGGCAGTAAAATAACCAATGACGGACGGAGCAAGGAGGACATCAAAAGCAGACTCGCTATGGCAAAAAAGGCATTTCTGGCCAAGAGAAGTCTACTAATATCAAATACCGGCCTTAATTTGAGGAAGAAATTTCTGAGGATGTACGTCTGGAGTACTGTGGGAAAACCGGAATAGAAGAGAATCGAAGCATTTGAGATGTGGTGCTATAGACGAATGTTGAAAATTAGGTGGACTGATAAGGGAAGGAATGAGTAGGTTCTACGCAGAATGGTAGAGGAAAGGAATATGTGGAAAACACTGATAAGAAGAAGGGACAGGATGATAGGACATCTGCTAAGACATAAGGGAATGACTTCCATGGTGCTAGAGGGAGCTGTAGAGGGCAAAAACTGTAGAGGAAGACAGAGATTGGAATACGTCAAGCAAATAATTGAGGACGTAGGTTGCAAGTCCTACTCTGAGGTGAAGAGGTTAGCACAGGAAAGGAATTCGTGGCGGGCCGCATCAAACCAGTCAGTAGACTGATGACCCAAAAAAAAAAAAAAAAAGGACGTTATTTTCGCAGATATGCCGGCACTGAAACTTCCTGTGGCGCACTGGGACTCGAACCTAGGAGCTTTGCCTTCCGCGGGCATGCGCAGTAGCGACTGAACCATCCAAGCACGACTCACGACCCACCAGTGCCTCTCCTCCTACCTTCCAAACTTCACGGAAGTTTTGCTGCATACCTTCCGAAAATAGTACTCCTGGAAGAAAGGATATTGCGGAGGAATGGATCAGTCACAAGCCTAGCGGATTGCTTCCAGGATGAAAGTGTCGACAAATCAGTTGGTAAGATCATTGACCCGCAACAGGGGAAGGTCTCGGGCTCCAGTCCCCGTCCGGCACGCTGTTTTAATATGCCAGGAACTTTTAAATCAGTGCACAGTCCGTTGCAGAGTAAAATATTCAGTCTTGGAACATCATGGTTGTTTGAAGAAAAGCAACAGAACTTTGTGCGACAATGCCATACTATTACAGAAGGTGGGGCACGCCACTTCAAGTAAGAGCCGTAATGTAGCATCTTACTCAATGTTTGTTTCGAAAACGAGTCTCTCTTTTATCATCGTAAAAAGACCAGAAATTTTTCAATTTTCGGTGACAGTTTTGGGCTCGGTCTTTAACTGACCATGTTTCCTCTGTGTGCAATTAGGGTGTTGTAACTGTGATTACACTACATCTGTGAATAACGAAAAGCATATCTTGCCAGTATTGATAACAACAACATTGGTCCCAGGGTTTTACCCGGAGGAACACATACTTTTATGTCTCTTAGATATGATGGATGTTTATACGACACTTGTACCCTCCAGCCTTTGCAGCCTGATTCCCAGAAGTGATAGGAACGAGTGACTACAGCTTTACGCTGGGGGCCGCGCGGAGTGCCCGCGTGGTTTGAGGCGCTATGTCACGGATTGCGCGCCCCCTCCCGCCGGAGATTCGAGTCCTCCCTCGGGCATGGGTGTGTGTGCTGTTCTTAGCATAAGTTTGTTTAACTAGTGTGTAAGTCTAGGAAACGATGACCTCAGCAGTTTGGTCCATTAGGCATTGACACACATTTGAACATTTGAATTTACGCTGGATTCGCACAAGTTCAACGTCTAATGCGACCAGCAATGGCGTGTGCTAGTGGAAGTGTACAGACTAGTGACGGACACGACAGTCCACAGATGGAGGAAAGTTTACGAGGCGCGCTTACACGCCTAAAACGTACAGAAGTACTCTCACTTTTAGTGCAAAAATAACACACGCCGTTCCTTCACTTACGTTGCTGTCAGCGCAAATAACAAATACATGCATTTGGGGTGGCTGACACGTATTTAAATGCGTTGCAAGATCTGCTATAGTTTGTCTCGAATTTACACTTGAACAAAATCTTACAAGCGGACCCTCCATACGGTAAATTACGGAATTTGATGCGCTTCAAATATGTCGTAGAGGCACTCACACTGAGTAGCTGGCTATCCGGTATTCTAGCGACGGGCGTAGGTTTTTGAGAAAATCGATTTTGAATTTCATTGCGAGCTTTGTATACCCCGTAACATTACACGTATTCTGAGCAAGTCAGCGTAGCGCAGCGTTAAAGTTTCCGCGCTACCGTGCTGAAGGTACTGTGTTCGAATCCTGCTCGTGTACCTTTTTTTTTCAAAATCGACCGAATTTTTCAATTTTATTTCAAAGAACACCAACAAACAGTGTAAGGTGTGCGAAATTATAAAGATATATTCAGTCCCACCAGAGTGCACTCCTTATTGCCAGTCCTGCTATGTTTATTTTTACCGACGGGTGAAAATCTTCACGAAAGTTTTTCAGAATGCTCCAGGCTTGATGAAAGGCAATAGAGAGATCGCTTCTAGGGAAGATTAGATAAAATTACATTCGCTAATCCTACATCAATTCAGCGCACCTAATTTTGGAAGCATGATTAGATACGCATGGTTCGCATCGAAATTAGAGGATGAAAGAGAAATTTTTTTGAATGCAAAAGAATTGTGTTTCCCGGTATCACTCATGAAGAAACGGTGCCCATGCAAGACGGTTGCTTTCATAAAATGCGCGTGGTCCTGCGAAAATTTGTGCTCGGTTGTTTGATATATATATATATATGATAAGTATCACCCACTGTTCTAGCACATCAAGCAATGTGGACGGTGAAAAATAAGATTTTGTAATATTGTATGACAGAAAAAATTAATAACTGAATACATCTTTATAACTTCGCACACCTCACATTGTTTGCTGATATTCTTTAAAATAAAATAGAAAAATTCGGTCGACTTTGAAAAAAAAGGAAAGTGTACGAGCAGGATTCGAACAGGGTACCTCCAGTCCAGCGCGGTAGCCGCGAACCTTTACCGCTGCGATACGCTGATTTGATCGGAGTAGAACTAAAGTTACGGGTATACAAAGCACGCAATAAACTTCCAATCGATTTTCTGAAAAACCAAGGCCCGTCGCTAAAAAACCGGATAGGCAGCTACTCAGGGTGAGTGCCTCGACAACATATTTGAAGCACATCAGAATCCGTGATTTACAGTATGGAGGGTCCCCTTGTTAGGGTGATGCGCTACAGGTTGCTTGGTTTCGAATTTTCATGATAACTACAATCAATGATGGAAATATACCAAGTCCAACATGAAGCTGCGATATGAAAAGAGTGTAAGATGCCAAAGATTCAGATTGTCTTCCCAGACAGTTTCCTTAACATCACTTGAGAAAGATTTCACAGCGAAGAGAACATCCAAAATCAAAAAAAGTGGTCTTCACTTTCTGACAGAAGATGTGCAGAATTTGTGTTCCGGAGAGAACTCGCCCGTGTGAGCCTGACTTGGCAGCCTCTAATCTGTGGCTGAAGTCTGCCGAGCAGGAGCAACCTGTGGTCGGAATCGACTACCGGGTGCGCTCCACATGCTTGCGTGTAAATCACGTCGTGAGTGGATGAGTGACGTCATTGATCAGTTGCTTGCGCATGCACTGAAACAGCAGAATAGTGCTGCTTTGGGTGGTGTACCCGCCGTTTGCCAACATCGGATGTTAACCGCTTCTCTCACTCATGCTGCTGTGATGGATTTTGTGCTTTTTTTGTGTTCTTATTCTTTATTTAATGTTGTACGAGTACTGCGTATTTTCCAGCGAGTGTTCTCCCAGAAGAGATAACAAATATCTGAAAGCGGAAAACGATTTATATGCCAAATCTCTGAAAGCGAAAAACGATTTATAACACCTGGACAGATTGAACCGTGCACTGTGCATAAAAGAAAGTTTTTCAATGCAATCGTTTCAACAGTGAAAAACTGAGTTCAACTCAATAAGAAACATAATTTTGACTCTTGTTTGGCACTTAGATAGCAAACAGTACACAAAGGATAAATTAAAAAAGGGCTATGTGCTACATTATAAATATTGTTCGATGTGTGTTTGTGTATGCTAGCGACACACCCCGCCTTCCTCGTGAATCAGTCTGTCAGCAAAAAAACATCAAAATCCCTATTTTAGGTCTTAAGATAAGCCTTCACATACGAACAGAAAAAAATGCGGCAGGGGATTTTAATTTATAATAAAAGTTGCGTCTGAAAAGCTCAGCGAATGGTCTAAGAAAGTAAACCAAACAAGACTTACAAACAAAATACCTTTACTGGCCTTCAAAGTAATCACCATTTTCTACGTACAGCACACTTAAGGTATAGGTTGTTAACTGTTAGCGATCGCTTCTTGTGGAATCGCTCGGAACGCCGCGCCGGCGAATTGTTAGGTATCCGTAATGTCCACGTGCTAAACTTTCTCGCTCAACGCAGGGTGACAGCTCTTCAGCACTTTTCTTATTTTACAGATTTGTCGCCGGCAGAATTCAGACCTCTCTCTGCTTCTCCGTCTCAAATTAGCCATAGAAGGCTTACCCGTCGAGGACGTTGTGTATGACCACAGTGCTTCGACTGTGAAGCGTTTGTTCACAAGTTTGTTAGCATGGCCATCATCCGCATCAAGCACAGAAACACTTGTTTTGCAAATAATTTTGATACAGAAAGCATGTATTCCAACACATCAGTACCAGAAACAATAGAAACCATAGATAAAAAACTGAAAACACATAGTCAACTCCGTGATGAACAGGTTAATGAGATACATTAATAAAGCTCGTAACATAACAAAATTACTTCCAATTCAATAATGAATTTTATTTTCAAGAAGATGGATTACCAATAGGGTCCCCAGTTTCAGGAGCTTTAGCACATATTTTCATAAACCACACTGAACAGATAGTTTTCACATAAATGATAGCAAAAGAATACAACATATTATACTGGTTCATGCATATGGATAACATCCTCTGCTTAGTAGGCGAACAGCAACAAAAATTAAAAAACTGCATCATGACATCAACAAGGTACATAAAAATATAAAATTCACAGTTGAAAGAGACCGGAATAACCAAATTAAGTTTGTCGATATAAAAATCATAAAACAAAACAATAAGCATATGTCTGAAATTTACAGGAACCCGTAGCAACTGACATTACCATTCTCCAATCTTCGAACCACCCACACTCACATAAGCAAGCAGCACTTGGACACGTACTCCTCAGACTCAACATGGTGCCACTCAACAAAGGAAACTACCAAAAAGAACTTGATATGATAACACAGATGTAAAGAACAATGGTTACAATAGTCAAAAAGCTAAACAACAAAATTAAAGTTAAAATAAAAGCAGAAAACACAGAACCACACACAACAACACAACAGAATCAAACACAATCCCAAGCTCTAGGACCCATAACATTTACACAGAATAATCAGGAAAATGAAGAGAAGACACAAGATGGTACACAAGGACATATAAACTCAAACTCAGACACAAAATCACCAACATTTTCAAAATGGTTCAAATGGCTCTGAGCACTATGGGACTTAATTCTGAGGTCATCAGTCCCCTAGAACTTAGAACTACTTGAACCTAACTAACCTAAAGACATCAGACACATCCATGCCCGAGGCAGGATTCGAACCTGCGACCGTAGCGGTCGCGCGGTTCCAGACTGAAGCGCCTAGAACCGCTCTGCCAATCCGGCCGGCAACATTTTCAAAAGTCAGGGCATATTTTTGTTTGTGTTAAGGTTTTATGGGACCAAACTGCTGAGGTCATCGGTCCCTAAGCTTACACACTATTTTATCTAACTTAAACTAACTTACGCTAAGGGCGACACACACACACCCATGGCCGAGGGAGGACTCGAACCTTCCACGGGGAGAACCGCGCGGACCGTGACAAGGCGCCCCAGACCGCGCTGCGACAGGGCTTAAACACAGCATATATAACAAACAATTCTATCCAAGAATACACCCCAAAACAGACTAGAAACAGAGACATATACCAGAAACCAGGTATATATCAATTACAGTGTAACATTGGTTTTGGCAGATACATAGGACAAACACGTAGAACATTTGATGTCACATGCAAGGAACACATGACAGCCTGGAAGCATAGGGCAAACCACTCCACAGTTACAAAACTCTTAAGAGAATACAATCACAAACTGACCTCTAGAGAAGAAGATATGAAAATAATTAGAATCAGCAATAAAAATGACCTAACCCTGCGAGAAAATTATCACATACAAAGCACCAAAGCAGAAAAGAATACCCTGTTGAATGCTCAAGTACATATGCCACACAATACGCTGTTTGCACTAACAGATAAAATAAATAACAATACTCAACCCCTTTACACTCACTTGCCTATGAAGACAGCCACTGAACATTTAAACCAAAACTCACACCAGCTGATCACCAAAATTTTCAACCACTCTCTCACAGCTGTGACATTCATATACAGGATTCTAAAATTCGCACTGAATAACCACCAACAATCCCCCTCTCCCACCCACACACAAACCGAAAAAAAAAATACATAAGTATACTACCTATCCCTCCATCACGCATACACAAAATACTAATCTATTAATCCATCCACACACACACACACACACACACACACACACACACACACACACACACACACACACACACACACACACACACACAGAGAGAGAGAGAGAGAGAGAGAGAGAGAGAGAGAGAGAGAGAGAGAGAGAGCAGCCCTTAGCGGCTCGCCATCTTATTTACAACTATTCATGACCTCGCCTTTCCGGCTTAGATTTTTTAAAATGTGACTTGCAAGTACTGCATCTCTCTCCAGTCAGTACAAGCTTTAATTTTATTAATGTATTATATACCTAATATGTTTTAGAACAGTTAGTTTAATTCTGAAGACGACGCTCCTAGTAGCGTCGAAACCTGGTCAATTTTGACTTAATATTTGTGACCGAGGGCTTATTTGTTCTAATTCTGACACGGTCACTGAACCTTAGCAGCTATGTTCAAAGTTTTTTTTATTCCTGTAATTGATGTAGCTACCAAAAGGGAATAGATGTCATTTAGTGAGGACTTCCTCACCATTCACCTGGCTGAAAACAGTATTACGATATCTCAAATGGTCTTGATCGATGGAAGAAGAAAGTACAAAAATGTTCAGGGAAATTCAGGAATACAGAAACACAGAAATACAAGTCGCCGGGGAATGAAACAAATAGGAAATGCAGGGAAGTCAAGACGAAATGCCTGCATGAAAAATGTGCAGAAATCGAAAACGAAATGATTGTCGGAAGGACTGACTCAGCATATAAGAAAGTCAAAACAACCTTCGGTGAAATTAAAAGCAAGTGTGGTAATATTAAGAGTGCAGTGGGAATTCCATTGTTAAATGCAGAGGAGACTGCTGTCTTTCGGAAAAATATCATCTACAAAATTCCGAAGGCTGAAAGAGCCGACAAGTGCGAGAATTATCAAAAAATGGCTCTGAGCACTATGGGACTTAACTTCTGAGGTCATCAGTCCCCTATAACTTAGAACTACTTAAACCTAACTAACCTAAGGACATCACACACATCCATGCCCGAGGCAGGATTCGAACCTGCGACCGTAGCGACTGTAGCGCCCAGAACCGTTCGGCCACCCCGGCCGGCTCGAGAATTATCGCACAATCAGCTTAACAGCTCACGCATCCGAGTTGCTGGCAAGAATTCACAGAAGAATGGAAAAGAAAACTGAGATGTGTTAGATGAAGATCAGTTTGTCTTTAGGAAAGGTAAAGGCACCATAGAGGCAGTCCCGCGGTACGGTTGATTATGGAAGCAAGACTAAAGTAAAATCAAGACACGTTCATCGGATCTGTTGACCAAGAAAAACCATTCGACAATCTCAAAAGGTGCAAGATGTTCGAAATTCTGAGGAAAATTGCGGTAAGCTGTAGGGAGGGACAATTCATATACGACGTGTACAAGAGCCAGTGAAAGACAGGGATGAAGTCTTTTGCCTCTGCTGTACAATCTACACATCGAAGAAGCAACGATGGAAATAAAATAAACGTTCAAGAGTGAGATTAAAATTCAAGGCGAAAGGATATCAACGATAAGGTTCGCTGACAACATTGCTCAGTGACATGAAGAAGAATTACAGGATCTGCTAAATGGAATGAATATTCTAATGAGTACAGAATGTGCACTGGGAGTAAATCAAAGAAAGACAAAAGTAATGAGAAGTAGCATAAACAAGAACAATGAGAGCTTATAATCAGGATTTATGGTCATGAACTAGACGAAGTTAAGTAATTCTGGTACCTAGGCAGTAAGATAACCAATGACGGACGGAGCAGAAAGGACATCAAAAGCACACTGGCAAAAAGGGCATTCCTGGCCAAGTGAGGTTTACTAGTATCAAACGTAGGCCTTAATTTGGAGAAGAAACTTCAGAGAATGTACGCTTGGAGCACAGAATTATATGGTAGTGAAACATGGACCGTGGGAAAATCGGAACAGAAGAGAATCGAAGCATTTGAAATGTCGTGCTTCGGACGAATGTTGAAAATTATGTGGACTGATAAGGTAAAGAATGAGGAGGTTCCGCGCGCAGAATCGGAGATGAAAGGAGTGTATGGAAAACACTGATAAGGAGAAGGGACAGAATGGTAGGACATCTGTTAAGACCCGGCAATAACTTCCACGGTACTAAAGGGAGCTGTAGAGGGCAAAAGCAGTAGAAGAAGAATACATCCAGCAAATAACCGAGGACGTTGGTTGCAAGTGGTACTCTGAGATGAAGAGGTTGGCACAGGAGAGAAATTCGTGGCGGGCCGCATCAAACCAGCCAGAAGACTGATGACTCAAAAGAAAAAAATGTATAGGAAATTCCTGATGCGAACAGCTTAGCTGAATCAGCCTGTTTACGCAGGTAGCAGACTTTTCTGGTGGGGTAGTGATATTTCGTGAGTAAAGTCAAGAGTAGTCGATTGAGCCAAGAAAGTCGCTTTGGTACGTGTATCCCAAGTGTGAATCACGTCGCAGCAGAAAATAATCGCTTGGCTACGTCTGAACACCAATTTAGTACTGGAGGGCAGCGTGGAGGGTAAAAATCGTAGAGGGAGACCAAGAGGTGAATACACTAAGCAGATTCAGAAGGATGTAGGCTGCAGCAGGGAATGAAGAAGCTTGCACAGGATAGGGTAGCATGGAGAGCTGCATCAAACCAGTCTCAGGACTGAAGACCACAACAACAACGTCTGAGCAAGTGAGGCACACAGAAGACGCTGAGCGTGACCGATTTGCGCGACAGTCAAAGCGACTGCGAAACCGACGACTTTCACGAAAACGAGCCGAACTGTGACTCGCAGGCCGGGACGAGTAATTTCAGCCGCAAAAATAACAAACTCCACCTGCAGCGCTAGCAATTTGCATTTCCAGTTTCCGTTCAATAACTTCACCAACTTGCATCACTGCGCATACATATTACTGCCAATTACTCTCTCTCTCTCTCTCTCTCTCTCTCTCTCTCTCTCTCTCTCTCTCTCTCTCTCACACACACTCACACACACACACACACACACACACACACACACACACACACACACACACGTTTCTTATAGAGGACAATTTGTTAGAAGACCAGAGCTGCGATTTATGACGAGGTACCTCCTCACTGCTCACTTCGTTGATAATTAACCCTCTCCTTGTTCATAATGGATTGTTTCATTATTTGTATTATTTGATAATAGTTTGTCTGAAGTTCGTTAAGTGCAATGGATTGAAATGCTACTACTAATTTATTACATCCTTTGTCGAAATGTATCATTGAAGTGTTGTAACGATATGGTGTTACGGAATTGGAATAAAATTTCAATCTCGATGAATGCGTCAGTCTCGGTCGACATTCATTGCTTGCCAATTACTGTTCAATATTTTTCCGACATGCCATCCTAGAAGTTCACTACACTACCTGCCTTTGTATCGAATATTACTTGTGAGCGGGAGTTCGCGGCCGGCGACATCAGAGTGTCGCGCGCTCGAAAACAGGCAGCCGCAGAGACTCTTCTAGTCTCCCCTCACAGGCGTTGGGTTTGTTCTGGTACCGATGGAGACGCATCAACGGTGGCGTCAGAAGCTACAACATATGTCTACCTACTGCCTTAAACAGACAAACAGATTACGACGAATTAACTATAACAAGAGGGTACACAAAACTTTTTTTTCTATTTACAGTAACTAATTCATCACACTCGATTTTTTCGAAAGCCTGCAGCTGTGTCACAAATGATTTAAATTACATAAAACTGCATCATTAATGCTTTTTTTGCAACCCACAGCCTGATAGGTTTCAGAAATTTATTCCCATGTTGTAGTACCATTGTTTATACGAATTCTGACATCACACACAATAAACCAACTAATGTAAATAGTAGGACGAGAAAATTTGAATAAATTCCTGTAATGTGTCGCGCTGAGCGTGAAATAACATAGCTGTTTCAGTGTTTTATTATTCAGATCACTATCAGTAACATTAAAAAGTGGACCTGTACTCCTACCTTGATAATAAAACGAAATGTTGTCAAATGTAGACATAGAACTGTGTGCCGTTGAATAATTATTTAGAATGTTTCAGAAGCAGGCCACATTGAGGTCAGTTAGAATACAAGAAGAGGAGTTGCGATTTCCCTTCGCTATGGCTGAACGTCGCTGTCCGGATACGGGGTATTACGACCAGGTTAGTTAGAGCATCAGCTCGACATTCACTGTACTCTACTTCTCTTCATACAGTTCATTTGCCCACAAACCTGTGGTTCTTTCTGGGTCTCACGCTGTCGATTTCGCAGCACTCGAGTCCTAGTGTGAGACCACGCCCGATCACCTATCTACGGAATGCGAGACACCTCGTTACGTGTATCCAGCTCACAGACACGCCGTAAGGCAATGCTGACACGCAGTTGCGCTTTTCGACAGTTGCGCTCTCAGCATTTCATTATCATTTAAATCACCAGTCAGACGCACCTGAGCAAACACCCGCAAAATAAAAACCATCTGCGGCTACTAGATGGCGCTCGTACCAACACCGTGTTTACTTGCCCACACTTTCTAGCGTGGGCACCTCAGTCTTGTTGCAACCCTTGTTCACTCAAGTACGAGCAGCCCTTAGCGGCTCGCCATCTTATTTACAACTGTTCATGACGTCGTCTTTCCGGCTTAGATTTTTTAAAATGTGACTTGTAAGTACTGCATCTCTCTCCAGTCCGTACAAACTTTAATTTTATTAATGTATTATATACCTAATATGTTTTAGAACAGTTAGTTTAATTGTGAAGACGACGCTCGTAGTAGCGTCGAAACCTGGTCAATTTTGACTTAATATTTGTGACCGAGGGCTTATTTGTTCTATTATAAAACCATCTCCACCTAAGCTCATTTCACAGTTGCCAATACGTCTCCCTCTGCTCGTGCTACGACAGACGCACACGAGTTGAGAAATTTTCACGTAGGCCGGCGGCGTTTTGTACAACTGACTTTCTCTCATAACTGCTACTTCGCATGTTCAGCTGCTTACGAGTCGTGATTTAAACACGGATAACCAAATTATCGCACAGTCACTCTCGAAAGCCATATCTCTTGCTTGACAGTGGTTTAATGTGCGTTGTTTTCTGGATAGATAAAAACCGGTAACAACCCACCTCCGATTTTAAGGAATATAGTTTTTCACACATCTCGATGTTTCTGACGTCATATCTCGTGAACTACACGTCGTGTAATGATACATGCATTCCGTGGTAAATGCGGATCCCGTCTCCAAAATGCGTCGCGAATAAAGTTAGTGGTGAAGGAATAATAAGGCAAGGTTGGTGATGAAGTTTTACTGCACTAACAGCGAAAATGTAGTAAGCTATACACTTATTTCGTGTAACATTTTTGTGCAAGGTGTCAGAGATAAAAAGTTTCCAATTATGTGCAAAGTTGGTTGGCAGTCGCCAATTGCTCTGATACTGGCTGAATATAGTCTGGGTAATTTGCGCGCTAAGAGTGTACACAGCCTCAAGACGCACACGCAGTTTCTGACTTTAACGCTTGACTTACTGCGTTAAGGCTATAACGAAAGATTATACCACTTAATTTACTTCATTCAACTGTTTTAAAACTGTATGTGATCGTTTTGGTCTTGCCATCAATGCGGAAAATCAATGGTACACGGACAACATGCCCCGGGATTAACTCTCCCTGAATAGAATAGGTCTATCCTACACACAGCACTGTAGCAGGTTGAGCACTTTTCATACCTCGGAAGCATCTTCTCTAAACGGTGTACCTTGGAAGGAGATGATGGAAAAGAATTGGGACTGTCCATGCAGCATTTGGAATGCTACTACACAGACTCTTTATGAATAAAGGGTTAAAGATAGCAAACTCAAGATGCACAGAGCTGCTGTCATTTCTACGCTCCTGTGTGGTGTGTGGCTATGAAACTTGGATAGTCTATTACCGTGAGCAGCGCAGGATTAGCCGAGCGGTCTTAGGCGCTGCAGTCATGGACTGTGCGGCTGGTCCCGGAGGAGGTTCGAGTCCTCCCTCTGGCATGGGTGTGTGTGTTTGTCGTTAGGATAATTTAGGTTAAGTATGTAAGCTTAGGGACAGATGACCTTAGAGTTAAGTCCCATAAGATTTCACACACATTTGAACATTTTTTATTACCGTGATACCGACTAACTTGAGCGTTTCCACCGACACAAACTGAGACACAAGTGCGCGGACGATGGAACCAACACTGCGGTCCTCGACAAATGACATCTAAAGAGCAATGAGGCAACCATCATCGCCGATCAACTGATATGGTTACACGATGTTCATCGCACGAGTGATACGAAGTTTCCCCGCCATATCCTTCGTGGTGAACTCTGCTCTGCAGCCGGCCGGAGTGGCCGAGCGGTTAAAGGCGCTTCAGTCTGGAACCGCACGACCGCTACGGTCGCGGGTTCGAATCCTGCCTCGGGCATGGATGTGTGTGATGTCCTTAGGTTAGTTAGGTTTAAGTAGTTCTAAGTTCTAGGGGACTTATGACCACAGCAGTTGAGTCCCATAGTGCTCAGAGCCATTTGAACCATTTTTTCTGCTCTGCAAGCAGACCTCCTGGAGCCCAGTTTTAAAGACCAGTTAAAACATATCAAGAATTACGACTGGTATAAACATACAAACGTGTGAACAACGCGCTGTGGACCGCTTCCTGTAGAGGAACACTAGACCCACCGCTGTCAAGTCGTTTGAAGGACAACGCCGCACACACGAAAAGGGCAAGCGACGAGCAAGAAGGGCTGTGAGGGTTACAACCCCGCCCCCCTCCAACCGCTCAGTGCGAGTTGTGTGGACGCGTGTTTCCTGACACAGGAAACTCATCCGAAAGTCAAGTTGAAATGCTGATTTTATGCAGGAAGAAGCTCTACATATTTGGAATAGAGTTGCAGCCGACGCGTAGCTTGAATGAATAAATTACGAAGCATTTGAAATTCGGTCAGTAATTGTATGAAATACTGAGAATCAAATTTAGTTACTGTTGGAAGCCATTGGATACGAAACCTGCAGTTGGTACTGGCTAATCGTGAGGCAGATAACTGAAGACCAACATCTCGGATCCACAGACGGATAAAATTAAAACTGTGGACTGCAGTTTATTTACAAAACTGTGCTCACATCCGTGGCCAGCCGATGTCGAGACGTGCAAACGCAGGCCGAGACGAAGCGCCTAGACTATTTGGCGGAGCTGCACCCATTTCCCACGGCAGCCGACACAGGAGCCACTGGCGCTTCGAGGAGAGGCGGGGCGGCGCGACGCTGTGGTCCCAGACAGGCGCGCAGCCTCTGAGCGGCGGCAGAGTGGAGCACACAGAGAGCGCCGCGCCCCGCCGTGACGTGGCCCTGCACCAGGCGGAACTCCCGGCCGTGCGCACCGCGCGCGCTCTCCGAAGTTCAACAGTAAGGCTGTCCGCGCTGTTGGGTCTGCCACTAGAGTTTGTTGAGCGCCTCCGTAACTCTCCCCCGCAGAGTAAACGATCCCGTGACGAAACGCACCGCTGCCCTACATGTTCTATTAATCGTGCTTGGTAAACGTCCCAGAACGATGAACAACACTCAAGAATCGGTTGAACCAGTGCTTTGTGCGACTTCCTTCGTGGATGAATTGCATTTCCTTATCATTCTCCCGCTGAATCTCAATGCGGCCTTACTACTTGTTTTCGGTGATCGTTCCGTTTCAGGTCGCTCCGGAAGTTTACTCTGGGTATTTTACGGTAGTTACCGTTTCCAGTGATTGGTCGCCTATAGTGTAACGGCAGCGTCCTGCCTCTGCACAGCACATTGCATTTATTTGCTGCCAGTCCCTGGCTGACAGGCAGGAGGCCTCGTCTGCAGAGATTGCACGCTGAGCCGGCTCTTGCGTATGCGGGCTGTGTCTGAGATGCACAGCCGCACTCCCTATCCAGTTCCGAGTGATCGAGCGAGGTGGCGCAGTGGTTAGCACACTGGACTCGCATTCGGGAGGAAGACGGTTCAACCCCGCGTCCGGCCACCCTTACTAAGGTTTTCTCTGATTTCTCTAAATCGCTTCAGTCAAATGCCTGGATGGTTCCTTTCAAAGGGCACGGCCGTCTTCCTTCCCCACCCTTCCCTTATCCGATGAAAGCGATGACCTCGCAGTTTGGTCTCCTGCCCCAAATCAACCCAAGCCAACAGCCGGTCGGTGTAGCTGAGCGGTTGTAGGCGCTTCAGTCTGCAATCGCGCAACCGCTACGGTCGCAGGTTCGAATCCTGCCTCGGGCATGGATGTGTGTGATGTCCTTAGGTTAGTTAGGTTTAAGTAGTTCTAAGTTCTAGGGGACTGATGACCTCAGATGTTAAGTCCGATAGTGCTCAGAGCCCAACCTGAACCAAACGAGTTCCGACTGCCACACTGCTGCCCGTACGTCGACATCTACAGGCGTACTCAGGAATGTTTAAATGGTTGCAATGGCTCTGGCACTATGGTACTTTACGTCTAAGGTCATCAGTCCCCTAGAACTTAGAACTAGTTAAACCTAACTAACCTAAGGACATCACACACACACCCATGCCCGAAGCAGGATTCGAACCCGCGACCGTAGCGGTTGCGCGATTCCAGACTGAAGCGCCTAGAACCGCTCGGCCACACCGGCCGGCGTTTGAAAAGTGCTGCGAAGCGTGCAGCAGAAGGTAATTACCACCACGGAACGCTTGAAGAACGGGTATTTAAATGTTTCTGTGCGCGCTGTAGTTTAATTCTGCCTTCGCGGCGCCTACACGTGCCATACATACACTGCCGGAAAAAAAAAAGAATGTGACGCACTGAAGGATTGTGTCCAGCGGCATATAGAGTAATAATAGTGTTAGTGATCCATTTGTCACGGTCACTGGCGATCAGACGAAGGTCAGGAGACCTATGTGTGAACCCTCTGTTTTGACTCTGCAGGCTTCACCCGTACAAACTATATAGAGATCAAGAGCGTTTGCAACGTTCATTCTAAACTACAACCACGCCCCGATGACGACTACGTACTGCTGTCGAACGGTTTCAGACATTTCAACGGCGTCGCATTGAGGACTTGAGAGAGACTGAATGGACACGTCGACAGACTGCTGCACATGCTGGGCGCGGTGTGTCGCTGGTGTGCTGCTGCTTTCAGCAGTGCACCGTGAAACACTTGGCACACCTGTACACCAGATTCTGCAGTTTTACGTAGGACAGAAGGCACACCAAGAGCGACGCATCGTGCGAGCAGCAGTGGCCGGTCGATCGTCATCCATGGAAGAAATCTGGGCAAATGATTCCTGCGTCAATCCATCGCATAATGCCATTCGGTACCATTATGGCAGACTACACGCCTGTGTTGCTACTGGAGGTATTGATGCGTCTGGTAGGCCACCCCTTACTGTGCAGTATGAGTTTCTCTGGTGTGAATGTACGCTCCTGCAATGATGACGTATCTTCATACCATTTGTGAATAAAATGACTTTGTTCTTGAGGACGCTGCAGTTTTCCTTCCCGTACGACGTTATATAGCAACGGCGAAATGAAACTGGGCGAGAAAATATTTCATGTACATTAAGACAGGCAACGCAACTTACATCAGCCGCTCCCTGTAGTAAATTTCAACATTCTTCGATTAACACCCGACGTTTAAACTTTGTAAGTAGGTTTTCGCGGAATAGTTGGCGTCTATCGTCAAGTTTCCTCCAAGTCACGTTTTTCAGCATCTCCGTGACGCTTTCAAATTGGTCAAACAAAAGTCTGTTTCCGTTCATGCTCCCCTCCTTCTTGTAAGTCAATATCCACGACGATATTTGATTTATACATTGAGCAAGCAATAAAGGAAGCCAAGCGGAAATTTGAAAGAATATTAAAGTTCAGGAAGAATAAATAAAAAATTTGAGATTCCTGGGAAATACTAATAGACATGAAGTTTCTCGAAACACCAGTTCAGCGGTAAGGATGTCTTGAAAACGGGTTACACGATGAACATCAAGAAAAATAATCGAGGGTAATGGAAAGCAGTCCAATTAAATTAGATGATGCAGACAGAATTAGATTAGAAACTAAAACGCTAAAAGCTGTCGATGACATTTTCTGTAGGGGTAGCAAAATAACTGACGACGACCGAAGTAGGAGAGGAGATAAAACGGCGATTGGCAATAGCAAGAAGAATGGTTCTGACGTGGAGAAATTTGTTACCGTGGAACATAAATCTAAGTCTTCGGGAGTTTTTCCCTGTCTGGAGCGCAGTCTTGTGCTAAAGTGAAATGTGCACGACAAACACTTCAGACAGGAAGAGAACAGAAGCTTTTGAAATACGGCGCCGCATCAGAATACTCAAGATTACATGAGTAGATCTGATAGCCTGTGAGGAGATACTGAATCAAATTGGGAAGAAACTAACATTTGGCACAATTTGACTAAAAGAAGAGACCGATTGATAGGACACATCCCGAAGCGTGAAGGAATCCTCAGTTTGGATGAGGAAGGAAGTGCGGGGAGACTCAAGCTTGCTGCAGAAATCAGGTTCAAGTGGATGTGGGTGGCAGGTGGCGAGTCTCGCGCAGGAGAGGCTAGTGTGGAGTGGAGAGCTGCGTCAGCTCTGGAGACCACAACAACGGCGCAGCTGCACAATCCCCTGCTGCTATCGTTCCCGCGCACTTGAGCAATGTTATGGCACGTATCGCGCGAGTTTTTCTGCGAGCAGTCACTTTCGTAACCTGACTGCATTTCTCCAGTATCGGCCAGCCGACAGTTTTCCACCTGCTTTCCATACAGCATTAAATTGCATAACGCCAAAAATTGTAACACTTTCCTATTTGTACGATTCCAGTGTGTGCGGATTCAAATTCTGGTTCATGGTAGAACACTATGTTCTGGCGATTTATGAAGTGCACAATTTCGCATTTATGAACGTTTAAAGCAACTGCACCACTTTGAACTCTTATCAAGACCTGACTCGATATCTGCGCCGCTCTTTTTAAACAGTACTTCGTTATAGATACTGCGTAATCTGTGAAAAGGCTGAGGTCACTACTAATATTGTCTGCTAGTTCAGTAATACAGAACATGAAAAGGGACGATCCCAACACACTTCCCTGGGACACACCAGAAGATACTTCTAGATATGTCGGTGACACTCCATCCAAGATAACATTTTGCATCCTCGCTATCAAACAATCCGCAGTCGAATCACAAATGTCACCTGGTAGGAGTTGACACGATCGTTGTTTAGTTAATAAGCATCATTGCGGTACGAGTCAAATGCTTTTTGATAGTCAAGAAGTACTGCCTTGATTCATGTTTTTTCAAATTCTGGTTTCCGCGAGACTGATGTTTTCCGGAATCCATGCTGGTCGGCACGGACGAGGTCTGTTGGAAATACCTGTCAGAAATATCTATCAGAATAGATTTTGAAATCATACGTCTGATGGTAGTCGGTGACAGTGGACGATGATTTTGTGAATCACTTCTGCTACCCTTCTTGCACTCGGGGTAAGAGAAATTTATCAACTTGGCAGTGGAGAACTATGAGTTCTTATGCTAAAAGTACCCTTAATTTTTAAGACGTATTCTCGTCTTAAACGAATGCACTTAAATCAGTGCTTTTGTTCAGTCGGTATACTCCATCCAAATCCAACCCAGAACGCCTTCAGCATATCGATTACAAGCTGCCTCAGTCTTCTCGTTGATCACGCAGGCCGGAATAGGGGAAAAATACCAGATGCTGCCACGTCAGATAAAAAGGCTGAATCTTCCAACAATTCGTACCTCACGTCTCTCAGCTCAGTTTACCCGCGGGTAAAACAGCTTAGCTGGATGCTGAATTATCCCGATGAAAGACCTTTTTCTTTATGAAACCTTGACATGGTATCAAGTGGACATATATGTATTCGCGAAAACGAGCATTAGTTTCCTTCAAAATTCGAACATCTTCATATTAACTGCAGTTGCAGTGCAGCTTATTATTCCTATGTGCTGCGCTCAGTTTTCATACGTCACTGATAAAGCTGCGCTCAGTTTTCAGCGATAGCAGAAATCCGCTGTCACAGCCAAACATAAACAGGCTGGGCTGGAATGAGCAGAAACCTTGATGGTGCAAGTGTTACGATCTGGGCAGCAGGTAAGTCATGCACAGCTTGGCTGAACACGAGAACGAATTGTAACATGTACACTGAAGTGCTAGAGACAGAACTCGTTACAATTTATCAGTACCTAGGGGACGAAAGTGTAATGTTTCTCCAAGATAATACATCTGCGTATGTTTGTGCTACAACCAAAAAGCGGTTTGAAGATAAAAATTTCGATGTCTTACCTCGGTGTGAACGTGGCCCGGATATGGAACCCGTCGAAATCGATTGGGGCATATTTGCAAATGGAAAGCAATCTGAGGCCGTGTATGAGCTGAAAAAAGCGACACGAAACTAGTGGGCGACAGATTCACTGCAAGAACTAAGAACCCTAACGAAATCAACGCCGAAGGGAATTTGTGAGGAAATTAGGAAGAACGGAGGTTGGACGAAGTACTAACAATGCAGTAAGGCAACAGAACAGTGAGTGTGTCGGGCGGCGAGTAAGTTACTTCACTGGTTTAAAGTTTTGATGCCGTCTTTAATCCCCTGAGCCTGGCAACTAATTTGGTGGTCAGCCAGAAAGCGAAGGGAAACATACTGACCTTAGTTTCCAGTCTGCATGGCCACATTCCGGTCCAGCCCACTGAAAGAATAGTGTCTATTCCCCATTTCTTTGTGGGATCAGGACTGTGACTTCAGTAAAAGTTTAAAGTTCCAATCAAAATTTAATTTAATTAAAGTTTCTCACAAACAACACTTAAAATTGCGTTATGTTCAATTGAAAACAAGTCTTTCTAATCTAACAGCACCTTTAGCAGTTCAGAGGCGACCTCTACGGTACCTTCCTACCAGATTGTTTTTCGCCCTGACTAACGTCACTCAATTGAAAGTTCGCAACAAATATTCAAAAATTAATGCTGGTCATAAAAGTGGAAATAAATTCACCACTTGCCACGCGGAATTGAATTTCACACGGACGGCACACTAACAGTTATTTTAGCGAATTCTAAACGATCCAGGACGGTGTACAGTCTTCGCGAGTTCACTATCCGTTTTCACTGCCAAATACGCGCTTGTCACAGCTCAGCTCTGACGTCATCCGAGGCAGAGCGCGACCAGACGTTTAACTGGCGCGGACCTCACGGTGTCTGAGAGCGAAGTGAACCTTCTTACTGCTTCAGGGGCTGTATTTATAAGGTGCCGGTGCGGACTGCCGAGAAAACATCTGTTGTCTCTGTCTATTTGCATACGGCGGCAGTCTACAAACGACCGCTCTCTCGGGCACATAATCTTTAGTAATATAGTTACCAATTACGTCAGAAACTTATTAATTTTTGATGGTATGCTGACAAGCAGTTTGAAAGCACGTAGAAAGTTTCAGCTCGCTAGAATGAAAACGTTGCTTAATAGAATTTATTTACTGGAAGTAATGGTAAATTGTTGCCTCTGAACCATACCTTTGCTAAGACTTATATCAATTTCTATTTATGTTACAAGTCTTAAACTTGGTGTAGCTCTATTATTTCATATATTTTATCGTCTGGTTTAACCAAAATCCTCTATCATTAAAATTTCAAGTACTTAACCTACAACACTTAGGTACATTTTAGTTACAAAATTAGTTTTTATTTAATTACTCAAAAACTATAAGAGGTAGATTAACGTGGACACTCTGTTATTATTTTTGGGGTGTACTGAAGCATAAAAAAAATTTTCAAGTTTCTAAGTCCATTATTTGGTGTCTCTGATTTTTCCGAAAAAACGTGGATTCCGGCGTTAATTTTTGTTTTATGGTTTTGGAACTTCTAACTGCACCTTCTGACCAAATTCTGGCTCCCTAGCGTCATTATTTAGCGCCTCTGGTTTTTCTCTTAAAACGGCATTTTTCCGTAAACTACTAGGTTTAGAACATCAAGACTTGGTATTTGGAACATTATTACACTAAACTATAATTTAAAAAAGTTTTAAACATAAATTTTGATTTTTAATTTCATACTAAATTGTGGTGAACTGGGGTAAGTCTCGGTGCACTCGCTCGCCTCTGTATCTCATACACGGTACAGCGCTTGGTTTGCTTCAAGTGTCTTTGTACCAATTTCCATCCAGGAAATGTAAAAGTCTTATTTTGTTATTCGTGTTACGAAATAAATTATGTAATTCCGTCATGAATGTTTATGCCTTACACGTACCTGTTACTTTCATACAAAATTAGAGACATGTATGCTTCAGGCAATGTAGTATTACTTTCGTGGAACCCTGCCTTTATACTGATTTCCATAACTGTATGCAGAGCTTGGCCAGAAATGAAAGTGAAAGATGTGGGAACTCAAAACGGCCAAGAGTTCTGAAAAAATTGCAATTTTGGCGCGAGTCGGGAGAGGCACGAGGCATTCGTGACAGCACCGTTTCCAGGCAGCGGCTGGCGCACCAGAGACACTACAAAACCATAGCTGAAAGGTTGTGGGCTGCACTCCCTATGCTGAAATCTTTTCCTTCTTTTTTTCCTATTTTCACTTTACTTACACCGCAAATAAACCAAAATATTAAGAAAGTTACCGCCTCGTATACAACGCAGTGTGCTATAACCCTTCCGGTAGATTATTGTGTACAGTCTATGTATGTCAACAAGAGAGCACTGGCACTTTTGAACCGAAGATTCAAAAAACGGTGGATGACTACGCTGCAAAACGTAACAATGTCGTCATTACTTCTACTTACAACAGACTTACACATAAAAATTTTGACATGGTTAAGCCCATCCAGGAGAACAAATTTCATCTCTGAACTGACTCGTGGGGAAGACAATCAAATCCGCACTTACGCGACGAGAATTTTCAAGATGAAGAAGGGTAGTCATCGTGCAGTATTAAAGTGATTCACCCAAGTGGGCACCGATAGTGCAACCCTGCGATGTCTGTTTTTATCACCAGTTAAAGGATTTGATCAAACAGCTTCAAAACTGCTGTTACCTCGTCGAGAGATAAAAAGAATTCACATCCCGAGAAGCATGCATCAAAACACATTCCATTGTACATCACCAGTTATCTTCGCCAACATTTGGCGAAGTGATTCGTTGTGCGTCGTTTGCTGCCAAGCTATCCGATGAGAGAGAACCTTTTTTGAATGTCAGTTGTATGTATAAATTAAAACAACCATGTAATTGTGAAGATACGGCGTATGCAACCTGTGCAAGGTATCGAGAAAATTACTGCTTCCCCTGTTTTTACGATGATTGTCTCCTAAGCACTTGTAAATCATAAGCTGCAAATACCAAAACTTTGTTACTTTATATACGAAGTTCTAGTGCTCGCCTTATAATTGCTTCTCAGGAATTTATTTCCAAAGTCCTGTTTCCCTTATCTTTTCAAGCCTTATATGAATATATTAATACAATAATGCATGAACGTTTTTTCGATTTATTTGCAGCGTAGTCTATGTAGCGTAAAAATTAAAAATAAAAAAAGTTCCCGGAGAGGAGCTCGACCCCACGACTTTCGGATTACCGTTCTGCACACGCATGCAGCCAACGAAACTACGCGTTCCGACCTCTCGTTAGTCCCGCGAGCCCTTGTGTAGTTTGCGCTGGTGCATTCTAGCCCAGTGCTGCCGTGTCATCCCAGTCTCGAGTCGATATGACGCGTGCCTCGTGTGGCTTGTATTGATATATGACAGCGATCCTGCCTAGTTGTCAGGGTACAATAAGATGGCTAGCAGTCCAGAAGATATGTTCATAACATTTCTTAACCTGCGGAATGACCCATTTCGATTCAAAACTAAACTACTACCAAAATTATCCGAAATTGCTGGCTACAAAATTTCCTTTTCGTGGCTCCACCTTTCCATTGCCTCACCTTAACGAATTCATATGTATTTTCCTGCACATAATTGGACGATTTTAGTCGGCGGTCATTTTTCTACCGTACGGCAGCGCCACGCGGTAAAAATGGCTATCTCATTATTGCAATTATCTCATAAATTATTATTTGCACAGAAATATGGCATTACGGTTTCCAGCGCATTTCTTCGGGAGTTATTCGCATTTGCCCTCATAATTTTTTTCGCAAATTTTGAAATAAGTTAAAAAATGGTTCAAATGGCTCTGAGCTCTATGGGACTTAACATCTGAGATCATCAGTCCCCTAGAACTTAGATCTACCGAAACCTAACTAACCTAAGGACATCACACACATCCATGCCCGAGGCAGGATTCGAACCTGTGACGGTAGCGGTAGCGCGGTTCCAGACTGAAGCGCATAGAACCGCTCGGCCACAACGGCCGGCTGAAATAAGTTACTTTACAATATTCCCCAAGTAATATTGTTTTTTTTCGCAAAATTCTGCAGAGCTACACACGTTTTGTACAGGGAAGTCTAGAACTAAAACATATTTATCAAAAACTGTGAAGAAAATGGCGCAGTGCGTGAAGAACTCCCGCTCTGAGGGTTCAAAAAAATGTTCAAATGTGTGTGAAATCTTATGGGACTTAACTGCTAAGGTCATCAGTCCCTAAGCTTACACACTACTTAACCTAAATTATCCTAAGGACAAACACACACACCCATGCCCGAGGGAGGACTCGAACCTCCGCCAGGACCAGCCGCACAGTCCATGACTGCAGCGTCTCAGACCGCTCGGCTAATCCCGCGCGGCGCACTCAGGGTTCCATACAAACTTAATTAGACGTATATTTACAGTTCATCCATCCTGGAAATCCAGAATCTAAACGATTTTTGCCTTTTATCGATATCGATACTGGCAGGGTATTGGTCCTACGAGTCCCAAGATCGTATCAGAATCTTCAGACTAGCCCGGACGCACAAAAAGGGGCGAGCAGGAGACACTGATGAGGCAAAACATTATGACCACTGCCCACCGAGACGTTGGATGCTCTCCTGGTGGCGTCACGAGCAGTTGACTCGGTGGTAAAAGTGTAGTGTTGGCAGAAGAGCCAACACTGTGTTTCTAGAGGAGGCCGAAATGCACGCATTTAATTACACGCTGACTGGCGTGAGGTCTGGAACAGGACAATATCTTGAGAATTGCAAATAAAGTACGTAGATAATGTAATACTTAACTTTAATCCACAATTGTAGAACATCTCTCGTTACGGTACATGCTTCATAATATTAATTGTCAACTGCTATGGCGCCTTGCTAGGTCGCAGCAAATGACGTAGCTGAAGGCTATGCCAACTATCGTCTCGGCAAATGAGAGCGTATCGGTCAGTGCAGCTTCGCTAGCAAAGTCGGCTGTACAACTGGGGCGAGTGCCAGGACGTCTCTCTAGACCTGCCGTGTGGTGGCGCTCGGTCTGCAATTACTGACAGTGGCGACACGTGGGTCCGACGTATACTAACGGACCGCGGCCGATTTAAAGGCTACCACCTAGCAAGTGTGGTGTCTGGCGGTGACACCACAAAAAGTATGTAAGTGGAACAGTCACGGACGGAGGATCACCCCAGCGAAGGTATGGGCTGCAAATGGGGAAATCCACTGACATAAGCTACTTTGGCAGACGGCAAATTATAATTACGCAGAGCCTGTGGACGAGGACTCGAAAACGGCGAAGATGGTCCAAAGTTCACGTGTTGTTGTCGTGAGCATCTACAGAAAGACGTGAAACTACCACTAGACGCTAAGTGCCTGGACGTCCACGACTCTTCACAGATCGTGGGGTTCGGAGGCTTGTCTGCTCTGTCAAATAGGATAGATCTGTGGCATCTCTGCCGCAAGAGCATAATGCTGGTGCACAAGCGAGTGTTTCGGAGCACACCGTTCATAATACGCTGCAGAACATAGAGCTCCGCAGCAGACCACCCCTACATGTTACACAACAGCCGGCCGAGGTGGCCGTGCGGGCCTGGATGCTGGCGCTGCAGTCTGGAACCGTGAGACCGCTGCGGTCGCAGGTTCGAGTCCTGCCTCGGGCATGGATGTGTGTGATGTCCTTAGGTTAGTTAGGTTTAAGTAGTTGTAAGTTCTAGGGGACTGACGACCTCAGATGTTAAGTCCCATAGAGCTCAGAGCCATTTGAACCATTTATCTCCACAAACGCCGCCATCAGGGTGAACGGCGGCTCGAAACGCGCAGGGCGCTACGGTCGCAGGCTGCTGGGAGCAGTAATATCGTGTGGGAGACATTCTCCTGCACTTGGATGGGACCTGTGGTAGCAATCGAAGACACGCTGACAGCTGCGAAACACCTACATCCCTTCATGCTTGATGTTTTCCCCGACGGCGATGTCATCTATGGTTCAAATGGCTCTGAGCACTATGGGACTTAACATCTATGGTCATCAGTCCCCTAGAACTTAGAACTACTTAAACCTAACTAACCTAAGGACATCACACAACACCCAGCCATCACGAGGCAGAGAAAATCCCTGACCCCGCCGGGAATCGAACCCGGGAACCCGGGCGTGGGAAGCGAGAACGCTACCGCACGACCACGAGATGCGGGCCGATGTCATCTCTCAGCAGTAAAATTGTCTGCGTCTCGGAGCCGCAACCGTGCTACAGTGGTTTGAGCAGCGTTGTAGTGGACTCACGTTTATGTCTCGGCGACCAAATTCGTCTGATGTAGATCCTATGGAAACCATCCGGGTCGTTATTGGGCGCCATCACTGCTTATGCGAATCAGTGGCCCCTTTATTACATGACCTGAGCGTAGACATGTAATGCTACACACCTCGACAGACAGACTTACAAACTGTCGGATCCCTGATACGCAGAATCAGTTACGTACTTCGTTCCAAACACAAACAAACATGCTATTAAGCAGGTGATCATAACGTTTTGGCTCATCAGTGTCTGCAGAGAGAAACTAAAACATAACTACAACTTACATTTTATTTTGCATGGAATAATCTTCGTCTGTTATGCTTTTGACGGATGATGAACGCAGTGTATGTTCAAATGGTAAAAGATACTTTTATGTGATATAATCACAATGTAACAGGTTTCAGATGTTTTACTTTACTTGTACTGTGAAATGATACTTCTCGCCAGATTTCACGATTCTATGTCAATAGGAAGTACAATATAGGTTTTGGTGAGTGAGTTTACGAGCGTCAAAATACGTGACATGAATGACCAAATATTCTGATTCCACGGATTTAGGAGCTTGCAATTTTTACGCCGCCAAGGGACGATAGACCTTAGTATGTGCCATAAATTTCAACCTGATACGTGAAACTCTTCCAGAGAAAAGGGTTTTAACAAGCAAAGAGTCAAACAAACGGACGTATGGACGGATAAAAAATGACAAAAATACATTTTGTCGTGTGATGTAATTACAAATTAGCAATTTTTGAATTTTTCCTTTACTTGTACTGTTAAACCCTGCTTCCTGCCAAATTTCATGTTTCTACATCAACAGAAAATATGTTATAAAATGGCCGCATCTTTTGACAGAAGTGACAGTAGCTCAAAATTTTCACATCGCCAAGAAACCATAGACCTTAATAAGTGACATGTATTTAACTTGATACACCTGCCCATTCCTGAGAAAAGGTTTCTTAACAGACAGACAGACAAGAAAACGATCCTATATGGGTGCGATTTTCACAGACTGAGGCGCTGAAACCTAAAAATGTATATTTCTCGAAAGTTGGTTGGCAACTTCACCGCACTCACAATATTCTGCAATAATGTTAGATACTGACATCAGGTTTTGCTGCATGGATATGCTATAATCGAAACTGCTGAGTTGCCGATTGATCGGCTATCTGAAGACACACAGGAAGCTCTGAATAAGGATATTCGGCGTTACCTAGAAGATTTTACATGCAAAACAATCCCATGAAAAAACGATGAATGTCGTATTCTATCGGTTTCGGGCACGTTCGGACCCATTCATCTAGAGAGTCCAGAAAATGACAATTGAAGAAGGTAAAGTGATGCTACCTGAGGTAAAAGATCTGCTTTGCGAACCATTTCCCAGTGAACATTCCGACCGTGACCTTTCTGAAAACAATAATGACGCAAGTGATGATCTGACCATGATTTCGGTTGAAAAATGTTAAAATTGAATAAAACATTTCAATACGCCAATTTTGAGTTCTAATTCGTTATCAGCGACTTCATAATACTTTATACCCGAAGTTTTGCTCGAATCTGCTGCATTTCTGAACCCCCAAATTGGATGCGCCATTTTGAATTTTGTAATTCCGACATCGGATTCTAATCAGTGATCCAAACAATCCAAACAGAATACAGACTTGTAGCATTTTAGATATACTTTTCTATTATGTCCAGGGTTTGAAGCGAACTGGACAACTCTGCGGCGTAAGGTTAGGCAAGTTCTTGGAGTAGTGGAAGTGTCGTGACAAAAACCGCTCTCCCGGAAGTAGTTATGGACTAAAATATATCCTCAAAAATCTGAAAAATAACAAAGCCCGGTGTGCAAGCGATATTCCAGTCAAAATTCTCAAAGAGAAAGGAACAGAAATGAAAGACCTTTTTATGCAGTTACGTATAAGAAATATGAAAAGGAAAAACTGTCGACGGATTTTGACAGTAACCGTACAGTTCCCATCGCTAGGAAGATGAATGTCTTCAAATGTGAAAACTACCGAATGCTTAGCCAAGTTGTGGACGCAACGGAAATAAACATCACCTTCCTCAACCGCATGCAACAAAAAGTTCAAGCCGCAGTCTCACAAGACCTATATGGATTCCGAAAAAGCGAGAAACCACAGAACGAGTATTAGCTTTAAAATAGCTGTACAAAAACGGGTGAAAATGAATGTAACGACATACATAGCTTTTGTAGATACACAGAAAATGTTTGATAATGTAAAATGGGAAAAAGTGTTTAACGAACTGGAGAACGTAGGAATAGACCGCACACACCGACAACTGATTTGGAACATTTACAAAGCAGAGACAGATGTTAACGGTGGGTACTAAACATTACCAAGAGGCACAAATCCGAAAAACGAGTCCGGCAAGAGTGCGCACCAGCCCCAACTACTATTAATCTATATACAGAGGACGCACCTAAGTTAGCAAAGAGTTTGCGAGATTGGTGCGGTAAAATGCAAGAGATTTGTTTAAAATATAGCTGTTTCAGCTAAAAGAGAAGTAGACCATGAACACACGTTAAATAAAGCGGGTAATGTTACGGGAAAAAATGTAACGAGAAAATAGACGACTCTAAAAGAAAGGTATGGTTCGTAAGAAAGGATTCATCATCATTCGTGACAGTGGCTAGATTGGAATGTGTCAAAAATTGAACTCTGTAAGAATTGGGACTTTGTACGGGCGCTGATGACAGCGCAGTTGAGCGCCCACAAACCAAACACCATCATCATCATCATCATCATCATCATCATCATCATCTACGTAAGAAGTCCGAGAACATATACGTACAGGGTGTTACAAAAAGGTACGGCCAAACTTTCAGGAAACATTCCTTACACACAAAGAAAGAAAATATGTTATGTGGACATGTGTCCGGAAACGCTTACTTTCCATGTTAGAGCTCATTTTATCACTTCTCTTCAAATCACATTAATCGTGGAATGGAAACACACAGTAACAGAACGTACCAGCGTGACTTCAAACACTTTGTTACAGGAAATGTTCAAAATCTCCTCCGTTAGCGAGGATACATGCATCCATCCTCCGTCGCATGGAACCCCCGATGCGCTGATGCAGCCCTGGAGAATGGCGTATTGTATCACAGCCGTCCACAATACGAGCACGAAGAGTCTCTGCATTTGGTACCGGGGCTGCGTAGACAAGAGCTTTCAAATGCCCCCATAAATGAAAGTCAAGAGGGTTGAGGTCAGGAGAGCGTGGAGCCCATGGAATTGGTCCGCCTCTACCAATCCATCGGTCACCGAATCTGTTGTTAGGAAGCGTACGAACACTTCGACTGAAATGTGCAGGAGCTCCATCGTGCATGAACCATATGTTGTGTCGTACTTGTAAAGGCACATGTTCTAGCAGCACAGGTAGAGTATCCCGTATGAAATCATGATAACGTACTCCATCGAGCGTAAGTGGAAGAACATGGGGCCCAATCAAGACATCACCAACAATGCCTGCCCAAACGTTCACAGAAAATCTGTATTGATGACGTGATTGCACAACTGCGTGCGGATTCTCGTCAGCACATACATTTTGATTGTGAAAATTTACAATTTGATCACGTTGGAATGAAGCCTCATCCGTAAAGAGAACATTTGCACTGAAATGAGGATTGACACAATGTCGGATGAACCATTCGCAGAAGTGTACCCGTGGAGGTCAATCAGCTGCTGATAGTGCCTACACTCTGTACATGTTACGGAAACAACTGGTTCTCCCGTAGCACTCTCCATACAGTGACGTGGTCAACGTTACCTTGTTCAGCAGCAACTTCTCTGACGCTGACATTAGGGTTATCGTCAACTGCACGAAGAATTGCCTCGTCCATTGCAGGTGTCCTCGTCGTTCTAGGTCTTCCCCAGTCGCGAGTCATAGGTTGGAATGTTCCGTGCTCCCTAAGACGCCGATCAATTGCTTCGAACGTCTTCCTGTCGGGACACCTTCGTTCTGGAAATCTGTCTCGATACAAACGTACCGCGCCACGGCTATTACCCCGTGCTAATCCATACATCAAATGGGCATCTGCGAACCCCGCATTTGTAAACATTGCACTGACTGCAAAATCACGTTCGTGATGAACACTAACCTGTTGATGCTACGTACAGATGTGCCTGATGCTAGTACTGTAGAGCAATGCATCGCATGTCAACACAAGCACCGAAGTCAACATTACCTTCCTTCAACTGGGCCAACTGGCGGTGAATCGAGCAAGTACAGTATATACTGACGAAACTAAAATGAGCTCTAACATGGAAATTAAGCGTTTCCGGGCACATGTCCGCATAACATCTTTACTTTATTTGTGTGTGAAGAATGTTTCCTGAAAGTTTGGCCGTACCTTTTTGTAACACCCTGTATACATACGAAAGCAATCATTACCTTGAGGTACGCGTGGTATCGATACCTTTTCCAGATATTGTAGAGGCTGCTGCTGTTGTGGTTTGATGCAGCTCGCCAGGCTGTACAAGCCCCTTCGCCTGTGCATAGCCACTGCAAGTGACACCCATTTGAGCCTCCGTATGGTACAGTCTCCCTCTGCAGTACTACCGCACAGGTAGCCCTCTGCTGCCGAACTCTTCACGTCTCATACGTGTCCTGTTAACCGAAACCTTCCTTCGGTCAAGTTGTGCCACAGATTTAGTTTCAGCCCAGTTCGATTCAGTATTTCACCATTAGTCTATTCTTCAGCATTCTTCTATAGCACTAAATTTCAACAGCCTCTATTCTCTTACGTCTGAATTTCTTATCGTCCACGTTCCACACATGTACAAGCCTACACTCTGGACAAATACATTCAGAAAAGGCTTCCTAACTCTTGCATATATATTTCTCTCTTCTACAAATGCTTTCCTTGCTATTGTTATTTTGCTCCGGCCATCATCTATTATTTTGTTGCCGAGATAGCAAAACTCATGTACTACATTATGTGTGGGTGGTATACATTGCCTCATCTACCTGAGCGTCGCTTGATTTAATTCGACGACATTCCATCCTCCTTGCTTTATTATTGCTATTAATCTTCAGCCCATAACCTCTTTTTAAACGTTGCGCATTCCGTTCTATTGCTCTTCTACGTCCTTTGCCGTCCCCTTGAACTTTAATTCGCTTCTCAAATTTCTCCTATGGTTAGGTCAATATACAGATTGAGCAACACAGGGCACATGCAACAAATCTGTCTCACTCCCTTCTCAACGGGTGTCTCCAGTTCATGTCCTTCGACATACTGAGCTGCTATCTAGTTCCAGTACAGGTTTTAGACAATCTTTCGCTCCCTATATTTCGTCCTGCTGTATTCATAATTTCAGATAGTGTAGTCTACTAAAAATTGTTCAAAAATTGTTCAAATCGCTCTGAGCACTATGGGACTTAACATTTGAGGTCATCAGTCCCCTAGAACTTAGAACTACTTAAACCTAACTAACCTAAGGACATCACACACATCCATACCCGAGGCAGGATTCGAACCTGCGACCATAGTGGTCGCGATGTTCCAGACTGAAGCGCCTAGAACCACTCAGCCACAGCGGCCGGCACTAAAAATTGTCAAAAGTCTTCTCTAAATCTACAAATGCTTTAAAAGTAGGTTTGGCATTCTTCGATCTGTTCTGTGAGTTTAATCACATGGTGGCTGGCGTATTCATACATTTCTGGAGAACCAAAACTAATGCTACACGAGATCCCCTCTAAGAGTTTTCGCAGTCTTCTGCAAATGATTTGTCTCAATACTATGCAACTTCCGACTTACGATGGTTCGATAATATTCAAATCTATCTGCCCGTGTCTTCTTTGCAGTTGGGATTATTACATTCTTCTTGAAGCCGATGGTATTTCGCCTGCCTCATCTATTTTGCGCACCACGACGAATAGTTTTGTTACGGCTGGCGTCTACTCCTGGGACCTTGTTTCGAGTTAGGTCGTTCAGTGTTCTGTCAAATTCTTGTCGCAGCATAGGTCCTCCTTCGCCATCTTCTTTTAGTGCCTCTTTCTTTTCTCTAATATTGCTTCAAGCTCATTTTCCTTACATGGTCGTTGTACATATTCCTCCCACCTTTCAGCTTTCACTCCTTTGCTTCATACTGGCTTTTCATCTGGTTTGTTGATATTGATTATTGTGGTATCTATAAGATTTTAGCTACTGGTGAAGATACCAAATGTCGCAGCGAATGTGATACTGGAACTAGAGGCCGTGCGCGGGTGCTGACAGGCACGTGGCCCAGGACGCTTCCGGAGGAGACGTCGAATGTAAGGTACGTCACACAAGTCTCGTCGGAGTCGCGAGTGTCTCACACGCCGTTACAAAAGCTATACTGCGAGAGAGCGAACGGCCAGCTGCGTTTTGACGTCTCAGTTATTGCCTCAGTTAAATCGCTTATCTTGCGCGCCGCGAGTCCATAACGGAGAAAGACGCACGACAATCCTGGCGCAGGAAATACTGCGGCAGGAAGCACGGGCGCCACTCTTCTGAGAAGAGGAGAAGCCAGAGGGAAAGCGACAAGGTCCGTGT
Source organism: Schistocerca serialis cubense (assembly GCF_023864345.2). Taxonomy (NCBI): domain Eukaryota; kingdom Metazoa; phylum Arthropoda; class Insecta; order Orthoptera; family Acrididae; genus Schistocerca; species Schistocerca serialis. The sequence goes on from NC_064646.1 coordinate 495,164,022, forward strand.
GCACAGCCTGTGGCTACACAACTCTAGATAGCCGTGTTCGACGTTGTCCAGGAGAGAGGGAAGAAATGACTTTAATCTCAAACCTTCCGTAACTGGCACAACTGCGTGCGGCGATCGACAGGAAAAGTGCAGATACTGAGGCAGAACTACTTGCCAGAGAACAGACAGAAAGAAAAAGAGGCAACTGAATTTCATTGGACGGGAATTTCATTTACTAGAGTAGAATTGTCTTCAGTGGTGAGTCGCGCTTGGAACCGACCCCCGATCACCGGGGATACCATCCGGATTGGAATGAGATTGTCACTCTGCAGCGGAGTGTGCGCTGTTATCAAACTTTCCTGGCAGATGCCTCCACAATATCCTTTCTTTCAGGAGTGCTAGTTCTGCAACGTTCGCAGAAGAGCTGCTGTGAAGTTTGGAAAGTAGGAGACGAGGTACTGGCAGAAGTAAAGCTGTGAGAACGGGGCGTGAGTCGCGCTTGGGTAGCTCAGATGGTAGAGCACTTGCCCGCGAAAGGCAAAGTTCGAGTCTCGGTCCGGCACACAGTTTTAATCTGCCAGGAAGTTCCACCATCCTGACTGTCCCATGCCATACTGCCCGACAGCCAGGAGTGATGGACTGGGCTGCCATTTCTTCCCGCAGCTGCAACCCTTTAGTTGTCATCCACGGCACGCTAAAATCACAGCGGTACGTCGACGATATTCTACGCCCCATTTTGTTGCTCCTCGTGGCAAGCCATCCTGGGCTTACATTTCTGCAAGATTAAGCCCTGCCCACAGGATAGGAAAGTTTCTACTGCTTGTCTTTGCGCATGGCAACCCCTACCTTGGCCAACGAGGAAGCCGGACCTCTCCCCAGTTGAGAATGTTTGGAGTTTTATGGGCAGGGCCCTACAATCAGCTAGGGATTTTGACGATCCAGCGCGCCAACTGGACGCAATTGGACACATGATCCCACAGGAGGACATCTTAAAACTCTGTCAATTGATGTCGGGCCGAATAACTGCTTGAATAAGGGCCAGAGCTGGACTAACGCGTTATTGACTTGCGCAATTTGTGAAACTCTGGTTCAAATAGCTCTAAGCACTACGGGACTTAACAACTGAGGTCGTCAATCCCCTAGACTTAGAACTACTTAAACCTAAATAACCTAAGGACATCACACGCATCCATGCCCGAAGCAGGATTCCAACCTGCGACCATAGCATTCGCGCGGTCCCGGACTGAAGCGCCTAGAACCACTCGGTGACAGCGGCCGGCTGTGAAACTCTATCCCTTCAATAAATCATCCAGTTTTCCTGAAATTCTAATCATTTGTTTGTCTGTACGTCTATATCTCATTTAAAAGTGTTCGTCCCACTTGGATAATTCCTTCGTAGTGAGCCTTCTTTTGTGCTAGAGTTTCTATAAATGATTGGGTAGATAACGTCAGAAGTTCCATGGGCATTTTGCGAATGATACTACTGTATAAGAGAGAAGTCGCGAAGCTAGAAGATTGTAGCGAAATTCAGGAAGACCTGCAAAGGAACGACTTTTAGTGCAGGGTGTAACTCTTGAATATCAACATAAACGAATATAACGTTTTGCGAATACGCGCACAGAAAGACACCACGCAGAAGTCCATCGCACGGAGTACAGTGGAGCACACTGTAAATATCGTTTGTAACTAGAAGAGCAAAATGATTGTAAATGAAAAATACACTGCATGTACATCATAGAAACAAATACCCTTGTAAATAGAAATGGAAAAGAATGTTAAGAAACACCAACAAATGATTATAAAACCAATTTATTGCAAAATAATTGTTCACAACAGGCTAACAGTTAATGAGTTATATCATTTACAAATCGTTTCACTACAGACTAGAATTTACTAGACTCGTGCAGTTGAACTACAGAGAGAGAAGATTCTTGTCGATAATTTGCTATTGATTATAACAAAACCTGAAGAGGCCTACACACAGCTGAGTTGCTTATGAAGGGTGATTGGTGGAAAGAGAAGCAGACACTTGATGCTCATTGGCTCCCATTGACTGTGATGGGTTTCCGAATAATTTTGTCACGTGATCACTATAAAGTTACTTCATGAACTTGAGTATAACACTAACAGTTTCCTGGGAATTCCCCTGGGTAACCTTGATCAATTCCCAGTGATTTTCCAAATGAGAGGGAGTGGGCAGCATCAAGGAGACAAAGTGGGTAACCTGAAACCGGGTGTGTAACTTGGTACCCTCTTATCTTATTGAAGGGATGCTCTCATTCTTCCACTGATATCCTACCAGTGATATCAATATCGTCACTCGAGGGAAAAATAAGTTATTTTATGTGCCCAATACCGTAATACGTCTGTCATGCAGCAAAGTTAGTTTTAAATCTAACTTAAAAATCATTTCTTCTGATCAACTCAGAAACCTTGCGCCGCTTGGTGCCAGCACAATCGGCTGTTGAGTGGGATGATTGGATCCCAAAAAGTCTAAAGAGATATTTTCTCAAACTTTTATCACAGTACAATTAGATAAGCCTGCCATGGCAACAATTAAAGGGCAATCATTAACTTACAATAACTGAATTTTTTCTTAGCAGTTTATTTAAATAAATAGCAAGGCAGCAATGAAAGCCAGTCAAAGAAAATTTAAAATTAATCAGTTACTCAGAGCAAGCACTCATAAGGTAAAGGAAAACTGCCAATCTGGATAGCTAGACAAAGTTATTTGGTTTACAATCAAGTTTAGTAAGGCTGAATCAGGGTCAGTTAAAGAAAAATTTGAAATTTATGAACCCCCATAGTCACAGACATCTGATCTAATGTCTCACACAGCTAAACAAAGTAAACAACTTAATAGCTATACAAATTAAATCCATAAATTTAATAAATAACAAAAACAATTAATTAGAAAACAAATGCGGGATAGCAAGAACGTATATGAGTTCAACAGCTCGGATTAATCAGGTAATTGAGTGATGATAAATAAAAGGGGAGACTACAGATATCAATTAATTGATGAAAGCTTTGTTAAAAAATTCAGTTAATACAAATAATACGCAATTCTGGCTTAACAAGTTATGGGTACAAATCCGTTACAGAATAAATATGCACTTGCAATGAAATCACAATTGGTTGTAGTTTCAATGGAGTAGATAGTTTCAATGGAGTAGCTAGTTTCATTATACCGCAGTTTATAGCTGATTCCAATCAGGCTCTGACTCCTAACAGGTAACAGCCCAATTGCAGACCACTGAACATAAGGACACCTGGAAGGCTGTTCTAGACTGAAGTAGGATGTCAGATGTGAACTCGTTTGGCAGTGTCATTGTGCTGGCGTAAGCTGTCACCAGCACACCAGATGGCAAAGAGGTTGCGAGAAGATCGATAGAGGCCAAAGACAGACTCGCAAGAAACGAGCCGCCAACGCCTTCTCGGCCGCCACCGCCGACCAGAGCGCCCAGTAAGTTCTAGTCAGGCGTCCAGTGGGTCAACGAGCCGAGTCATCGGTCGCATACCATTGGGAGTCGCCATTGCAGTTAGCTCAGCCTCAGAATCAGGCAGCAGCTAGCCACCAGAACAGTGTACATTGCGGGACTTTGTACTTCACCAGGAGTGAGGCTAACGTGGACTATTACAGAGAGCTTGTACCACAACATCTGGACTATCTATAGGTAATTATCTTTCTTATTCTTGTGAATAAAGAACCCAACCTGCGTGCAGTTTGTGTTATAAAAAGAGGATACCGGCCACCAGATAACATCCTCTCCTTGCTTCCCACGGTACAAACCTAAAGTGACAACGAGATGACACAAAAGGCATAACACAAGGACACAGGGAAATACAATAAAATTTTACAATCAGAATACTACAATTACACGAATAGCAAAGTATCATATATCGAAGAGTGAGAAGTGAACAACAGATTGAGTGAGCTTTGAGAGAAAGGCGGGACCCCGTACTCGAGGCCAGGCTACTTAAAGCGGTTTCTTAGAAACGGTAAATTCCATTGCACACACGTGATTAGAATACAGACGACCAGGTTATACAGTTAGCAAGTGCAAGAAAAGTACCTATACGAAACAACTGAGCTCAAACAGTTGGCCGTTAGGAGACAGCTGCTAGCGAACCAAAACAAATTTCAAGCGCATTCCAACTAGGAATAGTATTATATCTCACTCCATAGAGCCCCAACATACAGCTCACAACAATATGATCTTTACACGAAATCACTTGAGAATTTACCATCCAATTTTAAAACAGCCGCTGTGGCCGAGCGGTTCTAGGCGCTTCAGTCCAGAACCATGTGGCTGCTACAGCGCAGGTTCGAATCCTGCCTCGGGCATGGATGTGTGTGATGTCCTTAGGTTAGTTAGGTTTAAGTAATTCTAAGTGTAGGGGACTGATGACCTCAGATGTGAAGTCCCGTAGTGCTCAGAGCTATTTGAACCATTTTTTAAAGCAGCAGCATTTACGTCCTCCAAATTTTAACCTCAATACGGGGGTCCCTTTAAATAAGACAGTGCTTCATTTACACCACTGGATACTTCAACAAACAGTCTAATAATTCGACATAGAAGTTTTCTGGGTATGGTGCCACGTCATAATTTATAAAAACTACTACTGCCCTCCTTGTACGGCCGTTGCAACCGTGGCCGAAACGATTTTTTCTCCAGCAGCAGTAGTTTTCATACATTATGACGGGGTACCATACCCAGAAAACTTTTATGTGGACTGACTCTGGCCGCGGAAGCCAACGCAATTATATTAGTCTAATAATTATTGCAGCACAACTCTGAACAAGGCGCAAGTTTTTAACAACATTATCGCTTAACCAACCGCAGTAACGCCCAGGTATTAATGCCAATACACCCAGCCTGCCAAATTGTTAAGTGAGTCATCAAGAATAGTTAACGTTTCTTGCGATGAAGGTGGATACAGGAAACGTCTTCGGAAGGCTTATAATTTCAAAAAAATGGCTCTGAGCACTATGGGACTTAACTTCTGAGGTCATCAGTCTCCTAGAACTTAGAACTACTTAAACCTAACTAACCTACGGACATCACACACATCCATGCCCGAGGCAGGATTCGAACCTGCGACCGTAGCGGTCACGCGGCTCCAGACTGTAGCGCCTAGAACCGCACGGCCACTCTGGCCGGCTTATAATTTCAGTTAATATCTCAATCGGTGCCCGGTTCAGGTAGATTCCACTGGACAGAACGGCCGTTGAAGTGGGTACTGCCCGGACAGGAACGTTTAAACGAAGCCACTCATCACCGAATCTTTTCTTTTTTTAACCACAGCCACAGCTGTCGCCGATCTCGCAAAATAAACCACTGTTTACACATTCGTCATTCACAAAATAAAATCAGAACACTCGATTAAACAAGACAGCTGTTGAAAATAGGTTAGATTCGACTGACTTCCAGTAACGTAACGTCGGACTCACTTTTGCTAAATTAAAGCTGCCTGGCAGCTTACACTGACTGAATAACAGATGAGTAGTACACAATACCAAAAGTTACAATTTCAGTTTTGCTCACCAAACGACTTTCCTCACAGCTTTCTTTTTCTCCATCCGGCAATTTAGAGCAGCGAAGGTATACTTATTTCCCGAAGCTTTCCGTCCACCAGCAGTAGTAGTTGCACAATCTGGCCCCGTGCAAGACGTATCGATCATAGACTTACTAAATAAAAACTAGACCGCGCATTGGCGCTAGTGTCGCGTCCCCACATTGAACGTGATACAAGCCGCCATTTGCAGGGAAACAGTGCGTAAACATGGTTCGTTCGTGTGCTGCTTTTAATTGTAACAGTAAGAACGGAAGCAAAGACGAAGACGGAAACAATATTACATTTCACAGATCAGTCATTTCTGGTTGTTTGTTACTTTCTATTACTTGTATATAGTATTTCCATGGAGAAATAATACATCATGAGCGTTTGTTTTTGTTTAGGTTTCCCCTTACAAATGATTTTATAAATCGGAAATGGATAGCTGCTACTTGGAGAGAGAACTTCCAACCGACAGCAAATCATTTGTTGTGCTCTCTTCATTTTGAAGAGAATTGTTACATGGAAAATTATGTAAATAGGCGTCAACTGAAGGACGATGCTATACCGACAGAATTTGGATTTGCAGCTCATTTGAAAAAGGTATAGTGTCCTGGAAATCGTGCAATATGGGCCTAAGTTAAATAGTATGGAAATACTGTCAGTGTGTATAATTTTGAACGTTCCTTTTCCAGGTTACCAAGGCAAAGAAACCGCCAAAGCCAAGAAATACTGAGATAGTAGAAAACGTGTGTGTGGATGTGCACGTTTCTGGTTACACTGGAGACCACAATTATTCATTTCCATCAAGTCCAAGTAAGCTGAAGGAAAAGTTCGAAAAAATTGAAGAAAGGAAGGAAGCGAAAATTGGGCAATATAAGACTAAGTTAAATACAGTGAACAAAAAGTGAAAAAGACAGGCGCAGAAGATTTGCAAATTAGCAAATATTTTAGAAGAACTAAAAGCTAAAAACTTGGTAAACCATAAAGTAATCTCGCTTATTAACGCTACTCACAGTGACATGTTATTGGAGATGGCCATTACAGTGTTGTATGATGTAAATGTCAGTGTGTTAGCTGTTACCTGTGATGGACGTTCCACTAATATTGCAATGGCAAAGGAGTTAGGGACAAATATAATCGTACTGTCTGCTACTTTAAAAGTTTCACCTAATTATCTAATGCAAATAACCCGATGTAAACTCGCTCCACCTTGTCAGGATAGAGCCTTACATTCTTAAATTTCGCGCCTCTATGCAGACGTATTTCGGAATTTAGGAAACTCGATCCATTTAAGTATACTTTTGAAATAGATTCGAATACTCAGTATTTTTTTAAACAAACATGTGTTTAATTTGTGCTTCAATTTGCTCTTGTTGCGTCTCATATACTTCAAATCACAACCCCAATACTAGGATCCATCCCTGCAAATGGCGGCGATCAGCTGCTTCAATTGGGAGACAGTTGCCTCGCTTCTCCGCTACGGCGTGGCAGGGGCTTGGTATCGATGGCCCATTTTGTCCTCTCCCACACGTCGCGCAGTTGCGCTCTCCGGAACCACTGCACCAGAACTGCTCCACTGTCCAAAGGGCCACCGCGCTTTCGAGTGGGGTATTTTAATCACAAAAATCCGCGCCAAACCCATCGTCGACGGTCTCTCGGCGGTCCGCGATGATCGATAGCGGCCAGATATCGCACGCCCGTGGCGCCAGTAACTCGTGCGAGTCGTCACGGCTCCAACTCCTACCCCGAGGACGAATTTCTATTCAAAAATTGGCAACTTGTAAAAAAACTAGTTTTTAAATCTAGTGGCATAAGTAGGTCTAAAAAATTACGTATTCATTAATGTTTGCACTAATCGTGTACACCTATAAACTGAATCGTTCTACATCATTCCGGTAAAAGACTCGTTCAGACGATTTATGGAACTGGTAACTAGCTAACTAGTCGTTAGTTGAGGCTGCCACCGTAGCCACTGCGCCGGCGCCGCTTATAGGCCAGGAATAAAATCAGTCTCGAAACTTTTTGGACGCACGGTATACACGTCGCAAGTTTTCTCTCGGATTTTCAAGAAGTTTGTTCCCAGCTTTTTTTCCGAAGCTCCTTCTCGGAAATTAAAGCGGTATCTCGTTGTAGAGAACCGCGGTCTTGTGTCGAACGGTGAAGATAAACTACTGATAAGTTGTGAGGTGATGGCGATCGTTGGGCGCGGAACCAGTTATCCCAAACAAGCGGCCATTAAGGACGCAGCGGCGCTGTGTGACTGCCTAATAACCCCTGCTCCGCTCAAGGACCGCCAGTACCGGCAGTTCTGCGGGGCACCTTGATGTTTTTTTTTAATAACGCCAGGCACCAGTCGCCGCTTAAATCCACTCTCATTACTCGCTAGAAACCTACGCACGTTGTTAGCGGGAGCAGGTTCGATTTTTCGATAAACTGATATCTTTACGGATGGAATTTGAAACAGATTACGCTACCCAATTGCAGAATATTTTATTGCTTGACTGACAAAGAGAAATAACTACATAAATGATATTTTGGATAGGGTGAATAGCAATGTGCGGCTGTTTGCTGATGATGCTGTGGTGTACGGGAAGGTGTCGTCGTTGAGTGACTGCAGGAGGATACAAGATAACTTGGGCAGGATTTGTGATTGATGTAAAGAATGGCAGGTAACTCTAAATATAGATAAATGTAAATTAATGTAGATGAATAGGAAAAAGAATCCCGTAATGTTTGAATACTCCATTAGTAGTGTAGCGCTTGGCACAGTCACGTCGGTTAAATATTTGGGCGTTATATAACAGAGCGATATGAATTGGGAGAGGCATGTAATGGCAGTTGTGGGGACGGCGGGTAGTCGCCTTCGGTTCATTGGTAGAATTTTGGGAAGATGTGGTTCATCTGTAAGGGAGACAGCTTATAAAACACTAATACGAACTACTCTTGAGTACTGCTCGAGCGTTTGGGATCCCAATCAGGTCCGATTGAGGAAGGACATACAAGCAATTCAGAGGCGGGCTGCTAGATTTGTTACTGATAGGCTTGATCATCACGCGAGTGTTACGGAAATGATTCAGGAACTCGGGTGGGAGTCTCTAGAGCAAAGGAGGCGTGCTTTTCGTGAATCGCTACTGAGGAAATTTAGAGAACCAGCATTTGAGGCTCACTTCAGTAAAATTTTACTGCCGCCAACTCATATTTCGCGGAAAGACCACAAAGATAAAATAAGAGAGATTAGGGCTCGTACAGAGGCATATAGGCAGTCATTTTTCCCTCGTTCTGTTTGGGAGTGGGAGAGAAGATGCTAGTTGTGGTACGAGCTACCCTCCGCCACGCACCGTATGGTGGATTGCGTAGTATGTATGTAGATGTAGATGTAGAACTCATATGAAGCGAAGCGGGGTGCAAGTGCAAACAGGTACCAATAGTAAAGTTGGCAGACGGAACAGTCCTTCTGGCAGCGTGTGAGGTGAAAGTCCCGAACAACACATTCAGAGTTTATTGGTACTAAAGGATGAGAAAAGCAAAGCCGAAGATGATAAAGAACAGTCGAAAGACCAATTACTTGCAGCCCTTCATTTTTTGTTGTTATTGTTGATGTTACTGTTGTTTTCTTCAGTGAGAGGACACGTTTGATGCAGCTCTCTCCTATTCATCTCCGCGTAAAGGCTCACTGTAGACAAGACTCGGCCTCTCTCCACCATCCGTGCCCCCGCGCCCGCCCTCATTACCGAATTACCTGTTGCTTGATAGCTTCAGACTCATTTACACCTGTGCGGCTTGCCCCGCGCACGAGGCTTATGTGGCCGTTGCTCTTAGAGGCAAGGGAGCGCAAGCACACGCGGCGGTGCGAAGACTTGAGCCAGGGGAACACGTGTGACAGTCGTGCGCATGTCCGCGGTTCACCCCATTTACTGACAGTTGAAAGTTTCTGCTTTTGGCACGCGCTTGCGTTAGAACCGTGGCTGATTGGATTTCTGGATTATCGTTCCTTTCCTTGCTTACGGTTCGTCAATTCTGCCGATTATAAAGACAGATTTAAGGGAGATGTCTTCAGTGTCTGACAAATAAGTACAACATGCAAACAACGAAGGTAACCCTGAACACGATAACAAAACCTCCGGTCCTTCTGTCGCGTACATAACGACTACATGTCGACGAAGAAGAGTGGTTCTGGAGCCCTTGACGTGCCGAAACCGTCCTGGTTCCCGTGCGAACCGCTTTCCTTCATTCTCGATGGGGGCCAGATAACGCACGGCGGAGAAACTCTCACAATTACGTCGGAGACAGATGTAAGTTAACATCATTGCAAAACTACATGCTTTCTGTGTAAAGCTACCAGTGTAGAAACTCCTCCATCATGGTTTCGTTGTTGTTATTGTTGTTGTTGTGGTCTTCAGTCCTGAGACTGGTTTCATGCAGCTCTCCATGCTATTCTATCCTGTGCAAGCTTCTTCATCTCCCAGTACCTACTGCAACCTACATCCTTCTGAATCTGCTTAGTGTATTCATCTCTTGGTCTCCCTCTACGATTTTTACCCTCCACGTTGCCCTCCAGTACTAAACTGGTGATCCCTTGATGCCTCAGAACATGTCCTACCAACCGATCCCTTCTTCTGGTTGTGCCACAAACTCCTCCCCAATTCTATTCAATACCTCCTCATTAGTTATGTGATCTACCCATCTAATCTTCAGCATTCTTCTGTAGCACCACATTTCGAAAGCTTCTATTCTCTTCTTGTCCAAACTATTTATCGTCCATGTTTCACTTCCATACATGGCTACACTCCATACAAATACTTTGAGAAACGACTTCCTGACACTTACATCTATACTCGATGTTAACAAATTGTTCTTCAGAAACGCTTTCCTTGCCATAGCGTCTACATTTTATATCCTCTCTACTTCGACCATCATCAGTTATTTTGCTCCCCAAATAGCAAAACTCCTTTACTACTTTACGTGTCTCATTTCCTATCTAATTCCCTCAGCATCACTCGACTTAATTCGACTACATTCCATTAGCCTCGTTTTGCTTTTGTTGATGTTCATCTTATATCCTCCCTTCAAGACACTGTCCATTCCGTTCAACTGCTCTTCCAAGTCCTTTGCTGTCTCTGACAGAATTACAATGTCATCGGCGAACCTCAAAGTTTTTATTTCTTCTCCGTGGATTTTAATTCCTACTCCGAATTTTTCTTTTCTTTCCTTTACTGCTTGCTCAATATACAGATTGAATAACATTGGGGAGAGGCTACAACCCTGTCCCACTCCCTTCCCAACCACTGCTTCCCTTTCGTGCCCCTCGACTCTTATGATTGCCATATAGTTTCTGTATGTTGTAAATAGCCATTTGCTCCCTGTATTTTACCCCTGCCCCCTACAGAATTTGAAAGAGAGTATTCCAGTCAGCATTGTCAAAAACTTTCTCTAAGTCTACAAATGCTACAAATGGAAGTTCGCCTTTCATTAATCTATTTTCTGAGATAAGTTGTAGGATCAGTATTGCCTCACGTGTTTCAAAATTTCTACGGAATCCGAACTGATCTTCCCCGAGGTCAGCTTCTACCAGTAAAGAATTCTTGTTAATATTTTGCAGCCGTGGCTTATTAAACTGATAGTTCGGTAATTTTCACATCTGTCAACACCTGCTTTCTTTGGGATTGGAATTATTATATCCTTCTTGGAGTCTGAGGGTATTTCACCATCTCATACATCTTGCTCACTAGATGGTAGAGTTTTGTTAGCCCTGGCCCTCCCAAGACTTGGTTTCGTTATGTAGGCTAAATGCGGAAAGGCATCATGTGCGATGAACACACATGGTTTTGGATTAGTACTTCCTCAGGAATATTTAACTTTCCATTGTCAACAGCGGTGTATAATCACATCTGAAGAAATACCCCATCGTCAGATGTCTGGCCTGGAATACCTACGTTTACGTACCGAAATAAATAGTTTGCGCCGACGACAGACAGGGAAACGACACTTGAATTTAGCTTAAAGTTGAAACAGCTATTTCCACTGTTGTGTGGGTACTGTAGAACCACATGTTTGCCGTCCAAAGCCCCCAAACAGTGTGGGAAATTCAACCTCATTTCAAACTCACGCCCGACATCCAACCACTCACCTCTCGAGTTTGAAAGTTGACAGTAAAAAAAAGAAATTCAGATAATCTAATTAAGCCGCGTGACGATGAATTGTAATGATTCGAAACCGGTAACGGTACCTTTTGAATAAACGAACTTAAAATAAATTTGTGGCTGGTTGCTGTCTCAACACAATCAACGTAGCCTTCTATGGAAATGAAACATGGTCAACAAACAGATCAGGCGTGGTAAGAAAGAGGTGGTGTCGCAAAATAGTTCTCAAGATTAGATGTGTAGACTGGAGTAACTAATGAAGAGATACTGAAAGAAATTTACACTCGTAGTAAAACGTGCCTGACTGAAAGAAGGCATCGGTTCACGTCCTGAGGCATCAAAGGTTGATTTGGTAATGGTGGTAAACGTGTGGGGGGGTGGGGAGGAGGGGGGGGGGGAACTGTACAGGTGGACTTAGGGTTGGCTACAGTAGTGAGCTACAAATAGATGTTGATCGTAATAGTTATGTAAAGACGAAGAGGTAAGCTAGCGCAGAGAACTGCATCAAACCAGTCTTCAGACAGTAGACCGCTGTTCGAACAGTGGGTCAAACTTGGGCTCTTGCTCATGAGAGTGGTACACCCCATCCTGTTCACATACAATCCTCAGGATTAACCTGGACTAATGAGTGTTCCAGCAGGCCTGTTAAGTCACAGCCGCAAGCAGGAACGAGTACGATGCTTCCGAAGCAACGCAGAAAGAAATCTCGAGTTGGAGGAACTGGCGGGCAGGTTAGGTATACCGTCCCGAGTTCTTCAGGATTGGAAGTTGTGAGACGAGTGTAACCTAACAAGAGACATGTTTTTATATATATTTACTTTCTGTATATCCGTTTAGTTGTTCTTTCGCGCCATGGCTAGTCAGTATCGACGTGCAGGCTAGCGGGAGAGGAAGCCTGTGCAGATGGCGACGGTGGATGTGTTGCTGCAGCGTCTGAGCCACGAGCAGTTTTGGGTCCGCATGCGAATCTCTTCTTCGGCGGGCGTTCGTAGGGCATGGACCTACGATGTTCAGCGTAGTATTCCCGGATAGTGCTAGTCAATGGTTTTCAGAGGCTCATATCGGAGAGAGAAATGTGTAAAAGCTTAACGGCGTGGGTAGAATAGAATGAAATGTTTTCTTTTACTCCAGCTAAATATAAAGTTTCAGCGTACATGCTCGGACAATAGACTTGGCACACAGTTGAATGCTGTATCTAGTACTCGTAAATTTAGCGTAAGCTATCTTGGGACGATAAATAATCACTGTTTTTAAGTTAACAATGTTGGGAAAGGTAGACTGCTACTTATCGTAAAGAAGGCACATTAAATTGCAGACAGGGACAATTAATTTTTTTTAAACTGCGCCTGCCTGCAAATTGACGTGTCTACTTTACGGTACGTAGCAGTCTATCTTTTCCTGCTTGCTGATATCCCTACGTGGCTTTCCATTGATTATTTTTAAGTTAAATGTGTTTCAACATTATAATCTTTTATGAACCATATTCCTATACGGCCATCCAAACGACAAAAAATATATCTGAGTAATAAAAAGTTAACAGCGACTGATAACTACAGGTAAGGGTCGGTAGTATAAAGTCAAAGCTGTAATCGAAGTCAGTTATAAATTCGAATATTGTTTAAAGTATATCTTACGAACGGCGTTCAATGAGGACCAACACATATTTTTTCTCATTCAATACTGGTTCACAAAAATCGTAATTTTGTTAGAGAAATCCTTACAGATTTCCGCGTAGTCTCACACCGTTCCAGCAAGTCCCGTAGGCGGAAGCGGTAATAACCAGTCAAAATGGCGTTTGCAACTGAGGTGCGTTCGAAACAAAGAGCAGTTGCTGAATTTCTTTTGGCGGAAAACTAGTCCTTCATAAAAGCACGCTGGGCTAGCGTCTGTCGCCAAGTGAACGCGGAGACCTCGAGATCTGGCACGCGCACGCGCACGCGCAGGTCGGCCGCCTGCTGCCGTGACGCCTCCAGCGATGCGACGTGTGGGCACACGTGTTCGAGTCGATCGACGAATGACAGTCAGCTCACTGCTCAGAGTCACATCTCTGTTAGTAGAGCTGACACACTTGTCCACCAGTTGGCGTACTCAAAGTTCCGTGCTCGCTGCGTTCCTCGAAGCCTAACTGAAGAGCGTTAGAAGAAAACACCTGTGTCGAATTGCTTGCTCGATATCACGCTCACGGTGATGATTTCTTATCTTACCCGAGAGGAGATTGTAAAACGACGGTCGACACTTCTTCCTCAACCGACCTACAGCCCAGATCTCGCACCTTCTGACTTCCATCTCTTTACAGCGAAAGACTTGGCGGAACGAACTGGAGTATTTAAATGATGAATAAAAGCATCCTGCATTGACAACAAATGTGTTACGCTACTTACTGAACGACTCTCGTATAATTCCGCGGGAAGGGCTACAGCATGGATGGAGGAGCTATTGATATAGCCACAACTTGGCTGAGACGCGGATCAGTGAAATGGTACCATGACAGCATACAGGCTCTCACATTAAAATGGCGTAAGTCCATAGAACTGATCGGAGATTACAAAAAAAATGTTCAAATGTGTGAAATCTTATGGGACTTAACTAATGGTTCGAATGGCTCTGAGCACTATGGGACTTAACTTCTAAGGTCATCAGTCCCCTAGAACTTAGAACTACTCAAACCTAACTAACCTAAGGACATCACACACATCCATGCCCGAGGCACGATTCGAACCTGCGACCGTAGCGGTCGCGCGGTTCCAGACTGTAGCTCCTAGAACGGCTCGGCCACATCGGCCGGCGGGACTTAACTGCTAAGGTCATCAGTCCCTAAGCTTACACACTACTTAACCTAAATTATCCTAAGGACGAACACACACACACCCATGCCCGAGGGAGGACTCGAACCTCCGCCGGGATCAGCCGCACAGTCCATGACTGCAGCGCCTCAGACCGCTCGGCTAATCCCGCGCGGCACTCGGAGATTACACCAACTGCGACATAATCGCGTGTACAAACAGTGATCCAATACTGTAAAATCCTTTTGTATTCCAGTCTCTGATCACAAATGAATACTTTAGACGATGACCGGTTTCAGTCTGTAATGACTATCTTCAGATCTTTTTTTACACCCTGTCCTGAAGTGATACGGCCATAATCTAAAGTATTCATTTGTGATCAGAGACTGGAATAAAAAAGCATTTTGATCGGAGATTACGCTGAAAAATATGATTTTACAGCGAAAGACTTGGCGGAACGAACTGGAGTATTTAAATGATGAATAAAAGCATCCTGCATTGACAACAAATGTGTTACGCTACTTACTGAACGACTCTCGTATAATCGGACGAGTGCCAACAGAATAAGTGACAGGACAGAGTAATAGCACAGCATAGCGAGAGGAAACAACACCTTGTAAAGCGAAAGAATGGACAAATATGCACCATGTTCGAGGGCCACGACATGCAGTATCCTGTAGATACCCACATGTCCCGTCTCCACCTGCAGTCAGCTCCGAAGTTTGTCACGCATGTCGCAGGCGAAGAATTAAAGTAAGGGGGAGGCTGCCCCATTGGTCAGGGAAAAAACTATTATATTTTTGGTTTATTTCCGTAAAATGCGGTACTTCCACAGGAATATGGTGCCGAAGCCATAAAACCTAGACTATGGAGCAATGGAAGAAACTCATTTTGTCGCACGAGTCTTGTTTCCAAATTCTGGCCGAGTTTACTACCTAGGAGTGACAGATGGTGGCGGTTCCGAGATGATGTGGCCAGTCATATTGTGCTATTGCACGAGCACCACGGTTACTCTGAAAGGTCGCATTACTGTCAAGCATTACGCGACCATTCTGGCTGAGCGGCTCAGTCCCGTGGTACGATATTGTTCCCCAATGTTGACCCTGTGTTCCAGCACAACAGGGCCGCTGTCCACACAGTTCGTATCGTCCAGTGGTGGTCTTGTGAGCACGAGGGTAGACTGTCTCATCTCCGCAGGCCACCACAGTCAGCAGGCCTCACCGTTATTGAGCCTTTCCGCTATACTTTGGAGAGAAGTGTGCGCGTTCGGTATCCACCTGCAGCGTCGTTACCTGAACTTCCTACTATTCTGCAAGAAGAACGGCATAAGGCGATCCTGAAAACCACACAGGACGTGGATCCATTCCGAGACCAGTGGAAGCGTCGTATTAGGCACGGTAATGTGTCGCGTTTTTGGTGTTTCCCTATTTTTGTGCGCCCCCTGTGTGGTATCGATAGTAACGATGCCACGGCATAGTTTCAAAGGTTGGCACTACCACGAGACACCGACGGCAGCGCCCTCAGGCTGGTGTTGTGCAGCTCTACGAGCTCCGCCACAGATTCTGCCCATTTCATCAGGCGCAGCCAGGCAGGAAACTTCGCTTCAGTTTGCTCTCCATACGACGGGTCGAAGACTTCGCATCTATACAAAGTTATGTATTCTTTCTTGCACCGGTAAACCATTTCTAAACTCACTGCAGTACCGAAGTAATTTTCCTGCTGCTCCTAATCCTACCTACGCGCCGCCTTCCAGGCGGCATGCAAAACCCTGTATAACCACGTGCTTCCTGCAAATGGCGGCGCACGTTCAAATGAGCATCTAATCGGCGTCACTCCCAGTTTGTGGTAAGTTTTGGAAAAGTCTCGGACAGATACGTTAATAACAGGGGTCCCCATGTTCATGATCATCACTTTTCTGATATCGTTCTCTGCAGATTAGATCGTGCTCTAAGGCTTATCTTTGCCACCAATGTTAGGTCGCCTACAGCCCGAGAAAAATTCGGAGGCTATCTTGCTGAACTCACCGGAACTGCCGAAACGTTCATTCGCAATCTTGCAACCTTCACCTCGAGACGTCGTGTGGCCACTCCAAAAGGCGACGGAGTCGCGCCAGTGTGTGCTATTCACCTCGTACTCCAGGAGAACTGGTGCTGTTTCGATTTTTCGAAGACCTACAACTTTTCTATTTCCAGCTCAGCACAATGACTGGACCTCGATAAGACTTTAGCATCGAAGAATCGAATTTGGCAGTCGCGTGATCGCAGAGCACGACACCGTGCTGCTGGTGCTCTATCCGACTTGGACACACGACAATTCCTCTTGTGTTCTTCGCGGCACGTGTCGATGCTTCTCCTAGTTCCTACGTACCCTCGGAGTAATGTGACAAAAACGCGTGCCGTGAAATCTTGTGCTGAATGATGTTAGTCCGTGCTACCACATAGTCCAGCACAGCAGGTACTTGCGGAGAGCCCAAAATCTCTCAGAGAGACGGGGCGCGTCAGCTGGAGGTCTGGAAGGCAGCGTCCCCGTGCCGGCTGCTGCTCCCCGACACGAGAGCTTTCGCTCTGCCGCGGCGCTGGTGCGCAGTTCACGGGAGACGGCGAACGCTTCTTGCGTGGCCACTGCCGTCACACCTTGTCAGTCCTAAACTCGAGGTTGTCACGGAAGTGTTCTGTAGGATTCAGGTCAGGACTCTGTGCAGACCAGTCCATTACAGGGATGTTATTGTCGTCTAACCACTCCGCCATAGGCTGTGCAATATGAACAGCGGGTCGACCGTGTTGAAAGATGCAATCGCCATTCCCGAATTGCTCTTCAACAGTGGGAAGCAAGAAGGTGCTTAAAACATCAGTGTAGGACTGTGCTGTGATAGTGCCACGCAAAATTAAATCCCCCTCCATGAAAAATACGACCACACCATAACACTACCGCCTCCGAATTTTACTGTTGGCACAACAAACACTGGCAGATGACGTTCACCGGGCATTCGCCATATCCACACCCTGCCATCGGATCGCCACATTGTGTACCGTGATTCGTCACTCCACACTGTTCAATCGTCCAATGTTTACGCTCTTTACACCAAGCGAGCCGTCATTTGGTGTTTACTGGCGTGATGTGTGGCTTATTAGCAGACACAGGAAAGTGCCGCTCCCTTTCTTATTTCAAACCACTAGCGGAAGCAAATCCCACAACTGAGTAAAGACAGTACGCAAGCATATCGAAGAGCGTAATGCTTCGAGGTCACTTCCTTACTTATCCGGCGTTTCTTGATTTTGGAGATACCTTGCAGAGCGTCTCCTGCTTCTGGAGCTGTTTCCATCACTTTGCTTCAACGTCCAATCTCTCGTAGATATTTTATGCTTTGGTCCATCCATCGCTTCCCGGATCCCTGTTCCACATAACTCCACTGGAACTCTTGCTGCCTTATATGCCTTGGGTTTACTTTCGCCGGACAGAGGGCGTAATTTCACTATCTGGTTGGTTGGTTGGTTTAGGGATGAAAGGGACCAAACTGCAGAGGTCATCGGTCCCTTTTTCCAAAATACTAAAAAATACCCACAGAGAATAAAATATGTTCAACAGAATAGGAGACAGATGACACAGAACAAAAGAAATGTACACAAGGACCAGACAAAACAAAAGAAGATCACACGGAGTGCGACGGTGGTTGCCCGACCATAGGAACAAAAAAAAAAGGAAAAGCCAACCACCGAAAACACATTAAAAACTGAGTTTAAAACCGTAGGCCAAAGGCCAGAATCAACACAAAACAATCAAATAAAACAGAAACACTCAGATTAAATGATAAAAACCCCCTGCCCGAATAAAACGTAAAACTAAGTCAGCAATAGCAGAGTCATCTGTTAAAAGGGCAGGGAGCGAGTCAGGCAGTGGGAACGACTGCCTGAGCACAACTAAAAGTGGACAGTCTAATAAAATGTGGACCACTGTCAAAACGGAACCGCAGTTTCAAGTTGTGGCTGTTAAATCAGGAAAGCCAGGTACTTAAAATACTATGCCTGCCCACTCGTCTAATATAGGGTGCCTAGGAAGCTGTTTTCTCGGATCGCTACAGAACAGTTCATGAAAATCATATTAATGGATTTAATTACAGTAAATTAAATTGACAATACTTAACTTTGCGACATGCAAATAATCAATGTCCTTTGGCATATACAATTTCAATGCAACCAAAACAAAACAGTTGGTAAGTCAGTGCTGTAGCGTTTGTATGGCGGCTCGTCTTCCACTCAGCCGCGGCTAGGCGGCGCGGCGCTTATACTGTATTCGTGTAGAGGCCGCTCCAAGAGAAGGGTTCGTCTGCGTTCTACTGGCTGACGTCGTCTCACAGCCCTCTCTGCTCTTCCGTTCTTCATCGTCGTGCCGGCGCTTGTCGTTACGCCGGAACATAAAGTTTCTATCTTTGGCCAAATTCAGATATGAAAATTACAGTGGGACATACACTATGTGATCAAAAGTATCTGGACACCCCCAAAAAAATACGTTTTTCATATTACGTACATTGTGCTCCCACCTGCTGGCACTTACTCCGTATCAGCGACCTCAGTAGTCATAAGACATCGTGAGAGAGCAGAATGGGGCGGTCCGCGGGACTCACGGACCTCGAACGTGGTCAGGTGATTGGGTGTCACTTGTATCATACGTCTGTACGTGAGATTTACACACTCCTAAACATCCGTAGGTCCACTGTTTCCGATGTGATAGTGAAGTGGAAACGTGAAGGGACACGTACAGCATAAAACCGTACAGGCCGACCTCGTCTGTTGACTGACAGAGACCGCCGACAACTTAAGAGGGTCGTAATGTGTAACAAGCTTCAGTCTGGAACCGCGCGACCGCCACGGTCGCAGGTTTGAATCCTGCCTCGGGCATGGATGTGTGTGATGTCCTTAGCTTAGTTAGGTTTAAGTAGTTCTAAGTTCTAGGGGACTGATGACCTCAGATGTTGAGTCCCATAGTGCTCAGAGCCATTTGAACCATTTTTTTTGTAATAGCAGACATCTATCCAGACTATCACACAGAAATTCCAAACTGCATCGGGATCCACTGGAAGTGCTATGACAGTTAGGCGGGAGGGGAGAAAACTTCGATGTCATAGTCGAGCGGCTACTCATAAGCCACACATCACGCCGGTAAATGACAAACGACGCCTCGCTTGGTGTAAGGAGAGTAAACGTTGGACGATTGAACAGTGGAAAAACGTTGCGTGTAATGACGAATCACGGAACACTATGTGGCGATCCGATGGCAGGGTGTGGGTATGGCGAATGCCCGGTGAACGTCATCTGCCAGCGCGTGTAGTACCAACACTAAAATTCAGAGGCTGTGGTGTTATGGTGTGGTCGTGTTTTTCATGGAGGGGACTTGCACCCCTTGTTGTTTTACGTGGCGCTGTCACAGCACAGACCTGCATTGTTGTTTTAGGCGCCTTCTTGCTTTCCACTGTTGAAGAGCAATTCGGGGATGGCGATTGCATCTTTCAACACGATCGATCACCTGTTCATAATGCACGGCCTGTGGTGGAGCGGTTACACGACAATAACATTCCTGTAAGGGACTGGCCTGCACAGAGTCCTGACCTGAATCTTATAGAACACGTTTGGGATGTTTTGGAACGCCGACTTCGTGCCAGGCCTCACCGACCGACAGCGATACCTCTCCTCACTGCAGCACTCCGTGAAGAATGGGCTGCCATTGCCCAAGAAAGCTTCCAGCTCCTCATTGAACGTATGCCTGCGAGAGTAGAAGTTGTCATCAACGCTAAGGGTGGGCCAACACCATACTGAATTCCGGCATTGTTGATGGAGGGTGCCACGAACTTGTAAGTCATTCTCAGCCTGGTGTCCGGATACTTTTGATCGCATAGTGTACATTATATTAGGAGTCTAACTAGCACCATCATTTCCGTCTTCTGTCTGACGTCGACTGTGAGCCGTAACTATCGACAGCTCGACTAATCGCACCCGCCAGAGCGCACTATCAAGGTGCTACCTTGTAACAGGACTAAATTGACCGCCTACAGCCGAGGAGAATAAGGCAAACGCGCGGAGCGGGAAGGTTGCGAGTGCGACAGAGGAGTCGCCGATGGCCGAGTCTGCGGCGACAGCTGAGTAAGCAGCAAAGCCGCGGAGGCGACGCTGCTACGGGGAGCACGGCTGTGAACTGTGAATCGTGTCCCAAGTACCACCAGAGTCAACTGGCGAGCACGCCGCCCAGCTACCCACAGCTCGCTGATTGTTTCCGCATAAATCAGCTGCACAACGGTAGTGATTCACGATATCCAGTTTTATGGCGCTATACGATAAGCACGTTGATTGGAAAAAAGCGTATGGGGCCTGAAGATAGCAAACTGAATTGCCGAAACTGCTTGCGTTCGAAATAAATATCTTAAAGTGTACGGCTGTTGGTAAAGTTTATCGTAGTGAAAAATTTTGCACATTTAGTCTTACTGATTTTTTTTCAGTTCTTCTTTACTAGTCCGCTAATCGCGAATGGTTTTTTTCTGTTTTCTCAGCTGCGCTGTTTTCATTTTCTTCTGCATACGCTATTACTTTGAATTTATAGCCCGCATCATGTGAACGGCTTTTATTTATGTCCATTACGAAACTAGCTACTAACAAAAGTATTTTACTGTTGCCGATAACACAAATCACTTTCATTTCAAGTTCACTGGCACCGAAGACTGCAGTGACGCATCATATACTAGACAGTGTTCTAGGTTTCTAATGGCGGGATGGGAGGGAGACAGTGTTAGCAAGCTTGTGAATTCCAGCAACTCATGGTCGTCGCGTCGGTGTACTGCGGCTGCCAGTTGAATCCAATGTTGCTAGATAGAGATAGGTTCCTTTGAAGCCTGGCAGGGATTTTAAATAACAAACTGGACATTTTTATATTAATTACTGCTGTAAGACGCACCTGAATTTTGGAGGCAATATTTCGAATAAAAAAAGTGCATCTTACTCGTATAGTCCGGAAAATACGTTAACAGGAAGTGTAATTGACCTAGCCTCTCACAAGTGTTGAATTAAACCTGAATTACTTGATCTTCGTTCGTGTGACGGTATCCGTTTAAAATCTGCTGTACTGAACTAATCGTGATCACCTAGGTGTCCGTGGCTAGCGTGCTGGAACTGTGCTTCAAAGAATGGTTCGTGTCTGAGCTCTCCATGTATTGTTCGCAGGCAACAGCTGTTGTCCGAATTATTTCGGTGCCATAATCTGGTCACTTTAAGGGGTGTCGTTCGAATGATTCTGTAATCATTATCTGGCTGCTTTTAGAGCTGTTTTTCGATTTATTTTGTAATCATAATTTGTCACTTTAACACTTAGTATGTCGCCATGGCCAATACGGCAAATTCTAGTATAATTTCATTTAGTAAGAAATGCAAATGCACTGAAATTGGCCTTCCTTCGCGATAAAGCTTTTAAGTTTCTGACAGAGGATGGAAGTTGACGAAGGTGAAATCTGCAAGTTCGTGGTGCTTCTTAAAAGACACGATGATAATGCGCTGAATCGTTTCATTAAGTGACATAACATTGTAAAACTGTGGTGCAGGGCAGGCAGTGCCCCTAACAATCCTCTTCACTCCACCCCCCCCCCCCCCCTCCCAATCCCTTTCACGCTCCAAACGCTTACTGTGGCATGCACTCTGGGACCAGAAGGAGGACTCCTCGACAAAATCGACTTTATCCCAAAGAGCGCTGTTCTGCCGATATACACACAGGACGTCCAAAATAAGTCGCTCAGCCGACAGCAGCCTCGTGCAGACCGAGTATGCAACACCGCCCACGGACCACACAGAGATTCCACTTACATGCGACAGTACTACACGCACAAGAGCGCCCTCAGTCCCAGAGAGAAGCTTGCAAAGAAAGTACGTGACGCAGTCAGAGGCAACCCACTCAAGAACACCACTGAGTTGAAAGTTTCGTAGTACCGGTGGAACATCGTGAGAAAATGTCTCGACGCGTTTTTTGTCACCGGAAATTGGTAGCACGCGGTACAAGGTTGTAAACAGGGCGCTACCGAAAATTCGAACAGATGGAGATTTCATCCGAATTTAACATTCCCGGCAGGTGTTACTGAGGTAACTTCCAAATTGAAAATAATAATAATTATTATTATTATATGCCGCGCGGGATTAGCCAGCGGTCAGTCATGGACTGTGCGGCTGGTCCCGACGGAGGTTCGAGTCCTCCCTCGGGCATGGGTGTGTGTGTGTGTTTGTCCTTAGGATAATTTAAGTACTGTGTAAGCTTAGGGACTGATGACCTTAGCAGTTAAGCCTCATAAGATTTCACACACATTTGAACATTTGTTATTATTATTATTATAATTATAAGAACAGGAGTAGTAGTAGTAGTAGTAGTAGTATTTTGAAAGTGACATGTATTCCATGCCATGACGCTGTATATGGATAGACCAACGTAAATAATAAGTTACTGAAAGCATGATCTAATTGGATAGATAAAAAATATACTCACCAAGCGGCGGCAGGAAAAAAAGACATATGAAAGATACCCCACCTGATTCCAAACCTATGATATCCTTCCAACTCATCTTAATTTTATACACACCGACAACTACTTCACCTTTGAAGGGCAGACGTAACAGACAGACCAGGGTTACGGCCATTGGAACGGCTCCTTCCTATGCTAACCTTTTTACAGGTCGCTTGGAGGAGGCTTTCCTGGGATCCATAAGATTTCAGCCCCTGATCTCGTTTAGAAACATTGATGACATCTTTACCATATGGACTCATGGTGAGGCTGACCTGTTAAAATTCCTGGAATCTCTAAATACATTCTCACAATTAAATTACACACGGTCCTATTCCGAATCCCACGCCACTTTCATTGATGTTGACCTCATCCTCGCCGAAGGCCAGCTATACACTTCTCTCCACATTAAACCTAGTAGCAAACAACAGTACCTACATTTTGATAGCTGCCATTCTTCCCATATCAAACGTTCGCTCCCATGCAGCCTTAGTATTAGAGGCAAAAGTATTTGTTCATATGCAGATTCCTTACAGCAATACACCACCATTCTCGCCGCAGCCTTCACTGGACGCAGTTACCCCACCAACCTAGTTCAAAAGTAGATTTACCAGGCCATCACATCCAGTCTTGGTATTGCTGATCCCTCCAAAAAAGCAACTCAGGTGAACATCACTTGTCACGCTGATCTTCAATGTATTAATCAGCTGCTTCAACGAGGCCATCACTTCCAAAAATCATGCCCTAATGAGGTCCATTCTGTCTGAGATTTTACCCGCCACATCTAGAATAACTTTTCATCGCCTTCCCAATCTCCACCCTCCTTCTGCGCCCATCCCCCTACCCTGTGGCCCCTACCCTTGTGACCGTCCCCGCTGCATGACCTGCCCTCTGCATGCCCCTACCACTACCTATACCAGCCCTGTAGCTGGTACAACATATGGGCCTACTATCAAAGGGAGAGCTACCAGTAAAACCACACGTCATTTACCAGCGTTATGTAAACACTGTTCGGAATAGGCAGAGGGCCTATATTGGCAGCACATATCATCCTGTTGCAGAGCATGCAGTACAACATGATAGTCGTGACCTTGGTGCCTGTTTCACAACACGCACCATCTTGATTCTTCCCCCAGACACCAGTTTCTCAGAACTCCGCAGGTGGGAACTGGCGGTACAACATGTCCTGGGTCCTCGCCACCCACTTGGCCTTAATTTCTTTGGTCTCAACATTTCTTCACAGGAACTATTCCTTTCTTGACTCTGTTTTAGTTTTCTACATCTTTCGTTTTCCGATTTTTCGCCGACCGCCTCCCATGTCTCTCACATAAAATGCACTTAGTTTTTCTCTCTTATTAACACCTGAACTATGTTTTGGTAGTAATCTCTGTCTTGCATACTACCCTTTCTTCCGCCTTTAAGCTCTCAGGTTTTCGAATCTCGCCCGATGCAGTCCACAGCAGTCAATCTTTCCTTCTCATCCCGTCCGGTAAAACTCCTCTGACCCGGGGTTCCGGATGATTTTTTAGAACTCTACCTCTTCTCGTACCTCTTCACCCCTCTTCCTTCCCCTTCAGACCTTCTGCCAGAAGAAGGCACCACTGGCTGCGAAAGATTGCATATATACGTGTTTTCCCGCCGCCGCTTGGTGAGTAGATTTTTATCTATCCAATTAAATTATGTACGTATAGAGTAATACGCTAGTGTTTTTCATAATTTCCGCGTTTTTACCATTAAAACAACAGAAATCATTTACCACAACCCAACACATAGCCATATTTCTATTCTTAAACCAAGTCCTTTTCAGAAAATCAACTTGACAGCAAAAACTAGGCGTTCAGATGGAGGCATGTTTCTCTAAAATTTGCTCAACTTCTCAACCGGACACTGCTAACTAGTCATAACGTAATCAAATGTTTCTTGAGTCATTCTGCAGTAACTGAACAGTGTATCATGAATTGTCACTTGGATGGTCGCACACAGACACAGCGAAGCCCACCGAGTTATTTTCTCCTTTTGTGCAGGGCATTCATCCATGCTTTCCTCCCATCCTGCCGTTTCAGCCTTCTCCTACGTAAAACAGGTTTAGCGTAAAGTTACACCCTCATTAAGTATTCTGCTTAATATGCGAGAGTCCGACGAATATGAGAGCAACGTCCGAGCCCAAATGGGGCAAAATTTTACACTCTTACTTAAGTTAGACGGCATGTGACGTGTGAGGTCCGCAGTCGCGACGTCGACGGGATGTGTACAGCTTGCCTGCTGGCAGCCGCCGCAGGGAGCCGCTGTCTGCGGCGACAGGAAAACGATTTGATGTCTCTGTACCCCGCAAAAAGCAAGTAAAATTTCTGTGAGCGCTCACATCCGGTGAAAATATGTTCCGAAACTTTCTGCAGGCATAGAGCTCCGCTTCCCGATATTTTGTCATTTACTTTTTTTCGATTCTTTGCGGAAATTCTTTCTCATCATTTTGAATTTCGGTCGGTTTCGACAGGAACTGAAGTGTATTGCGGCAGTCTTTTGCGCAGTATTTTGAACCAGTGTTACTATTTTTGAAACTCTGTTGTCTTCTTCGATATGCTGCGCAAATGGCCAGTGCCGTTCTCTGACGGCCAATAAAAGATGTTTATTTCTTAGGAACTGTCCTGTTTGTTGCAATCCGTAGCTTAACTTATGACGTTTTTATGGACGCACTTTCGCATGTCTATATTTTTTTTAATGATAGCTTCACTCATGAAGTTCTTATTGTTACACTTGTAAATATGCTCTGAAGGTATGTGATCCCTTTTCTTGTTACATGTGACGTAATTTAGGAGTGCTGCTGTCATCTTAGCGTCTCTACTGGAGAGAGCGCAATGATTCATGAAACACGGTTGAGCGATGGTTCCGGAGTGCCTATGGTCGAGATGCGCCAGATGTGAAGAGCAGCAAAAAAGGATGGTGTGAAAAGTTTAAAGAGACTGGCAGTGTTGGTGAGAAGGCAAGAGGCGGTAGACGTGGAATAAGTGGTTTCCGCGGAAACCGACGCGTCATGTTTTCAGATAAACAGGCATACCAGTAAGTCAGCGCACTGTGTGCAGACGTTACACAAAAGGCTGCATTTCTATCCATTCAAAGTGAAGCTTTGCGGCCAACTGATAGGCCCGGGCGTGCTGAGTTTAATAGCAATATCCTGGAACAAATCTATGTGGACAGAACCTGTTTTTTCTATCCGGGAAAATAAACAGGAATAATTTGAGGATCTTGTGGTCGGAGACGCCACATATCCTCGTACACTAGGTAACGAACTGCCCGAAAGTGAATGTGTCGTAGGCGTTATGCAAAAGACGATATTGTTGGATCGTTCTTTTTCACTGAGCTTGCTATTACGGGCCGGCCGAGGTGGCCGAGGGGTTCTAGGCGGTACAGTCTGGAACCGCGCGACCGCTACGGTCGCAGGTTCGAATCCTGCCTCGGGAATGGCTGTGTGCGATGTCCTTAGGTTAGTTAGGTTTAATTAGTTCTAAGTTCTAGGAGACTGATGACCTCAGCAGTTAAGTCCCATATGCTCAGAGCCATTTGAACTTTTTTTTTTTTTTTTTTTTTTTTTTTTTTTGTTACAGCAACAGTTTACCTGGACATGATGGAATTTAACGTTGGGCCTTAGTCACAGTACTGTCAACCATTGTCAGCGTTTCAGCAAAATGATGGACCGCCACACTACGGCTTACTTATTTGCAAGTTTCTGGACGAAACCTTTCCGGATATCGTGGTCACCACGTTCAGCAGACGTAACCCTTCTCGACTTTTTTATGGTGTTACGTTAAAGATAGCGTTCAGTTGACCAGTTCCTAACGTGCGAACTCTTACGTGCGAATATGACGTGCGGTAGACGCGTTGACTCAAGAGGTGTTGGCAAGGGCATGGAGGGAAACTGAGTATCGCCCAGACTGCCTACGGGCAACAGACGGAGCACATGTCGAAGTATAGCCGCGAAACAATGTATGAGCTGAGCTGCCTGGTACAGTTCCCTACAGATAGCGTTTATAGTCAGGGAACAAGTATCGAGTGTGTCCCTGCACGCGTCGGAATGCCAGTCAATTTAAATCAGACTGTGTGCCAGAATGTCGATCGTCGGTGAAATAGAGCGGTTTGCACACTTTAATTGTTGTTGTTTTGTTATTGTTGTCGACTGCTTGAAGGCAGATGCACACGCATTTCTTCGAAGCCTTACTGCGTCATACAGATCGCATGTGCGCGCCTTAGTGCAAAGCATGAGACGTCACGCGAGGTGTGAGTAGCAGCCACGTGTGTGTGTGTGTGTGGCAGCAGACAGCGGGGCGGCTGCGCAGCGCCCCGGGAGAAAGCAGACCGCCGCCTCCACACCCCACCCTACTCCGCGTCAGCCTGGCGGGCCGGGCGAACACCTGTGCTCGCGCTCTGCCCCCGCGCAGTTACGCAAGCCGAGTTGCAGCTGCCAGCTGCCGGCTCCTGGCTGCTACCGCACCGCGTGGTTAACCGCAGCTGCGGACGCGCGGGGTCACGGAACTCCACTGCCGGCGGTAGCGAGTAGCCCGCGCCAGGAATCTTGTCACCTCCACTGCAAGCGGGCTTGCGCTGCGAGCTCCCGTGTCGGATGCTGCTCGAGCTGACCCACAAAGCGAGGGCGAATCGCGTAATAAGCCTTGCACGAAAGTTCATCCTGGAAGAAATTAAATGATGAGAAGACGAGTACGAAGATTGAGTCAAGAGCAACTTCAACGACGGAAAAAAGGGGAGAGGGAGATTGAGTTCATAATTAAATCACTAAAGACCAAGAACTCTCATGGATATGATGGGGTATCTAGCAGAACACTGAAGTATTGTTCGATGTATGTTAGCCCAGTACTTCGCCATATCTGTAACTTTTCCCCTAGGAGTGGTCGGTTTCCTGACCGATTAAAGTACTCGGTAGTGAAGCCACTTTATAAAAAGGGAGACAGGGATAATGTTGACAATTATAGACCTATTTCTATGCCCTCGGTGTTTGCTAAAGTTATCGAGAGGGTTGTAGATACAAGGTTACTGGAGCATTTAAATTCACGTAATTTGCTGTCAAATGTACAATTTGGTTTTAGAAATGGCTTAACAACTGAAAATGCTATATTCTCTTTTCTCTGTGAGGTTTTGGACGGATTAAATAAAAGGTTGCGAACGTTAGGTGTTTTCTTTCATTTAACGAAGGCTTTTGACTATGTTGACCACAAAATATTATTGCAGAAGTTGGACCATTATTGAGTAAGGGGAGTAGCTTACAATTGGTTCGCCTCTTACTTTAAGAACAGAAAGCAGAAGGTAATTCTCCGCAATATTGAGAGTGGTAGCAATGTTCAGTCCCAATGGGGCACTGTTAAGTGTGGCTTTCCCCAAGGGTCGGTGCTGGGGCCGCTGCTCTTTCTTATTTATATAAATGATAAGCCTTCTAGTACTACAGGTGATTCAAAAATATTTCTGTTTGCTGATGACACCAGCTTGCTAGTGAAGGATCTTGTGTGTAATATTGAAACAGTATCAAATAATGTAGTCCATGAAATAAGTTTGTGGCTTGTGGAAAATAATTTGATGCTAAATCAAAGTAAGACTCAGTTTTTACAGTTTCTAACTCACAATTCAACAAGAACCGATATTTTGATCAGACAGAATAGGCATATTATAAGCGAGACGGAACAGTTCAAGTTCCTAGGCGTTCGGATAGATAGTAAGCTGTTGTGGAAAGCCCATGTTCAGGATCTTGTTCAGAAACTAAATGCTGCTTTATTTACCATTAGAACAGTATCTGAAATAAGTGACAGTTCAACATGAAAAGTAGTCTACTTCGCATATTTTCATACGCTTATGTCATATGGTATTATTTTTTGGGGTAATTCTTCTGATTCAAAAAGGGTATTTTTGGCTCAAAAACGGGCTGTTCGAGCTATGTGTGGTGTAAGTTCGAGAACATCTTGTCGACCCCTATTTAATAGTCTGGGAATTCTTACATTGCCCTCACAGTATATATTTTCTTTAATGTCGTTTGTTGTTAGCAATATTAGCTTATTCCCAAGAGTTAGCAGCTTTCACTCTGTTAATACTAGGCAGAAATCAAATCTACATGTGGAATGCACTTCCTTAACTCTTGTGCAGAAAGGAGTGCAGTATTCTGCTGCACCCATTTTCAATAAGCTACCACAAGAACTCAAAAATCTTTGCAGTAGCCCAAATACTTTTAAGTCTAAACTGAAGAGTTTCCTCATGGCTCACTCCTATTCTGTCGAGGAGCTCCTGCAAGAGCTGAAAAATTAAGCAAATTCCAGTGTTACATTGTTGATTTTCTTTATTTAAACTTACGAATTGTCGCCTGAATATGTTTCTTATATTTCATTTTATCTGTTTCCACTATCGTGTTATAATTTCATGTATTGACTCGTTCCATGGCCATGGAGACTTCTCCTTAATGTGGTCCCACGGAACAACAAATAAATAAATAAAAATAAATAAATAAAATTCAACGACGCGAAACTCTTCTCGAAGCAAAATATTATTATCAGAAGTCTATTGCCTGTTACTTGCGTATGGCAGGATCCATTTTGGATCAGGTGGCATAGACAGCCAGCCACGAATTTCGCATTCCAAAAAAGGTTAAGAAAGCTTCCACTAACCCTCCAATTTACCCTTGAGCAAGCAATACTCGAGTGATGGTCGACCGACAGTTTTGTAAGTTACCTCGTTCTTACACCAGCAAATCTACATTGCAGTTCACACCTATGGGACTGGCAGAGGGTCCATGGACCCGCTTCACTTTCACACTACGTCTACCGTTCCATTCGGAAACAGCGCGCGGTAAAAACGAATCGCGACATACTTCCATGAGAGCTCTGATTTCTTCTATTTTGCCGGCCGCGGTGGCCGAGCGGTTCTAGGCGCTTCAGTCCGGAACCTTGCGACTGCTACGGTCGCAGGTTCCAATCCTACCTCGGGCATAGATGTGTGTGATGTCCTTAGGTTAGTTAGGTTTAAGTAGTTCTAAGTTCTATGGGACTGATGACCTTAGATGTTAAGTCCCATAGTGCTCAGAGCCGTTTGAACCATTTCTTCCATTTTATAGCCATCGCCATTTCTTCTTGTGTAGAGGGGTGTCAAAAATTGTTTTCGCATTCATTACAGAAAGGAGGACATTCAAATTTAGTCAAAAGATCTCGCCGTCTTTGGTTGGTTTGTTGTTTCGGTGGGAGGGGACCAAACAGCAAGTTCATCGGTCCCATCGCATTAGCGACGGATGGGGAAAGAAGTCGGCCGTGCCCTTCCAAAGGAAACATCCCGGCATTTGCCTGAAGCGATATAGGGAAATCACGGAAAACCTAAATCAGGATGGAAAACTTTGAATGACAGTCACCCCAAATGGCTTAATCATACACGTGACACTCATTCCTCCGTTTTGCGATAACACAAAATGAGATGGCATCCCTTGAACTTTTTAGATGTTCTCCGACAATCCCATGTGGTAAGGATCCCATATCGCACAGCTATTTAGTACACAACGGACAAGCGTAGTGTAGGCAGTCCCTTTAGTGCATTTCGAAACTTCTTAATAAAATATTTGCTTAAACTGCTGAGTGAAACTGAATGCAAGTGTGACTTTGTTAATCTTTATCCTTACAACACCGAACTACTGAATTTGCTCTGGCAAATAGAACTCAGACTTTTCGTATTCATTAATTACTCTCAATATACACCGGTAACGCGATCTGACTGCTACCAAATTAACTCAAAAGAATGGCCCTGACGAAAAAGAAATCCTTACAATAACCTATACATTTCATTAAGCACTTACCTCACAAAAATCTTCATTACGCGAACTGCTGCAATACAGCGAGCGATTCTAACTACTAAAGCCACTAACTACTAATAGACATGTGGTTAGGAAAGGAAAGATCTTTTGCAAATCAAATAATGTTTTTTTCCTTAATAATGTGACATCCAGTTCAGACACGAATATAAATCGACATTGACTTCTAGTACAAAGGTATATAATCATGAATAATATTCAGTCTGCAAGTGGAACATGTACAGATCGTTAGCCTACTGTAGCACTTCAGACCTCTAACCTCCATGAATGCTAACTTCTCACATCTAACATCCATCACAGCTGGCTGTTCACCTCCAACTGCCCAACAGTACCTCCATGACTGCTGGCGACTAACTTCCAGCTGCGCAACAGTACTGGCTACTAACTTCCAACAACGAATCCAACCAGCCACAGAGTCTCCCACAAAGAAAGCGCAGTCAGAGATGCAATGCAAAGCGCTGCACAGTGCCACCAACACAGAAGCAGCCCACTTACAATTTCTTACACCTTCTAAGTGTTCTGCCAAAGCCAGCCGGTGTGGCCGAGTGGTTCTAGGCGCTTCAGTTTAGAACCGCCTGATGGCTGCGGTGGCAGGTTCGAATCCTTCCTCGGGCATGGATGTGTGTGATGTCCATACGTTAGTTAGGTTTAAGTAGTTCTACGTTCTAGGGGACTGATGACCTCAGATGTTAAGTCCCATTGTACTCAGAGCCATTTGAACCATTTTTTGTTCTGCCAAAACGCAGTCTTTCGTTTGCTTCCCTCACAATATTCTCTATGTGATCGTTGGAATTAAAATTGTTTGTAGCTTTTACGCCAAGTTCGTTTGGCAGGCTTTAGTTTTCTGTGATTTATAAAGTACCCAAAATTTAACGGATTCCTTTTAGTACTGTTGTGGATGACTTCACTGTTTTCATCATTTGGGGGGAACTATACTTCCCGAGGATTCTTAGTCTAGTATCTGACTTACCTGCGATTAAATTTCTGTGGTCGAATAATTTACAGAGAAACGATACATAAAAGTCATACGCCAGACAGAGATTCCTTGGAAGAATCTTCGGGAAGTGTAGACCACCGACGAAGGAGGTGGCTTACAAAATCCTTGTTCGACCAGTACTCGAATACTGTTGGTCAGCGTGCGATACATACCAGACAGGATTGAAAGAGGAAATAGAGGACATCCAAAGAAGAGGATCGCGTTTCCTACCAGGACCATTTCGTAAGCGCGAAAATGTTACGGAAAGGCGGAGGTCACGCCAATGGCAAACACTGCAAGAGAAGCGTTCTGTGTCACGGTGTGGTTCGCTATTAAAGCTCCGAAAGCGTACTTTCCTGTAGTCGTCGGGCAATATAGTGCTTTCTCCTACCTACATCTCGTGAAATGACCACCAAGAAAAAATGAGACACATTCGAGCTAATACCCAAGCTTCCCAACGACCATCTTAACGCAGACCATTCGCTACTGGAACAGAAGAGGGAGTGGGGAGGGGTGGGGGTGACAGTAGCAGAAAAAGTAGCCTCTGCCACGCGCCGTAACGTGGCCTGCGGAGTGGTAGATGTAGCTTGCAGACGTAGTCAGAAGAACGTGTTCCGCTGCAAACAGATACGTCCTTTACCGTCAGCCTGACGCCACGTTGCTTGTAGCACACACTGGTGGGCCACAACATTGTGACCACCGACCTACTCTCGATATAAACTGGTCCAGGCGACAGCAGCGTCACCTGGCGAGGACTGACTGCCAGTCAGACACACGCACGGTGCACGTGGTACTAGCGAACGAGCTGTCCGTGCGCAGAAAGGGGAAGGCATGCGATC
The DNA here is from genome assembly GCF_023864345.2 of Schistocerca serialis cubense. NCBI lineage: Eukaryota > Metazoa > Arthropoda > Insecta > Orthoptera > Acrididae > Schistocerca > Schistocerca serialis. Next base: position 495,196,667 of record NC_064646.1, read on the forward strand.
TGTCCGAGTTTGACCGAGGGCAGATTGTGATGGCCCGACGGTCGGCATTTGGGAAACTGCACGACTTGTAGGGTGCTCGAGGAGCGCTGTAGTGGGTGTCTTCAACACGTGGCTAAACCAGAGTGAAACCACACCCAGACCTCGTGGGGTAGGGCGGCTACCCCTCATTGCAGATGTCGGCTGGACAGATTGGTAAAACAGGGCAGGCGGCGAACTGTGGAGGAACTAACATCAAATTTTTATGTTAGACAGAGTAGAAGTATATCTGAACACACAGCGCACCGAACACTCCTAACGATGGACACCCGCAGCCGACGGCCCGTGCGTGTGCCAATGCAACCCAAACACCACGACATCGGCAACTACGACTAAAATGGGCATGAGAACATCGGTACTGGACGGTGGGGCAGCGGTACGGGGTTGCATGGTCTGATGACTCCCGATACCTTCTTCATCATGTCGATGGGAGGGCGCAAATCCTTTGTCTTCTAGGGTTATAGCTGCTCGACCCCTGCACGGTGGGACGGTCACAAGCTGGCAGCGGCTCCATTATGCTTTGGGGAACATTCACATGGGCATCCGTGGCTCCAGTACAGCTCGTGCAAGGCACCGTGACGGACAAGGAGTATTGTACACTGGTTGCAGACCACGTACATCCCTTCAAGACGATCATGTTTCGCGACGGCATTGGCATTTTTCAACAAGACAATGCGCCATGTCACAAAGTCTGATGGAGTGCTTCGAGAAGCATAGTGGCTTTGTGTTTATTTAGAAAGATGGGAAAATTAATAAAATGCATTACACTAAACTAATTATCACACGTTTTATAGTTGCTTCCTTGTACATGTTCTTTCCTCAGTGTCGACCGGTCATCACGTGCTAATATGCAATTATGCCGTTTCTCTTCGAATGTGAGAGAGAAATCCCACTCATATTACACCATTTCTCTTCGAATTCGTCCTGGTATGCTAGCAAAATGGATGAAAACACGCTCTGTAGCGCTCTCTCCACGATAACTGGCAACCAATGTCGAATGATGAGATGATGGGCAACCAGAGAGGGAGTGCAGCTGTCTGCCTTGACGAGACAACATCCCTGCCGGCACTAAATGTGCTACGTTGCTCACGGCGCCAGGTCAGTATTTTTCTTTGAAGTGCGTGTAAAGTATTGTGCAAGCAATATGGCGAATTCAATAGACGACATGCTGAAGAGGCCCTTTTCCATTAGATCTTTAGGGGAGAAAGTGAGTGTTAACGAACTAGACAGACATCCTCCAGATTCAAATCTAACAGCCGGCTGGAGTGGCCGAGCGGTTCTAGGTGCTACAGTCTGGAACCGAGCAACCGCTACGTTGGCAAGTTCGAATACTGCCTCGGGCATGGATGTGTGTGATGTCCTTAGGTTAGTTACGTTTAAGTAGTTCTAAGTTCTAGGGGACTGATGACCTCAGAAGTTAAGTCCCATAGCGCTCAGAGCCATTTGAAGCAAATCTAACAAGGGCTGGGCATGGGACAGGACTCACCGATTTAGCTCAAACTATACGAGCAGAAGCATGTCCCTTTCAAGTTCCTAGAATATTTTGTCTCAATGGGCCAAAGGAAAAGGTGAAATAGTAAGAATTTACAAGTAGAGTATAAAGAATGTTTGAGCAATACTTGATGAATTGGTATCACGGCACTCTTTTCAGGCGCACCGACTGTGAATTCTTTGGTTCGATTCTGCTACCGTTTTTTCCATATTTTATTCCTCGCAATGTTGATCATAAAATTTAAATATATTTGAACAGTTCAATTTATGTAGACGAAATTGATATATCCAATTTAGCTACAATTACTACCCTTGTAAGTGAAATAGCTGCAACGAGCTCATTGCCAGTCCTTGAAGATCCAAGCGATGTCTACCAGCCGCCGTGACTTGCGGCGTGGTGCGGATGCGGTATGGGGAGCCGTGTGGTCGGTACGTCGCATCCCCCGCCGGTTTCGCAGGCTTCCCAGACCGCGTAGCCGCCAATACTCGGTCGAGCAGCTCCCCACTTGCCATCACGAGGTTGACTGCACCCTGTACCACTCCTCCCATCGAGGAAAAAACTTGCCAGTACCGCGAATCGAACCCGGGTCATCTGCATGGCAGCCATCTATGCTCACCACTTTGATCTCATTTTGTTCGTTATTCTTCGTCCGTTTGTTATTGTTCGTTCTGTTTGTTCGAGGCGGACGTCCCATGACCCTTGTCCATCATTGAACCATTAACTCAGTTTTTTTATTACAGAGGGCAGCTAGCCCTCTGACCGAACATGCTGAGCTACCGTGACGGTTACCACTCAGCTGTGGAGGCTGCAAGCGGTAATTAGAAAAAGGGTGAGTATACTAGGAATTGTAATACGAATATGTGTGAAAATAGTTGGATCTGCAAGCGTCATGTTCGCAGTGGATTTTGTTTCGTTCCATGTTTGTTATTCTGAGTGATGCTTGGGGTTCATACGAAGTGAAATATCTTATACATATTAATAAAAAAAACTCCGCCCGAACAGGCCATGAAAGCAAAACTGTACCGACAGGCCGCCGTGTCATTCTCAGCCCACAGGCGTCACTGGATGCGGATATGGAGGGGCATGTGGTCAGCACTCCGCTCTCCCGGCCGTATGTCAGTTTACGAGACGGGAGCCTCTACTTCTCAATCAAGAAGCTCCTCAGTTTGCCTCACAAGGGCTGAGTGCACCCCACTTGCCAACAGCGCTCGGCAGGCCGGATGGTCACCCATCCAGCCCGACAGTGCTTAACTTCGGTGTTGACACTGCGGGAACGTCGTTGGCTAAGAGATATTAATGGATTAATAAAAAAGAGACATAGAGGTAATCATAAAGATGTAAACAAATGGCTCTGAGCACTATGGGACTTAACATCTGAGGTCACCAGTCCCCTAGAACTTAGAACTACTTAAACCTAACTAACCTAAGGACATCACACACATCCATGCCCGAGGCCGGATTCGAACCTGCGACCGTAGCAGCAGCGTGGTTCCGTAATGACGCGCCTAGAACCGCTCGGCCACCAGCGGCCGGCAGATATAAACATCATAGTTAATCTCAGCATGAGGTAAAGGCAAAATGGCAACAATATTACGTCGCGCCTATCATGACGACATAGTGAAACATAATCTGTTGATTGTTTTAATACTGAAGTCCACAGGTAGTCACAAAGTCCACAGGTTCCACAGGTGGACCCATCACTGCCGTCCCGTAGTTCAATATCAGGCGGTCGGGGCATAAGTTTAGAGTAACCATTGGTATCCGTTCCAGGGACGTTGCAGGAGTTGTCAGCCCTACACCACAGCGCACGCGCGCCAGTCGTGTGCGTCGTTACAACTGCGACGCACGCCGTTGCCGTCTCGTTCGCTCGTTTCGTCCCGCAGCGCCTGCGCTTAGGGCGGTATTACACTATCAAATTTCCTTGCCAAAGATGTGATCAAATATTCGTCAAATATATTTGACAAACATCTTTGACGTGGCGCTAAAAAGGGGCATTACACTGTCATCATATTTTTCGTTCAAGATGGCAGACAACAACGACTTGTTATTAACCGCAGCAGTTGCATGTACCACAATTGAAACGTACCCGGGTGAAGCCGTGGGTTTTACGACGACACGATAAAAGCAGTCAACAAAACTTGTTACGTGAGCTTACAGTGGATGACGTCAAGTCGCACATCAATTACTTAAGAATGGATGAGCATACATTTCTGTATGTGCTCAGTGAAGTGTATCCTCATATCACAAAGCACAATACTCACTTAAGAACTGCTATATCTGCAGAAGACAGACCCACTGTAACACTCCAATTCCTTGCAACAGGATACAGTTAGGTTAGGTTAGGTCAGGTCTCCAATCTTCTTAATCTATTTTTGTATTCAGGGTGCCTCATGTTGTAAAGCGCCTCATCAGCTTCATACATCTCTATTAATTTTGTGGTTGTCGGTACACACCAATTGTATTTACCGGCAATGTTCATAAAAACACTACAGATGACAGAACGCTGCAGCGATGCTAGCGCTCCACGTGGTAACATGCCACACTGCAGTGAACAGAAGACAGGCGACTTCTTTGATCAAATCTACAGCGAGGCCCTAGATTTGATCAAATGTTTGACGACATTTGACAAAGTTCCCCGTTACACTATCAAATTTATTTGACAAAGATATTGGAGGAAGAAATTTGATAGTGTAATACCGGCCTTAGCGTGGGGCAGGAGTCGCCTCGCGGATGCCGTTCTTTTGTGGAGTACGGGACCGGCGCAGCTGTGGGCGAGAAGAAAGGCCGCGTATAGGGAGCAAGGGAAACTGCGACAAGGTCACGAGCGCAGCCAAGCGCCGCGCCGACCGGCGACGGGAAGGAAGCAGCGCAGCGCGGCGCGGCGCGGCGCGGCGCCACAGGGGGTGCGGTTGGACTGCCAGCCCCCGGAACCGCTGCGGTTCCTTCTTACAGCGGCACCGTGCCCTACGCAGCGGGGCAGCGGGCGCTATCGCGTCACTCTTCTGACACCTTACACCTATTGCTAATTTGTTTTCACGTAAAACGAAACGCCAGTAAGATAACCACCGGTCCATTTTGTGACGCACTGCCTCGATTTTTATCGCTTTCTCTAGCACAAACCGTCTCCGATTCCTTGTCGGGAGGTTTGAATTAAGCACTGCGGGACTAACCAGCAATACTCTACGTGGTCACAAAACGCGAATCATATTTACGGCATTCGACGCCCCGCATATTGTCTACCATGCAACCACAATATTTATTGGCTCCTAATGGCAAAAGCGAGCGGAACTGGACGTATCCACTGGTGAGCACTACATGAGGCTACGGAGCGTACTTAAACCGTTTACCCGACGAGTGTAACTCACAACAGTGCTACAGTGCTTGTGGCGGTGGTACAAAGCAGAGCAATGGCAACGATAAACAAGACAAACATTGCATTATATCTATAACAATTGCTGAAGCTGACGTTTTGTCTGAATGCAGTCCACGGAAATTTGCAGAATGAGAAAGAAGTGGCACATGAAAATAATATTAGCGTTTCTGCAACATCAGCCAGTTGTTCAGACGGGTCCAAAAAATTGTATCCACTGTTTAAAAGGCCCTAACTTGCAAACTAATTCACGGAGTTGTCTCATTTTTGGTGAAAGTGTAGCTTAAAGTCCAACTTAAAGATATCACTGTAGGTGTTCGAAATGGTCCCCATTAACATCCACACACAAACGATGCCGCCGAAATGCAGCACGAACTACTGGCTGCAACGCGTTCAGTTGGATATTTGTACATGAATGTACGATGGATTCTCGAAGTTCATCCAATGTGCTTGGCTTTTGTCGATAAACGACGTCCTTTAGTGTTCCCCACAGGTAAAAGTCCAGAGGAGTTAGGTCTGAGGAACGTGGTGGATACTCCACAGCACCTCTACGTCGAGATACGCCCTAACACGATTTTGGTAGTGGGTTGGGGCACCATCTTGTTGAAAGTAAACTCGTCCATTTCCATCCAAGTCTCAGATGGCAGGTAAAATGGATGTCTGAAGCGTCTGAAGGTACACCTCACCGGTAACTCTGCCGTCAAAGAAGAATGGCCCAATCAAGCCCCGGTAAGACAACCCACGCCACACATTTACTCCTCGCAAATTCACGGCTTTGTCTACATGGACGTTCGGATTTTCGGCGGCCCAGTAGATGCAATTGTGGCGATTTACTATACCATTGAGTTTGAACTGTACCTCATCAGACCACACAATCATCTCTGCAAACTCTTCATCGTTGCGCACCATGTTAGTAAACCACTCGCAGTACTCCATTCTACGATCTGGGTCGTCCTCGTTCATTGCGTGTAGCAATCGTGGGATGTAGCACTTTCACTTTGCTGTCTTCAAAATTCGCCGAACACTTGAGTGACTCATTCCAGTTTCACGAGCACACTACCTCACAGACTTCTGTGATGAGCGAGTGAATTGTTGTAACACACGACGGGAGTTAGCTGGACTTGTTACTGTTACATATCGTCCAAATCGTTGTTTGTGTACATCTTTAACACAGCCTTCGGCTTCAAATTTGTCTCGAATGCGACGAATCCTTAAATGTGTCGGTGGCTCTGATTGATGCTCATTTCGCCATTGCCGTTGAACCTCATTAATTTTTTCGTACTTAAAATATCACTTCAAAACGGACTTCCTTTCATCGAATGTAAGCCTTGGGCCAGCCATGTTTACTCGAGTAACTAGGTTCAACTAAGAACAAAAGATTGTCATCTGACAAAACAAAACAATGCAATACAACGCCTGTGTGGCGATTGCCGGAACTACAAACTGTTACACTACCAAAGATGAGACAACTATGTCAGTTAGTTTGCCAGTTATGGACTTTTAAACAGTGGATACATTGTTTTGGACCCCTCTGTATGTTGGGTTTAGGGGGGTTGGGTTGTTTGGGGAAGAGACCAAACAGCAAGGTCATCGGTCTCACCGGATTGGGGAAGGATGGAGAAGGAAGTCGGCCGTGCCCTTTCAAAGGAACCATCCCGGCATTTGCCTGGAGTGATTTAGGGAAATCACGAAAAACCTAAATCAGGATGGCCGGACACGGGATTGAACTGTCGTCCTCCCGAATGCGAGTCCAGTGTGCTAACCACTGCGCCACCTCGCTCGGTTCAGTTGTATGTGTGGTGAGGTATACGGACTGTGCGAACAATGTACATGAGTAGTACAATGCTCACGATACGTGCTTAACATGTGAAACTGGTGAGCTATGTAGTTCGTCATCCTTGGCGGACAGGCAGCCATAAATCCCGTCTCCAGTGAAACGTAGTAAAGGAAGTCGTCGTCCAAGGAACGGATAGTAAACACAATTACGTTCATGGAAGATCATCCGCAGAATAGTAAGAAACAATTATGAACAGATTTCGAGTAAGTCCGCAGCAATACGACCGCGTAGTGCGTAAGAAAAACTACGGATCTTCAAGGGAGGACAAGGCGCACTTGTTACAAAAACTGATGTTTGCACGTTTACAGGACGTGCATGATAGGAACCTACTACGTCATGCATACCAAATTGCGCGCGACAGAGATTACAGTGACTTCAAGCGATGCAGAGTATGGTTGCATAACTTCAAACACTGCTACTGAACTGGAAGACATAAGATAACGAAACTTCAAACAAAGCTTCGTCAACTTGACGATGCACATCAAACTGCGGAAACCGCCATAAAATCTGTAGATTAAATAAAATTATCCCATTGTTTAATAAAGAATTAGTTTTCAACTCCGACCAATCAGGATTTTAAGAGGAAACGGATATGAAAGAAACTCCGGAAATTAGAGGTACCGAGAGAGTTGTATCAACATCAACTAACATCAATGCCTTAACGTATTCGTATACAATTAGGCCGAGTCATCATCTGGATGGCGAATTGGCTGGAAAGTTATCTATTGCGCTGCGAGAAGTTGTAGGTTCTCTGCCCCCTACGATTCTTTCTCGTGTGCGTGATCTTCCAAGGGCAGTAGAGAACATTTACGTCACAGCAAGCAGAAGTGGGGAACTGGCCGTAGGAGAACTACAACATGGGGCGACCACTGCTTTCGGCCAATAGCTGGTCAAGATAATTTGCTTTTGCTCGAGTCCTGGTCTGCGCATAAAAATCATACTCCTCTACAACAAACTATCTCCCTGAAAAGTGTGTGACGTTGCGGTTCATACCGCCTGGAACCAATGGACAAAGTCAGCCTCTGGGTGTTTGCTTTCTTTTCGTGCCTGTAAAACATGTTTTCGCATTGCCTGCAGTTACATCTTAAAGGGTAGCCAGTTTCACGAAAAGCTCCACAACAGACTGTTTCGCATTCAGTTGCATGCCATCAAAATCCATCAGCTGTCATCACCCCATTACACCAATATGATTCTATACGCGTTCTTTACGAGTGGATACCGTGGTGGTGGTGGTGTGTTGGGGCTTATGGGCGCTCAACATCGAGGTCATCAGCGTCCTGACACACATTAAAAGAAACGAATGTGGACAGACCTAAGAAAACTAAAGCACACACTCAAACAAAGCAGGATAAGAAGGAAAATGCTACCTAAGAAAGTAAAACCTAAGGAAAGGGGAAACATAGCAACAAGAATGTCACAGGAAATTGTTATCGGCTGGCCACTTACATATAATATGGGCGAGCTTGTCACACAGTGAGCAAATTAAAATCCTCTCCGTAAAATCTTTGTAAAAACATTTGACAGGGCACAGAACTTTAAGAGTGGATACCTAGCTGAAAATCATGCACGGTTGAAAATCATGCACGGTTTGTAACTCCCAAGGAGTTCGCTTTCGATGGTGCGAACTTTTGTGATCTCTGTGGCACGCAATTTTTCATTCAGTGCAACTTAATGGTTTGTTTTAACATTCCTTAAATGTCGAGTATGTCCATTTTGTGAAGTGTAATACACACGTCCCATAGACGATTGATCTCTACAGCTCCTGTTTTCTGTCGTCCTCCTGATGCACATGTCATTAGCAGCTAATATTTTTCCTGACATAACTGTTGAGACAACACTTTCAAATGAGCCTTAACTAAACACTGAACTTGCGACCCGCACTCAAGGGCTCCTTGTTAGACGTTGTACTATGTAATGCGTTCAAGTGCGTCTAGTTCTGTAAAGAAGTCAGCTTGATTTTGTAATTTAGTTTCCCAATATTTTGGTATCCTCCTTTTCTTTTCCTTTCAAAGACATCATCTCATGATGACTTGCTAAGACGTAGACACTGGTTTGTGAGCTGTGGCTGAAAAATAAACAAGAGAATTCCGTTCCCCCTAAGGCAGCGCGCGCGGTTTGTAACATGTTAGAACGACCGGGAGGTATCGTTTGGAAGAGTGAGATGACTCACGCCGAAGCGTGCAGAGAAACACAGGTAATAGTGTCACTGGCTTTATTGCATCGAAGGCACACGGCCGGCCTTGCGCTGAATTTGACGATGGCGCCGCGCAGCGTTGAGTGCGTCAGCGCCAACGCGAATGCTGGGATCGTTCGGCCTTGCTGACGTAGCGATCCTACTGGCTAAGTGGCTTTTCCCTAGGTGTCTGACGTAGTTCATCTGGAGGTAATAAGGGGAGGGCAGTCTGATAATTACGACGTCAGCTTTGTTCAGCCAGCTTCGGTCCCTTCGCAGCACGTCGGTGCCCTGTGCCGCCCTGGTTACTTCACATTTGTATCAAGTGCCCGCCGCCCCGTGCCTTCTAGCCTGCGAGCGGTATCTTAAACCTACCTCGCAGAATCGTTTGAAAAATATCAACATGGCCTGCGCCTGTCATCCGATGTGCCAGTCGGTCCATAACTACATTCCAGCCATTCCTGCGCGAAATTTGCAAGAATTCACCAAATCCAAACCTGCACTTATTCGTGGCACACCAATAAGAAGGCAATCCACAACTCATTTTTGGTTTATTGTTCATAAAATACGAGTATTTCTATTTGACGAGAGCTGGCATGTCGATTCATACCGCAGTTCCAAGAACAGCCGCTTCTGCTGCCCTGTGGGCAACATTCCCACTTGGAATAGACCCATGTTTCCTCGGTTCAAAACTTTGTCTTCCGTCACTGATGACGAAGATGTGACCAGGTGGGCAGCAACCCATTTTTGGCGACATTATCCACTTTAAGTACGCCTTCATTTTATACATAAAATAAATTTATGAATTAATAATGTTTCGCCAATGCGTACGTTTCACAGACATCAGGCTATAAATGATTCGTTCAACGTCCCAGTAATTCTGGCCTACGTAAAATTCCAGTGAACTTTTCCGCAGAGCAATACACGAGTGACCAAGCATATTCCATCTCGTAGAGCCATTCTACCGCTGAAATAGGCTCAAACTTTCACACGACACGTAATTCACTCTACCGCAACAGAAAATCCAAACTTTTAAATGTGTTTCTATTCCTTTACTTTTTGTCAGGCTTGCGAAACAGTTACATCACTGGATTTTCCTCTTTGGTAACTAGTTTTCCATAGCGCAAAGACAATATGACTCCCTTCTGAAAAGAGAAAAATGAAAAGGAAAGTTGGCCCGACTATCTCGAAAACATACTTGTCTTTGGTTTACTCACACACTGTGTGGATGAAATACATCATGATACCTACAACGTATGAAAAGATATTTAACAAAATTACACCAGATTCAGACAGCTGTGCCTGATTCATAAGCCTTTATTTTTCACACTGAATATGCATCAGATCAAAATCTATTTTCAACAGTCGCGACAAAATAAAAACATGATAACCTCGCATAGAAAATACGTGCTTTTTCTAGCCACACATTAAGGAGAAGTTCCGTAGTCTTCACCATAACATACACATGGGAAAATGAATTGCAGGCAAGACAATATTGCCGCAAAGCTTGAACAAAAACAAAATTCATACACCACATCATACGAACAACTCACGAATACAAATGTAACGATTGTGTATACAGAGTAAACAACTGTCCCGTTGGTACGAGACTATGAAGTCAGCAGGCTAATGTAGGTTCTCTCTCTCTCTCTCTCTCTCTCTCTCTCTCTCTCTCTCTCCAGTCTTCCGGCTAGTTTGACACAAAGCACTCCTATCCTCTGCATCCTCTTCATCTCAGTGGAGCATTTGTACCTTAAATTTCTCCATATTTAATTTTTGCTCCTTAAAACTCACTTAAATGCCACGGAAGTTATTCCCCGACGTCTTAACACGTGTCCTATCATATTTGACCTTCTCCTTCTCAATGTTTTCCACATGTACCTCTCCTGACTCTACGGAGAACCTCCTAATTTCCTATCAGTCCGCCTAATTTTCAACATCCTCCTACAGCACCACATCTTAAATGCGGCTGAAGATGATGAGATTGTGTCACTGAAAACGTGTTTACCAGCTGCAAAGCATAGATCCTACGAGGAGCAGTTTGACGTGAGAACATTCAGCGTCCTTGAGCGTCACAGGCGCCAGCTTAACTTTCCTTGAGGTGGTGTGACGCACCACATCTCAGACGCGCTTCCGGTACCCATGCTCAGAATCGCCACACTAGAGTGTGCTGTGTCGTCGTCCAGAGTATAACCGCCCCGTTTTGTTGTTTAATAGCTCTCTGGGCTATCGGACAAATCAGACAAGAGTTGGCGATTACAACCATATAAACAGCCGGTTTTTGCATTCTAACGTGATCCTGAAACCGACCTACGCACTGCTTCCTAAGCTCATGGTGATCTGTATTTAACGATATTTTGAAATGATAGAAGTCACTCTACGAAATAACAGTTTATTAATTCTTGAGACAAGTAAGTGGTCCCCAGTCCATCTCATACGTAAGTTAACAGCACTCACATCGTCTAGCCACGACGTAAAATTTCACTTGAAAATTACACTCTAAACGGTAAATTGATTCGCTGGCTCTCAGTATATCTTCTTTCAATATAATATAATATCAAAGATCACCCTGTCATTGGTGAAACACGCACGTGGCATTAATGGTGGCAACACACTAATATTAAGTAATGTTTCTTCTACTTGTAACTTCAGAGTCCTTGCAAATATGTTAATAAAAACTTCTTCCAACATTATAAAATTACTTTCTCCGTTCACTGAACACCTCGGGATCTCAGCCCTGCGGATATTTCTTCAAATTAGCTTAAGGGGGGCCGGCCGGAGTGGCCGTGCGGTTCTAGGCGCTACAGTCTGGAGCCGAGCGACCGCTACGGTCGCAGGTTCGAATCCTGCCTCGGGCATGGATGTGTCTGATGTCCTTAGGTTAGTTAGGTTTAATTAGTTCTAAGTTCTAGGCGACTGATGACCTCAGAAGTTAAGGCGCATAGTGCTCAGAGCCATTTGAACCATTTTTTTTTAGCTTAAGGGGAGCTGGAACGATCCATCTCCTCCATGTTAATTTTAGCAAATAGAAGGAACATTATTTCTAAAACCATTAAACATATTGCTCTGAAATTTGGACTGCATATTCAGTGAATATTTCTCTATAAAGTTATACTGCCATGTTAAGAAATACTCATCGGTTTTTGTTTTACATTTTTTTAAACAGATGCTTATTTTTTTCTCTAAAATTTTGCACTTTGTCTTCTATAACTCTTGAAGTATACAATATTTTTTTACAATTTGTTATAAAAATGAAGGAAAAGAAGTAAACAATATTGTGTATAAATTTCATTAATATACTGTTAGCAGCTTTTGAGAAAATGTTCCTCGAAGATGAAAATTTTAAAATTACTGGAAATGGCTTCCAAATCTCTGAATATGGGCTTAATTACATCAATTACAGCATTTGGCAAACTGTTTTTATGAGCATATTCCTTTCCTGATTGGTACTTACACCATGTGTCATCACCTGTGGGGCACAGTGCATGTTGTGGGTGCTCATTTGTTGATGCAATATGAAAAAATAATGCCCATACTACTCTCCTCATATGCTCAATGCTTCTTGTATTTTGCCTAATTGCACACCCATAATACCTTTGCAATCTATCAATTACTTCATCTGTCAATTTTGCTCTTCCCCCAAGTTTCTGGGATCCTAATGTCTGCTTTAGTTTGCGCAAGCGAGCTCCCATGCGCTTCTGCACATGTCCAATACACTCCTGTTTTTTAATGTGAATTTCATTGCATAATGTTTGACTACAGCTTTATATCCCTTAGAATCACCATCTCCTAGATAGTTAGCGTACCACTCCTGTGACCTGGAAAAAATTGCTTTCACACCCTCTACTTCCATCGCTCCACTTGTGCCGTGAAAGTTTGCTTCACAACTTTCACTATGTTCGTCCTTGGTATTGCCCTTACATCTACAATGTTTTGAGAGAATAGCAACATCAATTACTCTGCAACTATCTCCACTGGTAACTGTCACAATTCCATTTAGAGATTTATGACCTCTATGTTGCCATGATCCATCTAAAGCAACAGTTAAATCTCTACAATTCCCATTATCTGTCACAGCTTCTTCAACTGCTTTCTTCATTGTTGCTTTAGCAATATCTTCAGCAAAAGATCCCACCAATTCATTATAAAATCCAAACTTGGTTGGTGGTTTTGGCGAGTTCATAATTCCACATAACATTGTCCCTGAGAACTGCCCTTGCCAATGCAACGCAAGCCTAACATTTATATCATACACCTGTTTTCCACTATTACCACTACGAGGAATACTGTTAGAATTAGAAAACCAAACTTCTGCAGCACATTTGTTACACTTCACTAACATTTTACATGCGAAACCAATGTGTGAAGTTATTTTCAATTCCAGACCTCTTTCTTTGCAAACTTGGCATAATACATTATGTTTGAAAATATTAGAGAGCAAGGAAATGTTAATTATTTCATTCACATCATTACTGTCACTTTCATAGTTTTCAAATTTTTCTTTGCTGTCACAAAGTTTCTTGCTGGAAGAAGTTCTATCACATTCATTTGGAGTAGTCGGTGAAGCAGTCTGAGCAGCATCTCCATTGAAAACAACAAAAGATTTCTTCTTCCACTCGTTGCGTCTTTTCTTAAACACTCCATTACTGAAACGGGGCATATTGATATACACAAACCACATACATAAAACAGGTGCGAGCAATATTCGTCGAATACGCAAAAACAACACAAAGCAAACTTCACAAGGCAACACATACGGTATAGCGTTTATGTTTACCGATATGAACAGTCACTTGTCACAGAGATAAAGCCATACAGCGTTGGGAAACAAAACACTGTCTAATTCCGCAAAGATACCCTGCATGCCGCCAGCGAGCGCCGCCGTCATGGGTGACACACCAAGTCGCTACAACCGTTTACGCGGCGCGTCAACTTTGCAGCGATAAAAAACACACTTAGAATTCGCTTAGAAGGGCGAAACTTGATTTGTTTTATTCCAAAAACCCCAAATAATTTTATAATGAAAAAACCAAAACACGTTAATTTTGTCATTTTCATCGTTCCGGCTCCCCTTAAACCGTTCCGACACTGGTGGCGCACCGAACCTCAACATTGGCCGCTCCTCCCGCTTCTGACAAAGTGTGCGCGATTTAATAGGGGACTCCCAGCCTGTTGGCTTCAATCGTTAAGTTCTAAGCTTTCGGGGAGGCCAGCGATATGATATCCACCGGAAGCAGGTGTCTGTAATCGATTATTAAGTAACGGTATCACCAATGGTACTCTTACAAGAGATAGCGTCTTCTACATATAGATTCAATCCTACATGTTGGGTGGTACCTCGTATTATGCTATGTATTTGTGTTTCTTGACGTGCTATTCCCGGATGCCTCTGTGCATGCTTTTAATAGTCTGATCCCTACTCTTATGTTACACAGTTACAATATAATGGAAACGTAGGTCGAGTGAAGAATAAATGGAGATTCCGCCCTTCAAAACACCCTTGCAAATTTCTGAGCAGGTTTTTCGTGAGATATGAGACGCTCCTCAGGGCTAGAGATAGACATACAGACATCAAAACAAGTTTTGCATCACATCGATTCCGAGAGTTCCGGAAACTGCACAGAAAATTGTAATAGAGATCAACATAAACACATTGCATGTTGTACCACCATACAGCGACACCTTCAGAGGTGGTGATCGAGTTTGCTGTACACACCGGTACCTCTAATACCCAGTAGCACGTCCTCTTGCATTGATGCATGCCTGTATTCGTCGTGGCACACTATCCACAAGTTCATCAAGCACTATTGATCCAGATTGTCCCACTCCTCAACGGCGATTCGGCGTAGATTGGTGGGTCACATCGTCCATAAACAGCCCTTTTCAATCTATCCCAGGCATGTTCGATAGGGTTCATGTCTGGAGAACATGCTGGGCACTGTAACCGAGTGATGTCGTTATCCTGAAAGAAGTCATTCACAAGATGTGCACGGTGGGAGCGCGAATTGTCGTCCATGAAGACGAATGCCTCGCCTATATGCTGCCAATATGGTTACACTATCGGTCGCAGGATGGCATTCACGTATCGTACAGCCGTTACGGCGCCTTCTATGACCACCAGTGGCGTACGTCGGCCCCACATAATGCCACCCCAAAACAGTAGGGAGCCTCCACCTTGCTGCACTCGCTGGACAGTGTGTCTAAGGCGTTCAGTCTGACCGGGTTGCCTGCAAACACGTCTCCGACTACTGTCTGGTTGAAGGCATATGCGACACTCATCGGTGAAGAGAAAGTGATGCTAAACCTGAGCGGTCCTTTCCGTATGTTGTTCGGCCCATCTGTACCGCGCTGCATGGTGTCGTGGTTGCAAAGATGGACCTCGCCATTGACGTCGGAAGTGAAGTTGCGTATGAAGCAGCCTATTGCGCACATTTTGAGCCGTAACACGACGTCCTGTGGCTGCACGAAAAGCATTATTCAACACGGTGGCGTTGCTTTCAGGGTTCCTCCGAGCCATAATCCTTAGGTAGCGGTCATCCACTGCTATAGTAGTCCCTGGGCGTCCTGAGCGAGGCATGTCATCGACCCTGTCTCACTGTATCTCCTCCACGTCCGAGCAACGTTGCTTTGGTTCACTCCGAGACGCCTGGAGACGTCCCTTGTTGAGAGCAATTCCTGGCACAAAGTAACAATGCGGACGCGAGCGAACCGCGTTATTGACAGTGTGTGACGTGTGACACGCGGCCCACCACTGCTCGCCTGTGTTTGTGCTGTCTCTGCCTAGAGCGCAGCACAGGAGCGCGCTTTCGCCGAGTCAATTCAGTGGTCGCCCCACACACACACACACACACACCCGCAACGTCTGGCAGGTGTCTGGGCTGAGGTAGTATCTGGTGTCGACGCCCCGGCAACCGACAGGAACTTTCTCTCACCGCCGCCGAACGGTCCAAGCGGGGGCTACTGCCTCTGAGCCAGTCAACAACTGTCTTCAGTGTCCTTGCGTCAGGGGTCAGAAAGTACTTTGGACAAGTATTCTGTGTAACACACATATAAAACAGGAAGCAGTTGCACATAACGATTCATTTTAGAAGGACCGAAAAGGACTAAGAGCTGATGGTAATTTGTTCCTTCGTCAGTTAGCGGTTTACTTAAAATGCCTATTCCGTTCCCGTCTTTTCCGTCGTCTTCCAGCATCTCTTTGTCCTTTATGTCTCTATTCATGTTTGAGCTCGTACGCTCTGTCGGTACGATCTTCCCGTTTATTCCTACGTACTTTCTGCTATTTCGTTCCTGTTTCAATCATATCTTTTTACTCGATTTCTGCCTCTGTTTTAATCAGTTTTCTGACTGGTTTCGTGCTGCTCGCCACGGTTTCCCTCCTCGAAGCATCGGCCACGTAAATAGGTAATTCCAATTTAACTTCCAGTTTTTCCAATAATTTTTCATTCGATCAGAGTACTGTTGTTTCCGAGGAGGGGGGGGGGGGGGGAGGGGGGCGGGGTAGAGACGCGTATTTACAAGCTGCGGCCGACAGTAGCAAATCGGGCATGGTTCGTGAGTCCATATGTGGACGATGATGATGATGTTTGGTTTGTGGGGCGCTCAACTGCTAGGTCACCAGCGCCTGACAAAGTCCGAATTTTTACACCGTCCAATTTTTTACACAGTCCAATCTAGCCACTGTCACGAATGATGATGATGAAATGATGATGACAACACAAACACCCAGTCCCGGAGCAAAGAAAATCTCCAACCCGGTCGGGAATCGAACCCGGGACCCCGTGATCCAGAGGCAGCAACCAATGCTAGCCCACTAGCTGCGGGCTCCACATGTAGAACGGGCAACAAAACAAATGGAAGCTGAATGAAGGAAGCGCATAAGGGAAGGATCGTTCAGTAAACACACACAAAAGAAGCAGAAAGACTGACTTTCTCGAACGGAAGTGGGAACGGCTCACAGAAACAACATTCCAGAGTTTACTCCCATTGTCTGCTGCCGTAGTTCTTAAAGCATTTCCTTAACACATGAACTTTTCAAGATTTTCGGAGAAAGGCTTTTAAATTTTTTTTTTTTTTTTCTGGATTGCAGTATGTTGCAACTTGAAAGCCAGAGCAATGTACTTACATTATTATATTAACTTCATTGTTATTATTTTGAAAATCCTGGCATCTCTGGTACATTAAAAGTAAGCACATTACATTTTCCGTATGTGGGGGGGGGGGGGGGGAGGGGGTAGGAAGTAAGAAACGATCAGCGCCCCAGAACCCAACCTTGAAGTCACGCCTAGGCACAATGTAGGAAAGCGTAAAGCGACAACTTGGAAGAAAAGACTCAACCAAAAGAAGTAGTCCAAGGTAACCATGGAAATAATGTGTGCCTTAAAACCAAATTCGTATAAGAATTATGGGAACAAAGGCTCTGCTGCACTTGCCGTCAGTGAAGACTCGTGTAGAATAAAAAGGCAGACAAGGTGGCAGCTTCGCCGCTCCGCAGTCGGAACCTCTCGGTCGCTGTGCATCGTTCTATGCCAACCCCGCTGTGCGTTCAGGTAAGTCGTCTCTAGTCGCGTTCGGCAGCTGATACTATGGGTAGTTTTGATGCTCTATCACCGTTTACTACGATTTCTCCGAATAAAATGATATCACAGTTGGGATGTATTTCCGCAAGGGATATGGCAAATTGCTTTAAACACTGCCTCATATCGATTTACTTTTACTAATGCAACTAATTCTATGAGAAAACTGACTATGTGGGAAACCCCTCAGCGTGACTATATGGAAAAATAAGTTCACCGGAAAAAAAAATTGTCACCGCAGTGCGCGAGCACATACGAATCGTCAGTCCTTTACATATGGCACAGCGACCTAGTCACGTGCTCAGTCGCGCGCACAGCCTCAAAAAAAAAAAAAAAAAAAAAAAAAAAAAAAAAAAAAAAAAAAAAAAAAGTGTGTGTGAAATCTTATGGGACTTAACTGCTAAGGTCATCAGTCCCTAAGCTTACACACTACTTAACCTAAATTATCCTAAGGACAAACACACACACCCATGTCCGAGGGAGGACTCGAACCTCCACCAGGACCAGCCGCACAGTCCATGACTGCAGCGCCTAAGACCGCTCGGCTAATCCCGCGCGGCCCGCACTGCCTCTACGTGAGCATATGGCAGTAGCGATCAGTGAGTCATTGGAAGCAAACACGGGTAAATCTAAGGAAATGGTAGAGTGCCAAAGAATCAGTCGGGTTTAGCCCTGCCCATGGCTATACGGTGTGTGAAGCTATTGGATTCGTTGGTGTTTTACGGCGGACTGTTCACTGTATATGCAAGCAGTGGTGTAACACAAGTGACCACGAAACAGGACGTCAGAAAAGTAGTCGCAAAAAGATCCTGACAGAGGGATCGGAGATGTGCTTCACGGCTTGTGAATCAAAATCGCTTCCGAACCCGACAGGAATTTCTGCAGGCAATAATGAAGTTCCATCCACACCTGTTAGCGAAGGGAACTGCATGCAGTAAACATCTGGAGTCGATCACCTTGCAAGAGATCGTTGCTGACACGGGCACATAAAGCTGCGTGTCTTCAGTAGACTGGAAATCATCGAACGTGGACAGTAGCTGACTGGTGGGAAATAATGTTGATTTTCTGAGGGGGTAAAGGGACTAAATGGCGAGGTCACAAGTCCCGCGATTCAAAATTTACTTGTGAACGGTGGAGGGTCCACTGAAAGTGGGCGGATCCAGTCATAGGGGTCAAACTAAAAAGCGAGGTAGCTAAAAACACGCACAGCAAAAAGCGTAAAAATGTAGGCCATATCTAAAAACTTGGAAACAAACAGAGGGATAAAAGAGCATTCTTTGCACAGGGTACCAGACACAGAAAACACGAAGAGAGGCCCCAACCACAACCGCTCTGTCCCTGCTCCAGGAACATAGCAAAACCCTACAACTGAAAATGAAAACCACTTTCACTTCAACCATTCGTGAATAATCCCTAATATTAAAGACAAGGAACCTGGAAGGCTATACCTAGAAGGCTATACCTAGTACAGAGCGCAAAAAGAAGGGGAAAGTCCAAAACGATAATAGGATACAATCAGCCTGTCTCCACACAAGCGTAAAAATGTAGGCCATATCTAAAAACTTGGAAACAAACAGAGGAATAAAAGAGCATTCTTTGCACAGGGTACCAGACACAGAAAACACGAAGAGAGGCCCCAACCACAACCGCTCTGTCCCTGCTCCAGGAACAAAGCAAAACCCTACAACTGAAAATGAAAACCACTTTCACTTCAACCATTCGTGAATAATCCCTAATATTAAAGACAAGGAACCTGGAAGGCTATACCTAGAAGGCTATACCTAGTACAGAGCGCAAAAAGAAGGGGAAAGTCCAAAACGATAATAGGATACAATCAGCCTGTCTCCACACTCACGTTGTGGTGTGGTTCGTTCCGCAAGTGAAAACAATGAGTGAACCTAGTATGACCGATGCGTTTTCGGCATAAGACAGTGGACTCCTTCCGACAGGAGAGGAAGGAAGAGCACCAAACTGCAGCGGGAAGACATACCCAAAATGCAAGCACCGAAAGCACCTCATGGGAGATGAGATGTACGGCTTCACGTCACATCAGTAATACAAAAGACAGAATAAAGCCGCCAGTATAGGTGCGGTTGTCTTAAGACCCTTCTGCAGACGTCGAACAAAATTAACGCTGTGTCGCTCTAGATTAGCCTGGAGTTTCTCATCAGTTTGCAGGATGAGGTCCCTATTAAAAATCACTCCCTGGACCATGTTCAGAGACTGGTGAGGGATAACAGACACCAGAACGTCGCCGAGGCGATCACAAGCACGAAGGGCTGCAGACTGGGTGGCAGAAGCAGCTTTGATCAACGGGCACCCTGACCGCATCTTACTGACAGACTCCACTTTACTAAAAAAACAATGGCCGTCCTAGTACAGACCAGATAATGGGGAAAGTGTTTCAACCCAAGACCCCCAGATTGACTCTCCACACGAGATGTGTAGCCAGGAAGGGGAAGATGGCAGAGTCATACTGTGGTGTCACCGCCAGACACCACACTTGCTAGGTGGTAGCTTAAATCGGCCGCGGTCCATTTAGTACATGTCGGACCCGCGTATCGCCACTGTGTGATCGCAGACCGGGCGCCACCACAAGGCAGGTCTCGAGATACGGAATAGGACTCGCCCCAGTTGTACGACGACTTTGCTAGCGACTACACTGACGAAGCCTTTCTCTCATTTGCCGAGAGTTAGAATAGCCTTCAGCTAAGTCCATGGCTACGACCTAGCAAGGCGCCATTAACCGTATCTGAAGAGAGTCTTATTTGTATTATCAACAGCGATGTACCACAACGTGGAATAAAGTTAAGTATTTGAGGAGCTGCATACTTTTCTTATTAGAATTCACTACTTATCCTGTTCCAGAATTCACGCCCGTCTGCGTTAGATAGCTTCCATTTAGGCCGCCTCTAACTACAAGGTGTTGGCACATTTACCAACACATCACATACGAAGCAGCATTCAATGATCTGCTACCACTTAAAGAGACAGCTGTTTGCCAACAGCCATATTTTTTCAGTTCGATACGCTTCGTGCACCAAGCATACGCCCTGATACCACACACTCACTCACTCCAGGCAGGGGCTCTCCCCATGGATGCCACCCAGCTACAGAAACGACCATATGGCAGAGCGGTCATTGCGTGTACTTCTGTTGCTCCAGGATGGCAAGCAACCAATCCTTGGCGTGCATGGGAAGAAACCAGCTCAGGTATCAGCACTATGATTCCTGTGTTGTCAGGGGGCTCAGTCAGAAGGGTACATAACAGCCCCACTACATGGACTGACGACACATGCTAGTGACCTAGCAGGGTGTAGTGGGGGGCACAGTGGGGATGGAAGAGGAGAAGAAAGAGGACGAGAGGAATCCACGCCGCCGTAGACGCTAGCGAGAGAGCAGGACGACATAAATAAAAAAGAATGAGAGGGGAAGGAGGGGGCAGCGGGGAAGGTGTCAGGATGGGCAGGTGGAGGGGGGGGGGCACGGTGAAAGAAATGCAGCCTGGGTAGGAAGAATGGGCTCCAATAGCTCAGGGTGCTGTGTGCAGTATGTACAAACTCAGGAAAGAAACGCGAGCCGCATGGGGGGTGGGGGGTGGGGGTGGGGGTGTGGAGCGGAACGTAATGTGATCTGATGAATCATGTTCGTGCCTGTACTCAAATGACACACGTCGTCGAGTGCACTAGAAGCTGTATGAAGCATTTCACATTTCATCCTGGCTGTGTGCGCAAGTCAGATTCAAGCCGGAGGCAGGTCTATCATGTTTTGGGGGAAAGCTCAGTAAGGTTTTAAGGCACAGTGGCTATTAGAAGCCCATTCACACCGACAGAAATCTTGACAAAATTCCAGTTACGATGCTAATTAGAAGAGAGGAGCAATTAAGACATTGGTGAATCGTGCTTGAAGGATTTAGAGCTACAGTTTTTAGAATACCAGCTCAATCTGTCGAGAATTACTTTCAGAAGTATCAGCCACACTGACAAAGACATAAAGAGGGCACTACATCCTACATCATCTTGGGCTTCTTGCGAAAATGACCGGACTAAAGGGAACGTATTCCTCCCATTCGTAAAAACAGCCATGAATCGCGTCAGCAGAATAGCAAGGAGACACGCACGGTATTGACACACTGTGTAAAACAACAAGAAAGGACCGTGAATATTTTAACACTGCGAGACAGCCACACCCGCCGCTTAGCACGTAGCAGTATATAACAGTCGTTCGCGGTTACATAAGCGGTCAAGTGTACACGGAAACTGCAAAAAGAAGCAGAAACACTGGCCACAAGGAACGCAAGAGCAACTGAGGTCTGGGCAACACACACAAACTGGCAGCTGTGACCAGGGAAGCAAATTTGTTCCTCCAATACTAGGGTTTCGTAAGATCCACTCATTACTATACTAACATGTAACAGAGAGCAATACATGTTCAACAGCACAAAAACAACTTCAACAAAAAAGGAGGAGGGGTGAAATTACATGAGCCGTGGGCCACGTGATATACAAAGAAAACGACGCCTACTCTTAGGCTGCACAGCAGATTTGGTGCGACTAGCGGTCTTTTGAAAGCAGGATGAAGCAACGCGCGCTCTATTGCTGCACAGTACAGACGAAAGAGTGTCAGATATGGAAAGCAGATCGACGAATCCTGACACGAGACGCGCGGTAGTTCACGTAAGCGAGCGACTACTAGCCTTAGATAAAAAATCCGTCCTACGAAAAGGATGTAATTGCGGTATCATCTCCAGAAATTTACTTTCGGAGGATATCACTGGCAACACCGAAACGGCCGTTCAGACCCTTCCTTGCGAAAAGGCCAAGGAAGTACGCGCCAAAATCTCCAGAATACAGTGTCGAACACAACAACCAGCTTGCAATCTGAAAAGAGAAGAATTACAAGCTACCTTAACGCCGACATAAACACATTGATACTGCTTGCCAACGACAGAAGTGTGACCCATCTAAAGAAGGCCGAAGATTATGAGCGACAGACACGTTACTCACAACATACGAGGGGCGTTTGAAAAGTCCGTGCGAAGTCTGAGGGATGACTCCACCGGCGCTATCGAGGTCATGTTTAGTTAGTAGCATCTTTGGGAAGAACGCACACCAAGTTTCAGCCATATTGGTCTATTTCTTTGTGTTTGGCATTCGTGTGAATCAAGGAAGTCGAGTGATTGACAAAAAATGGACGAAAAAGAATTTCACGTGGTGATGAAACATTACTTTATGAAAGGCAAAACGCCTCAGGAGACTAAAGAGAAGCTTGATAAACATTACGGTGACTCTGCACCTCCGATTAGAACAGTTTATAAATGGTTTCAATATTTTCGCAGTGGCCATATGAGCACAAGTGATGCTGAACGTTCTGGACGCCCTGTGGAGGTTACGACTCCAGATATCCATGATATGGTGATGGATGATAGAAGAGTTAAGGTGCGTGAGATTGCTAGTGCTGTGGGCATCTCGAATGAACGGGTACATAATATTTTGCGTAAACATTTGGACATGAGAAAGCTATACGCACGATGGGTTCCGTTATTGCTCACGCCTGACCAAAAACGGAATCGTGTGAAGGGTTGCAAGGATGGTTTGCAGCTGTTCAGGAAGAATCCGCATGACTTTAAACGTTGTTTCGTCACTGTGGATGGAACATGGATACATTACTATACTCCTGAGACCAAACAACAATCTAAGTAATGGGTAATCAAGGGAGAATCTGCACCAAAAAAGGCGAAGACCATTCCTTCGCCTGGAAAGGTTATGGTGACTGTCTTTTGGGATTCGCAAGTGATAATCCTCATCGACTATCTGGAAAAGGGTAAAACTGTTACAGGTGCATATTATTCATCGTTATTGGACCGTTTGAAAACCGAGCTGCAAGAAAAGTCCTTTTCCATCACGACAATGCACCAGCACATACCTCAACAGTTGTGGTCGCACAATTGATGGAAATAGGATTCAAATGTTAAAAATGTTCAAATGTGTGTGAAATCTTATGGGACTTAACTGCTAAGGTCGTCAGTCTCTAAGCTTACACACTACTTAACCTAAATTATCCTAAGGACAAACACACACACCCATGCCCGAGGGAGGACTCGAACCTGCGTCGGGATCAGCCGCACAGTCCATGACTGCAGCGCTCTAGACCACACGGCTAATCCCGCGCGGCTGAAACAGGATTCCAACTCATTTCACATCCCCCCTATTCTCCAGACTTGGCTCCCTTGGACTACTATTTGTTCCCCAATTTGAAGAAATGACTGGCGGGACAAAGATTTTTTTCAAACGAGGAGGTGATTGCAGTAACTAATAGCTATTTTGCACATTTGTACAATTCCTATTATTCGGAAGGGATCAACAAGTCAGAACAGCGTTGGACAAAGCGTATAGGTCTAAAAGGAGACTATGTCGAAAAATGAAAAAGGTTTACCCCAAACACGTAAGTAGTTTTTATTTTTACACAGGCTTTTCAAACGCCCCTCGTATAATCAAATACGGAAAGCAAGGCGCGCACCCGGCATAGTGAATAACACCGAGTATGGATAGGTTAATCGAGGCGCCGTCTCTTTCGGCGGACGTACAAACAACCTGTGACATATAAACTGCGGAATACTTCACCCCTCTGCTTCAGCTGCACGTGGGAAAATACCGAGCCACACATAAAAGGCACGCGGCATTTCATTGAGATGTTGAAGACATTAAAACTTGGACCAAACGTCATCCTGGTCACTTTTGATGCTGGTTGTTTGTTTACCGAAGTGGCACTTAGTACCACTCGGTTAGAGTTCCGTGCAAGATACGGCTGAGCTCTGTCATGCACGTCTTACAACGAAGTACTTTACGTGGCATAGAGATTTCTACGAATAGCTAAAAGGCGTCGGCACGGATAGTTCTCTTAATTGTTAGTCTAGTAGTTGCGAATTTCGTCAATGAAGATTTCGAAAGACTGGTACCCTGTAAAGCTAAGGTATGGTACAGTTACATCGACGATACCTTCGTCGTGTGCAGCCATAGTGAGGATCAGCTCGGTGAGTTCGTAAGGCATCTGAACTGTCTCCATGTCAACGTAAAATTTACCATGGAGGTAGAAAAGGATCAGGAGCTACACCTCCTAGACGTGCTGGTGACGAGGAATAGTAAGTCCTAGGCCATAGCGTGTATTCAAAATCTGAACACACCGACTGATTCTTGCACAAACTTCAAAATCGTCATCTAAGCGAGAAAAAATGAGTGATTAACACGCTCGTAACGCGCGAGAGACAAATATGCGGCCCGCAGCACCTCAGACGCTAGTGCAACACCTGGAACGCGATCTTTGCGAGGCGATGGGTACTCTTCCAGTTGCCTATGAAGTGTCGCTAAACGTAACACCCGGTAAAGTGAAACCGCTGGCGAACAAATATTGCCTAAATGCCGCACGTCCCCAGGGAGACAGACAGAATTGGCAGTACACTTCGCAAGAATGGCGAAAAGACTGCTTACAGACCGAGAAAGAAGATGAAAAACTAAACGATGGAGTGGCATCATTGACTGGGAGATCCCCTCTGGGGTTGCTCGGCTGCCTGGTGCAAGCGTTCCCAGATCACTACAACTCGGCGACTTGTGCGTCGATGAAGATGAATGGGACGAGGTGAGGTGAGATGATTAGGACAAAATCTCTGGCCCGGCCGGGAGTCGGAGCAGGATCTCACAATCTAGAATTAGCATCACTGAACACTGTCCCGCGAACTGCAGACACGGTCTGTCTGGAGTTGGCAAACGACGAAAGGGACCCACTCACAGTGTCGGAAATATACCACGTACCGTTTATATGTGGTAAAGTCTGTGTCGGAATGTCTGGTCTATCCACGAATACGAGGATCGTCGAACATAGAACGATATTCCCGGTTGGGGCAGGTGCGAAAATCGCCACAGTGGAGCACATGCTGTATGAGACCGACCATGTGGTGAAATTCGCTGACGTGCAAGTTCTTGCTGTGGGGAAGGGCTGCCATGCCCGTTTGTTTAAGGAAGTCAGAGAAATTCAGAAGCACGAGAATAGTCTTAAACAGGAAGAAGGATTCCCGAGCTGCAGCGAACGACTGTTGCAGGGGGTGAGTGGAGAAACATAGTGGCAGAGACCAGGGAAAGGCTCTCAGGCCTTGGCGCAACAGCTACATGTGACTACATGTGACCTCCGGCACCGGCAATGGAGGCTGACCCTCTGACAACGGCAGCTGCAAGACTAATAAATGGGAAAAGAACTGAAGAGTATAAATATATTTGCAAGATATAGACTGGAAATGTATATGCAACGCACTTGGTGTTAATGATAAAAATGTAATGTATTCTCTAACACAGCCTACAGTTCGGAAGAAAATCATTCCAAAATAATTTAACGAAGTTTTAACTCCTTTTTATTTATGTTCTTTTTACAAGCACTAGTCGACACGTGGAGATCAACTGCTACTATTGGTAGACAGAGGTTCTTTTCCATGCTGCATATCCGCAAACTGAATGAAAATTGATACCATGGTCAGGATTCCAACCCGGGTTTCCTGCTCACTAGGCATATGCGCTGACCACTACACCACCCTGACACAGTGGCTTTGCACAACTGCAAGGATTACCCTAGAGTAGCTGAGTTTAGGAGTAATATCAAGTGGGCTGAGGTATTAATGGGAATTTGGATTTTGGAGGGAAGAGTGCTGGGGTGAGTCTGTGTAGCGGCAGAGTGCGTTCTGCGTCCTCGTGCTCTCAAAAGACAGAGTCGTGAGACGTCTGCTGTGAAGCCTCAGGCCGTGCCACACGTGAGCGACAGAAGCGAGCGACAGCGCGCGACAGCTGCAGGCGACAAAACTCAACCGCAGGTGTAGTTACGGAAGTGTCATACCTGAGCGACATCTGTGTCGCTGCCTGTCTCCCGCTGCAACTGGTGACGTTTGAATTCAAACGTGTTTGAATCTTGACGCGCGACAGAGAGCGACAGCCACATGTCTTCTCGGCAAAGAAGTAGAGCGGACGCGACGGCAGCTATCAATTACTTGACATCAGATTTTGAGAAAACTATTCGGTGAAAAAATCTGATTCTTCCGCATCTTACAGCCTGATATCTTTAAAAGACAAAGGTCTGAATTTATTTTCGTTATTCGTCATAGTTACTGTGCTTCACGAAATTGACTACATGACTGCAAGAAATTTTTAAGAGTTTGCAGAGGTAAAATCACACTGTGTAGACTTTCCATATAGTTCATTTAGAGTCATACATTTTTGCGTATGAAATGTAACCAATATATCTAAATTGTATTTAAAGTTGAGACCGGAATGATATCTCTTTTCATTCTTGAGATATTGGTTGTTATATAAGCGGACGGGTCGCTCTCGGCGCATCCGAACCTTTCCTGCGCTTCGGGAATCAAGTGGTCGTAAAAATCGTCGCATCTCATAAACGGTTCAAGATATCGAAACGTCGATTTTTGGAGATGACAGCACGCAGGAAGGATTATTTTATCGTATAATTAACACTCGATGTGTTTTTGTAAACGTGAGCGCAGAGCGAAAACAAGACTCCCTATAAATTACACCATAAAGCTTTGTCCGAATTTTCATAGCCAAACAAACGGAGAGAAACAGGTAAGCGGATTATCAAAGTGACCAGCGTGAGGTCTAGTTTTGCATGAAAATATTTTTAACTGCTTTATAGTAATCAGGGTAATTAACGAAAACTTAATTAATGAGTTGGGCAAAATTGAAATATTTCACGAAAAGCTGCTGCCAAGCTATGTAAATGAAGTGTCAAAAATTTCATCTGTTCAAGGCCTAGTTATTTTCCACATAATAAGACGCATTGGGGCGGTATTTAAATGTCAAAATGGCTTCCTTCGAATCAAGTACATTAGGAAGGCAAATGAGGAGTCAAAGATCATGCTTTTCGAATAAAACTTGAAAATAAAAAATGAAATCAGTCAAATATTTTATGAAATTATTTGTGTGAAAGAAATAAGTAGATCAGAGAAACTTTCCGTGTGGCTTTGAATGAAGCTTGAAGTCATGAACAGAAAATGTGGTGCACCAAAAGTTTCCCTAATATTTTTTATTTCATACTTTTCGACAAATCATAACACAAAATGTTTGACTTTCTTTTCAAAAATTTTGTATGCTTTACTTTTACAGACTGTTTAGATTCATTGAAATGCTTGTCCTCAACACTGACCGCTGATGAATTATGTTCGCAACATCAAATATCTGCAAAATCTTAAAGCTCAAGTTTTTTGGCAAGACCTTAATAATATAGTGATGCAGTATAAATAGTAAATATAAAACTTAGCATACAGAATTGCAACTGAATCAGTTAAAATATGAGAACAACCCGGAACCGAACCCAATACCTTTCCGAAAGCACGAACTATAACGCTACCACTACACCACAGCTGGCTGCTCTTTACGCCAACGATTTACTTATTTATGTGTGTATTTAGAGTAGTTACTCATGTAGTCAGTCATTCTTTTGCATTTATTGGCTGTTAAAAGTTCTTGATCATGCAAAACACATTCGTATTTAATTTATTGATGAGAAAGTAAAATGCTCCTCTGCTCAATTACGTGTATTCGAAGAATTGGTATGCTGATCTTCGTAGCTGATGGTATTTATAAGATACTCCATGGAGATTCCTCCCTTTGTAAATTTCATGCACAGTATTTCTTTTTGCTTTATTTTCTTAAGTAAACCTAATTTTGTAGCCTTACCCTCCAGCTACAGTTTAGGGGCGCCATTTTATAGAAACAGCTGGTCAGCTCTAAGCTGCCATCTTGTAGCGCGAGACGGTCGCTCGCACGCAGGACACCCGAGCTTTTCACCCGATGCTGCTGCTTGTCGCTGGAGTGTCGCGTATCCAGAAGTCGCTCGCTGTAGTTCTCTTCTATTGCTCACATAGGGCACGGCCTAAGAGTTGGCACCGTTTGCTTTGTGTAGCACTAAGGCCCACGGCTCGTGTAAATACAGTCCTGATCCTTTTCTGTTAAAGTTATTTTTGCGTTGCTAAACATGTATGTGCTGATACATCTTAGTACAGTAATGATTGGACCTTAATGAAACCATAGCATTGGAGAAACGAATTTGGTTACCTGGTCATAGTGCACAATGTGCTACTGCCAGTTTGTGTGTGTTGCTTACATCACAGTCGCTCTTGCATTCCTTATGTGTGAATTCCTAAGGGACCAAACTGGTGAGGTTCTCAGTCCACGTTCCTTATGGCCAGTGCTGATGCTTCTTTTAGTAGTTCCTATGCACACCTGACCGCTAATGTCACCACGAACGATTGTTGTATACTGCCTGGCCTTGGCACAAATTTTCTTCCGTCGCTGCAGTCTGTACATGTACATCATACATGTTTGAGACCTGAAAAAGTCTCTGGAACCATATGGTTTCTGTTCCTTTTCCGTAGCAGAACTTGACGACATGATGGCGATCGATATGCTTTTCGATGCGGCCTCAAGTTCTGTTTGGATAATCACGTGACATTCGAGTCGCGCGATGCGGGTGCAAGTGATACCCGAGAAACTGGAAATAGGCACAACAGACTACATCTCTCCTTAAAATTGGACAATTTCGCGAAACAAACTGCATCAAATGCTCTTTCAATTTGAGTAAATTTTCGATAAGAGTTATCTTACAGTATGTATGGATGTATAAACATTTATGGTGATATTTCGGTGAAGATAACAGTCACAGGTTAAAATAGTGTCCTTGAAAAAATATTTGTTGACACTGATCCGAGAACAATATTTAACTATTTAGGCACTATAAAGATTGATTTTTTTTCCCTTTATTGTGACTTCATTCCCCTGCCCCATACGGGCAGGGGAGGGCTGTCAGCGGCACAATCCGCCGCTCTTCGGCCGAGTGACATGACGACTAAGACAAGAATAAAATGTTACATATATAAGGCGATAAAAAAGGGGAACATAAAACAGAGTAATGGGAGATAATGGACGTAAAAATACACTGACATGGAGAAGTTCATGGGGGGAAAATTAAAAAAGTCATCATAAAGTTAAAAAAAAACGCAATTGGCGATTCTGAAAACACAAAGAAGACACTGATTGCACATGCACAGGTTAAAAGTCGGCCACGCTATTAAAAACACTCCAGAACAACACACTTAAAACCCACTTGGAGAACACACGGTGAAGTATAAAACGGCCAGGTGGGACCTGCCGAGGGAAAGGCCGGGGAGGATGGAAAAGGAGGGGAGGGCAAGGGGCAGCAGGGGAGGCGGTAGGATGAAAAGAGTAGGGGCATCAGTGGGTACGCTAAGAGGCAGGAGACTGGTGGGGCAGGAGAAGAGGGAAGACAAGGCACGAGGGAGTGTAGAGACACTGAAGGGGAGCACAAGAGAGGGAGGGAGAGTAGGAGGGGAAAGTCACTCAGGAGAAGGGAGGGGGAGGAGAGGAAGCCCTGAGGAGGTGGCAGGAAGATGGGGTTAGAGTTGGTGGGAAGGGTAGATGTCAGGGCGAAGCTCATCATCTGGGAGGGGTAGATGGTGGAAGTGGAGGCGCAGGGTGTGGAGATGGTAGGACACAACGGTAAAGGCGCGGCAACGGGCAGGGGGTGGAGAGGAAGGGAGACACCAGGGGGTGAGGGGGATCAAGGCGGCGGACAATAAATAGTGTGCGGATGTGTTCGAGGAAATGGAGAAGGTGGGGGGAAGGGGATGAGGCGTAGAGGATGCGCGTGGAGGACGGAAGACGGATGCGGAAGGAGAAGCGGAGCGCATGGCGTTCGAGGATTTGGAGGGCATATAAAGATTCATCATTGCAAACGAGCATTTGGATTCCTGCTCACATATCAAATATCGGATACAAAAGTTACCAGCTTTTAATCAGCTGGAAAACCAGATGGTAGCATTATCTGAAATAATGAAGAAAATTAACTGAGAAATATGTGATTCCTTTTCTTGCTTATAGTCCCAATAAAAGAAAGAAATTATATTGAAGTAACTGCAACTGCTATCGTGAGAATATGTTATAGGGGCAAGACTTGTCGTGGAGATAGTATAAACAGACGCCACTAGTTCGCGGAACGAGCGAAAGCTCGAGAATTTGAATCGCCATGAGGATCATTTATTCATTAGTTGCTGATCTGACCTGCACCTTATTATTAAAATCCGTAGTAACTTAACGACGTTTTATTTGACGCTGATAAAGTGAGGCATTACGTCGCTATGACGCGTACACGCCGTATCGAAGACGATAGGGGCTGCGTATCGACTTCTGTGATCGTCCAAGCTATTAAACTGCGGTAGGCATTTTTGTAGACGAATTGAAGGAGCAGCTCATTATATCCTCTATTGGTATATTCACTGCAATTTTGGAAGGTACTGATACCTCTGTTTTCTTTGAAAATGTGGATTTGCCAACGTCTTTAAAAAAAAAAATGGGCGGTAAAACTAGATGCCACCGAAACAACGATACAGTGACTCAGATAGTTAACCGGAGTTACGTGGTGACAGAAGTCCTGTGTTCGAAACTACCAAAGGACTAGTTATTTTAAATGCGAAAATTGCCGACAAGTGGCAGCGTGATACGGAATCCACGTCAAACTCGACGCGAGTATGAAAACACATTCACAAATGATTCAGTTATTAAAATTAAAGACTTAAATGCATATCACTGAAGCATAATCTTCATATTATCGACCGGTTACACGTACCACGTCGGTAAAATGCAAACTTTTGTTGATATTACTCATCACATTCCTGAAAGTTTAGGGAATGACTAATGACAGTGTATGTAAGAAAAGTAGTCTGCCCTGACACATGAAACAAAGATGTAGAAGGACATAGTATCTCATAAATCATTTTTCCAGATAGTTTAATATCTTCAGCCCATTATACTCGGAAATAGAATTCTTCAATGAAGTATTCATCATCATTTGGAAAGTGCAATGAAAGTACTCAAACAAATTTTACAACGTGTAGAAATTAAGAGTCAAATTAGTAACCTTAACAAAGATTTGCATTTTACGGATATAAACCACCATTTGCAAATATTGTAAGCTCAGTGCAGTCACTTGAAACAGGTACTTGAGAAAAAAGCTCTTTGGTCACCTACTTTCAGCAAGAATGTTGCACCTATCATGTAGAAAGACAGAAATGAGATGTTAAATATAGCATGTCTCACGGCTTGGAAGTCAGACTTGCACGGGTCTCTCTCCCTGGTGAGATTCAAAATCTCGAAAGTGTGTTTGAAGGTCAGATTCAATAATCCTTATTAACAAACTAACGGCACTGCGAAAATTTCAGACACAATGGTTGGCTAGTAGGGGGAGGGGACCAAAAGCGAGGACATCGGTCCCATCGTATTATGGAAGGATGATGAAGGAAGTTGGCCGTGCCCTTTCGCAGATACCATCCCGGCATTTGCCTGAAGTGATTTAGGGAAATCACGGAAAACCTAAATGAGGACGGCCGGACCCGGGATTGAACCGTCGTCCTTCCGAATGCGAGTCCAGTGTGCTAACCACTGCGCCACCTCGCTCAGTTTCAGACACATTGATGCAACTCGTGGAGATACTTGTAATTGGTTGGCAATATGGAAGATACGATTTACGGTTAGACATTTCAGTCTTTAACCTTAATAACTGAATCATTTCTGAAAGTAAATCCCTACATACGTGGAGTTTAACGTGGATGCCGTACCACGCTACTACCTGGCGGCATTTTCGCAGGAATAAAAAGTAAGTTAGAGCCTCGGAAGTTTCCAACACGGGACTTTTCTAACTACATAACTGCTTTGTAGTGACTGACCCATGTGATATTGAGTCAGTGGTTCCCAAATTTATTATTTACAAAGCGTATTGTGAGCTCTTTCTTTTCCCAAAAGTTGGTTCAATTTTCAAAGAAAATAAAGACATCAACAGCTTCCAGAATTGCAGTGAATGTGCTAAGTGAGGATATAATGAGCTGCTCCTTTAATTCGTCTGCAGAAATGGTTACCGTAGTTAGTGTCTCTAACGATCACAAAGTCGATGCATGGGCTCTGCACTTCGATACTGCGTACACACGACATAATGACGTCACTGTTGGCTTTACCGGAGTGCAATAAGACCTTCGACCATAAATATAATAGACTGGCCCTGACGTCATTTTCGTGGCTCCAACATCTCTGGGCTGAAGTCACGTGAATGTTGGCAAAAGATGGTTGTTTCGTGTTACGCTTATGGCTGTACTCAGCGTTTTGTCGGGGGAAATGGCATTACATTTCGCGTGTAAGTGTTTCTATGATAGTGCAGATGCATTTATTGAAATCTGCTGAAGTGACTTTTATATGTTTTTTACACTTTAAATAGAGTATCACGTAAATTAAAGTGTTGAAAGTGATGCCTGTAAAGTCAGACTCATATTATATTTTGGAAAGTATCTGTGATAATTCGGTTACAGAAGTAAGTATAACAGTTTCTCGTTCCCACTCATAGGTTCCCTAAGGATGGAAACCGAAGGCAGCTTTGGATAGAGGCCCTGAAACGGAAAAACCTTAAGCCATCTGCACATACGCGCCTTTGCTCGAAGCACTTCGAGGAGAAGTGTTTTGATAGGTTAGTTATTATTTACAATGTATATTTGTAATTTATATTTAGTGTCTGTCATTTTTAAACCTGATGTTTTTATAAGGCTAAGACTGGAGGGAATTGGCTAAATAGTGATGCTATCCCGACACTTTTTGATTTTCCGGAGCATATGAAATCGAAGAGGCCTAAGTTACGTAAATCACACCCTAGAAGGCGTTCGTTAGATGATGCCTCGTCTTCTGAAATCTGTGCTTCCAATGCCTGTAAGTCTGAATGTTGTTAGAATGTGTGTGATAACTGCGAGTTAGTAAAATATTGTACTAGAATAGAACTGTAGCACGTTACGTTAAGTGCCATTTCGGATATGCTTCGCCCACAAATTATACCTCAAAACATGCATTTTTTTTTTTTTTTTTTTTTTTTTTACAGTGACGTTACGCGATATGGAAACGAACACCACGAAAAACAAAAGTTTCAGGTATATTGGGTACTGTGAACAAACCCAGGTCAAATGTTCTGACATAACTTTTCGCAAATAAAAAAGTACTTTTTGTTAGAAGCGTTTGGCAGTCAATTGAGAAAGGTGGGGAAAATACGTTACAAACATAGGATGGCATACCGCTGATTTGAAATCCCGCCACGTTTTGCCAACAGTCACGTGGTTTATGTTGGAGCCACAACAGCACTATAACTTCTGCACAGCAAGGCCAGTTTACCAGTGTCTATGGTCGAAGAATAAGACTCAGCCGGCGCTCCACCGCAGACGCCGGATTGTGCGTCAGCTCGGCTCGCCCCACGAAATTAGTCAGGCCCGGCCTCGGTACGCCTCGACACCCGGGTTTCGCAACCGTGGTTCCAGTTTTGGTAGCGGATCGGCGCGGGACGGGACGGGACGGGGAGGGAATACTTGTCTGAGCTGCCGGCGCAGGGGACAACAACCACGCGGTGACGGCAGGAGGGATATCTCAATTCCGAGGCGTCCGTTGGCGGGCCACTGCAACGGCAAAGCGTAGTTATAGTTTCTGAGAAACGTCACAGCCGCCGAGAGCTGCTAATAAATCATTATGTGCTCACAAATGCTTGCCATTTCTTGGTCTCCTGTACATCAAGGGAGGAAATGTAACCGCCTAACTGGCAGTGTTACGCTGTGTGATGGACATGCCCAGAGCAACTCCTAAGTGCAGGGGTTGGACGAAAATATGGAATCACCGTGAGAAATGCACGCTTCAACATATACACGGATGCCAAACAAGCCAGCAGGTGGCACTTTTCTGTTTGATCACGAGCGGCACCTGTGAAATGCCCTCAATACGTTGCAACTGTCACTTATTGTTCGAATAGTGCTCTGTGTAGTTCTGATTACATTACGTCGGGGTTAAGTGAATGTTCAAATTGTTGCTGCTTGCACGGTGGGTGCTTCCGTAACCAAGGTAGCCGAAGTGTTTGTCGTTTCAAGAGGCACTGCATCAAAGATTTATAGCGTGTACAAGGAAAGCGGGGACGCGTCATCCGCCAAGTCACAACACAAAAGAAAGCATGTGTTGATTGATCGTTACAGATGGTCACTGACGAAGAGTGTGACGAAAAATAAGACCACGACACAGCAAAAGTCACTGCAGAACGCCGGCCGCGGTGATCTCGCGGTTCTAGGCGCGCAGTCCGGAACCGTGCGACTGCTACGGTCGCAGATTCGAATCCTGCCTCGGGCATGGATGTGTGTGATGTCCTTAGGTTAGTTAGGTTTAACTAGTTCTAAGTTCTACGGGACTGATGACCACAGCAGTTGAGTCGCATAGTGCTCAGAGCCATTTGAACCATTTGAACCATCACTGCAGAACTGTCAGCACCAGAACGGCACGAAGGGAGCTCGGTAGGCAGGGGATTGCAGGGCAAGAACCTATCAGTGGTGCAAATGACTGTAACGGGAAAACGTGCTGCCAAATCCATAAAACCAGCTGAAAAATGCTCAGGTCGGAACACAAAAAGAAAAATAAGCTCCTCTTTGAAAGACTCTGACGGAAAAGTGGGGAAGATGCTACTTTAATTCCTCATTCCGCCTTACTCACCAAAATTTTTGGCACGCGAACATATTCGCGCTCTTTTCGCACAGGACATTCTAAGCCTTTCTATCCAGTCACTCATTGAAGCATCTCCCTCTCACAGACGCCATCAGTATACATACGACGGTTGGAACTTTAATAGTGGCAACTATTTATTTACAGTTCGTACCAAATAGATACGTGTTTCAAAGTTTTACTGACCTTCAAAGTAGTCATCAGCATTGTGTATAACCCGTTGCCAGCGACGTGGATGTCGTAGGACACTCTTAGCAGTGCCAGTTGTGTTGACAGTTGGAGCGGCGCGGTCTATTGCCCGACGAATTTGTAGCAGTTCTGAAGCGAATGCCGTGAAGTGTTTCCTTCAGTTTAGAAATCGAGTTGAACTTACGAGTGCTTAAGTCAGCGGAGTGCAGTAGCTGGTATAGCGCTTAGCAGCCCTATCAGTCAAACAAACCAGTAACAGCTTGCACTGTACGTGCTTGAGCGTTGTCCTGCAAAATTATGGTCAGGTCCTGCAGAAGGTGTCATCACTTGTGTGTCTATGCTGGTCGTAGGGTGTGTTCCAAAAATGAACAGCACAGAAAAAAAAGCGCGAACACGTTTACAGGCCAAAATTTTTCGAGAGGAAGGCGGAATGAGTACTGAGGTTATCGGTTCCCCACATTACTGTCAGAGCAAAAAAGGAACATGTTCGCCGTTTTGCGCCCTGACAGGAGAATTTTCAGCTGTTTCCCTTCTTTTCCCAGTTATAGCATGGTGTGCTGCTCGTATAAAACGAATTCGGTAGTTCAGTTCCGTATTGACAATTTATTTATAAACTTCGACATATTTACATACTCTGACACATATAAACAAGAAATAAGTACGCGTGATGTTAGGTCAACACAAAATCCTTTCCCATCCGACCAAGTACACTTGACACCAGTTCACATAAGAATGTAGAACGTTTTTAAGTTGTCCCTACAGTACTCCAAAAAAATGCCGCGTTTCATTTGCAAATATAAAGAGTCCCGTAAGACAAAATAATTTTTTGTAATGTGCTGGCGTCGCCAGGTGGCACCATCGAATAATTTCCATGTCAGGTCAGCCTGTACATGTGTGAAGTGCTCATTATACAGTAACGGCGCGTCATGAAGTTTTACGGATGACAAAATGGCGACTAAAAGCACAGTTTGGTGATCTCAGAACTCTTGCAATGTTCCAAAATCCTTGCCATGTGTTCGCTACGTCAGCTGAAACTATATTTATGCCTTAGACCGGACATTACGTGAACATTTTACGTGCACAAGTAACTTCGGACCTCTGGAGCTCGAAAGCGAATAATTTATCGAAAAAGGTTCCAAGGTTCCCCGAAAACAGCATCTTGACAACATATGATAAGAGTTTCGACGATTTGCCATGAATAGAAATTAGATGAGGCCATCCCCACAACTGATACTTTCGGTGCCCAATATTAATGGTTTTTCTGGGTTTTGTCAGAAACCGCACATGAACAAGTGGTGCTTTTATAAGCAGCCTAAAGTCAAGCCTAGATCACATATAACTCAAGGAGTCAACCGATTTCCTGATTTTGCCTGGGCTGCAGGAAGAGTATAATGTTTAAATTTTGTGTAGATTAGCGCGCGGCTTTTTCTAACACAACGTCTTTTATTGATCCGTACACGAACGCGCACGACACCAGTAAGCCCGCATCTCGTGGTCGTGCGGTAGCGTTCTCGCTTCCCACGCCCGGGTTCGATTCCCGGCGGGGTCAGGGATTTTCTCTGCCTCGTGATGACTGGGTGTTGTGTGCTGTCCTTAGGTTAGTTAGGTTTAAGTAGTTCTAAGTTCTAGGGGACTGATGACCATAGATGTTAAGTCCCATAGTGCTCAGAGCCATTTGAATTTTGAACGACACCAGTAATTTTTTGCTATGGTGGCACGAAAAAACGAGTTGATAGTAATCCACTGCCATTGAAACTGTCCCGAAAAGTATCGAATATGTCAAACATTAGTGACTATATAACCTGCTCCTCCATTACTTTTCTGTATTTTTTAATGTAGTTATTTTTCTCTTTTTCCAGGGTATCCAAATAATTTCGCTTATTGTTAACACGTTGAAGTATTTATTATGACAATTTTACGTGCAGGCTCGTAAAACATTACAGTATAAGTTAACGAGTGAAAAAAAATCAAACAGCTCGATAAATGTAGAACGTATCCAGACACACACCACATATTTAAAATATATATGACATATTTTACTTTCCTGCCAAACACACACACACACACACACACACACACACACACACACACACACACACACACACACACACACATACGCACGCGCGCGCGCGCGGTCTTTTCTCTGTTGTACAAAACATCCTTACGGACAAGAGTTAAGATTGAAATATGTCGAGAACATCTGACATTTCAAAGAAACACGATACTGTTTCCTCATGTTATAGGATACCACACGGTAAATATATTCCAGTGTAAAAGAATAAAACTGATTATAATTTATGCAGAAATGTATCAAGAAGGAAAATGCATAATTCCTGCAGAGCCTCGTTTTGGTTTCACGA
The DNA here is from genome assembly GCF_023864345.2 of Schistocerca serialis cubense. Classification (NCBI taxonomy): domain Eukaryota; kingdom Metazoa; phylum Arthropoda; class Insecta; order Orthoptera; family Acrididae; genus Schistocerca; species Schistocerca serialis. Next base: position 495,234,327 of record NC_064646.1, read on the forward strand.
CTGTCAGAAGAAGATGACATATTGCAAGCTGTGGATTTTCATCGCCTTTTGTGTGTGTGAAACCAACATGCAATTCATTATTAAAAATAACTTTGATCAACAATACTACTCATTTTGGACACATCATAATAGGTTTAAAACATTTATTCAAAATACAACCGACATATTACAACACTTCAACCGTTCTCGCATTTCTCTTTGCATCCAGCAGCAGTAACAGTAAATCACCACGGCTATTACGAATAAATAACTGGTAAAAACGCAGGAAATACTTCGAATATTAATGCTTCGAACTCTGCGGAAAGCGTACGCAATCCCAAGCTAAATAACAATCCCAGTGTAACGTTGAGAACATGCGCAGATGCAATGCTCACTCCAGAGACGCTGACAATGAGCTTCGTTCCGACTTTTGCAATGGCTTGCAGCGGCCACTGGAGGAAGACTGTTCTTCACAGACGCTGGTTTTCAGCGAATAAACCACGTTTCATGTGTGTGGAAAGTTGAACCATCATAACGTGCGTGTTTGGGGAACAGAACTTCCACAAGACACTGTGAAACACATTCGTGAGCCAAGAAAGTTAACGTCTGTTGTGCCACGTCCTCTTCAGTCGTTTATGGGCCACACTTTCTCAGGTTCGTGATCGCCTCGACGCCGAACTGCGACAGCTCTGCACTGGACGTGCTTCCCGTCAAGATTGTCCTCTTTTTTCAGTGGTCCCTACGATCACCTGAGCTAACTCCACGAATTATTTCATTAGGAGTTATGTCAATGATCGTGTCTTGCTGCCTCCACTGATCGCCCTGACTCGTTGGGACGCGTCTGGAAAGAGTTTGACTGTGCTGTTGAGGTTTGCCGTGTCACAGTCGGTACCCATACTGAGCACCCGTATAGCGAACTGAAGACTTGCAGAGGTGCTTACCCACTGGTACTCATCTATGTTCTGCATCTATTGCCGTTTCTGCACAATCGTCTTCTGAAAACCCAGAGACATTCGTGAATAACCTTACAAAGGTCGTTAGCATTTTTTGGAGAAGTGACAAATGCAACGCTTATCTTGGGTGTCAAACTGAGAGTGGCGTCCCTCAGTTAGACTGATTTACCGGAGTGCAGGGGATTCATCAGTGTCCGTCAAAAAAACGGTTCTGTCATTTGTCAGTCATGCCGCACATCGATAATAGCGCGTGAGTGGTTCACCGAGGACAGGCCGGCCTCACACGGGACGAGTTTGCTGACGTTGACGTGGAGCTGTACGAGTTTTGTGGCGTCACTGCTGTATCACGTTGAGGAGCCGCTGCCTAGCGTGAAACACAAATTAAGTTTTGCGATATTTCGGTAGCGTGCTACGAAAGATTGAAGCAGTAAGAGGAAGAATGTCTCTACGTCACATGCAGAACTTGCGAGTCGCCGCACTGTATTTGTTCTTTTCCGCTGAAGCCCTTAATTGGTATGTTTTCTATTGTAACTTACACCATATCAATGTTTGCTTTTTCTAAGCTGCAGCGCATTAAGGATATCTCGAGAACTCGTCGTTGTTGGTAGGATTCACTGCAATAAAATGTCGAGAAACGTCGAAGTGGCGAATAAAAAATTTCCACATTTAGTTATTTTCGTCCTGTAACTCGTGTGTCACGGAAGTACGCCGTTTTAGGACAATGATACATTGAAGATTCGTCGCGTGGGATTAGCCGAGCGGTCTCAGGGGCTGCAGTCATGGACTGGGCGGCTTGTCCCGGCGGAGGTTCGAGTCCTCCCTCGGGCATGGGTGGGTGTGTTTGTCCTTAGGATACTTTAGGTTAAGTAGTGTGTAAGCTTAGGGACTGATGACCTTAGCAGTTAAGTACCATAAGATTTCACACACATTTTTTAAACATTGAAGATTCATCAGTAAGGCGTCCTTCTTGATATGTGTTGCGATGATTAAATATCACATAATAACACAGCGTCGATTAAAGGCCTCAGAAGCTCGTAACATAAAATAAAAGACTGTTTATTGTAAAATCTCAGTATAACGAAGTTGATATAGGCTCCGAAATACGAAACTATATGTAGTGGATTCGCGTCTTGCTGCAGCCTTTTTTTTCACACGTCTGCATTTTCTAAAAGATTGTGGGAATTTCTTATTAAAGTACTAGAAATGTTTTTTTGTAATATACGGGTTCTCTGCCTCAGGAATGAGTTTGTCCGATGTTGTGAAATTTTATAAGCTAAAGTCCTTACTGACCGAACATGAAACTTTTCTTTTTATCTTGTAACATGTTCATGGATATAGGTCTAGTTGGTTGTGAATACTGCTTATAAACATAAGTCAGTTACAAAGAGATATATTTATAGGGTGATTCAAAAGGTAGAGCACAAACTGAAAAAAGTGATAGAGGAGTCTAAATACAACAACTTTGGAATAGGAACTTATGGTCTTGGAAGAAATCCTGTGCCAGTGAAAGCTTTGGAACGCCCTGACACGACCCATTTCGTTCAACTGATCTTCCAAGTCTCTGAGATAACTGCAATGGCGTCGGTAGACCACAACGTCTCTGTATCAAGATAAGTATTTCTGGTACAGGGGAATCTAATGCAAATTCAAGTGTTGGGAAGTCTTTCTGAAAGTATTTGTCTGGAATATAGCCTAGTACGGAAGTGAAACGTGGATTAGCTCTTCAGACAAGAAGAGAAGAGAAACTTTTGAAACAGGGTGATACAGAAGAAGAAGATTAGATGGGTAGCTCAATTAACCAATGAGGAGATACTATATCTAACTGTGAGAAAAAAGAAAGGTAAAGGAAGGGATCGGTTGATATGACACACCCTGAGGCATCAGGAAAGCGCCAGTAATCGAGGGAAGTATGGTGGAGTAGAAATCCTACAGACCGAGACTTCACAACAGAAAGCAGGTGCACATGGGTGTAGTTTGCAGCAGTTATGCAGAGGAAGACTGGCGTGGAGAGCTGCATCAAACCAGTCTGGACTGACGACGACAACAACATCATAAACAACAACTCTTCCTTCCCAGCTGGATGCTCCTCCAATATTCCGTTCGCTTTTCCAACTTTTCTTCATTTGTCATAGGCAGATATAATACGTAGTACGTCGTTGTACCGAAAGCTGACCATTTTCTCATTGAAACACCTAGGGGGCTTAAAATAGACGTGATAAATAATGCAGAGTAGTCCGAAATTACGCAGTAATTCACCTTTACTGACTACTTCGTAATTTCGTTACAAGTATTGAACACTTTCTCCTCAGAGCTGACAATGGCGTCTGGCTTCTCCCGAAGTGGACATCAGCTGCCATGCTCGTTTGCTGACAGAACTGAGGCGCCGGCAGCGATCTAACTACTCCGGTGAGCAGAATACGGCAACACGAAAAAGTTGGACGTTTACTGTGTATCCCGAAAGCAATCGCATTAATTTAGGTCGCAACCTTCCGGTGTGTGGCGGACGGTATTTCGGCAACTGCTGTCTTTCCCCTCCCCCCTCCCCTCCCTCTTCCCACTTCCATTGAGGAAGAGTGACTGTCGGCAAAGCTCCGTTAACAGCCCTAACTCGAAGCAAGTCTGATTCCGTCAGAACAGTCGTACGCAGCGTCTGTGGTACATTTCGAGAAAGGAAAAGGAATTCGGCAATCACTAGCAGATCTGCAATGAGATACAGACTGCGTATACGACTCACGGTTAAGTATCTTTTCCTCTTTTGGGCGCTAACTTCTCTAGTTGTCTCATGGATGTAATTTCGTGAGACGAATGTGGGAGGAAGTAAGATTATGTGCGACTCTTCCCGGAACGTAAGCTCTCGAAATTTCAGCCGTAAAGTTCTCCGCGATACACAATGCCCCTCTTGTACTGTCTGCCACTGGAGTTTTTTTGGCATCTTCCCACCACTCTCCCGCCGGGTAAACGATGCCGCGACGAAACGCCCTGCTCTTCGTGGGAACTTCTCTGTCACTTCTATTAAGCCTACTTGCTAAGGGTCCTAGACGGATAAACAGTACTCAAGAATCAGTCGAACAACTGTTTTGAAAGCCTCTTCCTTGGCTGTTAAATTACAGTTGCTTAAGATTCTTCCTACGAAACATGTTTGGTACCTGCTGTTTCTACAGTATGTTTTCTGTTGTCATTCCACTTTAGGTCCCTCCAGGTGCGTACTTTACGGTAGTTATTAACAGTGATTTGTCGCCTATAGCGTAATCCAACAGTAGTCGTTCTCTCCGACTGTTTGTGAGCAGTACGTCACGTTTATATACGATCAGACTCAACTGACACTCCCTGCTCCAGCCGACGATCCTCTACTACAGAGCTTCCCAAACCTGGGGGTAATTAGCCCCTAAGCAGTAAATAATAATTTTCGGACGTGTAAAAACTAAATGAGTCGATTCTCTTTCAAAAGATCATTACTATTAACACAATTTTTAGAGTCATTATATGAGTCATCAATAATTACTTTTTCTCAATTAGTAGCATTAATGCGGTGAAGGTTACAAGTTCCTCATTTAGACACATATCTTGTGCTTTGTCCCGTACATAAAAGTGAGACGTTGTTGTTGTTGTTGTTGTTGTTGTTGTTGTTGTTGTGGTCTTCAGTCCTGAGACTGGTTTGATGCAGCTCTCCATGCAACTCTATCCTGTGCAAGCTTCTTCATCTCCCAGTACCTACTGCAACCTACATCCTTCTGAATCTGCTTAGTGTATTCATCTCTTGGTCTCCCCCTATGATTTTTACCCTCCACGCTGCCCTCCAATATTAAATTGGTGATCCCTTGATGCCTCAGAACATGTCCTACCAACCGATCCCTTCTTCTGGTCAAGTTGTGCCACAAACTTCTCTTCTCCCCAATCCTATTCACTACTTCCTCATTAGTTATGTGATCTACCCATCTAATCTTCAGCATTCTTCTGTAGCACCACATTTCAAAAGCTTCTATTCTCTTCTTGTCCAAACTATTTACCGTCCATGTTTCACTTCCATACATGGCTACACTCCATACAAATACTTTCAGAAATAACTTCCTGACACTTAAATCTATACTCGATGTGAACAAATTTCTCTTCTTCAGAAACGCTTTCCTTGCCATTGCCAGTCTACATTTTATATCCTCTCTACTTCGTCCATCATCAGTTATTTTGCTCCCCAAATAGCAAAACTCCTTTACTATTTTAAGTGTCTCATTTCCTAATCTAATACCCTCAGCATCACCCGACTTAACTCGACTACATTCCATTATCCTCGTTTTGCTTTTGTTGATGTTCATCTTATATCCTCTCTTCAAGACACCATCCAGTCCCTTCAACTGCTCTTCCAAGTCCTTTGCTGTCTCTGCCAGAATTACAATGTCATCGGCGAACCTCAAAGTTTTTATTTCTTCTCCATGGATTTTAATACCTACTCCAAATTTTTCTTTTGTTTCCTTTACGGCTTGCTCAATATAGAGATTGAATAACATCGGGGAGAGGCTACAACCCTGTCTTACTCCCTTCCCAACCACTGCTTTCCTTTCATGTCCCTCAACTCTTATAACTGCCATCTGGTTTCTGTACAAGTTGTAAATAGCCTTTCGCTCCCTGTATTTTACCCCTGCCACCTTTAGAATTTGAAAGAGAGTATTCCAGTCAACATTGTCAAAAGCTTTCTCTAAGTCTACAAATGCTAGAAACGTAGGTTTGCCTTTCCTTAATCTTTCTTCTAAGATAAGTCGTAAGGTCAGTATTGCCTCACGTGTTCCAGTATTTCTACGGAATCCAAACTGATCTTCCCCGAAGTCGGCTTCTACTAGTTTTTCCATTCGTCTGTAAAGAATTCGTGTTAGTACTTTGCAGCTGTGGCTTATTAAACTGATTGTTCGGTAATTTTCGCATCTGTCAACACCTGCTTTCTTTGGGATTGGAATTATTATATTCTTCTTGAAGTCTGAGGGTATTTCGCCTGTTTCATACATCTTGCTCACCAGATGGTAGAGTTTTGTCATGACTGGCTCTCCCAAGGCCGTCAGTAGTTCCAATGGAATGTTGTCTACCCCGGGGGCCTTGTTTCGACTCAGGTCCTTCAGTGCTCTGTCAAACTCTTCACGCAGTATCGTATCTTCCATTTCATCTTCATCTACATCCTCTTCCATTTCCATAATATTGTCCTCAAGTGCATCGCCCTTGTATAGACCCTCTATATACTCCTTCCACCTTTCTGCTTTCCCTTCTTTGCTTAGAACTGGGTTTCCATCTGAGCTCTTGATGTTCATACATGTGGTTCTCTTATCTCCAAAGGTCTCTTTAATTTTCCTGTAGGCAGTATCTATCTTACCCCTAGTGAGATAAGCCTCTACATCCTTACATTTGTCCTCTAGCCATCCCTGCTTAGCCATTTTGCACTTCCTGTCGATCTCATTTTTGAGACGTTTGTATTCCTTTTTGCCTGCTTCATTTACTGCATTTTTATATTTTCTCCTTTCATCAATTAAATTCAATATTTCTTCTGTTACCCAACGATTTCTACTAACCCTCTTCTTTTTACCTACTTGATCCTCTGCTGCCTTCACTACTTCATCCCTCAGAGCTACCCATTCTTCGTCTACTGTATTTCTTTCCCCCATTCCTCTTAATTGTTCCCTTATGCTCTCCCTGAAACTCTGTACCACCTCTGGTTCTTTCAGTTTATCCAGGTCCCATCTCCTTAAATTCCCACCTTTTTGCAGTTTCTTCAGTTTTAATCTACAGGTCATAACCAATAGATTGTGGTCAGAGTCCACATCTGCCCCTGGAAACGTCTTACAATTTAAAACCTGGTTCCTAAATCTCTGTCTTACCATTATATAATCTAACTGATACCTTTTAGTATCTCCAGGGTTCTTCCATGTATATAACCTTCTATGCGTAGAGAGACGTATGCGTAACAAATGAAGAATGTCTCAAGAAAATGTCTTCTCCAAGTTGGAGACAGTATTTGTAGTAATACAGAACTTCTTCATTACTCGCTTCGAAACAGATAAATGAATTAATTGACACCACGACACAGGAGTATCTACGTAAGGGCTACTATAGTGCTGTACACAGTGCTATTATTATTATTACATTGATTAGACACAAAGCATCAACAGCCTAATGTCGTCCAATTTCTGCCAGTTCAGAAGCGAGGAGCGCAGCAATGAAGTGATTTGGGAACAGCATGTATGGAGCACACATCTGAACTTGTTTGATTTTAAATGGGGTTGCAGTGTGCAAGCCAAGCGCGTGCCGCAACGGAGAGCACGGGAAGCTTAGTAACAAGTAGCTCACTGTGGACGCCCACGCCTTTTCATGCCTTTCTCTTTCCCTGGAGCTTCCCACTGACATCTCCATCGCTCTCGTTGTGCCAGGACTTTCGTCTCTTCTCGTGTTGTGTCCATAGCACTGGAGCCTTCTCTCCTGCACTCTTTTGGAGATTTGAGCAGCTTTTACACCTTGGCTATTGCACCCGTTCTTACTTGCTGTCGTGTCTCTTCTTCATACAATAATGCTGTGCTTACGACTGCTTTATATTCCTTCCTCTTGAATTTGACATTTATGTTTTTGTGAGAGACAGTTCCAGAGATACTTTTCCAATTCCTCCATCCAACTTGCACTCTGCAGTCTCCCTCAGAATCCAGAGTTTCTTGCCTCAGATTATCCGGCGTATCTACTTAAATCTAACTAACCTAAGGACATCACACACATCCATGCCCGAGGCAGGATTCGAACCTGCGACCGTAGCGGTCGCGCGATTCCACACTGAAGCGCCTAGAACCGCTCGGCCACATCGGCCGGCCGCTCACTGTGGACAATTAGCTTTCTTTTCTGAGAAGGCATTGTAGATGGCATTTTGGATGGACCACGAATTACTTCTTCATTGATTCTAACACACACACAAACTAAACATTATTCATCTTTCATCATTTTAAAAACAAAATTTTTCCACTAGAGGTCTTTCATTATACAGTTTAGATAGTTACTAAAGCTGATGATAATGTTGCTGAGGAAGAGGGCCAACAGATGGCAGGGGGTACTAGCTGATGTCTAACTGCACAAGAAATTTTGGGAACCACTGCTCTACTAGGTCTTCCCACATTTCGCTACAGTTCTGTAGCGTTGCGTCCTCCTTGCAAACGATAGCTTCGTCCGCTAACAGTTTATTGATTAAAAGTCATCCACTGAATCATTAAAACGAGCTGTGAACAGTAACGGCCCCACAAAAATCCCTCAGGGTACCGCCGAAACTGTCTGTATATTTGGCGACTGTATTTGGCGACAAGACCAAAGCTTTCAGACAGCCTGCCACAAGCGCCGTACCGGCTTTGTCCCAAGGCAATCTGCTTGATGTGTTTGCATACCGGAGTAATGCAAATTGTCTCCAAATTGCTTTCGGCTGCCAAAAAGGAACGCGAGGGAGTACGGGGCGCGCTGTGCACAGTTACAAGGCCGCCGCGGAACCTCGTAAACACAGCCGGCGTTACGCAAAGCGACTCCTCCCTCGGCAAAAGGTGGGATCAAACAACGGACGGCGACGGAAAATATATAACCCTGCGTGGGTGGGTAGTATTTAAAAGGCAACACATTTATTTTGCATGAAAACATTTGAACGCACGCAGCATTGTTAAAAGAAGCGAAGTGTAACAGAGAATGCGTAAGGGCTGTGAATAACGCTGTTCTTGACATAGACGTGGAAGGCGTTGGCGTCGTCTGGTGACCCTGTCAACCTGCCTTCCGCTAGTGTCGCCATGACAGTTCCCGCCCCATGAGACCGCTGCTGCCCCTAGGGGCGTATCGCCAAGCACCATATTTTACGAACTGTAAGATACTACGGAGCTGTAAGATGCACATTAATTTTTAAGCAATTTTTTAAAATAATACTTTAAACATTTTTATAATTAGGTTGGCAAGTCAGACTACAAAAAATTCTTAGTCTATAAAACAGTCCGAACTTTCTTCGTCTTCCTCTTCGTCGTCATAGTTGTCCTCTTCATATATAAGATGATCTTCACTGTCATCGAGAGCGTTACTTATGCCGAACTTCTTGAACGATTTAACAATAATGTCTTCGCTCACTCTAGACCACGACTGTTTTATTCACCGACACACTTGTTTGATTGTAGGTCGTTTTAAAGCCTCCTTCGTCGTGTATTCGTGTTGGGTTTCATTCATCGTCCATTTGTTCCATTCCTCTCTCACGTACACTTTAAATGGTTTATTTATCGAGAAAACAAGAGGTTGCAATTGTGGAGTAGGTTCTCTCAGAATAACAGCAAGTTGTGTATTTCTCTGCCCAGTTTCTCTTTCACAGAATTTTTCAAATGACTACTAAATTGAGCTAGCACAAGAAGAGAACTCTTCTTCAACAAAGCGCCTTTCCTTCTCTCCCACAATCTGTTAATCCATAATTTCATGCCAGCCTCGTCCATACTAACCTTGTCATGTACGTGAACAACACCTGGCGGAATTTCAGAAGGTTTTCGCATTTTTTAAAATGACTACTGGATTAAGTTTAGTACCATCAACACGACATAAAAGAACAACAGTGTAATGCAATGCAGCTTCTCATGTCCACTTGTTTTTTTGGTTACAAGTTTAGAACCTTTGATGACAACAGCTCTTGTTATTCGGCACAACAAATTTCAGAGAGATTTCGTTCATATTCGCTATCTGGCTTAGTTCAACACTGGTAAGGTCCTATGGGACCAAACTGCTGAGGTCATCGGTTCATGGGCTTACACACTACTTAATCTAAAACTAATTCACGCTAAGGACAACACACACACACACACACACACACACACACACACACACACACACACACACACACACACAAACACACACACCCATGTCCGAGGGAGGACTCGAACCTCCGACGGGGGGAGCTGCGCGAACTGTGGTAAGGTGCCTTAGACCACGCGATTTCAACACTGGTTTTCTACCGCGCGGCTTCAACACTGGTTTTCTTTCGATATCGAATCATAAAGCGATGGAAAGACGATATTTTCTCTTCATACAATTGTGTCATTTTCTGAGATATTTTGGTTTTGGTTCGCATATCATGCCCATCTGCACCCCAAAGTCTGTTATGTCCCACTGTAGCGCTAGCTTACGAGAGTGTATTTGAATCATTTTTATATTAATTCTAATGCCATTTCGACGGTATCCTTGCATCCATTTCAATACATCTACTAGTTTTGGCCATTTTGCATTGATTCCTCTATTTGCACATTTACTCTTCCTCATTTTTTTTTCAGTTCTTCTTTACTAGCCAGTCAATCGAGAATTTCTTTCTTCTGTTAATGGAAGGCCGAAATGGCACTCAGTTGCACTGATTCCACGTTCTTCTGCATATGCTATTACTTTCAATCTATACCCCGCATCATATAAATACCTTATACTTTTTTGCATTACGAAACTAGCTACTAACAAAAATATTGTACGTTACCGATAACACAAATTACTTTCAATTCCAGTTCACTGACACCGTAGACTGCAATGACGCATCATAGGCTAGACAGTTTTGTAGATTTGTGATGGCGGGCTGGAGAGAGACAGTGTTAGCAAGCTCGTGAATGCCCGCAACTCATTCTTGTCGCACCGGTACACTGCTGCTGCCAGTAGAATCCAATGTTGCCAGACAGAGGTAGCTTTCTTTTAAGACTCGCAGCAATTTTAAATCAGACACTGCACATTTTTATATTAATTTCGAGTATAAGACTCGTCTGAAATTTTGAGGAAATTTTTCTAAGAAGAAAGTGCGTCTTATAGTCCGTAAAATACAGTAAGGGGATTCCAAAACGTTGCGGTGTTTAGCCACTACCCTAGCGATCAAACACTTCCTTAACTTGTTCTTGCTGATGTGGTCTGACGCAGCTTTCCACGCTAGACTATCCCACGCAACCCTCTTCACCTCTGCATACTTACCGCATCCTATGAGTATCTGATCCTGCGTACTGTACTCATCTCTTGGTCCTCCTCTACAGTCCCTCCATCACGCCCACCCCATCACTCTCACTCTCTCTCTCTCTCTCTCTCTCTCTCTCTCTCTCTCTCTCTCTCTCAAACACACACACACACCTCCTGCAATTACCGGTACCAAACTACGAGTCCAAGATCCCTAACTCGATTTACATCTATAGTACACCTACATACATGCTCCGCAAGCCACCACACGGTGCATGGGAGAGGGTACTTTGTACTGTAAATGGCCGGCCGCGGTGGCCGTGCGGTTCTAGGCGCTCCAGTCCGGAGCCGCGCTGCTGCTACGGTCGCAGGTTCGAATCCTGCCTCGGGCATGGATGTGTGTGATGTCCTTAGGTTAGTTAGGTTTAAGTAGTTCTAAGTTCTAGGGGACTTATGACCACAGCAGTTGAGTCCCATAGTGCTCAGAGCCATTTGAACCATTTTTTGTACTGTAACTAGTCATTCTCCTTCCTGCTTTACTCGCAAATGGAGCGAGGGGAAAAAAAAACGACTGTCCATATGCTTCATACGAGCCCTAATTTCTCTTATCTTGTCTCTGCGGTTTTCACATGAAATGTAAGTTGACGGCAATAGAATACGCACTCAACAGTAAACGCAGGTTCTCTAAATGTTCTCAATACCGTTTCGCAAAAAGAGCGTCGTCGTCCCTCCAGGAATTCCCATTTGAGTTCACGGAGCATTTCAGTTATACTGGCGCGCTGCTCGAGCCTACTGGCAACAAACCTAGTAGGACATTCTGAACTGCTTCGATGTCTTCCTATAATTCGACCTGGTGGAAATGCTAGACACCCAAGCAGGGCTGGAGAACGGGTCTCACTGCACGTGAATTGGTGTATAAATGAGCTACATTTTCCTAGAATTCTCCCAGTAAAACAAAGTCGACCATTCGCGTATCCTACTGCCGAACTTGCGTGCCCGTTCCATTTCATATCGCTTCATATCAAGGTTACCTCACAATGTCAGCAGAAAAGCGATCTCTAAATTGGAATACTGTCATGTTCTTGCTATACAAGTTTATTTGCGCAGATCGCAGTAAATACCAATATAGACAACCAGTTTCGCCAAGTTAAATTGCCATCTTCAGGTCTGAAAAAGTATTAGAAAAGGATTATTACAATCTGATAATCGTTATTCCCTATAAATAAGAAATACACTACGCGGAGGGGCAAACGGTCTATATATGTAGAGGGTATGTAATAAGTGTCTTAGAATTTCTTATTTATGGTTCAAATGGCTCTGAGCACTATGGGACTAAACTTCTAAGGTCATCAGTCCCCTAAAACTTAGAACTACTTAAACCTAACTAACCTAAGGACATCACACACATCCATGCCCTAGGCAGAATTCGAACCTGCGACCGTAGCGGTCTCGCGGTTCCAGACTGTAGCGCCCAGAACCGCACGGCCACCCCGGCCGGCTTTCTTATTTATAACGAATAATCATTATTAGACTGTAACATTTTTTCTAATACTTTTTCAGACCTGAAGATGGCAATGTAATTTGCCGAAACTAGTATTTATATTTATTGTAAGCTGGGCCAATAAACTTTTCTCGCGGATTACATTGTTCACTTTATAACGTTACGCCTAGATATTTCATCGACGTGACTGTATCAGGCAGAACACCACTATGGACTTTTCTTATGGACCAACGCATTTTTAGTAAAGCTGTGCTATGATTTTATTTTCTCCTCAGTTTGATTCTGTTGTGGCTGCGCCCTCTTGTAATGTTTTGTGGTTTCTCGCTGTATACGGAGAGGATGGTATGATAGGTGGGTGGCCGGTTTCGTCTCACTACAACACATAATGCACACGTGGTTAAAATGCACTTTATTACAGGACCCAATTGAGTACTTAAATTCAATGATGTCCAATCTGAAGTTCTGTGGTTAACAGCTATCAAGTAATACGTAGTAATTCTTGGTTGGGTTGGGTTGTTTGTGGGAAGAAACCAAACAGCGAGGTCATCGGTCTCATCAGATTACGGAAGGATAGGAAAGGAAGTCGGCCGTGCCCTTTCAAAGGAACCATCCAGGCATTTTCCTGGAGCGATTTAGGGAAATCACGGAAAACCTAAATCAGGATGGCCGGACGCGGGATTGAACCGTCGACCTCCCGAATGCGAGTCCAGTGTGTACTAATTCTTGAATCTCACAACTACCAGGGTAAGTCAATTATTATCGGCAGTTTAGTTATATTTTTGTTTATATTGGTAGTACTATCGTTTTACGTTGATTACGCATGCTTTGTTTATTTGTTGCTATATATTTGCAATTTTCGAGCTGCTAGGTGTGTTTCGTTATCGCTGCCGTGCTGTTAATCATGGCTGCTCCGCTCTTTATTTGCACCAAAGAAGAGCAACGTTCAGTGATCTGTTTTTTATGGTCGAAATGCGTATCATGGGCCGAAATTCATCGAAGACTTTCGGTATAGTACGGGAACAGTGTTTTGCCACAATGCAGTGTCTACAAATGGATTGAAAAATTCCGAAATGGTCGCACAAGTGTTACGGTCGATGAAGGAGCCGGACGACCGTTTACCGCCATAAATGAAGAAACCATTGAGCGTTCACGTGAAATGATTCTCTTAGACAGACGATTAACTATTGACCAAGTGGCACATCTTCTACAAATTAGTCACTGTTCTGCCTACGAAATCATCCACAACAGACTTCGGTTTCAAGTTTGTGCAAGATGGGTCCCAAAACAACACACACACTTGCGTAAACAAACGCGCTTGGACATCGGCAAAAAACTTTTGGATCGCTATGGTAACGAAGGTGACAACTTCTTAGACAGGTTTATTACTGGTGACGAAACATGGATCCATCATTACGAGCCGGAGAGTAAACGGCGGAGTATGGAATGGAAACATCCAAATTCACTGTGCAAGAAAAAGTTCAAGACCCAACCGACCGCAGGAAAACTGATGCTTACGGATTTTTGGGACGCACAGTGTCCAGTTCTGGAACATTATGGGGAAATGGTTAACAACAGTGTACGTTACAGTGAGATGGTTACTCCCAGGCTAAAGCCTGTAATTCGAAGCAAACGCCGAGGATTTTTGTCAAAAGGTGTGTTGATGCACGACAATGCCCGTCCGTATACTGCTGCCCACACTGCTGAAACGCTCCAGAAACTCGAAGTAGTGGATCATCCTCCATATAGTCCCGATCTTGCCCCTTCTGACCATCACTAGTTTGGTCTATTCAAACAGGCAATAAGGGGCCGTCGATTTGCCTCGGACAAAGGAGTGAAAGAAGCGGTGCGTTCCTGGCTCGGAGCTCAACCGAGAACCTTCTTTTATGAGGGCATCAGGAAGCTTGCACAACGATGGACCAAGTGCGTTTCAACGCAAGGAGACTGTGTCGAAAAATGATGTTCTTGTAAATTTCCTATTTGATTACAATAAAATTTTATAGCTACTTTGCGGATAATACGAGGCCTGTTCAGAAAGTAAACTCCGATTGATTGCCAAATTGAAACCACAGTGAACATCAGAAATGTTTTACTTGTAACAATTAGCTACACCTTTCAGCTACGTCTCTACGTAGTCGCCGTTCTGACTTAGACTTTTGTCTTAGCGTTGTACCAACTTTTCAATAGCCTCATCATAGAAGGCAGCCGCCAGTGCTTTCCGCCAATTCTCCACGCTGGCCTACACCTCGTTGTCTGTGTCAAAATGTTGTCTTCAAAGACAGCGGTTCATGTGACCAGAGATGAATCTCAGGGGGAGACAATTGCGGACTGTATTGTGGGTAATCTCACATTTCCATTTGAAAACGATGCAGGAGCATCTTCATTGACCCTGCAGAATGCGGCTGAGAATTGTCTTGAAGAAGAAACAGCACGACAGTTATGTAATGTTAGCTGCATAGCTTCAGGCGAAATTTCTCACCAGGCCCTCGTACTTGGCGGCAGACACTATTTTCTAGACATCTTTACGCACTCACTGCGAGCTCAGAAATGAGAAGAGCGACGTGATGCTAACTGGGGTTATACTAGAGACACTACCCAACACATCTGTGCAAAGCTTTATCGGATTTTCATAGTCGTTTCCATTTCGCGATCGATCGGAGCTTACTTTCTGAACGCCCCTCGTAATTGATTTACCCTCGTATATTCAATGATTAAATTTCTCTCACGGCTAGCTAAGGTGCGAGGCGAGGACTATCACTGTGGAAGACTAGAGCACAGTGCGACGCACTGAGGTGCAATGCCAACTAAGTCCCCAAGCGAAGTACTGAGGTACTGAGATCGAAAGATTGAGACAACTCGATCGGCGGTGGCAATGCCAACTGAGTCCCCAAGCGACGTACTGAGGTACTGAGATCGAAAGATTGAGACAACTCGACCGGCGGCGGCAGGCTATATGCACGTTGCCCAGAGGGCGTTACCGGCGCGTAGCCTGGGGGCGTGTCTGTCTTCTCTTGACATAGGCGCGCATAGTTCAGCGCCTGCTATACGATGTTTCCTAGTGCCTACCGCTGTACTAGCGAAGGCGTAGGCCAGCGCAGATTCAGTAATTCCTCGTCAGTTACCCGATCTACGAACCTAAACTTAAGCATTCTCCTGTAGTATCACATTTCTAAACGTTCCAATCTCTTTTTGTCTGAATACTTTATTGTCCACGTTACAAATACCATCTTACGGAAACTGGAGCAGATGAGACATTCTTCCTGTCATAAATTTCTTGTCTGTTCCGATTTACTAAGTGCCCTTCACTCTTTGCAACGTTTGTATCCAGTAGATAAAATAGTCCAGACCATCCAGGATGCCCTCCTCCAACTACATCGTCTGGGGAAGGTGCTGGCTTTCTGGTGGATTCCGGGGCATGTCGGCATTGCTGGGAATGAAAGGGCAGATCTCGCAGCCAAGGAGGCGTGTCTCGCCCCACAAGTATCTCAGTGTGCTATCCCCCTGCACGCACTCACCTCGCTGCTGAGCTCACGAGTCATGCGTCGGTGGGAGGATTCAAAAATGGCTCTGAGCACTATGGGACTTAACATCTATGGTCATCAGTCCCTTAGAACTACTTAAACCTAACTAACCTAAGGACATCACACAACACCCAGTCATCACGAGGCAGACAAAATCCCTGACCCCGCCGGGAATCGAACCCGGGAACCCGGGCGTGAGAAGCGAGAACGCTACCGCACGACCACGAGATGCGGGCTAAGAGGCTTCAGTTCGCTGTTAGTTGTGCATGGTGTATTTCAGGCCGTACATTTAGTGGACAAAGATTTGAAATAGTTTGTTTTGGCGAAAGTTAGACGAGGAAATGAGTGCATCCGGAGCTCGGAAGAAAGTGCTTTCAGAACTGCAGAATAGAGTGGTAACGTGAAATTACACTCAGTGTTGGCTACAGTTTAGTAACAAGAGCAATAATTCTACATATTGTGAGATATGTGAAGGTGAAATAAATATGTATTCGCGAGGGAAAATTACTCTCGATACACATGTAGAAACGCAGAAGCGTGTACAATAGGCTGCAAGACAGATAGGGCAGAAAACTTTAACTTCATTTACATTCCAAGACTTAAATGCGAGCAAAGGAAGTTAAGAAAGCGGAAATAAGGGTCTACGCATTTATGGCTCAACACCGTGTATCTTTCAACATCATTGTACATTTTCCTGCATCACTGAAGCCAATGTGCTCTGATTCAGAAACTGTCGAAAAAGTTACATGTAGTAGAGTGAACGCCATTGCTATTGTGGAAAATATTACAGTCGGTGGAAGTAAAGACACGTTACATAATTTGCTTTGCCAAAATAAGTTTTCGGTGACTGTTGATTAATCAATTGATCTCAGCGGTATCAAAATTTGAGCGTTACCACTTGAGTGGACCTACGACAGCTGAGGACTTTTTGATCTCACTCCAGTAACTGAGATTACTGCTGTTAATCTTTACAGCAGTCTGACTGAATGCTTTAGCTTCAGCAGTATACCATGTAAAGAAACATAATGTACTACAGCACACTGTAAATATCGCACTAAAATTATGCCATTTCCCTTCGAATGCAAGCCAGAAGCCGCATTAAAATTACGCTATTTCTTTTCGAAAGCGTGCTAGAATGCCCATGAAATGAACGAAAACATGTTTTGTGGCGCTCTCTCCACGATAGGTGGAACCCAACTGTGCTACGATCGTCTCAGAGAAGGGACGCAGCAGCTGTGTTTTCGAATGCCTGTGTTCTCGTGTGGCGTCAAAATGGCTCTGAGCACTATGGGACTCAACTGCTGTGGTCGTAAGTCCCCTAGAACTTAGAACTACTTAAACCTAACTAACCTAAGGACATCACACACATCCATGCCCGAGGCAGGATTCGAACCTGCGACCGTAGCGGTCGTGCGGTTCCAGACTGTAGCGCCTTTAACCGCTAGGCCACTCCGGCCGGCGGTGTGGCGTCAACCGTACGGGCACTAGGAGTGCCACGTTGCTGACAGCAACAGGTCAGTATAACTTTTTCCTTTGAAACTGCGTGTAGCACGTTGTACGAGTGTAGAGTACAAGGAATTTCTGAGGAGCCACTATTGCAGCGGCGTTGTGCACGACATGTATAATCGTAGTGCATGGACCAGTAACTTGTCTACTCGGGTTGATTCCTGCTCTTACTAACTTTTTTTTCATTTTGTTCTACTTCTCACAATGCTAAACTATTAGTATATTTAATCTGTTCAGTTGTGTTATTGTTGTTGTGGTCTTCAGTCCTGAGACTGGTTTGATGCAGCTCTCCATGCTACTCTATCCTGTGCAAGCTTCTTCATCTCCCAGTACCTAATGCAACCTACATCATTCTGAATCTGCTTAGTGTATTCATCGCTTGGTCTCCCTCTACGATTCTTACCCTCCACGCTGCCCTCCAACACTAAACTGGTGATCCCTTGATGCCTCAGAACATGTCCTACCAACCGATCCCTTCTTCTAGTCAAGTTGTGCCACAAACTCCTCTTCTCCCCAATTCTATTCAGTACATCCTCATTAGTTATGTGATCTACTCATCTAATCTTCAGCATTCTTCTGTAGCACCAAATTTCGAAAGCTATTCTCTTCTTGTCCAAACTATTTATCGTCCATGTTTCACTTCCATACATGCCTACACTCCATACAAATACTTTCAGTAAAGACTTTCTGACACTTAAATCTAACCTCGATGTTAACAAATTTCTCTTCTTCAGAAATGATTTCCTTGCCATTGCCAGTCTATACATTTATATCCACTCTACTTCGACCATCATCAGTTATTTTGCTCCTCAAATAGCAAAACTCTTTTACTACTTTAAGTATCTCATTTCCTAATCCAATTCCTCAGCATCACTCGACTTAGTTCGACTACATTCCATTATCCCTACATTCTATCATCCTCGTTCTGCTTTTGTTGATGTTCATCTTATATCCTCCTTTCAAGACACTGTCCATTCCGTTCAACTGCTCTTCCAAGTCCTTTGCTCTGTCTGACAGAATTACAATGTCATCTGCGCACCTCAAAGTTTTAATTTCTTCTCCACGGATCTTAATACCTACTCCCAATTTTTCTTTTGTTTCCTTTACTGCTTGCTCAATATACAGATTGCATAACATCGGGGAGAGGCTACAACCCTGTCTCACTTCCTTCCTAACTATTGCTTCCCTTTCATGTCCCTCAACTCTCATAATTGCCATCTGGTTTCTGTATAAGTTGTAAATAGCCTTTCGCTCCCTGTATTTTACCCCTGCCACCTTCAGAATTTAAAAGAAAGTGATGTGTTGGTAAATGTGCCAACACCTTGTAGATATAGGAGGCCGAAATGGAAGCTATCTAACGCAGACGGGCGTGAATTCTGGAACAGGATAAGTATTGAATGCTAATAAGGAAAGTATGCAGCTCCTCAAATACTTAACTTTATTCCATGTTGTGGTACATCGCTGTTGATAATACAAATAAGACTCTCTTCAGATACGGTTAATGGCGCCTTGCTAGGTCGTAGCCATGGACTTAGCTGAAGGCTATTCTAACTGTCTCTCGGCAAATGAGAGAAGGGCTTCGTCTGTGTAGTCGCTAGCAAAGTCGACGTACAACTGGGGCGAGTGCTATATCGTATCTCCAGACCTGCCTTGTGGTGGCGCTCGGTCTGCGATCACACAGTGGCGACACGCGGGTCCGACATGTACTAAATGGACCGCGGCCGATTTAAGCTACCACCTAGCAAGTGTGGTGTCTGGCGGTGACACCACAGAAAGTATTCCAGTCAACATTGTCAAAAGCTTTCTCTAAATCTACAAATGCTAGGGACATAGGTGTTTCCTTTCCTTAATCTATCTTCTAAGATAAGTCGTAGGGTCACTATTGCCTCACGTGTTCCAATATTTCTACGTAAATCAAACTGATCTTCCCCGAGGTCGGCTCCTACCACTTTTTCCATTCGTCTGTAAAGAATTCGTGTTAGTATTATGCAGCCGTGACTTATTAAACTGACAGTTCGGTAATTTTCACATCTGTCAACACCTGCTTTCTTTGGGATTGGAATTATTATATTATTCTTGAAGTCTGAGGATATTTCGCCTGTCTCATACATCTTGCTCACCAGATGGTAGAGTTTTGTCAGGACCGGCTCTCCCAAGGCTGTCAGTAGTTCTAATGGAATGTTGTCTACTCCCGGGGCATTGTTCCAACTTAGGTCTTTCAGTGCTCTGTCAAACTTTTCACGCAGTATCACATCTCCCATTTCATCTCCACCTACATCCTCTTCCATTTCCATAATATTGTCCTCAAGTATATCGCCCTTGTATAGACCCTCTAGTACTGGGTTTCCATCTGAGCTCTTGATATTCAAACAAGTGATTCTCTTTTCTCCAAGGGTCTCTTTAATTTTCCTGTAGGTGGTATCTATCTCACCCCTATTCAGATAAGCCTCTACATCCTTACATTTGTCCTCTAGCCATTCCTGTTTAGCCATTTTGCTCTTCCTGTCGATCTCATTTTTGAGACGTTTGTATTCCTTTTTGCCTGCTTCATTTACTGCATTTTTATATTTTCTCCTTTCATCAGTTAAATTCAATATTTCTGTTTCCCAAGGATTTCTATTAGCCGTCGTCTTCTTACCTACTCGATCCTCTACTACCGTCACTATTTCATCCCTCAAAACTACCCATTCTTCTTCTACTGTTTTTTTTCCCCCATTCCTGTCAATCGTTCCCTTATGCTCTCCCTGAAAGTCTCTACAACTTCTGGTTTAGTCAGTTTATCCAGGTCCAATCTCCTGAAATTCTCACCCTTTTGCAGTTTCTTCAGTTTTAACCTAAGCTAATAGATTGTGGTCAGGGCCCACATCTGCCCCTCGATATGTCTTACAATGTAAAACCTGGTTCCTAAATCTCTGTCTTACCATTTAATAATCAACCTAAAACCTTCCAGTGTCTCCAGCCTCTTCCATGTATACAACCTTCTTTCATGATTCTTGAACCAAGTGTTAGCTATGATAAAGTCATGCTCTGTGCAAAATTCTACCAGGCGACTTCTTCTTTCATTTGTTACCCCCAATCCATATTCACCTACTATGTTTCCTTCTCTTCCTTTTCCTACTATCGAATTCCAGTCACCCATGACTATTAAATTTCAGTTAAAATACATAAAATTAATAATTCAGTTTAGCTACGATTTCGGAAATTTAATATGAAAGTGTTTTCTGTAGATGGTATGCTAAAGTGGCCCTTTTACGACAGATCTTTGGTTGGTGGAGAAAGTGAAATTTAAAGAGTTAGGTAGGCCAATTTCAAATGTAAATCTAACAACAAAGGGGCATTGGACGACGCTCACCAGCTTGGCTTACGCAAAACTGAAAATTCATAAATACTTTTAAAACATTTTGATCAGCTTCTTAATTGTCCAGAACAAATCCATAAACTCTAATACTCAAACACTTATGAAAATCTAGAAGATTTGTCCCAGCTATCACAGGAATTGAAAAAGTTATTAAAACTTTATAAATCTAGTGGAGAAGACCATTAATTCAGAATTCTTCAAATTGTCTCTAGCAAGAATAGAAAATGAGCTAAAATTAATCACTGATAAAATCTGGAAAACAGAAAAAGTCCCAGTAGAGTGGAAGGTGGCCTTGATAATCCACTACATAAGAAGGCAATAAATAATATGTTAACAACTACAGAGGAATTTCTTTGCTACCAGTTGCATATAACATACCTTCCAAGATTATATTAAACTGAGTAGAAGCAATACTACACTAATTTAAGTAAATATCAAGGTGGTTTTAGGAAGGGCAGATCATGTGAGCAAATATTTAATCTGATGTCCATCATTTGCCACAGATTACTGAATCCAAAAGGTGTTTCTTGGTTTCCAAAAGACCACTGATTCCGTTGACAGAAACTATTTGTAAAATAAAACTGTGTAAGTAGAAGCAGGTTGATGGTCTTTTCAGGTTCCCAGAATATTTAGCCTGAGTGAGCCGTTAGAAAAGTTGAAACGTGCTCTGAAGATTTACGCGCAGAGCATGAGAGATTTATGAGCAAGAACTTACGTAACGGAGTGATAGGTCAGTGGTTCAGAGCGTTGACTCCTGATCTGTCGGATCGGCTTCGATTCCCTCAATATTTTTTCCTTCCTATTTTATCCTCACAATGTCAAACAATGAACTTAAATATACATAAACAGTCCAATTTATATACGTAAAATTAATATAGTCAATTTAGTTACGATTACTGCCTTTGGAAGTCAAAAGGCTATAGGCCACCACATTGTAGGGAATTGGTAAAATTTTGTACGAGCTGCCACTGTAAGGAAAACTAATAAGTTTCGCTGCCGACGTAGCTAGTGTCATGATGGGCAAGCACAACTCCCTGTCTACCATTTTGAAAAGAGATATCCCTTCTTGTCAAAACAGATATCCTTCATTTGTTCATAATGAAATGCATATGCCATTCTTTCCATCTGTGCTCCTCGTATGCTTGTGCAAAACTGCCAAGGATCCCTGAAGCTCTGGTTAGAGATATACAGGGTGTTTCAAAAATAATATACGTACTTAGAATGCATATATTTATTAAACTTTAAGACATACGAATATAAAACTTCACACACATATTTACGAACCTCCCAATTTTAGATTACAGATGTTCAATATGTCCTCCATCGGTGACACGAACAATATCACATCAGTACTCAAATTCCTCCCATACTCGGGCAAGCATGTCCTTCGTCACTGGTTTTATGGCAGTACGTACGGATCCGGTTCGTCAACTCTTCCAGGTTCTGTGGGAGTGGTGGTACATAAACGATGTCTTTAACGAAAACCCAGAGGAAGAAGTCAGAGGGTTTCATTCAGATATTCACGTACTTGACGACTCCAGAGAGGGGGTGCCCCGTCTTGAAAAATGAAGTTGTCTTCGTGGAGGCTCGGAAACAACCAGATTTGTAAGATAGCGAGATACTGCTGACCGTTAACTGTGTTTCCAAAGAAGACAGGGCCGTAAACAGATGATCGGGATATTGCGCAAAACACATTGACTTTGAGCGAATCTCGTACATGTTCAATGGCTGCACGTGGGTTCTGTAGGCCCAAAATTCGAACACTGTGTTTGTTTACCTGACCACTAACATGGAAAGTCGATTCATCAGTGAACACGATGCGTTGGGCGAAAATGTTATCATTTTCAATAGCATCAAGAATCTCGTTACAAAATGCCACACGTTTGCGTTTGTCATCAGGACGCAGAGCTCGTAACAGCTGTAACTTGTACGGCTTCATAACCAACCGTCGTCTCAAAACACGCCAAATTGCTGTTGTAGGCAGTTTTAACTCCCGAGAAAGCAGTTTGAATTCGTGCAACATTTTCTTCAGGAACACGAGGGCGGCCAGTACTCAATTCGGTACCTCAACCTAAAACATCTTTGCACTGTAATCACGGAATTGCACTTGGCAAACTCGATAGCACAAAATGATTTCCGCTGCGGGGTAGCCATTTGAAACATATGACGGTTACCAAGCAAAACAGAAGATAACTGACATCTAGCGGCTATTAATGGACTAGGCTATGCATTAGTTTCTCCAATAGCCGAGACGAGCCGCAGCGATCGATAGTTTGTACAAATTAATATTTTGTAATACGTATACTCTCTTTTAAACACCTTGTATATTCAATTTACTTTCATACTGGCATTAGGCGCATAGTTGTATTACAGGAGTTTCATGACTTTGAGAGGGTCAAGCGGAACTAATTGCTTCATGCAAACCAAACGAAGTGGTTGTCCCTTCAGGCGGTAATTTCTCGAGTGTCATACAAACATGATGCTCTTTTTCTTTTCTTTACGTATGCTGCTTCAGCTGATCGGTTACTAACGTCTGACACCATTCTTAAAAAACTGAAATGCCCTTATAATGAGGTAATTCCTAGAATTCGTTCTCCCGATTTTCAGTCAACTAAATAATCAAATGTAAAGCGAAGAGCCTCAGATACATACATTAAGAGAAAGCTTTCTTCTTCACTGTTCACCTTACCTTACTTAACTGCTACGTCACACCTGACCGCCTGTAGTCCTCAAATTTGGAGAAAATACAGTAGGTACAGAGATCTTCATATCTTCATTCCTCTTAAAGATATGTATTTCGATGGAAAGGTTTCGATATCTCTGGAAACATGAAAGTTTCGAATCAAAAGATCAATGCGGTCAAACTACGTTGCTTAGATTTTTCTATTGAAGCAGACCAGGAAATTTTGCCTCATTTCTTTTTTTCAGATCCTGCAGTTAAATCACTGGAAGTTTGAGTAGCCTCAGTTACCGCATATTGTCGAAGTATTGTGACTAGTAACCAACTTCAACAATTAGATACAGTATGGCATCTGCTCAGGAACATCGGAGTTGCATACAACCCTGCTGTTGGAATGCACGAATTTTGGAAATCTGTGAAGATCAAAATGTACGCGTACTCAAAGCTTGTACCTGCCACATTTTCTTGGTGGTTGCCACGTCTTCCCCGCTCTAGTGCTGCTGCAGGAAGAGTATTTTCGGTAATCGAGCTAATGAAGACAAAAAGTACAAATAACTTATCTACCTAAAAGATTATGTGGGTTATTGGACACACAAAGGCTGGTGAAAAATACCGAGTGTTTTTTCCCTTTGAAATTACAAATTCAATGATAAAGAGACGACTGTGTTTTGTTTGCTGGCTCCTTAGAATAATACACACACTTTTCAATCTTCAATTGGAAAATTCTGTTATGCATGTAAATGGTGTGATTTTTACCTATTTTCTTACGATGTTGCTCTCCTAAGGGTAATAAGCATTATTATGGGCTTCATTGTTAATACTACTGTTTAATTATACAAAGTGATTCAGCTTTCCCTACTGTAATGTTCCCCTGCCTACAATGTTACATCTGCTCTTTATACACCGTGTTTGAGATTTTCATAGTCTCTATACTTCTGGTCAGTTTCAAATTAAATTGGAGACAATGTTGCAGGGAGAGTTGGTTGAAGACAGAGAAAGGGTTACTAGATGTATAGAGAGAGGCAATGTAGAATTTTGCACAGGGTCCCTATCCTGGCCTATAAGTTCAATCAAGGGGAAGCTCCTGTCAATATAAAGGACTGCGTGCTAGAGCTTTGAATCTCCAACTTTATGCCACGAATGCGAGAATACTTTGCGACTTCATCCACATAGGGGGATATGGCAAATCGTAATAAAATCTTACCTAATTTATAATCTGTTTTGGCTAATGAACGTAGTCTCTGCACCTTCTCTCTGCTGATGGCTATTTTGTACACTAACAAACAGTATTTGCGTCATGTGATGTAGGCAGTATAACAGGGTTCACGATATGTCCACCTGTACATGACCCTCGCAAAATAATGGGGGGGGGGGGGGGGGGGGGGGGTTAGCAATGATGATACAGAAATTGAGAAGCATGCTGCAATGTCACTGGCTAATAGCGTCGCGAGCTCGATGCGATGAGATGTTTTGTTGACGTGACAACTCGTTGAGAGTGTTACAAAAATTGGTGGAAAATACGTAAAATTGATAAAAGTATGACAAAAGTGGGAAGTGATGAGAATACTTCCATGCTCGTCTGGGTGTATGATAATCATTTCATTCCTGCACAGACAATTGATAGTGCATGCTATCCGTGCCCTATAGTTTCAAGTCCTGCAGAATGCCCCCTTGTTCCACATGTGGTTATGCACTGTAAGTCATCAAAATGAAAACTGCGGTGTCCAAAGATCTGAAGGTCAGGATGGCTACCACCAAGGATACCGAAGCAGCAGTTTTATACCTGGATGCAACATGCACGACCACTATGAGGAATCAGTGCTCAAGGTCTCTTCAAAAAACGGAACACCAAGGTATCTCCTACCCCATCATTGTGAAAGATGATTTTAAATGTAGAGGTCATCATCTTCGGACGGTTGTTCGGAAACGCCACACAATGCCACAAACACAGTTTCCATATGTTCCGAGGTCTTCGCATTTTTGTCAATAAGAAACACCGCAACTGTGATTTATTTAAGCCATCCAGAGTGTTATGGGAGCTGCATAGTCTAAACCATGCAATGTCCAACTTTCTGTGAGAGCCAATGGATCGAAATATGTTAATGTCGGTTTAGTACCTGACACAGACCTTAAAGTCATGGTGGAAAAACAAAATGTATGGCGGTGTACGAAGCTGTAATCATATACTGCTTGGATGTGTTACAGCAGAAAAACAATGTATCAAACTGCCTATAGAAGAAACCCTCTCTTGTGATTGATAGTCGATGGGATATGGTCCTCCTACAGAAAGGTGACAAAACTTTACACAGGTTTATGCAAATGACTTTGATCACTGGTCACCTGCTCCAATGAATCAATACCTGTGTTTTTAACAGGACCACCACACAAGTCTCCACCAGGTGACATTAGCCAAGTTTTTATAATTCATAGTTTGATTCCCTTGAATGTTATAAAAGTAATGAGGGGTGGTGGTGGTTTGTGTGTGTGTGGGTGGGGGGGGGGGACGGGGGGGAGGGAGGGGAGAGAGAGAGAGAGAGAGAGAGAGAGAGAGAGAGAGAGAGAGAGAGAGAGAGAGGAACTGTTGTATTTCTAATGTATCAATTCTAGCTATATGATAAATGAGATCACACCATGTAGAGAGTCATACTTCTAGACTGTAATTCTATATCAATGAATTATAGGTGTCATGCTTCTGAATTTCTCTGTGCAGTCCATGTATACTCTGCATGATTGTGAATTTCCTCCTGTACGTTAGTGTGCAATTTTTCTTGTTGTGCTAGATCTCTACCTAGTCAGTGACGGGTGGAGGAATAGACAGCCTTTAACTAATGGAATAGTGTTGTTGGTACATGACACGATTTCAAGAAAATTAGCTGGGGTCTATGGCTTGATGGGTGACACCTCTTAGTCGTGGAAATCATGTGGATCCAAAGATGGAAGATTCGTAAGAATACAGCGGGTAAGCAATAATGTGCTGAAAGGGGAGATAGGTGAGCTCTATACCACTTCTTGTAAGTGTTGTGGGCAGCTGTATTACAGCCTCTCTCACATGTTTCATGAAGTGGCAGCAATGAGAAAATTAGGAGATAATATGAAGATTTTTACTGATACACAATCAGCAGCAAAAGTTCCGTCTTTAATTTTCTCAATAAATGAGAGAGAACATCCCTCCGTGAGGTCTGTGTACTTATAAATGGATGGAATGATATCATAATAGATAGACTAAATTTACGTTTACATCTATACGCTTACTTTGCAAGCCGTCGTGTGTTTTATGGCAGTGGGTACTCTGTACCACTACTAGTCATTCCCTTTGCTATTCCACTCGCCAATGGAGTGAGAGATAAAGAGTGTCTATTGCCTCCTTATGAGTGCTAATTATTTGTATCTTCATGGCTTTGTACGAAATGTATGTTGGCCGTGATAGAATCCTCTGAGGTCAGCTTCAAATGTCGGTTCTCAATAGTGTTCCTCGGAAAGAACACCCTCTTTCCTCCAGGGATTTCCATTTGAACCAACTGGCGAGTGTAATCAGACAGCTGGAAAAAAATTAATCACCGTGCAAAGTGACTCACATGATCAGTTTAATTAATTAAACTATCAATTTTATATTAATGATGTGCCACTGGGCAGAGGAAAATTATGCACAGTCATAAGAAGGGCATAGATTCAGTGGGCAATTGATATTCCCAGAGCTGCTGTAGTCAGGAGGAGGTATTCCCGATACTTCGCTCATTATTGAATGTCACCAGATATGTCGCTAGTTTCCTAGGGCGACTCGGCCTGCCATCCGGGTGCATGGCAGAGGTAGCTGGTGACAAAAAAAAAGGACATTTCTGGCTTAAGGCTGTCGCGAGTGACATATACAAAGAACAGTACCGACTGGCCAGCTAGTTGGCTCTTGCCCACAGCCACGGGGACAAGTCCTGGGGGCAGCAATCACAGCGACCTCTCTGGATAGTTGGATAATGAACTAGCCAGTACGCAACTAAAGTGGCGGCAGAAGCGGACGTGTGTATTGGTTGAAAAGATTCAATACGGCTAGTGCTTCAGCTGGACAATTATTCCCCCTCTTGTAAACTGATCGGTTGACAGCTGGGTGGCTGCAGTGATACGCTCTCCGGCCTGTGTGTGTCTGGTATGGCACGTGTGCAGGTGTTGGGAGATGAGTGGGCAGCTGCGGGCGTCACTAACCCGTGGCGGTGGCCTAGGAAAGTTTCTGCAATCTCTGACATCTGGCCATGACAACTACTACTTTGGAATGAAATATGGTTTAAGTGTGTCACATTTAGTGCTTCTCAGTACACTGCAGTGGACTCTGTCTTTCAGCGTAAATGTGGGAGTGGTATTCGTTATTGTTACTATCCTATCATGTGGCTGATCCTTCTTCTTCTTCTTCTTCCTCCTCCTCCTCCTCCTCCTCATTCTTTGTCCTTGAGTAGCTGAGAGAACCAACTTAGGAATTATATAGTGCTTTAAACAAACCAATCGCAACATCAAATTCCTGACTTATCAATACATCGTCTCCGATAGTGGTATTACGAGGACACACATCAGTTCAACCATTCCACAGATTGCTTAAGGACATAGCATGCAACTGAGCTGAAATTTGAAATTCTCAGTTACCTCCAACATAGCAGACTTCCTACCAAGTCACTTAACTGTGCCATTATCCACCAATATGTGGGAAGGGAAAGAAACTCCAGAAGGGTTTGGAAGCTGGGTTGTTGCAGGATCGAATCCCACCAAATTTACCAGTCCAGTCCGAAAATCTACCAATATAATGCAAGGAAAATCTGCCTGCACACAAACGGTAATGATTTAATTAATTAGTCAACCAATCTAATAGAGTGATGGAATATTTACAAGACATCCATTTCACACTTCAGAATTCTTGGTATATATTTTTTCATCAATTTCAGTTGCGGGCGTACTTTGTACCTGTAAGACGCACTGTTAACACAGGGGCATTTAAGATAGTAATAGCTGTCTGCATGACAGTCACCAGTTCGGAATGGCACAGGACCTGGTCGGCTGCATGCTACACTCCTGTAATTTCCCAGCAACAGCGCTTAATGATGTGCGCGCATCCCACTGCAAAGTCCATCCCCTGTTTCGCTTCCTCTGGAGAAATAGGAGGGGGCTGTGCAGATGTGACAGGCAGTTGGTAATCGTGTAGCGCCTACGATTCTCTAGCTCTTCTTACGACACATGTGCCGTTCTTTTGCGCGGTACAGTGATACATATAAATCACGGTACGCATTTCAGTGATTCATGCTGTTTTAGTACATATTATTTATTCGTTATAGTTTTAGTGAACGGGTATATTTTAATGGATTTTCAGTTAATTCCTGCGTAAGTGTGAAGTTGGTTTGCTGAAGCAATACGGAAGAAGTAGCGGGTTCCTCAAAAGCACAAACATATCGTATTATAAATGTGTGCTGGAAAGTCTGTGGAAAGATCCGCTTCGGGAACGTAGTTTTAAGGGGGAAAGTGGCGTGATCCAACAGGGACGGCATATTCTAAATCTTCCACATTTAAATGCAGTAACTGAAAATTATGTCAGACATTTTCAAGAATCTTCGTACTCCTCTTACAAATGGTTATGTGGCTGTAAAGAGACGCAAAAATTGTAGTCTTGTCCATGTGTTTTGTTTTCTTTCGTGTGTTCTGTATAAAAAATGGCGTGAGTGACATGAACAATTTCAATAACAGATACGAAAATTCCAAGGATCTTATTACGTCTATATGAACACTCATTAAATTTGGTAGTACGATAGATTTTTATTTGAACAACGCCTCGATATTAAATGTTCAGAAGCATAACGATCAGCTGAAGAAACCAGACACACTGTGAACTCTTTAAATGATGTCACATGTTTCCCAGCCGCACAAAAACTTCCTTTCAGGGAACACGATGAAACAGAGGTCAGTGATGATCGGAGCAATTATGTTGAACTGTTACACTTAACTGCACAAAAATCACTTGCAGGCTTCAACTGCAGATTTCAAGGTATTTTCTGTGACATTCCATTCCATTCCTGAAGTCATTTCTACAGATATTTCGAAAGAACTAAAATAAACGCCATTTATTGCGGTTATTATGAATAAAACGGTGGATTTTTCGAGCCAGTCCCAGCTTTCAACTGTTTCGCGATATATATTATCTCTGTATGGAAGTGAAACAAGAACGATAAACAATCTACGCAAGAGGAGGATATAAGCTTTTGAAATGTGGTGCGACAGAAGAATGCTGAAGGTCACATAACTAATGAGGAAGTACGTAGTAGAACTGGGGAGAAAAGAAATTTGTGGAACTACGTGACTAGACGAGAGCAGCGGTGATAGGATACATTCTGAGACAGCAAAGAATCACTAATTTAGTACTGGAGGGAAGTGCGGGGGGTACAAATCGTAGAGGAAGACCAAGAAATAAAAACAGTAAGCAAATTCAGAAGGATGTAAGTTCCAGAGGCTTGCACAGAACAGATGGATGATCTAAAACTAATGGCAGCAACAAATCAACAACTCAACCAATTACTAAAGATAACAGAAGTATTCAGCAATGATATAAATATGGCTTTTGGAACAGACAAATGTAATAAAAATAGCATAGTCAAGGGAAAACACACTAAACAAGAAGATTACATACTGGATAACCACAGCGACTGCATAGAAGCGATGGAAAAAACAGATACCTATAAATGTCTAGGATACGGACAAAAAATAGGAATAGATAATACAAATATTAAAGAAGAACTAAAAGAAAAATATAGACAAAGACTAACAAAAATACTGTAAACAGAATTGACAGCAAGAAACAAGACAAAAGCTATAAATACTTGTACTATACCAATATTGACCTACTCATTTGGAGTAGTGAAATGGAGTAACACAGACCTAGAAGCGCTCAATACACTTACACGATCACAATGCCACAAATATAGAATACATCACATACATTCAGCAACAGAAAGATTCACATTAAGCAGAAAGGAAGGAGGAAGGGAATTTATCAACATAAAAAACCTACATTATGGACAGGTAGACAATTTAAGAAAATTCTTTCTAGAACGAGCAGAAACTAGCAAAATACACAAAGCAATCACTCATATAAATACATCGGCTACACCACTGCAATTTCATAACCACTTTTACAACCCTTTAGATCACCTAACATCAACAGACACGAAGAAAGTAAATTGGGAAAAGAAAACACTACATGGCAAGCACCCGTATCATCTAACACAGCCACACACCGATCAAGACGCATCCAACACATGGCTAAGAAAAGGCAATATATACAGTTAGACGGAAGGATTCATGATTGCAATACAGGATCAAACAATAAACACCAGATATTACAGCAAGCATATTATTAAAGATCCCAATACCACAACAGATAAATGCAGACTTTGCAAACAACAAATAGAAACAGTAGATCACATTACAAGCGGATGTACAATACTAGCAAATACAGAATACCCCAGAAGACATGACAATGTAGCAAAAATAATACATCAACAGCTTGCCTTACAACATAAACTTATAAAACAACATGTTCCCACATACAAGTATGCACCACAAAGTGTACTGGAGAATGATGAATTCAAATTATATTGGAACAGAACCATTATAACAGATAAAACAACACCACATAACAAACCTGACATCATACTCACCAATAAAAAGAAGAAATTAACACAACTAATCGAAATATCCATACCCAATACAACAAATATACAAAAGAAAACAGGAGAAAAAATTGAAAAATACATCCAACTGGCTGAGGAAGTCAAGGACACGTGGCATCAGGATAAAGTTGACATTATACCAATTATACTATCAACTACAGGACTCATACCACACAATATCCACCAGTACATCAATGCAATACAGCTACATCCAAACTTATATATAGAACTACAGAAATCTGTAATTATTGATACATGTTCAATTACCCGAAAGTTCCTAAATGCAATATAACACATACCATACAGATAAAAGGAAGTGACGCTTGATCAAGGTCTGCGTCACTTTCTATTTTTAACCAGACTTAACGTCTGAGAAAGTAAAGAAATAATAATAATAACAATTACAGAAACTATACTGTTACTTTTAACAATTTTTAAAAGCAATTAGTGATGAATACCTTACGCCTCGCCACTTAAATACTCATGGGAAACAGGACTGGTCTGAATCATACTTAATAAACAGAATACAAAAAGCGGTCCTGAATAACTCAAAAAAGTTTTAGTGACAAGGGACAAATCACGAAAGGAGACCCGCAAGGCTCAGTTCAGTTATGGGACCAGTTCTATTCCTTAATTGAGCTGTCGAGAATCCTCACGAATTTGTGCAATCACGTCATCAACAAATGTTTAGGCCAGCACTGTTGGTGACTTTAGGGCCTCATGTTCTTTCACTCATGCTGAATGGAGAAACTTAGCATGTTTTCTTAGAGAATACTCTAGCTGTTCTGATAGAACATGTGCCTTTACGAGTGTAACAAAACATATAATGCATGCACGATGGAGCTCCTCCTCACTTCAGTATTAATGTTCGCTGGCTTCTAAACAACAGAAACCCACACTGATACACGGGCAGAGACGACCCAGTTCCTTGGCGTCCACACTGTCCGGACCTAAACCCAAAAGATTTTTATTTGTGGGGGCATTTGAGAGCTCCTGGGTACTGGATGTCGGCGCAAGGTGTAGAGCCCTCGTGCACGTATTATGGAAGCCTGTGAAACTACTGGTATGCAGTTCTCTAGGGATACGACAGCGCTTCAGGGATTCAGTGCGATGGCAGGTTGATGCATGTATCTTTGCGAACGGCAGGCAGTTTAAACATTTCATTTAGGAAAGTGTTTCACACATTGCTGATACACTTTTTTCCTGTGTGTTTCCCATGATTAATGTATTGAAGAGTTGTATAAACTGAGCTCTAACAAACGCGCTTCTGGATCCACGTCCAGATAAAATATTGTCCTCTTCTACGTGTGAGTAATGTTTCCTGAAAGTTTGGCCATACCTTTTCCTGTTGCACCTTATACAGACTACAGATGATAAAATATTTATTCATTTCTACGTAAATAAATGGAATCATATGAATTTTTGTGTGTGTCATTTTTTTCTTCTGTTAGTAGT
Source organism: Schistocerca serialis cubense (assembly GCF_023864345.2). Taxonomy (NCBI): domain Eukaryota; kingdom Metazoa; phylum Arthropoda; class Insecta; order Orthoptera; family Acrididae; genus Schistocerca; species Schistocerca serialis. The sequence continues at coordinate 495,266,910 of NC_064646.1, forward strand.
ACGGAGGGTGAAAAGGAGTGAGAGGAATTTTTCAGAACTCAAACTAATTAAAAATTATCTTAGGTCCTTTATGAATAAAGCAAGACCCTCTAATTTGGCAATCTTGCAAATCGAAAATACTGTAGCTAAAGATATTGACTTTGATGACGCAGTTTCAAAATTTGCAGCAGAAGAAGTTAGAAGGAAGTGATTCTAAGCTACATGTTAAAGTCGCCTATCACGAAGGAGGTCTTTGGTTACGTGAGTATACATTCCGGTTGTTCACAAATTTTTAGATTCAGATAAATTTGAGAGTGTGAAATTAGTAGCATCTGCTATACAACAGTTATGCTTACCAACAAGTTTATGTAATAATAATAAAGATGCATAACTTATCTAAAGAAAGAAAGAATCGTTTTGTGGAATCTTGTTGTTTTGTACATAATTAAGCACAGTTTAGGGCAATAACGAAATAATGTATAAGCTTCCGCAACTCTCAATTCCGCATTTTTCTGTAAGTGGGTGTTTTCATGCTTTTCATTTTTTCGGACAAATGTAAAAGATCCGTAACAGATGTATTAGTTCACGAATTTACTTCCGAGCTAAAAATCAGATATTCTTACGCTGTAGCCTTACAGCGACTTGTGCTAACTGTACACTTTCCTGTTAAGTGTTCGCTTGGAGTCACGCTTATTTGATTTTTTTACCCTCTCAATCAAAGGATCTGTTCTCGAAGGCCCTAGTTTCTTTGCGCTAACTTTTCCTGGCAATTTACTTTTCTGTTCCCAGAATGAGATTTTCACTCTGCAGCGGAGTGTGCGTTGATATGAAATTTCCTGGCAGATTAAAGCTGTGTACCGGACCGAGACTCGAGCTCGGGACTTTTGCCTTTCGCGAGCAAGTGCTCCACCGACTTAACTACCGAAGCACGACTTACGACCCGTTCTCACAGCTTTACTTTTCTGTCAGCATTTAAATCAGATTCAACATATTTCGTATTTACACTGCACACGAAAGCCGATTCCCTCACAGTAAACAACCAACTCAAACACAAAACGCCGTTTTTGGAAATGATTAAATTCAAGTAGTAATGTCTACCAACATGGACTATAGGCTAATGCAAATAAGGCGCTGAGATCCATAAGGGCCTAAAGCACACCACCGTCAGTCCCACATTTAAATGAATATCAGAGAAACCAGTGATCAGCTTTTCGTGAATTTTCGTGTATACAATGTGGGCCTACAGCACAGATAAACCTGACTCACCATAACATCAACAGATTTCAGAAGCATAAATAAATGCTATAATCTCACACTTGTGTTTCTCAGTGCCTCAAACGTATTACTGTATGAGAAAATTCGTAACTTTATATACTATAACTCATTCAGAAACCCACAAAATAAGATTTACTTTCAATAAAAATTTAACATATACTAACGTCCGATCTGATTTTATTACAGGATATAGTGAATGAATTAGCATGTCTGAAGAGTGCACTATCATTTAACAGGATTTATGCCGAGCGAACGGCCACGTGGTCGCACTGACGTAAAGTTCTAGTTGAATGGCAAAGGCTAACAGTGCACATCGTGAACCGCCCACGTTGTTGATCAAATCCGTATGCGTTTGACCCATAAGGCAATTACGTCACGAGAGTTGCGCATGCTCTAAAGCTTAAAAAGTGCACGTGCGACCCCGATGCCAAGTTCTAAGTACTCTGCAGGAGCAATAGCGCAGTAGATTTAAGTGCCGTGTCTTTCAAATTGCATAACCTATGTTACGTTTAACAGCATTTACAGAAAAATAGCCAATAAATCCGCAAGGTGTCGAAAGTTAGGGTGTTCACGTGCTCTTACACAGCAGCCGCCACTGGTCCTAAGTCATTACTAATCAGTTACAGTAAGTTATTTATAAAAATGACTTTACTTATTTCCAGACATAAAAACTGTTTACAAGCTAGCTAACATTATCTTTTGCTTGCTTAAACACTTGTATCGAAAAATGGCTTGCTCTACCCTCCCATAAAAAAATGAAAGGAAAAGATGTTTTTGTGGGTTTTATGGAAGCGGGCGGAGGGGTGGCGAGTTGAAACACCGCACCGTGTGCCTAACTAACTACCTGCCTACGCCAATGGGTGAACCAGCTGTGGCTTCTCTGGAATAAGTGGCACTTTGATTTATGAATTAAACTGATAAGCCAAAAGATTATGACCACTGCCCACTGTGACGTTGGTTGTCGCCTTGTGGCGTTGCGAGCACGTGACGCGACAAGCGAAGCAGACACGAATGGTGGGGGGTGGGGGGGGGGGGGGGGGGAGGAATCACCCTTGCGAAGATGTGGGCCGAAAATGGGGAAATCCATTGCGGTAAGCGAATTTGATAAAGGGCACATTGTTGTTACGTGGGGCCTGTGAACGAATATCTCGAAAACCACGAAGCTCGTCGAATGTTCACTTGCTACTGTCGTGAGCATCTACGGAAAGAGGTAGCAGGGCAGTGAAACTACTACCTCTAGGCGCTAAATAATTGGACGTGCACGACTCTTCACAGAACTTGGGGTTCGGAGGCTTGTCTGTTCTGTAAAGTAGCATAGATGGTGATCCGTGACAGCTCTGCCGAAAAAGCACAATGCTGGTGCATGCACAAGTGCTTCGGAGCATACCGTTTATAGTATATTGCTGAACGTAGAGCTCCGCAGCAGACCACCCCTATGTGTTCACATGTTGACTCAACGACATTGTCAGCAACGTGTGCAGTGGCACGGGACCATATTCGACAGTCGATCAGTGGAAACGTGTCGGCTCTTAGGGTGGATCACATTTTTGCTGCACTACGTCGACGGTCGTCTCTACAAACGTCGCCATCAAGATTAACGGCGGCTCGAAGAGTGCAGCTCGCCACGGAAATAGGCTGGTGGGAGCAGTAATATGCTATCTGAGACATTCTCCTTCTCTTGCATGGCACCTATGGTACAATCGAACCACCTGCATCCCTTCATGCTTGATGTCTTCTCCAACAATGATATCTCTGAGCAGAACCGTGATACAGTGGTTTGAGAGTTATAGTCAGTGCTTTTGAGGGTACTCCGACATGCAGCGAAAAGTAGTTATAACTGAAGCGTGGGATACCACCCGTCTGCTTTTAGCCATGACGTCATCAACATGTCGAACTAAAAAAAATGGTATCGGACTCTTCAGACTTTACAGGTCAAATGAAGCAGGCGATACCTAGATACAGAAGAGAAAGTGGTATCGAACACATAAGTTTACATCACCTCAAATGAAGCATGCGATTTGAGCGTACGCATATCCGTCTAGCACTACCAACGCCCACCATTAGTGGGCGAAGGCACTACAATCTTGTCGAACTGCCTGCCAGCGATTCAGTTCAGATGGTTCAAATAGCTCTGAGCACTATGGGACTCAACTTCTGATGACATTAGTCCCCTAGACCTTAGAACTAGTTAAACCTAACTAACCTAACGACATCACCTACAGCCATGCCCGGGGCAGGATTCGAACCTGCGACCGTAGCGGTCTCGCGGTTCCAGATTGCCAGCGATTCAGTTGTCGAGAACGGTTGCCGCAGCTTCGAAATGCTTGAAACAGTCAATGACATCGCTTTTCCCACTAAAAAACTGCACTGGTATCGTTCGTATTGCAGTTACCAACACGAAAAAATGAAATAAAAAATTTACGTCCGTGAAATAAATCTTTGGCACTTTCCTTTTCAACAACGTAAAAAAATTACTTTGTCGACGAAAAAATTTAGTGGTACGCATCCCCCAACGTTCCCCCAGAAAAACAGCACTGGTTGTAGTTAACTCACGTTGATGTCTCGTCGACGAAACTGGCCTGATATAAATGCTATCGAACCCATCTGGGTTGCCATCGGTGCCATTACTGCTTATTCACATCAGTGGCCCGTTATTTACGCGAATTACATAAATAGTGCGTAGACACACAATGCCACGTACCTCCAAAAATCTACCAACAAACTGTCTGATCCTTGATACTCAGAATAAGTCATGTATTTCGTTCCAAGGACGGACAGGTGATCATAATGTTTTGGCTCACCAATGTATATCTGGGTGAATGATAAGGACGTAGTCGTGTTCTGTCGTTTGGAGAGTAAAGTCAATGGACATCGCCTTATTGCAGAGGATATTGTGGTCGCCAGTTATTACTTTCGTACGGCAGTTAATTGCAGGCACGACGCTGACATAAGGCACAAGGTCTCATCATTTGCCCCGCGTGACCTGCTCGTAAGTTGTCTGCTCGACTGTCATCAAATTAAATGTGCTGTAGGAGGAGGACTTAACATGTTGCTTAGGTGATAAGCGGAGGCAGAATAAAAGGAACATTAAACACTGTCTCAGTTGATGACTTAAGAACTGCAACACGTGCATCGTGTCACACAGCTGTAGCACCCCAATTCTCACGTCACAGAATTTGACACGTAGGCGGCTGACCGGGACTATGCGCTGCAGCGCGGGTTGCGGCGGGGCGTGTTCCGATCTGGGAGCCTGCCCAGCGCCCAGATTTAGAAACAAACACGGGTCCAGTCAAGAGCCGGCAAACCGCTCCCACACCCCGACCGCTCTGTCTGTTTGCTCAGGTGCCAAAGTATGTTAAACCAACCACGTCTTTTTAAAGCCGTTACAGTGATTGTCTGCTGCAAACAACTAGTTCGGAAAATATAGCGTGTCCATAATTAAAGGTACGTCCACACGATGCCTCATTCCTCGTGCGCAGTCGCAGACGCACGGGAATAAAAGGTATGCACAGAAATTTGTGGAAATAACGCATGTACGCATGGGCGTTCTCGCGTTGCCTCATTACGCGAGCAGTACGCTATGTATCCTCTTTCCTCTTCTTTGCTTCAGAGCTTGTGCTTGTCCTTTTTTGTGATGAAAAGGAAACAGAAAAACAAAACCCAAAAGCGACCGTGGGTAGAAAACTATCTCAGTAACAGAGGGACGAGAAATACAAAGTGACGACAACGTTTCATTTTCAAGTCATAGCGAGATTTTTTGCTTGCGGAACTGCAGCGATAAGGCTGGCAATACCATTTCGTTAGCTAACAAGCGGCAACTTACGTAGGCTCACCAATCTGAATTATCTGTTTCGCATTTCAAAAACAAACCATTTTAGTGATTATTCCTGAAAGCTGAAAAATGCTTAAGCGAGGTTCTTAATCTTTACGTGAAGGTTAGTTAACTTTCAATGCATCATGTGTATTTTATTTTATAAAAAATGTTTACACAACTTTAATCATAAACGATTATATATCGTGTAGATTAACATCCTCAGACTCGACAAATTTGGGAAATTCATGGACGCTATAATCCACTAGAACAGAGGTTGTGTTTTCCAAGTTCGTGTTTTTGCATCACCACCGAACTTCATTCCCATTTCTAATAGTTTGCCGAGGAGCTACATATAGTGGTACCCCATCATTTGTTTTGTTCACATGTCAGGCAGGCTCCTCCGTTGTTTATTAAGTCGTCATAGCGTGACTATTCGTCCACAGTTTTCATATACACCTTCATAAATTTCTGGCTAATTCTTCTCTCTTAAACTTACGGTCTTTTATTCTTTACAGTAATATGATCGAAAACTTTCTAATACTTGACGCTCAGGGCATCATATCTCAATTTTTTTATTCAATTAATCTGTTGAAACGGCATTAAATACGACTTTACTATAAATATCTGCAAATTTACGCGTGCTTCCTTTGCAGTCAACAGACATTATTGCGCGTAAATCGCTTCACAGTGTAACATCAGCTTATTACAAAGTCAAACCCACGTTAACATCTACCTACCTGCCTGCCTGTCGTCTGTTAGAAAGCGCGAAGATTCCCACCGAATGTGGGAAGCAATGCACTTAACGCATGGCCTCCATTTCCAGGAAATTACGCATGCACAAATGTTCATGCTCTGTTGCGCCGTTGGAAATTTATGCGCGTGTCTGAACACAAAAAAGGCACAGTGTGGATGCACCTAACTCAAGATCATATATACCATGTCGTCGGCCAAAGTCAAAATACTCAATTGGATCGAACGAAAAGTCTCTAGAACATGAACTCAAAGAGTTTTCTTGGCGGTTCCAATAGCGCGAAACGAGCTCTTCAGTATCACGTAACACTAGTCTATTCGGGTACGTATAAGTTAGTTTGATTTAACAAATTAAATGTTGGAGCTTAGGAACACCAGGCAACAAAATTACAATGTTTACGTCGGAGCCTTGCCACAGCGCGCTGATTTGTGGCAACAATTTAAAAAAGTTTGGTACAAACCATTCCGAAAACAACGCATAAGCGGACGATACTAAATTACAAGCACTGCAGATAAGTGAAAGTTGTTCATGCGTTGCATTATTGATGTTGTCAATTTCGCAGTTCGAAGCACTTTTTTTAATTTCCAAAATAATCATTTGTGACTTGAAATTACGTAATAAGTAGCCGCCTGTCGTTATTTTACATACAAGCGTGAAGTTAAATAACTAAAGAGAGATGTATGTACGTATAATGTAAATCATACAAACATTGATGCTTTTGGAAATATAAGTCGAAATTTTTCTGGCATAAATAGACATGACACTTTTTAGTTCTGCAACTGCCGATACCAGTAACCAATCAGTTGTCAACAGGTATATTAGGATGAACCAAAACACATGAAAATGTATTTAGTAACGCTATTACGGATGTCGTTTCGATGAAACCGAACATTTGAGACTGTCTCACGGAATTACTTGCATTATACAGATGGAAGACTGATTTCAAAATTGTATCTAAATATTTACAGTCAACGGGGCGTTGTTGAAAGCTTATAGGCCTTGTTTGCGACACCCTTCCATGTGAAAATCAATACCCTTCTGCATCAAGATTGCGTACGTCCAGCATAGAACATTAGTTGCACGAAAGCGAAGCGTTCCCATTCTGTTACGAACTCGCAGAATAACCAAAATAACGTTCAAAATGCTGCTGTGTTATGTTCAGAATTATTTTTTCTGTTTTATCACATTCACTAGTACAAATTAGGCGGTACATACAGATAACTTATGCTTCTCTGTTCATGATTTGTAATCATCATCTTTTGAAACGATGAAGACGTTATCAAGAAATGCACCATCCAAACGTAATGCCATCACCACTGCGAAGGAAACTGTTGGACAATGGCACGAAACAATTTATGAGTTGACTCACCGAAAACAGCGAACCGAGCGTACAACGACCAAGGTCAGTAACTATTCGGATAACGAATTTGTCATTGTAATACTGTCTCGGATGTTACATATTTTTATAAACTTTCTTTGCTAATTTCCTCACACCATATATACGGCTACTCGTTATCAATTGCAGTATGTCTTAATGTTTTTAATAATAAAATAACACTAGTTTGTTCCTACACAGTAGTGTTTACCAATTCATGCTGTTCGCTCGAGAAAAATTGTTCGCGGTCACGGTAACGTGCTGAGTTGCACGTCTGTATTAACCACATTTGCCATAAAATCAAGTTCGAAAACTGCCGCTCTTTCGATTCTTTTGCTTGCAAAGAAAAATTAATTACAAAACTTCACTTAGTTTTTGTTACCGTACCCATGTATTTTCCAAATCGTATATCAACATCGTGGGGATGTAGATACTAAACAACTGATGATGATGATCACACATTGAACGTGTACACAGACTTCGTCCACGTGCCTACATGTGAATTACAGACATCAGGCTATAGCTCTTTCGTAGGAAAAGTTTTAAGCCTGACTGAACAAAGTGTTAAAAGCTTTCATCTATTAACAGAATTTCAGGCAGTAAGATAAATTAACAACTCACAGGAGATCGCGCACACTGCAGTGCAACATAAATAGCTGATGGGAAAATAAATCGTCTTGCGCAACGTGCAACTTCGATACGGTACCAATTATTATTAGCAAAACACTTAACGAAACCGACATATCCAATGTTTTTAAGTCCTAGAGTTAACCTGGAAATGCTTGATACAATATGTGATTTACAGTACCATCGCATAACTGAAAGAACAAACTGACGGACTTTCTCACAATATCCTTAGAGGCTATCCACAAAAAACACAATCAACTCTGACAATTCCTTTAAAAATATACAACTAATTCAGTGCACAAAGTTGTTGCTCCTGCGACGCACTGCTATTAAAACAGTAAGAGACGTGAGTCGTTCGTCTCTTTAGAGGATATCGCTGTCTTTCTCGGCGACAATATCTGTATTCTCGCTCTGTTTTCGACTTGGTCTCTTACGCTCACCGCTGCTGCCGGCAGACAACTGAAGCTGAAAAACAGCAGACTCACCGTTGCGACGGTGCTGCTGCCAATTGCCCAGACGAGCAGCGCGGCAACTAGCCTCATGGCGCCGGTCTTCGCTCTCACTGCCAGCCACTTAGATCCTTTGCTTCTCCCGCACCGCAAAGCTCAGGCACACTGTTCACGTTATGCGCGCGCCCAAAGCTCCAGTATTTCTTACGGGTCGACCGGCAGCCAATAGGAAACCGAATTCTGACTGCTCGGCCGCTGCGACTGAAAGGCGCACAGTTCTGCCTCGCGCGGACAGTTCGCTTTGGTACGTTCGGAAATCGCCAATGACATATCCATTCGCGGTGGCAAATCTTAACATAACGTGTCAACCACTTTAACAACCGATCCTTAATTCATAGATACACATCTACAGAGCAATCCAAAATCGAATAAGCCGGTAAAAGGTCATATAGCTAAATTTGTGCCCTTACTGTAGTGAACATTCAGGAGCAAATGATAAACATATGTAAAACAAATCTCACATCTATACATGTACATATACAAACAAAGTAAGTGAATTCACTTATTGAAAAGAAGCAGTGATACTGTTCCCTAACAGACCTTCCAGATGCATTTATATTTAATTTAGGCCTACATTTTAAATCATCTGGCAACTCGTTATACACTTTTATTACCATACAGCACATCCCCTCAGACACAAACTAGTATTAGCTGGAATTACATGTAAATTCCCTTTTAATCTTGTGTTTTGATTGTGTATATTACAATTTTATCTCGTACAGCAATCATTGCCAATAACATAATTGTATGTCAGTGTGTCCACAACATACATGCATTGTAATTGTTGCCCTTTCAGTGTTTTAAACAACCGTCTAACTCTGCTCCCTGCAGTGATCTGATGGCTCTCATTTGTATTCTAAAGGTCCCCTGAGCTGCTGGGGAATCACCCCATTATTACTGGCCATATTTCAGGTGCACACTGAAATATGCATAGTGGGCATGAATGCTCATTATGCATACTTTTAGACACCTTAAAAATAAATAAATAATAGTCTGTACTCAGCTTCGAATTGATGTATTCAATATGCCTGGACTGTTCTAGGTCACTTTATAACAGAAAACTTGGTGCCTCTTTATTTACAACTGGCTGATGGCTGCTTATACAACAGCTTACCAAACAATGTCAACCACTGCTAAATAAAGTTTAAATTATCGCGTAATATTACTAGTTGAATTACTGAACCTTAAACACGGTGTGTAGCATGTTGCTGATTAATTATTTATATGAAAATTAAAGAGTGTGTGGTAATACATAGTCACAAGGCAATAGTAAAGACACGAATTTTTATGTGAGATGTGGTAATGAAAAGTATCAATTACTGTATCCTAGACCATAAAAATTTTGATCATTATAAAGATGAAAGTATCTGCGAGTGTATTGGATACATAGCTGTTAAAACATCATCAATAAATGCTTCACCTGGGAGGGGGGGGGGGGGGGGGTTAGGGGGGATTACTGACATTTGTTATAAATTGTTCAAATTTTGTAGTAATTGTTATGTGTGGTCTGCTGTAATGCAACTGACATTTTTGTGGAGTTGATACTGAACTTTGTCTTAAAAATAGTCTAAGAGATTAAGAGATATCACCTTCTAGAGAACATGAAAGTCAAATAATAAATTACACAGAATAATTTATTGTGCAGACATATGTTGTGAAAATATGACCTTATGCTCTTCCTCAAACCACACGCAGACAAAACTTTTAAAACAAAGTCATGCTGACAACTACCTTCTGATACATATATTTTCTTCTAGCATCAGAAATTAAAATTGCCTCCCCTATTCACAATTTTATCGTACTCCTGCAGGAAGTGAGTAAAGAAGGAAAACATGAAAATATTTGGCTATCTCTTTTTATGAATTTAAGGCACTGACACACAATGTAAACAATTTTAATGAAAAAAAATAAAGTCCCCTTCACTGGACACTTATTTCTTGCCCACATGTGAATTTCTGAATAGATTCAGTTACCAGTACTGAACGTATTTAAAAAGAGAGGGGAAACTAGGTGCAGGAAAAATTGCATGTGATACCAACAAAATATTATTTTCTTTTCATCATATCTGGCAAGTCTCCTCTGCCTGTGTGTTAGCATGCATCTGTATTTTCATTGAGGAACTCTTTGATACTTCTAAACCAACTTGCATGTTTCTCACCATATGGAGATATTGCAGATATGATAAATTAACTGAAACTTATACTTAGATATAAACCCGTACCCTTCTGCATTATTCTCATGTTGGTAACACTTTGAACACAGAATGAAGCATAAATATTTAAGAAAGAACTGAGACATAATGGGAAAAGTGTAAGTGCTTGTCTAGTGCTAGTGAGAGCTTATAAGAGTGATGAAGAAACATAACATCTTAGATCTACACTGGAATCGCATTCAAATGTTAGTACCATCAGCATTTCATTTAACATCTCTCCACATGTTTCTGCATTCACAGTGGAGAGCAGAGCCTTCACTCGAATAACAGTTACAAAAACAGATGCTAGACATTAACAGACAACTTTTGAAGAGTTGGCGGCACAGCTAATATCGAAGAGTGTTCAGTTTCATCAAAACAGAACTCATCCTCTTTGCAGTAAGGCTTGCCTCCTTATACTTATTCCACAGGTGATGGACTGCTATTTGGTAAGAGGCAACTGTTATTCATACAAAATAGAATATAACAGCTGTCTGTATAGTCATACAACTGTGTGACTCATTAGTTCATCCTTTTCCATGGTGAATTTTAAGGGATGTTGAACACATGTGGGTATACATTAACACAGAGAAGCAGCCACTAATAATGAAATTAGTTATCATGAATCTGTTATAAACTATTTGGTCTTCTTGTTGTTGTGGTCCTCAGTCCTGAGACTGGTTTGATGCAGCTCTCCATGCTACTCTATCCTGTGCAAGCTTCTTCATCTCCCAGTAGTTACTGCAGCCTACATCCTTCTGTATCTGTTTAGTGTATTCATCTCTTGGTCTCCCTCTACGATTCTTACCCTCCACGCTGCCCTCCAATACTAAACTGGTGATCCCTTGATGCCTCAGAACATGTCCTACCAACCGATCCCTTCTTCTAGTCAAGTTGTGCCACAAACTCCTCCCCAATTCTATTCCATACCTCCTCATTAGTTATGTGATCTACCCATCTAATCTTCAGCATTCTTCTGTAGCACCACATTTCGAAAGCTTCTATTCTCTTCTTGTCCAAACTATTTATCATCCATGTTTCACTTCCATACATGGCTACACTCCATACAAATACTTTCAGAAACAACTTCCTGACACTTAAATCTATACTCGATGTTAACAAATTTCTCTTCTTCAGAAACGATTTCCTTGCCATTGCCAGTCTACATTTTATATCCTCTCTACTTTGACCATCATCAGTTATTTTGCTCCCCAAATAGCAACAATCCTTTACTACTTTAAGTGTCTCACTTCCTAATCTAATTCCCTCAGCATCACCCGACTTAATTCGACTACATTCCATTATCCTCACTTTGCTTTTGTTGACGTTCATCTTATATCCTCCTTTCAAGACACTGGCCATTCCGTTCAACTGTCCTTTGCTGTCTCTGACAGAATTACAATGTCATCGGCGAACCTCAACGTTTTTATTTCTTCTCCATGGACTTTAATACCTACTCTGAATTTTTCTTTTGTTTCCTTCACTGCTTGCTCAATATACAGATTGAATAACATTGGGGAGAGGCTACAACCCTGTCTCACTCCTTTCCCAACCACTGCTTCCCTTTCATGGCCCTTGACTCTTATAACTGCCATCTGGTTTCTGTACAAAGTGTAAATAGCCTTTTGCTCCCTGTATTTTACCCGTGCCACCTTTAGAATTTGAAAGAGAGTATTCCACTCAACATTGTGAAAAGCTTTCTCTAACTCTACAAATGCTAGAAACGTAGGTTTGCCATTCCTTAATCTTTCTTCTAAGGTAAGTCGTAAGGTCAGTATTGCCTCACATGTTCCGATATTTCTATGGAATCCAAACTGATCTTCCCCGACATTGGCTTCTACCAGTTTTTCCATTCGTCTGTAAAGAATTCACATTAGTATTTTGCAGCTGTGACTTATTAAACTGATAGTTCGGTAATTTTCACATCTGTCAGCACCTGCTTTCTTTGGGATTGGAATTATTATATTCTTCTTGAGGTGTGGGGGTATTCCACCTGCCTCATGTATCTTGCTCACCAGATGGTAGAGTTTTGTCAGGACTGGCTCTCCCAAGGCTGTCAGTAGTTCTAATAGAATGTTGATACTCCTGGGGCCTTGTTTTGTCTCAAGTCTCTCAGTGCTCTGTCAAACTTTCATGCAGTATCGTATCTCCCATTTCATCTTCATCTACATCCTCTTCCATTTCCAGAATATTGTCCTCAAGTACATCGCCCTTGTATAGACCATCTATATACTCCTTCCACCTTTCTGCTTTCCCTTCTTTGCTTAGAACTGGGTTTCCATCTGAGCTCTTGATATTCATACGAATAGTTCTCTTTTCTCCAAAGGTCTCTTTAATTTTCCTGTAGGCAGTATCTACCTTACCCCTAGTAAGATAAGCCTCTACATTCCTACATTTGTCCTCTATCCACTTGCCACTTCCTGTCGATCTTCTACTAGCCCTAATCTTTTTACCTACTTGATCCTCTGCTGCCTTCACTACTTCATCCCTCAGAGCTACCCATTTTTCTTCTACTGTATTTCTTTCCCCCATTCCTATCAATTGTTCCCTTGTGCTCTCTCTGAAACTCTGTACAACCTCTGGTTTAGTCAGTTTATCCAGGTCCCATCTCCTTAAATTCCCACCTTTTTGCAGTTTCTTCAGTTTTAATCTACAGTTCATAACCAATAGATTGTGGTCAGAGTCCACATCTGCCCCTGGAAATGTCTTACAATTTAAAACCTGGTTCGTGAATCTCTGTCTTACCGTTATATAATCTATCTGATACCTTCTAGTACCTCCAGGATTCTTCCATGTATACAACCTTCTTTCATGATTCTTGAACCAAGTGTTAACTATGATTAAGTTATGCTCTGTGCAAAATTCTACCAGACGACTTCATCTTTCATTTCTTACCCCCAATCCAATTTCACCTACTATGTTTCCTTCTCTCCCTTTTCCCACTCTCAAATTCCAGTCACCCATGACTATTAAATTTTCGTCTCCGTTCACTACCTGAATAATTTCTATTATCTCATCATACATTTCATCAATTTCTTCATCATCTGCAGTGCTAGTTGGCATATAAACTTGTACTACTGTAGTAGGTGTGGGCTTCGTGTCTATCTTGGCCACAATAATGCGTTCACTATGCTGTTTGCAGTAGCTTACCCGCACTCCTATTTTTTTATTCATTATTAAACCTACTCCTGCATTACCCCTATTTAATTTTGTATTTATAACCCCATATTCACCTGACCAAAAGTCTTGTTCCTCCTGCCACTGAACTTCACTGATTCCCACTAGATCTAACTTTAACCTATCTATTTCCCTTTTTAAATTTTCTAACCCACCTGCCCGATTAAGGGATCTGACATTCCACGCTCCGATCCATAGAACGCCAGTTTTCTTTCTCCTGATAACAACATCCTCTTGAGTAGTCCCCGCCCAGAGATCCAAATGGGGGACTATTTTACCTCCAGAATATTTTACCCAAGAGGACACCATCATCATTTAACAATACAGTAAAGCTGCATGCCCTTGGGAAAAATTACGGCTGTAGTTTCCCCTTGCTTTCAGCCGTTCGCAGTACCAGCACAGCAAGGCCGTTTTGGTTAGTGGTACAAGGCCAGATCAGTCAATCATCCAGACTGTTGCCCCTGCAACTACTGAAAAGGCTGCTGCCCCTCTTCAGGAACCACATGTTTGTCTTGCCTCTCAACAGTTACCCCTCCGTTGTGGTTGCACCTACGGTACGGCCATCTGTATCGCTGAGGCATGCTAGCCTCCCCACCAACAGCAAGGTCCATGGTTCATAGGAGGATTTGTTCCTACTCATACTAAATTTAAAATGTCAAATTGGATATTGAGCTGTTACTTTTTAAACAGCCACTGCTTCTGCAATTACACTAAACGACTGCCAATTATCTCCTTCAGCTTTGTTGTTTTTAAGGCTACTTTGACATTTTTCATGATATGTTATAAGAGTAGAGGCCAGCTAAAAATAAATATCAATACTTCTCATGCTGTTAACAGGAATCCTCAATCCATGAGTCTATATTTCTAATGGCAAGGATAGATTGCCACTCTACATGTAGAGGAGACGTTGAGTAACAGACAGGCACAACAAAAAGATTGCTAAACATGCAAGTTTTCAACCAAAAGACCTACTTCTAAAGTAGACAACACACAAACATTCATGCAAGCACATGCGCACATGACCTCTGTCTTTGGCCACTGAGACCGGACTATAAGCAACTGTGCATGATGGGAGAAGTAATCTGGATGGTGGGGGCAACAAGGAGGCTCAGAGAGGGAGGGGGAGAGAGAGCAGGGTGGGATACAGGACAGAGGGGTACAGTAAAGTGCTACTTGAGGGAGAAAAAGTGATATGGTGGGGGCAGGATAGGGCAGCTAGGGGTAGTCGTGTGGCTGGATGATGGGGAGGGAGGGGGGGGGGGGGGGAGAGGAGGGATAAAGGAGAGAAGAAGAGGATGAGAAAAAAGACTGTGGATGCATTGGTGGAGTGGGAACAGGAAGGGTGACAGGTGGGTGAAAGACAGGGACTAACAAAGGCTGAGGCCAGGAGGGTTACGGGAACATATTGCAGGGAAGTTCCCACCTGCTCTCACTCCAGCACTACACAGCCTCCTACTTCACCAATGCACTTACATTCTTTTTTCCTTGATCTACTTCTTTCCTTTCCCGCCCCCTACCTATCTGACCTCCTGACTGCATCTAGCTGCCCTACCACATCCCCACCATGTCCCTGTATTCTCCTACAAGCAACACTGTACTGTTCCCTACCCCTGCCCTGCTATCCCTCCCCCTCCCCACTCCAGCCTCCTCCTTATCCCCACCACCCACACTGCTTCTCCCATCATGCACAATTGCTCACAGTCTGGCCTCAGTGGCCAGAGACACTGGTCATATGTATGGGAGTTGTGTTTGCATGAATGTGTGTGTGTGTGTGTGTGTGTGTGTGTGTGTGTGTGTGTGTGTTTTGTATACTTTAGAAGAAGGTGTTTTGCCCGAAAGCTCACACGTTTAGTGTTATTTTTGTTATGCCAGACTGCGACAACAGCTCCTCTATACAGTGAGCACCATCTATCCTTTTCATAATTATCGTTATTCCACCCTGGGTTTTCCATTGTTCAATCTATTTTTCTAGCTTGATAATTTGAATTTGTGGTAATGGTGAATGGCAACATACCACACTGTACAAGCATTCATCTCACACATCTATTTTAGACAGACAGACAAATGTGTCACAACTTTAATAGAAATGAAATTGTCTCTGTCCCCTGTGGAACATTAAGTTTTTATACCTGTGAAAGTGATCAATGAAACAAAAATATTTATAAACACAAAATTTTTTGTTAGTTTTGGCTAAGACTGGAAAAGAAAGTGTGTGTTTGTGAATGATTACAGCCAATGACCTATGTAGAGACATCCAGTCTGCTATTTTAAAAATATTTATAATATACATAGAAATAAATCTATTTACAGCTGGCATCTGCAGCACCAGAAGGAGAAAACACATAGAAACATGTAAAATTTCAATATTTTGGAAGCTGTAGCTGCTCCCTCTGGTACAGGAGAGGAAAGGTTTGGAAGAAGAGGAGCTAGTAAGGCTTAAAAACACAGGAAAATTCATCTCAGACAACCAAAGACTTATGGATGCAATGTAAAGAAAAAATATGTTGTTGGTATCAGATGAGATTTTTCCTGCACTTATTTCCATTCTCTTCTTAAACTTACCTACTACTATGTTTTTGAAAATATAATTTTTGGAGATATATCTACTGCTCTGTTTGCAACTTCTAAGTCATCAAAATTTTAAATCTCATCTGGTACTGGAGATTCACTCTTCCCAGTCATCCTACAAATGAAGATTCCCTTGAATGAGAGACCAGAATGACTTTCCATGTGTGTAAGTCCTACCAGTCTTTTTACCCTCCAATCCTTTCCTCTCCCGTATCAGGAGCAGCCTGTGGTTTTGAAACTAAGCAAATTTACATGTGTTCATTTTATTTTATCTTATTTATGCATGTTCTGTAGATCCATACATGATGAGCTTGCCCTAGCAGTGGCTCATATTGAGCTTGTGATTACATACATTTACACGAATATTTAATTTCAGTTTGCTGCTCAACAGATTTACAAACAGATGCTACAGTCTTACAAATAAAAATAATGAAATTCTCATTTCAATGGTGAAATGTTTAGAAGAGTTTTATAGGCACAAAAGTTATCCTACTTCTAGGTAGTCAATTCAGCAACATATAAAAAATAAAAAGCACATGCGCACTGTACAGTGACTGAATGAAAACAACTTGATCTATATAAAATTCTTGTATTATGCTCATATTAATACTTGACAGTAAAGAAACTATTTACCTATATCTTTTCTCTGGCAAGTTCTCGTTTCCTAATTCCTGATCAGTGTAGAATCAACGATTCAAGAAAAATTAGCACGATTTAATTTGAAAAGGGGTCAGACACTTGCTTCACCAGAAACAGATTGTTTGGTCAGTAATACATGTCATTCTTACATATAGTGTCACACTTCTGAACTTCTGAGTTGCTTTCAAAAAGAAAGAATTTCTGTGTAACAAATTGCCAAAGAGAAAAAAAAATGTACCGGAAAGCAATGGTAAGTATTACAAGCTGAGTAAATAATTCAGAACAGGAGGGTCTTGCACATACTCTACAAATGATTCTAATCAACAAAGTTGCTATTACTTGTAAAAAAGACACGTCAAGTTGCAGACAGGCACAATTAGAAGCTACTCACATAAAGCTTTTGACACAGCCTTAATCTCTCTCTCTCTCTCTCTCTCTCTCTCTCTCTCTCTCTCTCTCACACACACACACACACACACACACACACACACACACACACAAGCAAGCACATCTCAAGGACACATGACTGCCAACTCCAGCACCTCAAGCCTGTGCGATCAAACAGCAATTTGGAGGGGGCGAGGAAGGGGAAGGGATAGTTGTGTATGGGTGGGGAGAGGGATAAACATTGTCTGATGTAATGTGCAGTACCACTGCCAACAGACACAGTGTTAGGAGGTTCTGGGACAGGAAGGTTGGGCAAAAAGGAGCAAAAAAAGGAGAGGGCTGGTGAAAGACAGACAGAGGCATCGGCAAAGGGCTGGAAATAAACAGGGTGGGAGATGAGAATGGGGAGGAGATGATAGGACAAAGGGGGTAGAAGCTGTTGGGCGGTGTGGGGGCAGTATGTTACCGTAGGATGACTGCACAGATGGGAGCTACCCTAACAACCCATTCTCTGCTCCCGTAATTATCCCAGCCTCAACTTACGGTAATGTACTGCCCACACACCCTCCACCCAACAATTTCCAGCCTCTCTGTCCTGTCACCTCCTTCCTATTGTCATCTCTTACCCTGTTTATTTGCAGCCCTCTGTCAATGCATCTGTTTGTCTTTCCCTGCTCCTCTCCTTTTTTATCTTTTTTTCCCCCTCCCAGCACCACAACCTCCTGTGGTGCCTGTAGGCAGTCTAGTCCCGCACACACCACCAGACAGCATTTGTCTCTCTCCCCACCCATACACTACTATCCCTTCTCCTTCCTCACTCCCTCCAGATTGCTGTTTGCATCCAGTGAGATAATTGTATTCTGGCCTGATATGCTGGAGTTGGCAGCTGTGTGCGCGTGATGCATCTGTGTGTGTGTGTGTGTGTGTGTGTGTGTGTGTGTGTCTTATTGATGAATGCTGTGGCCAAAAGCTTTATGTGAGTATCTTCTAATTATGCCTGTCTGCAAATTGATGTGTCTTCTTTATGGTAAGTAGCAATCTGTCTTTTCCCCATTGTTGATATTCCTAGCTGTAGTTTCCAGTGAATGATTCTAATCACTCTTTTCTGAAGAATGAAGACTTTTTGAGCAAGAGGAGAGTTCCCACAGATGATAATTCCATATGGCACTGTGGAATACACATACTTTTAAGCTAAGTAAGCTGTCTTCATGACCATTTGGTCTTCAGTATGAGAGAGCACTCTTAAAGTAAACAAATTGAGCTCAATCTCTTCAAAATTTGAATTGTATTATGTTCCCAGTTCAGTCGCACTCCAAGTCAAGGCCCAGAAAAATAGAGTTACCAAACTTTCTGTAACTGCTAGTTACTGTGGAATTTGTGTTGCTTAGGTTGGCAGAAGGAAGAATAATCGAGCTATGAACTTTTTCTAAAATTTTATGGTGACTGTGATTGAAAATTTTCTTTCACAGTACTGGGAATGGCTACCAACATAGTAAATTTGCACTCCATTATCGTTCCCAGCTAATTGCAGATCATTATTACAATCAGGAATAATAAAGGACACAGGATGGAACCCTACAGGACTCCATGATGAATAAAACACCAGTCTGACGTCCCCCTCAGATGAAATGATTAAAATCTGAATTATCAACTTTCAAAGCATTTGTAACAAAGTTCCAAATTTTGAATTAGTCCTAAAAAGCACTGGAGCTCATATCTGACCAAGCACTAGATAGATATGATGAACACATCAAACTGTTCATGATGGGAGGGATTCTCCATGGTATGCAGTCTGTGTGAAGAAATTTCTACAAAAACAGCAAGTACTGCAAAATGGTCTAAAATAAAGCCTTGAGCTGTTCATAAAGAGAGAATAGATGAAATCTCTTCAGTGGCTACCATAAAATATTACACTCCTGGAAATTGAAATAAGAACACCGTGAATTCATTGTCCCAGGAAGGGGAAACTTTATTGACACATTCCTGGGGTCAGATACATCACATGATCACACTGACAGAACCACAGGCACATAGACACAGGCAACAGAGCATGCACAATGTCGGCACTAGTACAGTGTATATCCACCTTTTGCAGCAATGCAGGCTGCTATTCTCCCATGGAGACGATCGTAGAGATGCTGGATGTAGTCCTGTGGAACGGCTTGCCATGCCATTTCCACCTGGCGCCTCAGTTGGACCAGCGTTCATGCTGGACGTGCAGACCGCGTGAGACGACGCTTCATCCAGTCCCAAACATGCTCAATAGGGGACAGATCCAGAGATCTTGCTGGCCAGGGTAGTTGACTTACACCTTCTAGAGCACGTTGGGTGGCACGGGATACATGCGGACGTGCATTGTCCTGTTGGAACAGCAAGTTCCCTTGCCGGTCTAGGAATGGTAGAACGATGGGTTCGATGACGGTTTGGATGTACCGTGCACTATTCAGTGTCCCCTCGACGATCACCAGTGGTGTACGGCCAGTGTAGGAGATCGCTCCCCACACTATGATGCCGGGTGTTGGCCCTGTGTGCCTCGGTCGTATGCAGTCCTGATTGTGGTGCTCACCTGCACGGCGCCAAACACGCATACGACCATCATTGGCACCAAGGCAGAAGCGACTCTCATCGCTGAAGACGACACGTCTCAATTCGTCCCTCCATTCACGCCTGTCGCGACACCACTGGAGGCGGGCTGCACGATGTTGGGGCGTGAGCGGAAGACGGCCTAACGGTGTGCGGGACTGTAGCCCAGCTTCATGGAGACGGTTGCGAATGGTCCTCGCCGATACCCCAGGAGCAACAGTGTCCCTAATTTGCTGGGAAGTGGCGGTGCGGTCCCCTACGGCACTGCGTAGGATCCTACGGTCTTGGCGTGCATCCGTGCGTCGCTGCGGTCCGGTCCCAGGTCGACGGGCACGTGCACCTTCCGCCGACCACTGGCGACAACATCGATGTACTGTGGAGACCTCACGCCCCACGTGTTGAGCAATTCGGCGGTACGTCCACCCGGCCTCCCGCATGCCCACTATACGCCCTCGCTCAAAGTCCGTCAACTGCACATACGGTTCACGTCCATGCTGTCGCGGCATGCTACCAGTGTTAAAGACTGCGATGGAGCTCCGTATGCCACGGCAAACTGGCTGACACTGACGGCGGCGGTGCACAAATGCTGCGCAGCTAGCGCCATTCGACGGCCAACATCGCGGTTCCTGGTGTGTCCGCTGTGCCGTGCGTGTGATCATTGCTTGTACAGCCCTCTCGCAGTGTCCGGAGCAAGTATGGTGGGTCTGACACACCGGTGTCAATGTGTTCTTTTTTCCATTTCCAGGAGTGTATTTGAAAGTGCCCTCATGAAACTCAAAGAAATTCTAATAAAGTCTGTCAGTGGCAACAAAGTTAGTGTCGAGACACTTATGGATGACACAGAAACTGGGTTGAAGGTAGCAAAGCAAAAATGCTGAATTCCCTTTCCAAATGTTTCTTTACAAAGTAAGAGAAGGAAACATTCCACGTGGGAAAAATTGGTCTTTAAATATGTCTGCTTGTGTCTGTATGTGTGGATGGATATGTGCGTGTGTGCGAGTGTATACCTGTCCTTTTTTCCCCCTAAGGTAAGTCTTTCTGCTCCCGGGATTGGAATGACTCCTTACCCTCTCCCTTAAAACCCACTTCCTTTCGTCTTCCCCTCTCCTTCCCTCTTTCCTGATGAGGCAACAGTTTGTTGCGAAAGCTTGAATTTTGTGTTTATGTTTGTGTTTGTTTGTGTGTCTATCGACCTGCCAGCGCTTTCGTTCGATAAGTCACCTCATCTTTGTTTATAATTTACAAAGTAAGATACAGATATACCATCCCAGTCTAGTTCTCATTCAGAAAAGATCGGTCATGTGAAACCCAACTCATACTTTTTTTCATGCATTACTCTGAATGCCATGGATGTGTACAGTATTCCCTGACTTCCAATAAGATTTTGTCTCAGTACTACACAAATATTTATTAACAACAGCACAAGTATAATGGATATCAAACAAAACTTTGTGAATGGACTAAGGATTTCTTGATAGGAGGAAGCAGTGTGTTAACTTGGAAGAAGAGCCACTGACAGAAATAGGCATGTACCTGGTAACTGTATAGGTTCATTTTGTAGGAGTACATTAATGACCTGCCACACAAAACTATTAGTAACCTCAGACTTCTTAAAGATGATTTGTTATCTGTAACTAAGTGCTAGCTTAAAACAGCTGCATAAATACAGTCAGATCTTGACAAAATTTCAAAGTGGTGCAAATATTGACAAATTGCTTCAAATGTACATGAATGTAAAGCTGTACACCTCATAAAATACAGAAAAGCAGTGTGCAATGATTATGATGTCTCTGAATCACAACTGGAATCATTCAATACACACACATACCTGGGTGAATGGATGCAAAACAGGAAGATCTCATAAATATGAAAAGGACAGATTGCTTCTCACCACCATATAGAGGAGGTGCTGAGTTGCAGACAGAGAGGAGAGAGAGAGAGAGAGAGAGAGAGAGAGAGAGAGAGAGAGAGAGAGAGAGAGAGCTGCTAAAATTTGAGCTTTCAGCCAAAAGCCTTTGTCTAAAGTAAACAACACATACATTCATGCAAGCACAACTGACACAAACATGAACACTATCTCTGGCTACTGAGGCCAGACTGTGAGCAATTGTGCATGATTGGAGAAACAATATGGGCAGTGGTGGGTAAGGAAGATACTGGGGTGGGGATGGATAGGGATAGCAGGATAGGGGTGGCAGACGATAAATGCTGCTTGTGGGAGCATGCAAAGACATGGTGGCAACAGGCTAGGCCAACTAGGTGCGGTTGATGAGTGAGCAGGGGGGTGGGGGGGGGGATTGGGGGGGGGGGGAGATGGAAGGTGGAAAGAGAAAGAAATAGAGGGGGGAAGAAAGGCTAATGTGTTCTGTGGTGGAAGAATATATGTCTGTATAGTGCTAGAGTGGGATCAGGGAAGGGGATAGGTGGGAGAACGATGAGGACCAATGAAGTTACAGCATTACAGGAAGATAAAGATATGTTACAGGAGAGTTCCCAGTTCCCACCAGCATAATTCAGAAAAGCTGGTGTTGGTATGGAGGATACAGGTGGCACAGGCTGTGAAGCAGTCATTGAAGTGAAGGATGTTCTGCTGAGCAGCTTGCTCAGCAACTGGAAGCTCCAGGTGTCTCTTGGCCACAGTTTGTTGGTGGCCATTCATGCAGCTAGACAGTTTGTTGGTTGTAACACCCACATAAAATGCAGCACAGTGGTTGCAGCTCAGTTTGTAGATCATATGAATGCTTTCATAGGTAGTTTTGTGTCGTCATTGACACTGTAAAGTCTTGTACCGGGAGAAGCAAGGAGAGGATGTTGTGTGGTGGCAACTATCCTCTTTCTATAACACAACTGCACACATGTATTAACATCTACATCTACATCCATACTCCGCAAGCCACCTGATGGTGTGTGGCAGAGGGTACCTTGAGTAACTCTATCGGTTCTCCCTTCTATTCCAGTCTCGTATTGTTCGTGGAAAGAAGGATTGTCGGTATGCCTCTGTGAGGGCTCTAATCTCTCTGATTTTATCATCGTGGTCTCTTAGCAAGATATACGTAGGAGGGAGCAATATACTGCTTGACTCCTCGGTGAAGGTATGTTCTCGAACCTTCAACAAAAGCCCATACCGAGCTACTGAGTGTCTCTCCTGCAGAGTCTTCCACTGGTGTTTATATATCATCTCCATAACGCTTTCACGATTACTAAATGATCCTGTAAGGAAGCGCGCTGCTCTCTGTTGGATCTTCTCTATGTCTTCTATCAACCCTATCTGGTACAGATCCCACACTGCTGAGCAGTATTCAAGCAGTGGGCGAACAAGCGTACTGTATCCTACTTCCTTTGTTTTCAGATTGCATTTCCTTAGGATTCTTCCAATGAATCTCAGTCTGGCATCTGCTTTACCGACGATCAACTTTATATGATCATTCCGTTTAAATAACTCCTAATGTGTACTCCCAGATAATTTATGGAATTAACTGCTTCCAGTTACTGACCTGCTATATTGTAGCTAAATGATAAGGGATCTTTCTATGTATTCGCAGCACATTACACTTGTCTACATTGAGATTCAATTGCCATTCCCTGCACCATGCGTCAATTCGCTGCAGATCTTCCTGCATTTCAGTACAATTTTCCATTGTTACAACCTCTTGATATGCCACAGCATCATTCGCAAAAAGCCTCAGTGAACTTCCAATGTCATCCACAAGGTCATTTATGTATATTGTGAATAGCAACGGTCCTTTGACACTGCCCTGCGGCACACCTGAAACCACTCTTACTTCGGAAGACTTCTCTCCATTGAGAATGACATGCTGCGTTCTGTTATCTAGGAACTCTTCAATCCAATCACACAATTGGTCTGATAGTCCATATGATCTTACTTTGTTCATTAAGCAACTGTGGGCAACTGTATCAAACGCCTTGCGGAAGTCAAGAAACACGGCATCTACCTGGGAACCCGTATCTGTGGCCCTCTGAGTCTCATGGACGAATAGGGCGAGCTGGGTTTCACACGATTGTCTTTTTCAAAACCCATGCTGATTCCTGCAGAGTATTCATAAGAACAAGATTATTCATAAGAACAAGAAGCTACTTATCTTTAAGCAAGATGTTGTAGTACAAGCCATTCCGTAAGTCCATGTTAGACTCACTGCTGATGAAGTACAAGTCCCACTATCAACACTACACTCTCGTAGCCGGTGACATGAACTGACAGATGCAACAAGAATAATGACTGAGCTAGTAACTGAGCTGACTGTGACTGTGACTGACTGGGCCCTCCGGCCCACAGTGGCGATCTAAATACTGGCGGCTGAGAGAGTGTTGGCAGTGTGTTGCTTGCGAGTCTTCTTTGGCCTCTCTCCTGATGGGCACGCTTGATTCAGCACCTATTATCGATCTTCTTGCAACCTCTTTGCCATCCGGCTCTGGCTTTGATGAGAGACAGGTGGTGCTTGTGACAGGACTGGAGTGGATGATGGAGTCAGAATGTATGGGACAGGCCTTGCGTCTAGATCTATTACAGGGGTATGACCATGAGGTAAGGGCTTACGAACAGGGTTGAAGGGGAGGACAAGGATATTGCGTAGGCTGTGTGGGTAGTGGAATTGTTTTGTGTGTGGGGGGGGAAGGATCGTGGGTAGGGTAGTCCTCATTTCAGGTCAAACCCTGGTGAGGAATGTGATTCAGTTCCTCCAGTGTTGGGTGGTTATGAGTCATGAGTGGAATGCAGTTTTGCATCTGGATGGTGAGAGACTGAAATGGTGAATGACTGGAGAGATAAGGCACAGGAGATCTGTTTCTCTACAGGTTTGGGAGGATAATTTCTGTCTGTGAGGGCCTCAATGAGTCCTTTTGTGTATATGGATGCAATGGCCAAAGGTGGATAGGCTGCATGGAAGGGGCATCTTAGTATGGAATAGGTGGCAGCTATCAGAGTGGAGGTATTGCTGGTGGTTGGTAGGTGTGATGTAGACAGAGATACTGCTATAGTCATGTCTGAAGTGAAAGTCAACATCAAGGACGGTGACTTGCTGGGTCGAAGAGGACCAGGTGAAGTGAATGGGGGAGGTTTAAAGATCCTGGGTTAATGTAGAGAGGGTACTTCACTCTCTATCCAGATACCAAAGGTGTCATCAGTGGAGCTGAACCACATGAGGGGTTTGGGGTTCTGGATGGTTGGAAAGGGTTCCTCTGTCCAGATCATGGGTAGGCAATAGTTTGGGCTCAGGGGTCACTTTGTGAAAGCGATGGTTAATGGAGGGCTGCACTTTTTAAAATGACTGCATGTGTTAGGTAACTCTGCATTTCAGAAAAGGTATAAGTTGTTATGTAAAAATTTTGACTGTCTTGGAAGGTCACACTACCTAAAAACTGATCCTTACTTTATAATCCTACCAGCCAACAAAGGCTCCACCACTGTGGTTTTGAAACACGGGGATTATCTGGTGGAAATAATCTGCCAGCTTTCAGATATCTACAAACCTTCCCTCAGTGACCTCATTCCAGAAATCCAACAGGATTTCCAGTCTCTCCATAAATCCTTAAGTCCATCCCAGAAACTCTCTCTCTCTCTCTCTCTGTCTCTGTCTCTCTCTCTCTCTCTCACACACACACACACACACACACACACACATACACACCTCTTCATATGAGAGTAGCACTTGCAACCTACATCCTCAATTATTTGCTTGACGTATTCCAATCTCTGTCTTCCTCTACAGTTTTTACCCTCTACAGCTCCCTCTAGTACCACGGAAGTCATTCCCTCATGTCTTAGCAGATGTCCTATCATCCTGTCCCTTCTCCTTATCAGTGTTTTCCACATATTCCTTTCCTCTCCGATTCTGCGTAGAACCTCCTCATTCCTTACCTTATCAGTCCATCTAATTTTCAACATTCGTCTAGAGCACCACATCTCAAATGCTTCAATTTTCTTCTGTTCCGGTTTTCCCACAGTCCATGTTTCACTACCATACAATGCTGTACTCCAGACGTACATCCTCAGAAATTTCTTCCTCAAATTAAGGCCGGTATTTGCCATTAGTAGACTTCTCTTGGCCAGAAATACCTTTTATGCCATAGCGAGTCTGCTTTTGATGTCCTCCTTGCTCCGTCCGTCATTGGTTATTTTACTGCCTAGGTAGCAGAATTCCTTAACTTCATTGACTTCGTGACCATCAATCCTGATGTTAATTTTCTCGCTGTTCTCATTTCTACTACTTCTCATTAGCTTCGTCTTTCTCCGATTTACTCTCAAACCATAATGTGTACTCATTAGACTGTTCATTCCGTTCAGCAGATCATTTAATTCTTCTTCACTTTCAGTCAGGATAGCAATGTCATCAGCGAATCGTATCATTGATATCCTTTCACCTTGTATTTTAATTCCACTCCTGAACCTTTCTTTTATTTCCATCATTGCTTCCTCGATGTACAGATTGGAGAGTAGGGGCGAAAGGCTACAGCCTTGTCTTACACCCTTCTTAATACGAGCACTTCATTCTTGATCGTCCACTCTTATTATTCCCTCTTGGTTGTTGTACATATTGTATATGACCCGTCTCTCCCTATAGCTAACCCCTACTTTTTTCAGAATCTAACAGCTTGCACCATTTTATATTGTCGAACGCTTTTTCCAGGTCGACAAATCCTATTAAAGTGTCTTGATTTTTCTTTAGCCTTGCTTCCATTATTAGCCGTAACGTCAGAATTGCCTCTCTCGTCCCTTTACTTTTCCTAAAGCCAAACTGATCGTCACCTAGCGCATTCTCAATTTTCTTTTCCATTCTTCTGTATATTATTCTTATAAGCAGCTTCGATGCATGATCTGTTAAGCTGATTGTGCGATAATTCTCGCACTTGTCAGCTCTTGCCGTCTTCGGAATTGTGTGGATGATGCTTTTCCGAAAGTCAGATGGTATATCGCCACACCAACGTGAATAGTTGTTTTGTTGCCACTTCCCCCAGTGATTTTAGAAATTCTGATGGAATGTTATCTATCCCTTCTGCCTTATTTGACCGTAAGTCCTCCAAAGCTCTTTTAAATTCTGATTCTAATACTGGATCCCCTATCTCTTCTAAATCGACTCCTGTTTCTTCTTCTATCACATCAGACAAATCTTCACCCTCATAGAGGCTTTCAATGTATTCTTTCCACCTATCTGCTCTCTCCTCTGCATTTAACAGTGGAATTCCTGTTACACTCTTAATGTTACCACCGTTGCTTTTAATGTCACCAAAGGTTGTTTTGACTTTCCTGTATGCTGAGTCTGTCCTTCTGACAATCATATCTTTTTCGAAGTCTTCACATTTTTCCTGCAGCGATTTCGTCTTAGCTTCCCTGCACTTCCTATTTATTTCACTACTCAGCGACTTGTATTTCTGTATTCCTGATTTTCCCGGAACATGTTTGTACTTCCTCCTTTCATCAATCAACTGAAGTATTTCTTCTGTTACCCATGGTTTCTTCGCAGCTACCTTCTTTGTACCTATGTTTTCCTTCCCAACTTCTGTGATGGCCCTTTTTAGAGATGTCCATTCCTCTTCAACTGTATTGCCTACTGCGCTATTCCTTATTGCTGTATCTATAGCGTTAGAGAACTTCAAACGTATCTCGTCATTCCTTAGTACTTCCGTATCCCACTTCTTTGCGTATTGATTCTTCCTGACTAATGTCTTGAACTTCAGCCTACTCTTCATCACTACTATATTGTGATCTGAGTCTATATCTGCTCCTGGGTATGCCTTACAATCCAGTATCTGATTTCGGAATCTCTGTCTGACCATGATGTAATCTAATTGAAATCTTCCCATATCTCCCGGCCTTTTCCAAGTATACCTCCTCCTCTTGTGATTCTTGAACAGGGTATTTACTATTACTAGCTGAAACTTGTTACAGAACTCAATTAGTCTTTCTTCTCTTTCATTCCTTGTTCCAAGCCCATATTCTCCTGTAACCTTTTCTTCTACTCCTTCCCCTACAACTGCATTCCAGTCGCCCATGACTATTAGATTTTCGTCCCCCTTTACATACTGCATTACCCTTTCAATATCCTTATACACTTTCTCTATCTGTTCATCTTCAGCTTGCAACGTCGGCATGTATACCTGAACTATCGTTGTCGGTGTTAGTCTGCTGTCGATTCTGATTAGAACAACCCGGTCACTAAACTGTTCACAGTAACACACCCTCTGCCCTACCTTCCTATTCATAACGAATCCTACACCTGTTATACCATTTTCTGCTGCTGTTGATATTACCCGATACTCATCTGACCAGAAATCCTTGTCTTCCTTCCACTTCACTTCACTGACCCCTACTATATCTAGATTGAGCCTTTGCATTTCCCTTTTCAGATTTTCTAGTTTCCCTACCACGTTCAAGCTTCTGACATTCCACGCCCCGACTCGTAGAACATTATCCTTTCGTTGATTATTCAATCTTTTTCTCATGGTAACCTCCCCCTTGGCAGTCCTCTCCTGGAGATCCGAATGGGGGACTATTCCAGAATCTTTTGCCAATGGAGAGATCATCATGACACTTCTTCAAATACAGGCCACATGTCCTGTGGATACACGCTACGTGTATACATGCTTCTTAAAGTCCATAAATCCAACCACAAGGACACCCCCCCCCCACATTGTGGCTGGTTACTGTGCCCCCACTGAGAAAACCTCTGCTCTCTTAGACCAACACCTCAACTTATTACCTATAACCTCTCCTCCTATATAAAAGACACCAACCATTTCCTCCACAGACACTCTACAATTCCTGTTCCTTTACCACATGGTGCCCCTCATCACTATTAACGTCACCTTGCCATACACTAACATCCCCAATGCCCATGGCTTTGCCGCTATTGAACACTACTTTTCCTAATGCCCAACTGATTCCAAACCTATAATCTCCTTCATGCTCACTATGACCAATATTATCTTCACTCACAACTACTCCACCTTTGAAGACATCATTTACAAACACATTCATGGTACAGTAATGAGAGCATGCACTACACCATCCTACGCCAACCTATTCATGGGCCATCTAGAGGAACCCTTCCTGACCACCCAGAATTCCAAACTCCTTACCTGGTTCAGATTCAATTATGACACCTTCATGATGTGGAGTGAAGATAAGGTGTCTAAATACCTCCAGAACCTGAAATATGACCATATTATATTCTTGTAATCTCCCTGGCATCAACCTTCATTAGTCCTTGTCATTTTCCCATTTCACTTCAATGACTGCTTCACAGCCTGCATCATCTGGATCCTCCGTACCAACACCAGTTATTCTGAACTACATAGGTGAGAACTCTCCCTGGAATGTTACCTTATATTCTTGTAATCTCCCTGGAATATGACCTTATATTCTTGTAGTCTCCCTGGCATCAATCTTCGTTAGTCCTTGTCGTTCTACTATCCACCCCCTTCCCTGATTCCACTCCAGCACTACACAGCCTTCTATTCCCCATTGCATCCACTACTACTTTTTCTCCTCCTCAACTTCTTTCCTTTTCGGCTCCCCTTCCACCCCTACTCCCTCCCCACCTAACCTCCTGACTTCGCCCAGCTGGCCTACTCTGCCCCCACAATGTGCCTGCATGCTCCCACAAGCAGCACTTTACTGTCTGTCACACCTACCCTGCTATCCCCCCACTTCATACCCCCAGTCTCCTCCTTACCCCCACCACCCAGATTGATTCTCCTATCATGCATAGTTGCTCGCAGAGTGGTCTCAGTGGCCAGAGAAGGTGGTCATGTGTGTATGACCTGTGGTGCTGTGCTGTGCTCTGTGTGTGTGTGTGTGTGTGTGTGTGTGTGTGTGTGGTGTTTATTTTAGAAGAAGGCCTTTTGGCTGAAAGCTCCCATGTTAGCAGTCTTTCTTTTTGTGCCTGTCTGCGACTCAGCAACTCCTCTATATGGTATGTAGCAACCCGTCCTTTTCATAATACTGTCATTATTCTATCCTGGATTTTCCATTGCTTGAGAAATAACATAAGCTCAACTGCAAGTAAAGCAGATAGCAAACTTCATTTTGTTGGTAGGTTATTGGGAAAATACAGTCCGTCTATGAAGGAGACTACTTACAGAATACTTGTGTTTCCTAATTTAGAATATTGCTTAAGTGCATGAGATCCATACAAAATACGATTAACAGGGAATATTGACAATATTCTCATAAAGGCATCTCAGCTGACCACAGGTTTGTTTAACCTATGAGAGGCTGAAAAACCCATGTTGGCAGATGCTAGAAAACAGATGCTAATCAGCTGATGAAATCCTACTTGCAAAGCCTAAAAAACAGTATAAAGTGAATAATCTCAAATTTACTTCTGGCCTACACATCACTCTTTTAGTGACTGGGAATACAACTTTTATGACAAGCTATTATGAAATCATCGGAAAAGAGATTTGAAGACAGTAACACACCATAACTTAGGTTTACCTGTTCACGCTTTACTTAATTGTGGGACAGCAGCTGACACATATGTTAAAAATGTCAAGAACACTGTCTGTATATCAACGGCATATTCTAATGCTGAAACTGACAACCAATAAATTGGAGGTGAAATTACAACTGAGTGTGTTCTTGACGTTTTTAATTTTGTGCATTTGGTAATTTTTATTATTTAATTTACATGTCTAAAAAACATTAAAGTATCTTGCCATATCTACAGCATCTGAACCAGGCAGAATAGATTGGCATAAAATAAGCTTCACATTCAGTCCCCGAAGGCCCGAGATATGTCGATCAGCTGCAGTGCCATCCTCTACTGTGCAGTGTCATGCTGATGCGGTATGGAGAGCCATGTGGACAGCACACTGTTCTCCGAGAAGTTTTCCCAACTTTTTGGAACTTGGAGCCACTACTACTCAATTGAGTAGCTCCTCAGTTGGTATCACCGAGTAAATCAGGAGTACTTAGAATTGCGCCCGCCCCCCCCCCCCCCCTCTCTCTCTCTCTCTCTCTCTCTCTCTCTCACACACACACACACACACACACACACACACACACACACACACATTTTTGGTAGAAAGATCCTGATTTTTCCCAGTATATGGACAGTCAACAGTGGTATGTGTAAAGTTAAAAAGTTGTTTTTTTTGTGTGTGTGTGTGTGTGTGTGGTGTGTGTGTGTGTGTGTGTGTGTGTGTGTGTGTACAGTAGCTGAACAGTATATGATAATGGACAGTGGCTCTTTTCGAAGTACCTGTTTTTCTCCTAATACACATACATAAACTAATCCATAAGTAATTGCCACTGGTGCTATTCATAATTTGTTATTAGTATACTACATACTCGTAGAAGTAGCTATCAGTGGTTACTCCTGTCTATTAATGTGTAATTTGACTTGTTCCACATCTCTGAAGGTTGCCTTCATAATGGGATTCATGGAAAACATGCACACAAAAGCATTTGCTCGTGTGCACTGATTACTGCACCGTTGCCCTTCTGCACTACTGTGCTCGAGATGATCACATTAGCTCTAGTTTATGTGAGCTCATTGTTTTCACTCACAGGCATGTCTAACACCACAGACACACAGCTTTACTTCTGCAGTACCTCTAACCTATATTCCACATTTCACAGAAACTCTATTGCATACATTGGTGGACTAGCACTCCTGCAAAAAGGTTATTGCAGAGAAATGACTAAGCCATAGCCTAGAAGATTGTTTCCAGAATTTAATTTCACTTGGCCACAAAGTATTGACCGATTTCAAACTTCGCAGCAAATTAAAACTGTGAGTCAGACCAGGACTTGAGCCCTTTGGCGGACAAAAGCTCTATCGACTGGGGATTACTACGTTCTTATTGCAGTCTGAGTGTATTTTGTCTGTCTCGTATGTGCTGTATACAGTGCTGTGCAGCAATTTTGATACGGTTGGTTCCCCCGTGGATGTTAATAATTCTGAGGGAATTTCTTCTATTCCGGGTGTAATTTTGACTTAGATCTTTCAATGTTCTGTCAGGACCTCTTACCACCTGAAATATTCATTTCTGATCATTGGTTCCACATCTCAAAATATTTAGTTTACAATCTTCTGCTGTCTGTTTGTATTGAATGTGAGGTTTTGGGCCACATGGAATGGATATGTTTGACAATTTATAACCACATACTAAGCATTGTTGTCCCCCCCCCCACTTTCCCCCTGCCCTTTCCTCTCCTCCTCCTCCTCTTCCTCCTCTTCTTCTTCCTCCTCCTCCTCCTCCTCCTCCTCCTCCTCCCTCTAAAGAGTTATTTTTACAGGATTTCTGTGACAGTTGTTTCAAGTTGAGAAAATCCTTTGTTTAAATTTTCTACAGCAGTTATTTTTGCCAACTCTCTTCTTGTTTCAGCTTTACCAACTCGGTACTATCAGTTCTAGATGTTGAACTAATCCTCTGTTTCCCCTCTGTATCTAAAACGAGTCACTGTCCAGTGATCAAAGTTTAGACAAACTACATCATGTCTTGTGCTGTTGAGGCAGTGTGGAGCACTCTACACTTCTTTTATATGTTTTTTTATGTCTCTTTACTAAGGAAACACCAGGAGTATTACTCCAATTGAATTTTTGTGTCACCACAAAGATGGGTGATATGGCTGTCTTAGTGAAAGTGGTATTAGGAAACAACTGAAATCACTAAAATAAAGAAAGACTTCAAAGACCTTATGGAATCCCTTTCAGATTCTGTACTGGATTTGCAGCTGAGTTAGCCCCTCTTTCAACCACAATCTACTGCAGATTCCTCAAACAACAAACAATGCCCCATAGTTGGAAGAAAGCATAGCTTACAAGCATTTACAAGAATGGCTGCATAAGTGGGCTACAAAACTACTGCCCAGTATCCTTGTTGTGTTGTTATGTTGAGTTCAAACATAATGTGATATCTCGGATAGACTGACATCCTTCATGCCAACCACAGTGGATTCAAAAAACATTGATCATGTGATATCCAACTTGAACTTTTCTCACTTGATATCCTGAGAGCCATTTATTGAGGCAGTCAGGCAAATGCAATATTTCTTTATTTCCAAAAAGCATTTGACTCAGCACCATACCTGCACATATCATCAAAAGTATAATCATATGCAGTATCGATCAAAATTTATGACTGGATTAAGGAGTTCTTGGTAGGGAGGACACAGAATGTTCTCTTGAATGGGGAATCATCAACATACGAAAAAGTCACTTGAAGTGCACCCAAGGGAAGTGTCTTGGGACCTCTGCTGTTCACTTTCTTGCAAACAATTTTAATAGTTATCTCACACCTTTTGCAACTGAGGCAGTTAACTAAAATGAAATCTGTGTGAAAGCCTGCACAAATAAGGTCAGACCTTGATAAGATTTTAATGTAATACAAAGACTAGCAACTCACGTTAAATATTCACAAAATGGCAAAAAATTGTAGTATCCTATGCCTGTAATATCACTGGGTCACAGTTGGAATTGGTCAATTCATACAAATTCCTGTGTGTAACAAATTGTAGGGATATGAAATGGAGTGATCACATAGGCACAGTCATAGGTAAAGTAGGCTGTGGACTTTGGTTTATTGGTAGAATAATAGGGAAATGCAAGTGGCCTACAAAGGAGATTGCTTACAATTCACTTGCACAACCCATCATAGAACATTACTCAAGTGTGTAGCCCTCTTACTGGATTTGAATAGCAAAACTTCATGGGATTGTTGGCTCATGGAAGAGTCTCATGGTAACTCTGAAGAAGCTAAACTGGGAAATATGTACTTGAAGATAGAGGCAAGCTATCCCAAAATGCCTCCTTATACAGCTTCAAGAAGTAGCTGTAAGTTGGGAATCTAGGTATATATGTTACAATCCCCTACATACCGCTACTATAGGGCTGGTGAGGTCACTGTTAGATTAATTACAGTGAGCACAGAGGTATTTAAATGGTCATTCTTGTCACACTCCACACATGAATGTAACAAGAAGAATCCGTAATAACAGCTACTAGGGGAAGTACCCTCTGTCAGGCACTTCACAGTGGTTTGCAGGTTATGGATGTAGGTGTGGATGTGAAAGGTAGCAGTGTCACTTTTGAATCTTATTTCAGTAGCATTCAAATGAAATAAAAAGAGTCAGAGCTACATTCCTTAGAGACTTAAAGTATTTCAAATGCACTCGCATATTACACTGCATTGTAAAAGATGTAACTAAATTACCTCACTCACAGAGAAACCACCACTGACAGTTCATTTATGATACTTTTTCTAGTATTTCCATCAGTCACCAGCAGAAAGAAACCTGTGGTCCAAATATGTTGTAGGGTGTCAGCTGTCCAAGAAATCCTATGATCATGTATGACAATTACAGATTTTGAAATTACACGGTACATTTCTTCTTTCTGTCATAACAATTTATACACCTTTAATTTGATATCACTGTGCCTGTAGTAAGGCAGACCCCGTTTGTTTGCCTGCGAACACAAATGCAATGCTCTCTGTTTGCCTACTTTAACATATTACCAGACACATTTTGGAGAGTTATCTGAAGGACAACATTTTTGCCTTTGACTGTGTTTAATTTTAATCAATATGATTGTAATTTCAACCTCATGTCAGATTCTACACCTACAAAAATAAAAATTAATAAGTTAATGATACCAAGAAGTCAGGAAGCAGTCTAGCAGACAATATTTTCCATTTCCTTTGGAAGAAAGATGAGTAGTAATAACGTGAAAGAAAGTAAAAGCTGTTTCAATTGCAGCAACCCAGTCATCTAAGGAGAGATTGGCAACTGTTTCTGTCTCAGAGAGAGAAATGAGGTCAGTAAATTTCCACATTCCACTTACGATCAAGCCTCACAAGGGACAGCCTTACAAAACTGCTGACGGTTCGTGCCTTTCTTAAGGTAATTTTCTGTCACAAAACACAATTACACTATTTAGTGACTATATAGTCACAGATATGGAAATGGTAAATGTAGGTAGATACAAGCTTTCAGCACATGTAAGTAGAGACTCTATAAGGAGAGGAGGAGTTGCCCTATATGTTAAAATCTGTCACAGTGTGAAAAATTTGGAAACAAAAAATTTTACGTAGAGCAACATATAGAATCATGCTCATGTGAGCGTAACTAAATAATGGCACTTTTATAATAGTAGCCATGTATAGGTCCCCATTGGGAAATTTTCAACTATTTTTGAAAAACTTAGATTATTTGTTGTGCTATCTTTCAGACAGATGAAAGCAAATTATTGTTTGTGGGGATTTCAATGTAGATTTTCTGAAAGAGTCAGACAGAAAGTCTGACCTTGAAGTATTATTTGGTTCTTTCAATTTGACATCAGTTATTGATTTTCCTACTCGGGTGGTGCAGGAAAGCAGCACACTTATAGATAATGTTTTCATGGACCAAGATAAATATAATCAAATAAAAACTTTTCCTGTTAAGAATGGACTTTTTTATCATGATGCACATCTAGTTGCAACATGTGATATAGCTCCATACAGTAATGCAAAACAATCCTCCAAAATAGTGTGTTCAATTAACAATTTAACAATTCAAAATTTTAGGGAAAGCTTGCAACAGTTAGACAGGGACAAGGTGTACAGGGAACATGATGCTAATTTAAAATTTAATCTATTTCATGATACCTTTGTGAGTATACTTGAAAACAGTTTCCCTAAGAAAACAGTGAAATATAATTGTAAGAAGCCATGTAAAAACCATGGCTTACTAAACGGATAAAAATATCTTGTAAACAGGAAAGGGAAATGTATCTTATAGCAAGGAGGAGTAATGATCCCAAAACAGTGAAACTACTGCACTGTATTAAGAAAAGTATTAAGAAAAGTTATTAAAAAGTATTAAGAAAATTTATTAAAAAGTATGTGCATTATGTCTGAGATTAGCACATCTGATGATAAAATTAAAACAATTTGTAATATTGTTGAAAGGGAAGCAGGGAAACTGAGAGCACAGGAAGAGTGTATTTCTATCAAACACAATGAAAATAACAGAGGGAAACATTCCACGTGGGAAAAATATATCTAAAAACAAAGATCATGTAACTTACCAAACGAAAGTGTTGGTATGTTGATAGACACACAAATAAACACAAACACACACACAAAATTCAAGCTTTCACAACCCACAGTTGCTTCAACAGGAAAGAGGGAAGGAGAGGGAAAGACGAAAGGATGTGGGTATTACAGGAGAGGGTAAGGAGTCATTCCAATCCCGGGAGCAGAAAGACTTACCTTAGGGGGTCTTCACCCATTGGGATATTTTGTGAACTCTCAAAGGCTTTTGATTGTGTGAATCATGAAATTCTTCTAGATAAGCTTAAGTATTGTGGTATGAGTGGGACAGTGCACAAATGCTTTAATGCATACGTAACTGGAAGAACATAGAAGGTTGAAATTAACAGTAGATAGTCTGCAAAAATCAGCAGAGTCCTCTAACTGGGGAGGTATCAAGAATGGTGTCCCACACTATTGTCTTGGGTTCCTTATTGTTCTTACTATATATTAACAACTTACCACTCTGTATTCATGAAGATGCAAAGCTAGTTCTTTTTGCTGATGATACAAGTATAGTAATCACACCCAACAAGCAAGAATCAGCTGAGAAAATTGTAAATAATGTCTTTCAGAAAATTATTAAGCAGTTCTCCACAAATGGACTCTCACTAAATTTTGAGAAAACACAGTTTATACAGTTCTGTACAGTAAATGGCATAATACCATTGATAAATATAGACTATGAACAGAAGTCTGTTGCTAAGGCAGAATACTCAAAATTTCTGGGTGTGTGCATTGATGAGAAATTGAATTGGAAGAAACACATCAATGACCTCCTGCAGCAGTTAGGTTCAGCTATTTATGCTATTAAGGTTATTGCATATTTTGGTGATAAACATATCACTAATTAGCCTACTATGACTATTTTCATTCACTGCTTTCATATGGCATCATATTTTGGGTCAATTCATCATTAAGAGAGAAAGTATTCATTACACAAGAGCGTGAAATCAGAATAATAGCTGGAGCCCACCAAAGATCACCTTGCAGACATTTATTTAAGGAACTCGGGATATTCACAGTACCTACGCATACATATATTCACTTATGAAAATTGTCATTAATAATCCATCCTAATTAAAAAATAACAGCAAAGTTCATAGCTACAACACTAGAAGAAATGATGATCTTCACTATTCTGGATAAAATTTCACTTTGGCACAGAAAGGGGTGATCATGCTGCCACAAAAATCTTTGGTCATTTGCCAATTAGTATTAAAAGTCTGACAGATAGCCAACCAACATTTAAAAATAAATTAAAAGAATTTCTGAATGACAACTCCTTCTACTCAATAGATGAATTCTTAGATATGAAGTAGTAACTGTAAAAAAGAAAAAAATATATATGTAAAGAAAACTTATGTTAGTGACATGTTCCACATCATTACGAAATGTCGTATTCATGATCTATGGAACAAGGATTAATGTATGTATGTACATCTGCTGCAGACTATGGTGCTCTCAAATACCCTTTCTATGGCTAGGACTCTTTGCCTCACATCCACGTAGCTGAATGGATTACATGTTTATACGAATGAAGAGCTCCTGCAGCGAGAATGATGAATGTCTCCACATTAAAAAGAGATATGGATAATGGTCCTACGAGTTCTACTGAAAGAAGAAAAATGCATAAAGTGTAGCATAAGTTAGTTTGAAAAACTATAATATATGTAGCAGTAGCAGTAGTATACCAGTTGTTGTTGTTGTGGTCTTCAGTCCTGAGACTGGTTTGATGCAGCTCTCCATGCTACTCTATTCTGTGCAAGCTTCTTCATTTCCCAGTACCTACCGCAACCTACATCCTTCTGTATCTGTTTAGTGTATTCATCTCTTGGTCTCCCTCTGTGATTTTTACCCTCCACGCTGCCCTCCAATACCAAATTGGTGATCCCTTGATGCCTCAGAACATGTCCTACCAACCGATCCCTTCTTCTAGTCAAGTTGTGCCGCAAACTTCTCTTCTCCCCAGTCCTATTCAATACCTCCTCATTAGTTATATGATATACCCATCTAATCTTCAGCATTCTTCTGTAGCACCACATTTCAAAAGCTTCTATTCTCTTCTTGTCCACACTAGTTATCGTCCATGTTTCACTTCTATACATGGCTACACTCCATACAAATACTTTCAGAAACTACTTCTTGACATTTAAATCTATACTCGATGTTAACAAATTTTTCTTCTTCAGAAACGCTTTCCTTGCCATTGCCAGTCTACATTTTATATCCTCTCTACTTTGACCGTCATCAGTTATTTTGCTCCCCAAATAGCAAAACTCCTTTACTACTTTAAGTGCCTCATTTCCTAATCTAATTCCCCAGCATCGCCTGACTTAATTCGACTAAATTCCATTATCCTCGTTTTTCTTTTGTTGATGTTCATCTTATATCCTCCTTTCAAGACATTATCCATTCTGTTCAACTGCTCCTCCAAGTCCTTTGCTGTCTCTGACAGAATTACAATGTCATCGGCGAACCTCAAACTTTTTATTTCTTCCCCATGGATTTTAATACCTACTCTGAATTTTTCTTTTGTTTCCTTCACTGCTTGTTCAATATACAGATTGAATAACATTGGGGAGAGGCTACAACACTGTCTCACTCCCTTCCCAACCACTGCATCCCTTTCATGTCCCTCGAGTCTTATAACTGCCATCTGGTTTCTGTACAAGTTGTAAATAGCCCTTCGCTCCCTGTATTTTACCCGTGCCACCTTCAGAATTTGAAAGAGAGTATTCCAGTCAACATTGTGAAAAGCTTTCTCTAAGTCTACAAATGCTAGAAACATAGGTTTGCCTTTCCTTAATCTTTCTTCTACGATAAGTCATAGGGTCAGTATTGCCTCACGTGTTCCAAAATTTCTACGGAATCCAAACTGATCCTCCCCGAGGTCGGCTTCTACCAGTTTTTCCATTCATCTGTAAAGAATTCAATTTAGTATTTTGCATCCGTGACTTATTAAACTGATAGTTCGGTAATTTTCACATCTGTCAGCACCTGCTTTCTTTGGAATTGGAATTATTATATTCTTCTTGAAGTCAGAGGGCATTTCACCTGTCTCATACATCTTGCTCACCAGATGGTAGATTTTTGTCAGGACTGACTCTAAAAAGGCCGTCAGTAGTTCTAATGAAATGTTGTCTACTCCTGGGGCCTCGTTTCGACTCAGGTCTTTCAGTGCTCTGTCAAACTCTTCACGCAGTATCATATCTCCCATTTCATCTTCATCTACATCCTCTTCCATTTCCAGAATATTGTCCTCAAGTACATCACCCTGGTATACACCCTCTATAAACTCGTTCCACATTTCTGCTTTCCCTTCTTTGCTTAGAACTGGGTTTCCATCTGAGCTCTTGATATTCATACAAGTGGTTCTCTTTTCTCAAAGGTCTCTTTAATTTTCCTGTAAGCAGTACCTATCTTACCCCTAGTGAGATAAGCCTCTACATCCTTACATTTGTCCTCTAGCCATCCCTGCTTATCCATTTTGCACTTCCTATCGATCTCATTTTTGAGACGTTTGTATTCCTTTTTGCCTGCTTCATTTACTGCATTTTTATATTTTCTCCTTTCGCCAATTAAGTTGAATATTTCTTCTGTCACCCAAGGATTTCTATTAGCCCTCATCTTTTTACCTACTTAATCCTCTACTGCCTTCACTACTTCATCCCTCAAAGCTACCCATTCATCTTCTACTGTATTTCTTTCCCCTATTGCTGTAAATTGTTCCCTTATGCTCTCCCTGAAACTCTTTACAACCTCTGGTTCTTTCAGTTTATCCAGGTCCCATCTCCTTAAATTCCCACCTTTTTGCAGTTTCTTCAGTTTTAATCTACAGTTCATAACCAATAGATTGTGGTCAGAGTCCACATCTGCCCCTGGAAATGTCTTACAATTTAAAACCTGGTTCCTAAATCTCTGTCAGTATCTCCAGGCTTCTTCCATGTATACAACCTTCTTTTATGATTCTTGAACCAAGTGTTAGCTATGATTAAGTTGTGCTCTGTGCAAAATTCTACCAGGTGGCTTCCTCTTTCATTTCTTAGCCCCAATCCATATTCACCTACTACATTTCCTTCTCTCCCTTTTCCTACTACCAAATTCCAGTCACCCATGACTATTAAATTTTCGTCTCCCTTCACTATCTGAATAATTTCTTTTATTTCCTCAAGTATACAAGGGCGATGTACTTGAGGACGATATTATGGAAATGGAAGAGGATGTAGATGAAGATGAAATGGGAGATATGATACTGCGTGAAGAGTTTGACAGAGCACTGAAAGACCTGAGTCGAAACAAGGCCCCCGGAGTAGACAATATTCCATTGGAACTACTGACGGCCGTGGGAGAGCCAGTCCTGACAAAACTCTACCATCTGGTGAGCAAGACGTATGAAACAGGCGAAATACCCTCAGACTTCAAGAAGAATATAATAATTCCAATCCCAAAGAAAGGAGGTGTTGACAGATGTGAAAATTACTGAACTATCAGCTTAATAAGTCACAGCTGCAAAATACTAACACGAATTCTTTACAGACGAATGGAAAAACTAGTAGAAGCCAACCTCGGGGAAGATCAGTTTGGATTCCGTAGAAACACTGGAACACGTGAGGCAATACTGACCTTACGACTTATCTTAGAAGAAAGATTAAGGAAAGGCAAACCTACGTTTCTAGCATTTGTAGACTTAGAGAAAGCTTTTGACAATGTTGATTGGAATACTCTCTTTCAAATTCTAAAGGTGGCAGGGGTAAAATACAGGGAGCGAACGGCTATTTACAATTTGTACAGAAACCAGATGGCAGTTATAAGAGTCGAGGGACATGAAAGGGAAGCAGTGGTTGGGAAGGGAGTAAGACAGGGTTGTAGCCTCTCCCCGATGTTGTTCAATCTGTATATTGAGCAAGCAGTAAAGGAAACAAAAGAAAAATTCGGAGTAGGTATTAAAATTCATGGAGAAGAAATAAAAAGTTTGAGGTTCGCCGATGACATTGTAATTCTGTCAGAGACAGCAAAGGACTTGGAAGAGCAGTTGAATGGAATGGACAGTGTCTTGAAAGGAGGATATAAGATGAACATCAACAAAAGCAAAACAAGGATAATGGAATGTAGTCTAATTAAGTCGGGTGATGCTGAGGGAATTAGATTAGGAAATGAGGCACTTAAAGTAGTAAAGGAGTTTTGCTATTTGGGGAGCAAAATAACTGATGATGGTCGAAGTAGAGAGGATATAAAATGTAGGCTGGCAATGGCAAGGAAAGCGTTTCTGAAGAAGAGAAATTTGTTAACATCCAGTATAGATTTAAGTGTCAGGAAGTCATTTCTGAAAGTATTCGTATGGAGTGTAGCCATGTATGGAAGTGAAACATGGACGATAAATAGTTTGGACAAGAAGAGAATAGAAGCTTTCAAAATGTGGTGCTACAGAAGAATGCTGAAGATTAGATGGGTAGATCACATAACTAATGAGGAAGTATTGAATAGGATTGGGGAGAAGAGAAGTTTGTGGCACAACTTGACCAGAAGAAGGGATCGGTTGGTAGGACATGTTCTGAGGCATCAAGGGATCACCAATTTAGTATTGGAGGGCAGCGTGGAGGGTAAAAATCATAGAGGGAGACCAAGAGATGAATACACTAAGCAGATTCAGAAGGATGTAGGTTGCAGTAGGTACTGGGAGATGAAAAAGCTTGCACAGGATAGAGTAGCATCGAGAGCTGCATCAAACCAGTCTCAGGACTGAAGACCACAACAACAACAACAACAACAACAACCAGTATCTTCATGAAAATCAATGTGTACCACACACAGAGTCTCATCACACTGTGTCACTCTTATCTGACAAAGTAGAAGACATCTGAAGAGAAACTTCCAACATAGTGTGGCTGTTTTTGTGATAGGAGCTCCACTGTCCTATTGTCCATGTTTCGTCTTACCGGATCTACAGAAATATGACATTAAACCATAGTCTTCCATCAGTTTCAATGTTCCTATGTGATGCTCCAATAAACACAACACACCTTTTCTTTTCTTTTTATTAAATTGCTGTAAGAAACATATCCTTTTAGATTATTGATGCTTTCATGCAAGACACTAAATCTGTGTCCCATAGAGCTATTCCTGTGTCCTATCAGCAGTGTTTTGTTTTGATAGTAGTTGTTTTAGCTGTAATTATGTATATATTCTATGGCTTCTTTTATTTTCAAGTATTTTACCCTTCAGAAGGCCTAGGGCATGCAATGGGTATTAGATTAGATTAGATTTACTTTCATTCCAATTGATCTGTAGTGAGGAGGTCCTCTAGGAACATGTCAGAAAAACAATAATACATGACAAATATTTACAACTAAAACAAATAACCTAATGTACCTTCCATAGGCCCCAAGTGGAATGATCGTTATTTTTTATTAATGAACACTATATGAAAGAATCATTTTATAAACACTCATCTACTAAGATCGCATTAATGCACTGAATTTAAAATTTAAAAAAATTTTTATTTATTTATAAGGTAATAAACATATAATAGAATTACTACAATACTCATTTACAATGAACACATTACTGCACTGAACTGCAGAAGTTAGATCGTACTTGCTGAGATTCCTCAAGTTGACTTCCATTCCCAGTGATTCCATGGCAACTTGCACACTTGTCCATTATGACAGTAAAATTCTTTGTTCAGTGTATCATTAAAGTTCTTTGTTCACTGAAAGATAACCCTAATGGATTTCTAAATCTACATTTTTAATCAAATAGTTCATAAATGAGAGTTACTCAATCACATTTACATTAGCTAATTTAAATGATCCAAATAATTAGATTTTCTTGTGATAGTAATTGGAAATTATTTATGAAAAATAACACTCACTCAATTTGTAAGTGTAACGTATTTGACGAAAACAATTTCTTAACAAAGTTTATTCTGTAAATGGAAGATGTTTACTGCTACAGAACCAAATGTTAATTTAGTGCACAGCCACTATGTAATCAAGACAAAACACAATATATACAACTAATAATTTACAAACTCTAATGCAACATCAAACTAATTATTGCATAAATATAATATTTTCATAAATTAAAAACAAAATTATAGCCTAGTCGGACTAGATTGTCATGATGTATGCCCTGTCTGACACACATCTTTTAAGCGCAGGAACACTGATACCTGCTGTAGATGCAAACACATTAAAATTAAACTTCTGCAAATACGAAATTGTAAACAGCAACAACTAAACTATGAATTCAGCTACTCCGATCAGAACTTTAACATCATCATATTCTTTCTGGCATCGAGTGTTTCAATGAAAGTTGAGGTTTTGATAACCCTGTGTGTGAACTGTGGACACACACACACACACATATATATATATATATATATATATATATATATATATATATATATATATATATATATATATATCAGTTTTCTATGATCAGTTATAAGAGACAAGCAGTTGAAGGAATCAAGTAAAAGGAAACAATACTGATATGTTCATGATCATGAGGATGCAGATTATGGATCTATTTTAATATTTTTGTATACTTACATAAAGCTTTGTAACACTGCAGCAACTGAAGTAAATTGAAAGCATCTACTGCTATCTAGATTCATCTGCAACTTTGACCATGTGGATCTCGAACATGCATCAATTCTGAAAATTTCTGTAGCTTATCATCAGTGAGAAAAATGGATATAAAAAGCTGAAGGTGGAAGCTGTCAAAAGGGTGCAATGATAAAGAATTGACATATTTGGAAGCATGGATACAGATATTTGAAATATGAAATACCAAAACACCTGGATAGGGGAACAGCCTACTGTTATATTTAAAGAAATTTGAGAAAATTAAAGAATTTCTTTATATGCAACATTTGATGTTTTGCCCATAGGAGCCATTAGAAACATAAAAATAACCTAATGAAAACGTCTCTTAACATTAAATTCAACAAAGAGTGTATGTCACTTAAAATAGTTCCGAAATATGTCAAAGTCAAAATTAACTGCAAAACTAAAGCTGCCAGATTTGCTAAGCAAAAATGTGAAAATATATGGCTAAAAACAGAGATTAAAATGCAATACAAGAAAAAAGAACACTTAAACAATGTCATGTACAACTTGCATCTGCAGCTAGGACACATCCTCTCACCTTTACAATTCTCACACATCCTACAGCACATAGACGATAAAGTAGATAAAGAACAAAAGATTATCTTATCCAAACACAAAAAGAAAATTGAAGCCTTA
This sequence comes from Schistocerca serialis cubense, assembly GCF_023864345.2. Lineage (NCBI taxonomy): Eukaryota > Metazoa > Arthropoda > Insecta > Orthoptera > Acrididae > Schistocerca > Schistocerca serialis. The sequence continues at coordinate 495,311,072 of NC_064646.1, forward strand.
AAATCAATGAACAATTCAGAGTTTGATAAAAACAAACAGCTAAGCCAACACAAATTTTTTGATAGAATCATTAATACAACTGACATCCAATTTAGCAGCAGTGAACTTACTTTATTAAATAAAGGTCTAAAACATAATATTGAAACAAATCTCAATAGTCACAGTGTTAAAAACCCCATAGCCTGCACAAAACTTGCTTGTGACACAGCAAAACTAGACACATGTGAGAAAAATGCAGTTGCATACAAGACAAATAAACTGATAATGTAACAACTTCAAACAAATAATACCTCCAAAATCACTGAAATTAAAGATATGAAAAATATTAACAGCAAACTGTCTGAAAGTAAAGCACTCATAGTAAAAGCTGACAAAGGAAATTCTTTAATTGTAATGCATGAAAGAGAATATGTAGAGAAAACCTTGCAATTTTTCCATAGCAACAATATTACTGAAATAAAGACAGATCCTACAGTAAAATTTCAAACTAAACTCCGAAAGCTACTACAAAACTGTAACTTTTTACTGAACAAATATGAAATATGTAACTGTGTAACAATGAATCCGTCGGCACCAAAACTGCGTGCACAGCCAAAGGTTCATAAAGTAAATTGTCCCATTTGCCCAATTGTTAACTCAAGAAACAGCCCTGCATACTTCATAAGCCGTAAATTAAAAGAGCTCATTACCAAATACTATACATTTGAAAATAAATACACCATACATAACACACATGAATCCATAAGCTTAATTAAAGACATCCACTTCCCACCAACAGCTAAATTAGCATCACTAGACATAGTCAACCTGTACACGAACATCCCTGTCAGAGAGACTATTAACATTATAAGAAACAATCTGCTTAAATATAAGAAAATTAGTGTTGCAGAGATCTGTGAACTCATAGAAATACTTTCACTTATTCTAGAGCATAATTACTTTAGCTTCAACAACAAACTGTACCAACAACATGGTGGTTTGGCAATGGGAAGTAGCTTAGCTGGGATATTGGCTGACATTTACATCAACCACATAGAACAAAAATTCTTCTCTGCCAGCCAGCACATCTCAAACAAAATAATACACTACAGAAGATATGTTGATGATACAATCCTGCTTTTTGATGGTACAAGCAATGAAATAGATACATTAGCAGCAGATCTAAGCAAAATGCACAAAAATATTAAATTCACAGTTGAACATGAAACTAATAAAAGCATTAACTTTCTTGACCTGAAAATTTGCAATAGTGACAATAAACATCAATTTAGTATTTACAGAAAACCTACCACCACAGATGTCAGCATTAGCAACTCATCTTGCCACCCCCGCCAACAAAAAATGGCATATTTCAGAACGATGCTACACCGAATTAAAAAAGTACCAATGAGTGACACAGACCAACAAAATGAAATCAATATAATTAAAACAGTTGCTCATAATAATGGATATAAACCCACAATAATAGAAAAACTCCATAACACAATGCAGACAAAAACCGCAGATCCACTTCACAGCAGTCACTTCAAGCCAAATCAGTGTGCCACTGAAGCCAAACCTAAATATGCTACTCTCCCATACATAGGCCCACTTTCATACCAAATAGCAAACTTATTTAAAAAGAAGAAAAATATCACAATCAGCTTTTCCAGAAATAATAAATTACAACAAAAAGTAATACATGATGTAAATACCTCCAAGAGTCCCTACCCTAAATCAGGAATATACAAACTCAAATGTGATACATGCCCAAAATTCTACATTGGACAGACAGGCAGAAGTTTTGAAATTAGATACAAAGAACATATTGATGCTCTAAGACTTGGTAACTTGAACAAATCAGCATTTGCAGCCCATACTGCTGAAGAAAACCATTCAGTGGGAAACATTGAGGACAACTTAAAAATTTTGCATCTAGCAGAAAAAGGAGCCACTATGAATATATTAGAAGAATTAAAAATACGCACACACAAAAACAGCACCCCAGACTGTATCCTTAACAAACAAACACCGCTGTCCTGAAAAATTTCCAAAAATTACTTTCCAGCCTCCAAAGAAAATAATATTAATACACCTATCTGCAGATCAAGTAGCAAATTTGTATGTTACTATAATTCTCATGATGCCAAATGTAATTAAATAATATACTATTTTACCTATACAGTTCTAAATATATATAAAAAACTTTATAATTAATTTAGCAATATCAACTCAAAAATTCAATGTCTCTGTACTAATGTAAAAGGCATTACAGTTGTGTAAATGAATATATGATCCTTTCCAAACATAGGACATCATCGTCAAATGTTACGATATATCATAGCATCTGTGGTACTCATATGTTTGTAAGCTCTTTGTATGTATCAAAACACGTGGTGCAAGGTTGAAATGATCTCAGCAACAAATCTAAAGTGTACAGTGAGAACTATTTATGTGTGCAACAACGAGGATGCAGTGGGAATGCATTTACATCTGTTGGACGAATGTTATGAAAACAAACACCTGAAACCGACGTTTCACGTAAGTCACATGCAACGAAAACCTGTAACGCAACCATCTGTGTGTGGCGTGTTTATAATTATGTTTTATTTATATTTTAGGACAATTAATATGTAAAATCACACCAAATGTCATAAAGAAAGTGTGTAAACCATCTGAGGATGAATCACAATGATTCGAAACCAGTAACAGCTGCCTTTGAATAAAGGAACTGAAAGTAAATTTGTGGCTGGTTGCTGTCCTAACACCATCAACATTTGTCTTCAAACAACAGCCATGGTCTCCATCATGTCATCATTTGACAAAATTGCAAGAAACAAATTATTTGAGCTAGTGAGCTGAGCTGCGAGCATGCTACATAGAGTTGTCCACGTAAGAAACATTTCATTCCAAGGTTGATGCTGGTGGCTCGAAGCATCTATCCTTACAACTCACTGACGGTCACACTGGAGCATATGCTCATGGGCAACTGCACACATTTGAATTGGAAAGGGAAATTGTTGGGAATGAGGGGGGTACGAGGGATAGGAAAATTATTTCACCAGCTCCACAGCCCATGACAATTTTGGCTACTATAATATTATTATGAAGCAACGCCACTTTAAGATGAGTTCCATTACATGGCCTCATAAGGGTTAAGGAAAAAAGTAAGTTCCTCCACCAAAGGAACAGTTAGACAAAGGCTCTCTGGTGGAGTCACTAACCCATTTGATTCAGCCAATATAGACATACTAATTTTAAATACAACATCCGAGAATTCTTGCACATGGGAATTGCCACCCAATAGAGCCCTCATGTTCCTTGTCACACTTAATTTCTGTACCAGAGGACAGAGCATCTGAGACATGCCCCATCTGTTCTAGCTCCTCGAGTTATAATGGGTGGAATCCCCAGAAATCACCACAAAATAAAACAGTGACACCTCCCACAATGCAATCATTTCACCAGATGTCTTACAGAATGTGACTGATGTTTATATGGCATTTTTTGCGTGCTATGGTGCATTTGTACCAAACAATTAGGCTACAATCTACAAGGATCTTCGTCTTGTCACTATTTCATGATACTGTACGTGCTGGGGTTTCATTTATGTTTAGGTTTAAAGGTGTGCTGTTTATCCTCCAGTGAGTAAGATAGCAGAAGATGCAACAGCTAATGCTATATTCTCTTGCCTTCTGATTTCAGCCAGTAGCAATCAAATCAGAAAGGTTTTGACTGTACCAGCAGGGGCATCAAGGTAAAAGATTTCACCTTGCTGTTGATTAACACTGTATAATACCTTAGTCATAGGCTTACTTTTGTTCATGGGGAAGGTTCCAAATAAAATTATTTGTGATCTCAGCTATCGGAGTAGAACTATAATTTGTCTGTGCTGCATACTCACGACTAACTTGTGGACTGTCAATGGTTTCTTGTATTTCAGGAAGACTGTAATGACACAATTATATCCACCACTGGAAATAACAATATCTTGAAGTGAGCAAAGGCAATGATTGGCAACACTCGCATCAGAATCCACTGCACCATCTCCATAAGCACACCTACCTACCAAAAGAAAAACTTCTAATACATGTCACTGATATTTCTCCAACCACTGCACATGATGGGAAAGTCCACAGAACGTCATCATAACTGCAAACAGATGGCGCAATCAACTGGTTCTTTCACCAATTATGGTGTCTTCAAGTGTTTCATCCCAATTTCGGTCATCATCTAGCAGACACAGTACACTGCAAGCTGTGTGTAACGCTGAATGCTCAAGACCATTTACAGTTCTCAGGAATGCATAACATGTGGCTCTGCAGACTGTGTTCAGTAAAAGGCACAAATAATACCCTTCGTTGTTGCTTGGATGAACAGTGTACAAATTACCTAATGTAGGGTTGTGATAAATGCCTGGAAAACTTTCCAGGTTGACTGTATTGGTGTCTATTGAAAGTGCCTCTTTGTTTGTCATAAGTGTAATGGGATGGCACGTAGTTGTACATAAGAGTTCAAGTAAAACTGTCTTTCTGACAGAGACTGAAATAAGTTAATAGTGTGGTATGATGAGGATTCTGTAAATGCTCCTGCCTATTTTCAGGATTGAAATAGAGTTGCTGACCATTTTGCACATGAATATCTAATTGCATAATGGTAGAGTTGGGTTTGTGAATAGGGGGATCCAGTATCCGGCACACTGCTTCCAAGGTACTAACGTAGTGACCAGACTGGTATTTGGTCAGCTTGTCATGATCAGCACTCTGAAAACTAAATGTCACATGGTCACATCCCATATTCATATATTTGCAAATGTATCTGGTCAACACTGAGGTGAGCTTCAAATGCTTGTGAAAGAACTGGTCTGTTTGGTACTACCCCGTGATTTCCTGCTGCAAAACACACACTGCACATATTAACTTCATGCTGTGAAACCGCTATCTTGAGGCACCAAGCAGTTATATGATGGATATCCATTTTCATCAGTAATATTTTTACTAGTAACAGTTTCGTTAATGAAGTTTTTCAGAAACCTCTAAGTGCAACCGTCTTCTTTCATGCAAGATGTACTGGTATGTAATGAGCTGTACGGACCATGTATCATGTTGGTTTTGTTAATCCTGTGCAGAGTGGAGTCTGTGTCAGGATTTGGTATTTCAACGCCAATGCTTCGATCAATGTCATTGGGTCTAAGCCGCATAAGGTTGCATGAGTGAGGCAAACCATGCTTACACTTCTATCGAATACATATAGCACTGGACTGCTTCAAATATCTTTTTTTTTAAGAAGGTCTATCAGGCATATTTGTATTAAATGAAATACTTGAAGAGTCAAGTTGTACATGTCATAGGATCCCTGGCTGGCAAGCAAGTTGTTCTCTAGAATGAAATTTTCACTCTACAGCGGAGTGTGCACTGATATGAAACTTCCTGGCAGATTAAAACTGTGTGCTGGACCAAGACTCGTATCGGTCCGGCACACAGTTTTAATCTGCCAGGAAGTTTCAAGTTGTTCTCTGTTTCAAGCCACTTTGGATTGGTGGTCATAATAATGAACAGATCTGCATCAACAGGTCTTCTAACATGGTAAAATGTGTCCTGATCACTCTTGGCCATATACCTGGGACCACCAGTAAATCAAGAAGGGAGAATCGCCAACTTACTCAAGTTTTCAGCATCGGAATCTTGTTGTAAAATATCTATTACATTGACCTAATTTTCCACATGTAATTGTCTCTGATGAGTGCTGATGATTACTGGCCGTTCAGCTTCAATTTCTGCATATATGTATATTAAAAAGTGGCCAGAAAGGCCTCAAAATCAGAATAACCAGATATGTTCATTCACACATAGCTGGATTAAAAAACTGTAGAACTGTATAGGAGAAGACTTTTGTTAAAACTTGGAGCACCCATGCCAGGATTTATACTGTATACTGTAAAACTGTAGCCTCTTCACCTCAACAAATCATTAAATGATATTGTAATTAAACATAAGCACAATGTGTTCCACTGATTCTCTGAAGACCATCAGCATGAGTACAATGTATCTCTTATCACATTCCTGGCCGGCTAACAGGACAGCAACTTCAGTTGTAGCTGGTGCATTATAGTGACCCAGATGAGATCCTCTCAGTCTTTTTTCAGCTGTAATTACAAACTTATAATTATTGTGCTTTTCATTTGGAATTGTTTGAAATGCCACTTTAAAGTTCTACCTGAGTTTAAATTAGAAATAAGTTGTTGCCCGACATTTGCCAGTCTTTGTAATTAGCTACAAAGTAAATTTGCAAGGACCTGGGATCATCCATTGACAACAAATAGCCTATCAAATAGTCACTTGGTCCCGTACCTAAAACTCTCATTCAGTGATCCGATTTTCTCCAAACTTGTAAAGCATTGTTGTAGCCCTTAAGGTCTCCAAAAAGTGTTTTGCAGTGAATGTTCTCCGTTTAATAACTCTTTCAGTGGTTGTGGTGGGTTTTAATTCTTTTTGAGCAAACTTTGCCAGATGAACAACACATTCCCTTGGGTTCTCTGTGCCTCTTCAGAGCATGGCTGTGTGTGCTTATTTCATTCATTCAGTCAAGTAGAAAATAATCAACATATTTTATTACTAAATCATAGCCAAATCCACTGTTTTCTTTTTCTAGTCATGGCAGCTCCTCAGGATCGTATACTATTGACTTATCATCACTGACTGATATCCTAAGAATGGTATGGTGCAGCCAATCTTCCTGTAACTGCATTGTTCAGGTCTCACTGGATTGGTGTTTGTGAAACTTCCTGTAAACAACTCCTTTCTTGTTCCAAGTGATATCCTGTCTATCATGATAATGGCTCCAAGCTGTGGACAAACAAAGCTCGTGCTGCTCAGCTGTCTCCAAAAGCCATGAATTTTCAGGGTGACTTCTCTCAGCAGAGAAACGAAGTTTGTGCAGCTCTTCTGTCTCCAAAAGTTGTGAAATGTCTTGATTGTTATGGTCAACAGATAAATGAAGCTTGTGCTGCTAATATGTTTCCAATAACTGCAAAATTCCATTACAGCTACAGTCAACAGATAAACGTGCTTCTCTTTCCTGGTGCATTTCAAGAGAACATGAGATTTTGTGATGGGTGCGGTCATCAGACAAATAGTTTCCTTTTGGAATTTGTCTCTATGGACTGGGAAATCTCATGTCACCTATGATCAGACAATAATTGAATCGCATGTTCTTCCTGAGTTTCCGCACCTTGGCCTGTACCGTGGCAGGATCAGCCTGCATTCAACAACTTTCACATTCTACGTTACTCTACAGATCACAACACTGTGTTATGGTGTCTATTAGCATTCAAACATGATTTGCATTCACAAGAAAATCGAGATGATGCAATTCTTGAGTGCTGTGATGCTAAATGCTCTTCATGCTCTAGTTCACTTTCTTTTAATCTTCTCAATTGTGCTTGTTTGGCTTAAGTAGAAAAAGAAGAAACGTTAAACAACTTTTGAGACAGCATTATTACTACTTGACAAACATGTCAATAATAATAGTTACACCAATTCAAGAATGTCTATGGATAATAGGATTACACTATTAAAATTTTAATTACTATTATTATGATCAAATGTTCCAAAATACTACTTTTTGTGGATTCTATTATTTCCAGCCTGGTTTATTTAGTTTAGTTTTTTAAAACTCCTGTTGTCCTGACTTTTTCTCCCAACATAATGAACTGATCCTTACACAAAACTGAGTTGATCCACACAGAGGGCAAGAGGGTGGAAAGTTGCCACTTTTACTCAGTTTCATGGAGATCTCATGCTTGGCAAAAAGTTTCTCTGCATCTCCAATGGATTCCAATTTCCCGGTACTGACTCACTTAAAGAAAACGCTTGTCTTCGAGGCAGCTTATTGAGATGAAACTTGTCCCACATTTTAAATTAGACCTCCAGCAATAGAAATGTGGGAACTACTGCCAATTTTGCACAGTTGTTTTTGCATGATGTATGTACAGACAGACCAAAAGACAGACAGACAGAAGGACCGAAAGACAGACAGAAGGACCAAAAGACAGACATACAGACAGAAAGACAGAGAAATAGAAAGACACACACACAAATAAAAATTCTAATAATAATTGTTTTGGCTTCTATTGCTGTTATACAGACCCCCCTATTAAGTTTTCTTAAACATCTATTTACAGACACTGGCCAGTTACAATTTTATTAAACTTTCATTGTATGTGGAGGAGGAGGGGGGGGAGGGATGTACAGTATTACTAACAATGTGTTGCTAATTCATTTCAAAATTCATTGTTCAGGTTTTACTCTACAAAGACAGTCACTCAGTCACTATAAAGTACATAGAAAAAATGTTACAGCTTTCCTGTTTTTGTAGCTTTGGTAAGTTGATCTCCATACATACAATTTTTAAAATACCTGCACTAGGACACAAGTTTACTGCCATCTTCTCATGCTCACCTTGGATCAGAGAGTAATCGAGAGAAATCAGCTACAAAACCTCCACAGCATGAGGTACCAAACTTGAGAACTTTCCTGTTGCACCATGGACCCATCTCTCATTCCAAAAGCTAGCATCCATGCCATCACTCATCCACCTGAATGTCTACTAGTGTTTAGTATGGGAAAGTTTCTTTTCCCTACAAATTTTATTCAGTTGTACTTTCACTGTGGAGAGTTTCACGTCGAAATACCATTGTCATTAGAAACAACATATGGCTGTAAAATTTTAGTGGTAAAACATATGAGAAGATATTGTTGTGAGCAAAGCCTCAGAAACATAACTGCAGAAAGTTTCAGAGAACACTGCTGTTCTCATCACTCTTGGTCAAAGAAGACTCAAGCTCCACAGCATTACCAATAATTACTTTCTTATTACTCATTTGTTCTGTGACTGCTGATTTTGCAAACTTCCATCCATTAATGTAAAATGGAAAATTATTCTGGGGCAATATCACATCTGAACACAAAATGTTCTTTTTACATAAATGTGCGATAAGAATATTACTTGTTGTATACTGTCAATCCTCATTGATTGTTTCAAAATATTTCACAGATTTCATCATGAAGCATAACCATGAGGGATGTGGAACAAATCGAGATGTAAACCATGTTAGAAATTGCTTTAACAACTAACTATTGTGAAACTACTACAAACTGTGTGTTCACTCAAGCTAAATTTAACTTACTAAAATTACCAGGGAAGTTACAGGTTGCTGTTATATTGAACAGCAGCTGTTTACAATTGCTGGTTTACTATACACATGGACTCATGGGCATTTATCACAGAACAATAGTTATCTGTGGACTGTACCAGCAGAGATCTGTTTGCAATGAGTATAGATAATTTTCATGCAGCTAGCATAAATCTTCTGTTCTTCACTGAATAACCAGATCATTTGCAGGAGGAGTGGCTCAATGTACCATAAAATTGGGGGACTTCTGACATTTAAAAGTATTCTCAAAATTACCCCAAAACTACATAAATATTTGCTGATATAAAAAGTGTAAGTTATTAAGGTTGTCATACTTCATATAAAGCATATTAAATATTGTTTGTATCTTCTATGTTTCTTGTTTTTGTTTATATGTGATTGTTCAAAGTCACAAATTGGTCAGGGTGACTGAACATTTTCCCATATCTGCACGTCCTAACTGTTTGTTCAATGACACCCTTCTTATAAGCAAGAGCATACTTTGTTGTGTATGAAAGAAGTTCTTAAAAATAAATGTTTGAGTACTATTACTTATTTCCTTTGATAACAAACAAATAGCTGATGCCTTTATGATTAAATTTTTTGGTATTGCAAATGTGAGTTAGATGATTAGAGAGAGAAAAAAAATTTAACCAGTCCTTTCGGAACTAATTTTGTTGTTATTACTAGTACTACTACTACTAAACAAAAAAGCAATTATAAATTTCTGTAGCAAAGAATTATAGAAGAGAGGTTATAACCACCAAACACAACACCAAAAGACAATCTTCCCTTTCTGTCTACTTTAGGCTCGGGTAAAACTCTACAAATGCCACCTTTTGCAACACTTGATATGTCAGATGCACAAGAGGAAAAGAAATTCATTTGATTCCAGTTTTGAACACCATTTTCCCCATTTAGATTATCTTCATTGCACATTATGTGTAATAATTTACCATCACTAATCAGCTGATTTGGAAGAGAGCATGGATACCTGCAGAATGTGTGTCCAAAGTAATCTCACAAAAGACAAAGCTCCATATTTTATTTAGCTATGACATCAAGGAATAAACCTAACTTCTTAAAATTTCAGTATAATTAAATTTACAAGTCACTTTGCCACTAAAAGTTCATTCACAATTTTTGATCCTGAATTGCTTCATGTGTGATGCAAATATTTTTTCATAAAATACTGGCAAAAGTCACCTTGCCATCAAAGGACAGCTCATTTTGTGGTATGTTTTTAATACACTTTTAAATTTATAAGGCTGCTTATTTCATAATCCATGAGCGCGTTGGAGATTTTTTTCAGAAGACTATAGAATTTTACACTGAAATATACATAACTAGGCAATGTCTCTATGGAAATTATTTTCCTCTCTTGTATAGAAGTAGATAAATCAAAATTTGACAAAATGATTTTTGTGATCAGCAATAAATACCACTAAAGAGTGAATGTACTGTGAAATAAGTGTAAGAATTCCAAAATATTTGAAGATAACTTCAGTTATCACAGCTCATGAGACAAAAAATTAGTCATCCCTAGAGAAATCATTACGAACATCATTTAACACTGTGTAATTCTGCCCCAGTACTTGATAACAACTCACAAGGTTGTCCAGATGTGTCGCATATAGGTTAAGCCACACATTCAGGATTTACTTGCACAATTCTACTTAATTGTTTAGATGCTGATGTGGACGATTTACTCGCTGTTCCAACAAGACCCACAGATTTTCTATGGGTTCACGTCAGGTGATTTTGCAGGTGAATCAAGATGTAATAGAATGGGGGATGTTCAGAAAACTGTAACATATTCTTCCACCCCATTGAACTTTGCTGTTGTAGTCTTTGCAGGTACACGTGAGCAATGGCCTCTTGTGAGGTGATTGATTCCAAATGTTCATCACATATAGTCTGCGTCACATTTCCTCTCGCTAACAGGTTGGGATGGACGGTTATTCAGTGCCTACAGTAATTTCTGTCAAGACGGGATGCGATTTTGATTCAAAAGCCTTGATATGTACCTCCAGTCCTCCTCAGTCATGGTCTCTTTCCAACAACAACTCTGACACCATGTTTTGTAGCCACAAGTTTCACATGACTGTTTGTAGACACATCTAACAGTGTGCCGCAACATATCAACAAATCCAGCAACTTCGCAGCCGTATGGCTACCGGCAAGGCCCAATACGATTGCCCTTCTTGCCACTCTGACACGTCTGCACATTTACCCATGCTTACTTACAATGTGCACTTGTAACATAAATGTCTCACTGATCACTACTGCTGTATGTTCAAACAGATGCAGTGTGCATGGAGTCGAATACATAAGTTGATCACTGCATCACCTGTAAAGATGTAATGATTCAGCCATGCATGCAAACTGGGTTAATCAATTTTTTGTCCAGTAAGCTTATTTTATTCAGATGATGCTCACCTTTGCTGAATGAATACTTTCTTTACTTTTAGTTGTCTTGCTCTAGTAGTAAATTCCATATGACAACAGAGTGAAAGAGTGCAAACTAATCTAATCAGCATGTCTTCAAAACAACAGATAAGAGATCCATGTCTCTGCAAAACATGCTGATCTTGAGTTTTCATTTTACATTATCTGTGTATCTACTGTTTTATCTCGTTATCCAACTGAACTTCATGGAATTTCATATACAACATTTAATTTAGTGGGTAGTCATTAAAGTTAACTTTTGGTACCAGCAGATCAGTCTTATTTTTTTTGACAAATAGTATGAATTTTTGAAAGGTTAAGTATAATTTTATGCAAAATTGTTATGGCTTTTGTGGCCACTTGTTGACAAACTGCCTATTGGCTTCTGTCTCGGGTTCTCGGCCGACGTCCATCTAATGATTTTTCTGATGTTTCGCCAGTACGAGTGGCTGGCATTGGCAAAGCTTCACCCTCTATTGCTGGTGGTGAACTGGAGCCGAGCTCGCGGCCGCAGACTATATGTACCTGGCGCGCCAACGTCCGAAGGCTTCTCTGCGGTCATTTCCGGTGTGGTTCTCCTCTTGCTACCTGCAAGACGGTCGTTTGCTGCAGTACGGGAAGCCAGGATCCGTTTACCTTAAGGCTTTCCTCATTCTTGTTGAAACTGTTCGCGTGTTTTAGTATTTATACAGCTTCTCTGAGCAAGCGCGTGTGATAGTGCTTCTCTACAGCCAGAGCTTCCGTGTCAGCGAATTTTATTACGTGGTCGGTCTCATTCAGTGTGTGCTCTGCCACAGCTTATTTCTCCACCTGCCCCAACCTGTAGTGTCGCTTATGCACTTTGATCCTGGTGGTAGTTGATCATCCAGTCATTCTGACAAACTTTTCCGCATGTGCATGGTATAAGGTATATTCCCGACATTGCAAGTGGGTCTCTTTTCTCCTTTGCCGATCGAAGACACTCTTTGATCTTCCTTGTCAGTTTGAAAATCGTCTTTACGCCATGTTTGCGCAATATATGGCCGATTCTGTCCGTCACTCTGGGAACGTATGGCAGAAAGGCCGTACCCGACATTTCTTTTTCTGGTTCCTTACTTCGCCAAGTGTTTGGCTCTGTTACACTTCTAATATAATTTGTGGAGTACCCATTGCTCCTCAGAACAGTTTCCAGGTGTTGCATTTCTCATTTGAGATGTTGCGGCTCACATATTCGTCCTGCTCTCATTACGAGTGTACTAATCGTGCCTCTTTTCTGGCTCGGGTGGTGGTTTGACAGTTTGTGCAGGTATCGGTCCACGTGTGTCGGTTTTCGATACATGCTGTGTCCCAGGTTTTCGCTGTCCCTCGTGACCAGCACATCTAGAAATGGCAGTTTCTTGTCCTGCACAAACTGTCAAACCACCACCTGAGCCAGAAAAGAGGCATGATTAGTATGCTCATAACGAGAGCAAACATCAGAAAAATCATTAGATGAGCGTCGGCTGAAGAACCCGAGACAGAAGCCAATAGGCAGTATAATTTTATGCTCCACATGATCTAAAGACCTTGGCAGTGTCATGGAGTGTACCAACAGAATATGTGTCATCATTTAACCTTTCCTGCTCTTAAGATATCGCATTTAGCTTATGTAAAAGACTTTATATGGAAAATCGAACACAGAAGCCGTTGACAAGTTATCCTCTGAAAATGATTTTATAAACCAGGCATACTAACAAAATCCTCACAGTACACTTAGGTTCTATCAAAGCTTTTTTGTGTTGAGCAGAAATTATTTTGAAACTTTTTGACAGATTAAAACTGTAGGCTGGGCTTGGACTCAAACCTGAATCCTTTGTCTTTCACGAGCACGTGCTAAGCGCTACAAAGAGACAGCTCACAATGAACATAATAAAATGAAACATGTGCAGTCATCATTTTGATGTTATTTTATTATATTGCAATAACTTTTGGTTACTCAATACACCATCTTCAGGCCCGAACTAATGCTCAAAGGTTGAGCTCCAATCGTATACACATTCCTGTCAGTGGCCAACATCTACGAATTGGCTTCCATAGAATATTGCAAAATGATGTCTCTGCAACAGTCTGAATAGTCAAAATCCTACAAATTGTCAGTCGCAAGGATGGACATAAAAAACTCAGTGAAGCCTGAAAGGTTGGAGGGAGGGAGGGAGGGAGGGAGAGGGAGAGGCACTGGTGGAATTAAAGCTGTGAGGATATATTGTGGGTCATGCTCTGACAGCTAAGTCAGTAGAGTATTTTCCAGCAGAAGGCAAAGGTCCCGATTTTATGTACTTGTCTGGCACGCAGTTTTAATCTGCCAGGAACTGTGAAACTAGTGCACAGGCTGCTGGAGAGTGAAAAATTGTTCTGCAAAGTATGTTCACTGCAATGTGTATCATATCCTGATGGAAGATCACAAATGTGATCAATAGAATAGCCAAACAACTAAACTGAAGCAAACTTTTGTTTCAATAATAGATGTTTTCTGAGCTTGCTTTCTCTCTCTCTCTCTCTCTCTCTCTCTCTCTCTCTCTCGGAAAAGAAAAAAAGCAAACTTATTTACCTAGAAGCTGAATAATCCATGCATTGTCTTCTCTATGGTGTGTTTAAATTGCCAGTGTACATTTAGAAGTCACAGCATTATCAGGCTTCAATTATCCTTCAGTTCCGTGTCTCAGTTTTGGCAAGAGTAGTCACTATGGCTACTGTGAAAACTTATTTATTACATCTTTTAATGGGCATGTCTATTTTATTTTACAGGTCTCTGTTAAATAATAAATTTGATTACAAAAGTTTTAACTGAGCTTTATTTACAAAAATTAGATTCTACATACAGAAAACAATTTGCAGTTAAACTGTAGTAATAACAAAAATATTTCTTAAGTCCCTGTTACTTAACACTTAGCAAATACTGATTCCCAAGTAATACAATCTTCCCACAAGGACATACTTTATTCAGTTTCACTCGTACACAGAAGCACACTCGATACGTGAAATTAAGTAACTGATATGCAGACTGCCATCACTGCCAAATCTGCTTGCCGAGGAACTTTTTACTTCCCAAGAAATATATTTAATACTTTAACAACATACAACTAGTAGTTAAAGACTAAAATAATTTCTAAAGGGAAATCTAAAACTATTTCCTGACAATCACGAACAAAGAACTTTTACACAATTTCACGGATAAGAAAGCACTTGTTCATCTGCCTTCCATTTCCAAGTAACAGCAAATTGCAAAATTATTTGTGTGATCCTCTGAAGTGATAAAATCATTTTTGCTTTAGTACAACTTTGTCCAGAGCAGAACAATGTTTACAGCTATAAAATTTATGTGCTTATTGTCTAATGCCAGCAGGCATTTTCGGTTGCATTGTTGTACAATCTTATGTAAGCTCCTTTAGCCCACAGGTCTCATTTACAGTTTTGATTCATTAATGAAATACTGCTTCAAAAGCTGAATTTCATAAAAAACCTCTTCACAACAGTACTGATACTCAGATTACTAATATGGAAGTTGCAATTCTACTAACCTCTCACATTTAAACCAGGTCAGAAACAAAGGATTTCCAGGCACACACAGAGCTGCTGGATACTAAGGTCTTAACACCAGCAAATACCGTACTCCAAACACACAGAAATTTCATAACATGACAAAGTTTAAAGCTGAACAATAAATTAACCACAAACAAAACACTACACTCACCCTCATGATCACAAATTTCGAGTTCGGTAAGGAAGAATCTTTAAATAATGTGTGAAATATAGACAAGCATTCTGTGTAGTTTTTTAATGCCTACAGTTACATGATAAAAGAAAAATAAACACACACACAAACATATATAAACTACAGATAAAATGGTTCACATTAATTTATATTTACATTTACTTACAGTGTGGACAACTAAATAAGTATATATTTACATCATAATAACAATGTTCAAGCAAAAGGCTAATTACACACACACACACACACACACACACACACACACACACACACAACACACACACACACTTGCAAAAACAAATGAGCACATCCAGTCTGAAAAAGCACTTTAAAAACATTTTCTTTCTCCAGTGTCTGCATGAAGAAGTCACACTTTCAAAACAGTCTTCACATTTTGTCTAAAAAAATCCAGTAAATTAGCCAGTGCAGTGGGCTGTCACACCAACTTTCTGAAAACCAATCTCAGCACTGCTGAGAGGAAGAGAATATGGTTGTCTACTACCCACAGTATTTCAAAGTCTTAACTGCACCATTAAGTTCCAGCTGAAATAAAGTTTATATCTGGTACACATCATCTGCTGAGGAATTCTGCAGGGCAGAAACCAGAGAAAATAAGAAAGGAGCAGCTCGGAAGAATCTCTCTCTAAGATGAAGATGCTTCAGCCAAAACTCTACTGCGACGGAAATCTCGATGCAAATTAAGGCAGTTCAGACAGGAAGATAATGTCCCTGAGGCTTGTAGAAGATCTTTCCTCTCACAATACGACGACCAAGCTCCTGCAATAGCAGCTTCTTTTCCTTCTTAATTTTTTTTAGAACACCCTTATTTTCTTGAGCTCTTCTCGACAAGTACGGCAGCACCTCCTCAATTGGACCGTACGGGATGTACTTGTACGCTGAATACCCTGACTGGCCTGTAATCATAAGACACAAATTCACACACCATTGTCATACACAATACAAAGAGCAGAGGATACATATCAAAATTTACAGTAGTTATCGAGAGTCTGTCTACTAAAAAGCTAACTTCCACAATGTGACTGTATGTCACAATTTTCTTCACTATTACAATTGTCAGTACCACTATTAAACTGTGTCTAGGCATGTTTGAGAACTCCCAGTTGCACGACTGTTTCACAAACATTCGCATGATGTGTTTTATAGAACATTTATTCAACATACTGCTGGTGTTCTTTGATATGACTACAACACAACGGCACCATTCAAGTGCAACAGTTTTGTTATCACCAAAGTTATGACCCAGATACATAATGTATGCCAACAACACATCTTGTGAAATGTGAACGATTCAATGTTTTAGATTTAGCTTATGCATTTGTTATTAGACTCATAGAAGCATTCTGTTCACATGTTGTGTTCTATTGTTTAAAAAAGTATTCCATATTTTGAGAGTTGCTGGTATCAACCAAAACAAGACAAAAATTTCCAGTAAACATGGGCTCTAAAATGCATACCTTAATACCTATGAGCAATTGTTCATCTTCGGTACTATAAAACACATCTCTTCTACTGCAAGCTCTTTACTATTTTGAACCACGTATAAAAGGCACTAAAAAAATTAGGACATATTCCTCTGTCAAGTGCAACACCTGCTGGATACAGCAAGCAGTCAACACCTGTTAGTGTTGTTACTGGAGATGTGGTTCAAATGTGAAGGAGCATCAGTCAATTTTCTCTTGAATGTCTGACAAACTCTCACACATACATTTAATGGGCAATGCATTGGTCAGAGAGGTCCAGCACATTGGCTAGCTAGTTCCCTCCTATCTTAATCTCTTGGATTGTTGGTTGTGGAGACATCTGAAATCTATGTTGTATCGAAGGCCCTTAATGACATACAAACATTACCAAAATGAATCATCAGTGCCTGCCAGTGCATCCATGATCAACCTCGAAGTTTTCAGAGATGCTTTATCCCCAACATGTCACAAAGAACCATATCTTACCAGAAATTTATGCCATATTGATCAACTCTTTTAGCAATGGCTCACAAGTGCAGGTCATATGAAACAGTAAGAAAATTACATTAGGAGCTTTGCTGTTTCATAGTAACACAATGGTGTGTTCTCATTTGTTTACTTGCCCTGGCCATGGCAGCCCGAGACTGTGGTCATGTGTATGCGAGTTGCATGTGTGTGTGTGTGTGGGGGGGGGGGGGGGGGGGGGAGGGGGGGGGGGAGGGGGGGGGGATCTATTCTGATGATGACCTGTTTGCAACTTAGCATCTCACCTATGTTACGAGTAGCAATTATTCTTTTTCACAATATTATAATTATTCCATTCTGGATTTTCCATAGTTTCTCCCCCCCAAGAGTAAAACAGTTTGCTTTATGTAGGGGTGACAATGAAACTGCCATCCAGTACTTCATAATTAAATAATGATCATTTGCAATCCTTAGAGAGTGCTTCTTGATTTAATTTTCAATATATCTGCCAGTTACTGTTCTCCTCATCTATGGATATTTCAGGAGACTAAGTTGTGCATAATTTACACACACACACACACACACACACACACACACACACACACACACACACACACAGAGAGAGAGAGAGAGAGAGAGAGAGAGAGAGAGAGAGAGAGAGAATGGAAAACAGCCTAAGCAAACCAATAAAAATAACACTCAAAACCATACCAAAAAGAAAAGAAAAAACAAATTAACAATCCCAAAAACAGAAGAAGTGATCCAGAAATGGTGGTAATCTTCAAGGAATTTCCCCTCACAACCAAATACGTGGCAAAACCCCCAAACTGAGCTCAAATAAATAAAAGTCTAATAACTAAAGATGAACAATAGCTTCCACAAGCAAAGCCAATACGCACGTCTGGTGGACAGAAGAGAGTGATTCCTTGAACTGAGAAGAAAACAGTCAAAGCTTATTAAGCATAAGAAAATTGGCAAGCAAAAATCTCGAAATAATAATAAAGTCCAAGAAGACCAACTCATCTTTCATATCAATGAAGACTTAATCTAAAAGAACGAAAGGAACTGTTATAAGACGTCATTTTTTTTAAAAAAAAGAAAAACAAATACAACCTACTGACCCTACAACTCCATGACAAAAATGGAAATATTGCTCACAACTAAGACAATTGCAAAATACTGGCAGAATATTTCAGAAACCTCCTAAACTGTGTAGAATCCATAAAAAGAATGGACTTTAAGACCTCAACAACAATTAACCCTAACTCTGAACCACCCACCACCAAGCAACTACAGTCATTCATTTTAAATCTCAAAAACTATAAGGGAGTGGGAGAAAACCAAATCACAGCTGAACATTTGGGAAAAAATGTTAAAAAAAATGCCACAGACATTCAGTGAAACATCTTTGAAAAAATCTGGATAAATGAAAGAATCTCAGATGAATGTAAGATGAGCCTCATTCATGAGCTCCATAAGAAACAGTTCAAAACAGACCCACACAATTACAAAGGGATCTCACTCTTAGGCGTAACAAACAAGATATTCTCTAAAGTGCTACTAAACAGAGCAGAACCTGAATTAGACCATGAACTTTGGACAGTACCAAGTGGGTTTCAGGAAAGGGCGATCTTGCCCAGAACAAATAAGCCTCAAAAAACCCTTGAAACTGCCACAAATCAAGAGCCAAATTATATTTTATCACTTTCATCAATTTTAAAAATGAATAAAACTCAGTGGATTAGGAATCCCTCAGCTCTATCCTAAAATAATTAAAGCTAGTCCGAGAAATCCTTACCAACACATACTCCAGAATCAAACTTATGGGAGAACTCTCCAACCCTTTTGAGATAAAAGCTCATGTATAATACGGAGACCGACTCTCAGATACTGCTGTTTAACAGCACCCTTGAAGAAGTAGTCATAGCATGAGACATAGATTTTGTTTGTGCTACGTGCTGTCGACCAGTAGCACGTTCATAAATGGTAATTAAAAGTAACACCAGAACTACAGAGCATGGGAAAAGCATAGCCATGAACAATTGTTTTGTAGATCTCGTGTGGTTGAGTTGGTACAGTGCAAGTTCATGGTACCTGAGATCCCACATTTAAAACCCACCAATAAATTTTTTTACCTGTTTATGCCTGAAACTGTTATATGGGAGAACATTTTCCTGGCATATAAAAGGACTTTTCAGAGTATGTAGCAATGTTCTTTTGGGAGTCTGCTTTTGTTTTGTTAGTTGAAAGTAGTAAACAAATAGAGTACATTCATATAGATAGTCGTGGTGTTCTGTCGCACATGTGTTTGCCACTTTCAACTAATGAAATGAAAGCAGATTGCTATAAGAACACTGCTATGAACACTAAAAAGATGTTTTACACACCAGGAAAATGTTCTTCCATCTAACAGTTTCACACGTAAACAGTTGCAAGAAACTGTCATCAGTGGGATTTGAATGTAGGATCTTTGATACAGCATGCTCTTGCTCTAAAAAACCGTCCATGCAATATCTACAGAGTTGTTATTCACAGATATGGATTTCCTGTGCTCTGTAGTTGTGGTGTTACTTTTAATTACCATTTTCACATGTTCTACTGGACAACAGCACATAGCATGAACTAAATTGGTGCTTTAGTTGATACTCGATTGACATAGAACGTTTGGCACGGATACGAGTGTCTGACTTCTGGAGGATTGGGTGTGGGATCTTGATAGAATACCTGTAGAAAAAATAGGTCTCAAAATCTCCTTTGAAAAGACAAAGATACTGACAAAAACACAAAATACCCACCAAAACATTTTCAGAGATCATCATAGAATTCAAATATCTTTGACAATGGATCAGCTGCAATGCCCTTGAGAAAATGGCAATGGAATGTAGAAGTAAAGTTGAAGTGGCCTTCTGTCCCTCAAAAAAAGATCAGAAAAAGAATGACTATGCCTAGAGAAAGGCACTGAACATAAAAAGCAATTGACTTAATGAAACCTGAAAGTTGGGTGAAACTGAAGAAGAAAAATAAACCTAACTCCATGGAAACAACACAATGTGTTAGTCATCAAAGTTATCAACGCAATTTAAATGATGTATCAGAAAATTATGAGGATTCAGCTTACATAAATTGTCTGGAAGAGATAAAAACAACTGAGATGTATATTTTCATTCTGTAGAAATGTTAAATTGCCATAATGCTAAGCGAATTCAGTCACTACTAGACCACCAGGGACACACATTTCTCAACAGCATTAACTTCAAAAGTTTGCTCATTTTAGATTACAGCCTCATGGCTCACAAAATTCATGTCCTTATAGTATTTGGGGACAGTAATGGAACAACAGATATGTTAGATTACAACATTTTTCTTGAAACTCTTAACTAGGATATGAACAACACTATAACTGCTGAGGAGCTGTTATCTCTCTCTCTCTCTCTCTCTCTCTCTCTCTCTCTCTCTCACTCACTCACACACTCACTCACTCACTCACTCACACACACACTCACACACACACACACACAAAGCATGCACACGACTGCTAACTCCTGCACCTCGAGTCAGAATGCAACATCATGTGGGATGCAATCAGCAGTCAGCAGGGAGTGGAGAAGGGCAGGGGCAAGGGGAAAGGGAAGGGACAGCAGTGGAGAGACAAATGCTGTTTGGTGGAGTGTGCAGGGACTAGGTCCCAACAGGTGCAGTGCCAGGAGGTTGTGTGGCATGAAGGGGTGTGTGTGTGTGTGTGTGTGTGTGTGTGTGTGTGTGTGTGTGTGAGGGGGGTAGGGGGGGGGGATGTGTTAGAGGCTGCAAATAAAGAGGGTCGGAGAAGAGACTGGGACAGAAATGATAGGACATAGGGGGTGGAATCTGTTGGGTGGAGGGTATGGGGGTTACGTAGGTGGAGGCCAGGATAATTATGGTATCAGAGAATGTGTTTTAAGGACAACTCCCATCTTTTCTGGTCGAGGGAAGGATCCAGATGGCTCAGGAAGTGAGGCAGCCATTGAAATGTTTAGCCGCATGTTGTGCCACAGGGTAGTCTACTTTGCTCATGACTACAGTTTGGCAGTGACCGTTCATCCTGGTCAACAGCTGGTTGGTAGCCAAACCAACATAAAAAGCTCTTTAATGATTGCACCAGAGCTGGAAAATGACAGGTGGCCTGGGCCCTGAAAGAGTAGGATAAACCTGTGACAAGACTGGAACAGGAAGTGCTGGGTGGCTGGATTTAGCAGGTTTTGCATCTGGGTCTTCTTCCACAGGGATATGATCCTTGTGGTAATGGGTTGGAATTGGGAGTGAGAGTGGCATAGGGATGGACTAGGATGTTGTGGAGGTTGGGTCGGTGACAGAACACCACTTTAGGAATGGTTGGAAGTGTCTTGAGTAGGCTGTCCCTCATATCAGGACATGATGATAGGTGATCAGAGCCCTGGCAAAGGATGTGGTTCAGTTGTTCCAGTCCTGGGTGGTAACGTGGGGGGGACACCTTTGTGGCTAGTTTTTGAGGGTGGTGTGAGGATTGGGGTTGTGAGGGGAAATGGCACGGGAGATCTGTTTGTAGACTAGGTCCCAGGGATACTGCCTCTCTCAGCACACTGAGGAAGGGAGTTTTTGTCACTGCAGATACACCATTCCTGGGTGGCCAGGCTATATGGGAGAGAGTTTTTGGTGCAAAAGGGATGACAGCTGTCAAAGTGCAGATACCTTGGTGGTTGGTAGGTTTAATGTGGACAAAGGTGCAGATGGAGCCATCAGAGAGGAGGAGGTCAAGATCTAAGAAGGTAGCATGGTGGGTTGAAGAGGCCCATGTGAAGCGGATAGGAGGGAAGCTGTTGAGGTTGTGAGGGAATGAAGAAAGACATAGGTCCATTCAGCAATACTAAACAGTCCTCCAAAGTAGTACATTCAGTCAACGATTTAACAATTGCAAATTTCAGGGAAAGCCTACAGCAGTTAGACTGGGATGAGGTGTACCGTGAACCTGATGCCAATTTAAAATATAATTTATTTCATGACATTTTTGTAAATGCATTTGAAAACTGCTTCCCCAAGAAAATAGTTAAATATACTCATAAGAAACCTTGTAACAAACCATGGCTTACTAAGGGTATAAAAATATCTTGTAACCGGAAAAGGGAAATGTATCTGACAGCAAGAAAGAGTAGTGACCCAGAAACTATCAAACATTATAAAAACTACTGTGTTATATTAAGAAAAGTTATTAAAAAATCCAGAAGTATGTGTATCATGTCTGAAATCAGCAACTCTGATAATAAAATTAAAACAATTTGGAATATTATTAAAAGAGAAACAGGTCAACCAAGAGCACAGGAAGAAAGTATTACCATCAAATTGAATGAAAACTTTACGAACAAAAAGTCAGAAGTTGAAAATATTTTTAATAATCATTTTCTAAATGTTGTGGATATAGTAGGATCCAGATGTTCATTAGAAGATGCTAGGCTGTTAATGGAAGAGGCATTTCCAGCAAAATACTAAAAGCTTGTTCTCAACAGATAAGTAAGATTCTCAGCCACCTGTGTAATAGCTCTCTGGAACAGGGCATTTTCCCTGATAGACTGAAATATGCTATTGTTATACCTTTGCATAAAAAGGGGGATAGATCTGATGTTAACAATTACCGTCCAATCTCCCTTCTAACAACTTTATCCAAAATTTTTGAGAAAGTAATGTATTCAAGAGTAGCTTCACATATCTGTAAAAATGAAGTACTAACAAAATGTCAGTTTGGTTTCCAGAACGGTTTTTCAACAGAAAATGCCATATATGCTTTCACCAATCAAATTTTGAATGATCTGAATAACCGAACACCACCCATTGGGATTTTTTGTGATCTCTCAAAGGCTTTTGATTGTGTAAATCATGAAATTCTGCTACACAAGCTCAAGAATTGTGGCATGAGTGTGATAGTGCACAAATGGTTTAATTCGTACCTAACTGGAAGAGTGCAGAAAGTTGAAATAAGCAGTTCTCATAATATGCAAAGATCAGCACATTCCTCAAACTGGGGAACTATCAAGAATGGGGTTCCACAAGGGTCAGTCTTGGGTCCTTTGTTGTTCTTAATATATATTAATGACTTGCCATTCTATATTCATGAAGAGGCAAAGTTAGTTCTCTTTGCTGATGATACAAGTATAGTAATCACACCTGACAAACAAGAATTAACTGATGAAATTATCAATACTGTCTTTCAGAAAATTACTAAGTGGTTCCTTGTAAATGGACTCTCACTGAATTTTGATAAGACACAGTACATACAGTTCCGTACAGTGAATGGTACGACGCCCTTAATAAATATAGACCTTAATCAGAAGCATATAGCTAAGGTACATTATTCCAAATTTTTAGGTGTGTCCATTGATGAGAGATTAAATTGAAAGAAACACATTGATGATCTGCTGAAACGTTTGAGTTCAGCTACTTATGCAATAAGGGTCATTGCAAATTTTGGTGATAAACATTTCAGTAAATTAGCTTACTACACCTATTTTCACTCATTGCTTTCATATGGCATCATATTTTGGGGTAATTCATCACTGAGGAATGAAGTATTTATTGCACAAAAGCGTGTAACCAGAATAATAGCTGGAGTCCACCCAAGATCACCCTGCAGACATTTATTTAAGGATCTATGGATATTCACAGTAGCTTCTCAGTATATATACTCTCTTATGAAATTTGTTATTAACAACCAAACCCAATTCAAAAGTAATAGCAGTGTGCATAACTACAATACTAGGAGAAAGGATGATCTACACTATTCAAGATTAAATCTAACTTTGGCACAGAAAGGGGTGAATTATACTGGCACTAAAGTCTTTGGTCACTTACCAAATAGTATCAAAAGTCTGGCAGATAACCAACAAGTATTTAAGAAGAAATTAAAAGAATTTCTGAATGACAACTCCTTCTACTCCATAGAGGAATTTTTAGATATAAATTCAGAATAAAAAAGAAAAAAAAGAAAAATTATAAAAAAATAAAAAACACAAAAAATAAAAAGTTGTTATATTAACTTAGGTATGTTGTTAAATTAACTTAATTATGTCATGTATTGGAATATTTGACTCGTTCCACATCATTACGAAATATCGTATTCATGATCCATGGAACTAGTATTAATCTAATCTAATCTGTGCAAGGTGTCATAGGGGTGAGGAGGGAAATGTATTCAGGGGAAATGTCCTGGGAAGGGCCTAAGGCCTTAAGCAGGGATTGGAGTTTGTTTTTTTTTTTTTTTTTTTTTTTTTTTACTTCTGGGATAGGATCACTCTGGCAACATTCATAGGCGGAGGAGTCAGACAATTGGCAGAGGCCTTCTGCCAGGTAGTCACTGTGATTCATCACAACAGCCATGAAACCTTTGTCTGCAGGTAGAATGTTAGATCAGGATTTGTTTTAAAGCTTGTATGGCTTTTCTTACTTCTACAGAAAGGTTGGTGTTCTGAGGAAGGGACCTGAGGAAGGACAGTGAGGCTTAGTTGGAGGTAAGGAATTCCTGGAAAGTTACCAGTGAGTGGTTAGGTGGAAGGGGGAGAAGATCACAGTTTGATGGTTGTATGAACTGGAAGAGGTAGGATTCAACCTAGGAATTAGAGTGGTTTTGGTTGGAGGGATTGGCAGTAAGGACATGCTTCCACTGCAGGGATTGGGAGGAGGAGAGTAGAACTTCGCAAGTCCAGCATGGTTAAATTTGGAGAGGATTGAAACTTCTGTGGAGCTGAGGATTTTGGTGGAAAGGTTAACAACAGTGTTACGGGAATGTCTGGGCTCTGGGTTTGGTGGAGGTTTTGTAGGGAGTTTTGGGGGTGTGGCAAGATGAAAAGGTCAGCAAGGCAGGATTTAGCAGCTATGAGGGGTGGACAACGGAGCACTGTGGCTACGATAGTGGTTTGGCACCCTGAGGTGGCAGCAGGATGTCAGCAGGTTGGATAATTTATGGAGATAGTGTCTGGAATGCTCTGCCAGGTGCTGGAGAGCAAGGGATTCAATTTTGGAGATGTGATGTACAGAGTAGGAATTGCAGAGTAGTAGTAGTAGTAGTAGTAGCACTATCTTGCGGAGGAAGCAGAGATGGTTCTGGGATGCCTGTGCCATGGAGATGTGTTTCTGCAGTACCAGGTTTGAGAGGGCCATGGATTGGCAGAATCTGAAAAAGTGTTGGTCATTGTGAAAGGAGGGGGGTATATCGTGGTTTAGGCAGCATTTGAGAAACAGGATATGGGACTGGGTCATAGTCAGGAAAAAGGATATCATGGTTGCCACAAGTTTCCCAAAATGAAATTCCCTGATATTTATCTGATTTCCAGACACGTTTTAACATTTTTCCCCAACAAATTTTTAGATCTCAAGGGTAAGGCAAGATGTAAGTTGACAACATGTCTTTGCAGCTATGGTACAAGAAACAATAGTGCAAACAACGAAATTTCTAAAGAAACTTGCAAGCAAATGGCGTTTCCTGATGTGGGCAACAATCTTAAGTACTATCACCACCATATTTTGTAATGATATAGATGGAGAAAGCAAGCCAAATGGTTTGTGTGTTTCATTAAGACCACTGATGTTACTTTATTTCAATAAAATTAAACACATTTGGTGACAAAAATATGCATTTTCTTGGAGTCCAAAGACAAGTTCAAAATACCTTCACTGATTTCAGAAACAACCTTAGAAAAAAAATAAGAAGTGTATAAGGTGGGGAAGAATTGTGTTAACTAACACTTTAGGTGACCACCAATAAAATGTTGGTCCTACAATGTTTGTTATTGTCGGTTAATACTGAGTGATTTCCCTTATTTTATGGGTATTCCGCAATTTTTCTTTCGAGAAATATATGAGTACAAAGCGTACAAACTGCCAGCGACTGACACAGTTTCCTTCTCCATACTTTCAAACATACGTAACTAAGTGCAAAAATGTACTAAAACAAATAAAATGTCTAAAATGTCACCCTGTACAACGTACTTGTGGTGAGACAGTCACAATTCCTGAAATCCATCACACATGGCCTCTGGCCTGCTGAAGAGCACCACAGTCCTGGGTTCATGGATAAACCATGAAAATCTGCTGCATTATGCCACACACAAGACAGACTCAACCTGCGGGCAGATCGGTAGGACTAGATCCGACGAGAATGATGCAGAAATGGGCAAAATAGATATTGATGGCTGTGAGAGCAGCATATGTAAAACCATGTGCAACCACAGAAAACTGCACACAAATGCATTAAAAATGTACAGAAATGTGGGTGACAAGGAACAATGAGGTATGGAATTGAGAGAGAGAGAGAGAGAGAGAGAGAGAGAGAGAGAGACGATAAGTGAAGAGAGAGAAGGCGTGGGGATAGGTAAGGTCAAGGTTCAAAAGTTCATGAGGAACCATCGCCTATAAACTTTGCCAGAGTGATCCCATCCCAGAAGTCCAAAAAAACTCCAATCCCTACTAAAGGCCTTAGGCCCTTCCGAGAAAATCTCCCCTGAATCCATTTCTCTCTTCACCCCAGTGACACCCACTTTCTACATGCTCCCCAAAATCCACAAACCCAACAATCCTGGTTAGTTAGTGTGCCCCCACTGAAAGAATTTCAGCACCCATTGACCAACGCCTCCAACCAATTGCCCATAATCTAGCCTCCCACGACAAAGTCAACAACCACTTCCTTCACTGACCACCGTCCCCACCCCTTTACCTTCTGGATCCCTATTGTCCCTGTTGATGCCACCTTCCTATACAGCAACATCTCATTCCCATGGTCTTACTGTTCTTTAACACAACATTTCCCAATATCCTTCATGCTCCAAATCCAGAACCTCTTTCCTCATACACCTTACTAACTCTATCCTAACCCATAACTACTGCTCATTTGAAGGGAAGGTATGTAAATAAATCCCTTGTATGCCAACTTTTTTATGGGCTGTCTAGAGGAGATCGTCCTAGCCTCTCAAAATAGCAAACTTCTAGTCTGGTTCTGGTTCAGGTTCATTGAAGATATCTTTATTATCTGGATTCAGAACCAAGACACACTTTCTTTGTTCCTTCACAACCTTCTCTCCCATCCGCTTCAGGTGATTACCCTCAAGCCAGCATGCCACCTTCCTAGTTGTTGACCTCTTGTCTCTGATGGCTCCATCTGCACCTCTGTCCACATTGAACCTACGAATCACCAACAGTATCTGCATTTTGACAGCTGTCAACCCTTTCACACCAAAAAATCTCTCTCATATAGCCTGTCCACCCAGGAATGATGTATCTGCAGTGACAAAAACTCCCATAGTCCGTGTGCTAACGGTCTCACCAAGGCCTTTACACACAGGCACTATCCCCCAGACCTAGTCCGCAAACAAATCTCCCATGTCATTTCTCCTCACAACTCCTATCCTCACACCACCCCCAAAAATCATCCACAAAGGAGTGCCATTTTCCATCTCTGCTGCAATCATTACAAAGCTTTTTACATTGGTATGACTACCAACCAGCTGACCACCAGGATGAACAGCCACCGCCAAACTGTGGTCAAGAGCAAAGTTGACCACCCTGTGGCACAACATGCAGCTGAACATAACTATTTCAATAGCTGCCTCACTACCCAAGCCATTTGGATCCTTCCCTTCACCAGCAGCTTTCTGACCTGTGCAGATGGCAGTTATCCTTATAACACATTCTCTGCTGCCGTAATTATCCTGCCCTCCACCTGCAGTATCATACTGTTACCACACCCTCCACCCTACAGATTCCACCCCCTGTGTCCTATCAGATCCTTCCCATTCTCATCTCCCACCCTCTTATTTGGAGCCCTCTGCCAACGCAACCACCTGTCTGTCCCACTCTCTTCATTTATTGTTCATTTTTCCCGATCTCCCTACCCCACAACTTCCTGACATGGCACCTGCTGGAGTCTAGTCCCTGCACATTCCACCATACAGTATTTGCCTCTCTCCCCACCAGTATGCTACTGTTCCTTCCCCTTCCCCTTTCCCTTCTCCACCCCCTGCAGATTGCTGCTTGCATTCCACATGATGTTGCATTCTGGCCCGAGATACTGGAGTTGGCAGTTTTGTGTGTGTGAAGTGTGCTTGAGCATCTTAATCAAACCTGTCTGCAACTTTGTGTGTCTTCTTTATGGTAAGTAATAATCCATCTTTCCCTACATTGTTGATATTGGTATTGGGAGCTTCCACTGTGTTAGCAGAACACAGCCTGAGAGATAAAATCTTCATAAGACATCATTTTACAATTAGTTTATTTCAATTAATGAACTATTTTAATTATCATATGTTTTTACAAGTACAAAAAAGTATCTACAGTCAGACAGTAATGCCCGAAAGTGACAACCAGTCCAGAGCACTCCAAGTCACTCGGTATAGAGTCCCCAGATCACTGTCAAATGCTCAGAATGGGCACTCTGTAACAATGAGTTCTACTGTTTGGACCACCACTCTGTAGTCACAGTCAGTAGATGAATGGAAACATCACTTCTTCAGAGTGTAAACACACCTCCCTTGACCTGCTCTAAAGCAGTTCAGCCTTGACCAGGTTTAGCACTGTAGTTTGAATCCCTCAACCTTTTTTGTCAGATCTAGAATCAGATGAATGTTGCTGTGTGAAAGTTTGTCCCAGGGTTGCCGCCACTTGGAGGCAATGTCAAAAGAACTGATACTTTCTGAAGTGACTGAGTGTGGTTTACATGATTACAAGTGAGTAGTTGGTGGATCCTTTGGGCTGTCATCTAAGGGAGAGTTCTTATGAGATGTGATCTTCTTGAGCAAGTTTATCTTAGCTGCTTTCCTCCTCAGGACTTGTGGAGCAACATTAGATGGAACAGTTAACTACCAAATGGGGGTAAATCTAACAGTCCCAGTGGTGTCTTCATTAAGGTACTTTCGATGTGTGTGTGCGCTATTTTTCTACACAGGAACACAATATTCTCCAGCAGAATACACAAGACCAAGTGAGCAGAGTGTGAAGTATTTGCGTCTGCACCTCAACTGCTTCTAGCAATCTTTTGAAGTGGGCTCATTAGAGCCAAGTTTCTTATATATCTTGATGTACTGTCGTCTGGACATCAAGGACCAAGCCACAGCAATTCCTAGGTACATGGGATTGTAGTTATCCGGTACTTCAATTTAGTTGAATATCACATGCAGTTTCTTTTGACCTCATCTGTTTTTTAGATGGAACATAGTAACTCCAGTTTTAATCGGGTTATGCTGATGTCCCCATTTATACAAGTAATCACTTGTCAGCACATTCTCACAGTATGTAAGGTATGGAAGAATAATGTTAGGTCATCTGCATACTAAATTCTCAGAGTCCATGTCTGGCTTGTCATAGGTTAAACAGAATGGCGACCAGAACTGATCCGCAAGGTAGGTCATTTAAATGAACTCTTCAGCTGCTAGCATATCCATTAAGGAACAACTTTAAGTGTCTCTCAGAGAGTATGCCATTTATTATAACGCCAACTTCTGACATGGAGCAATTTCAGCAAACTTTGATATCAATCCCTCCCTCTACACAGTGCATTAAGCTGCCATAAGATCCACAAAAACTCTAGCTAATTTGAGGCCACATTGAGATGCAGCTTCTACTAGAGTTGTCAGCCTTAAGACCTGGTCACAGCAGCTACATTTCCTAAAGCCATCTTGTTCGGCAGGGACAAATTGATTGGTGGTCTCTTAAAGGCAATTTAGAATAAGCCTGTCTATTAGCTTACAGGTCACGCTGAGTAGCGATACTGGTCAGTAGTGACAAACATTGGTTCCACCTTTGTCTGGCTTCAGGACGGCAATTATCACATTGGTTTTCCACTGTTTGTGTGTGTGCGCCTTGTCTATTTCAGTTTTCTAAATCTTCATTAGAATGGCTACAGCAGAACTGGTTTTCATGCTTATGACTGTGCTTTACAACCCTTGGGACTGTACCAAGTTTTCTTATAAGGTTACAGGCTCTCTGACTAGAATATGCGAAGTTGACTCCTGCCATTTTTTATGGCATTTTTCTCTTCTGTTCTTATCAAGAGCTCATCAGCTATTGTACCTTTGCTAGATTACCGATATTTGGTGTGTAACTCATCACATTCTTGATACCACCCGGGAATGCTCTCCTTGCAGAACTCAAGTGAAATATTTGCAAGTCGAAAACTCCATCGAAGTTGCGGAATGGTTGTAACTGGTGGAGGTTCTGTGCCTTAATGAATTATGACTGATCTATGCAGGATATATGGGAAAGAATTTCTGATTAGAGTTACAAAACTATTGCCATCTTTGAACTAAATATTAAGCATTAAACAACCCAATGTAGTGTTTTATTTTTTCCACTGTCACATTACCCTGTTAAATCAATAATCAAGTGAAAAAGTGACTTTGACAAGAAAGAAGTTACATCAATCCACCTAACATAATTGTTTTCCTTGCATTACAGAGTCAAACATCACTGTCACAATGGTGTACCACATGGCAGTGAGAGGAAATACTGAAATGGGTGACAGTGTACCATCTGTTATTTAAATCCATCATCATACTGCGAGACAGTGAGGGATCACCCCTGCCTCCTTGAGCTTGAGATGCTGATGCTGTGTCAGGATGGAACTTAGAGCCTACTCTTCACACCAGCTTTTCGTTGTAGCTCATAATTAATCCTTTGACTGCTACAGACATGCTCGCTGCATTCTGTAGAGAGTGCAGCTCTGTCGTCAGCCTGTACTGCTGGCTGTGCTGGGACATTGTATTCTATCCACTCTTTGTATACTGGTTTTTCCACACAGCCCGACTCCACTGTGCTGAATATCCCTGTAATGCTGGGGCTGAAGGTTTTGTTTGGTACTCTGGGTTTTGCTGCCCACAATACAAAATAAATAGTCACCCCAACACTGTAATAAATCAAGAAGAAGATCAATCTATCAGTGGTATCACTCTTATTGGTAGTCTTTGTGAAAAAAATTTGATTCCTTCACATGTTACAATATGATATTATTGCTCAATAAATTACTGTATTTCCTTTTGCTTTTCATCTTAGTTACTAAGCTGTATCCAGTGAAGTAAAGCACTGCATAATATTTTAAGAATTTTGTGCAAACTTTGTGTAGTGTTCGTTTTACGTTATTGATTGCTATGTATGAAACGTAGCTAGCATAGAAAAATTGTATTTAATGCTGAGAACAGCATGAACCATAAACCATGGACCTTGCCATTGGTGGGGAGGCTTACGTGCCTCAACGATACAGATAGCCATACCGTAGGTCCAACCACAACGGAGGGATATCTGTTGAGAGGCCAGACAAACGTGTGGTTCCTGAAGAGGGGCAGCAGCCTTTTCAGTAGTTGCGGGGGGCAACAGTCTGGATGATTGACTGATCTGGCCTTGTAACACTAACCAAAATGGCCTTGCTTGTCTGGTACTGCGAACGGCTGAAAGCAAGGGGAAACTACAGCTGTAACTTTTCCCGAGGGCATGCAGCTTTACTCTATGATTAAATGATGATGGCGTCCTCTTGGGTAAAATATTCCAGAGGTAAAATAGTCCCCCATTCGGATCTCCGGGTGGGGACTACTCAAGAGGGCGTTGTTATCAGGAGAAAGAAAACTGGCGTTCTACGGATTGGAGCGTGCAATGTCAGATCCCTTAAACGGGCAGGTAGGTTAGAAAATTTAAAAAGGGAAATGGATAGGTTAAAGTTAGATATAGTGGGAATTAGTGAAGTTCAGTGGCAGGAGGAACAAGATTTCTGGTCAGGTGAATACAGGGTTATAAATACAAAATCAAATAGGGGTAATGCAGGAGTAGGTTTAATAATGAATAAAAAAATAGGTGTACGGGTAAGCTGCTACAAACAGCATAGTGAACGCATTATTGTGGCCAAGATAGACACGAAGCCCACGCCTACTACAGTAGTACAAGTTTATATGCCAACTAGCTCTGCAGATGACGAAGAAATTGGTGAAATGTACACTGCTGGCCACCGTAAATGCAACACCCTGAAGGAAGCATCCGAATCAAGTGAAATTTACACCATGGGTTTGCAGCGATGAGATATGCAACTGATTAGAATTTCAGCGCAGACGCACATCACGCGCGCCTGTGGCGCCACCTCATAGCGCCATTTAAGGCTTGGCGATTTCGACGAGTGTACGTTCGGCACGTGTGTTTACCTTGTGGTTGTTTCACAAGACGATCAGTTATGCCTCGTAGAAAACAGCGAACATCTTTTGATCACATATCCGAGTTTGACAGAGGAAGGATAGTGGCTTACCGAGATTGTGGATTATCATACAGAGAAATCACTAGTCGTGTTGGACGAAACCAAACAACTATAATGCGGATATGTGACCGTTGGATGCAGGAGGGTACGACGGACCGACGTGGTCGATCGCATTCACCTCGGTGCACCACTGCACGTGCTGATAGGCAAATTGTGCGCATGGCAGTGACGGATTGCTCAGTGACATCCAGAACCATAGCACAGCACATTGCGTCTGTAATGCATCATCCAGTGTCTGCATGTACCATTCGACGCCGTTTACAGCAGAGTGGTCTGTCCGCAAGACGTCCATTGCTTCATCTACCATTGACGCAGAACCACAGACGTCTCCGTCACCAATGGTGTGATGACAGACGGATGTGGATGGCAGAATGGAATGACGTTGTCTTTACTGACGAGGCACGCTTCTGTCTGCAGCACCACGATGGTCGGATTCGAGTGTGGAGACACCGTGGAGAGAGGATGCTGGACAGCTGCATTATGCACCGCCACACTGGTCTTGCACCGGGTATTATGGTATGGGGCGGTATTGGATATTACTCTCGCACGCCTCTAGTACGCATTGCCGGTACTTTAAATCGCTGGCACTACATATCCGAGGTGCTGCAGCCAGTTGTCCTTCCTTACCTTCAGGGCTCGGCCACAGCCATATTTCAACAGGATAATGCACGACCACAAGTGGCACGCATTGTCCAAAGGTTCTTCGTCAATAACCAGATTGAATTGCTTCCCTGGCCGGCTCGCTCTCCGAATCTTTCGCCGATAGAAAACATGTGGTCCATGGTTGCCCAACGAGTGACCCAGATTACATCCCCAGCTGCCACACCAGATGATCTTTGGCAACTTGTGGAAGCTGCTTGGGCTGCTGTACCCCAGGAACACATCCAACGTCTCTTTGACTATATGCCGAGACGTGTGGCAGCGGTGATCTCCAATAATGGCGGCTACTCTGGCTACTGATTCTGGCAGGAACCACATG
The DNA here is from genome assembly GCF_023864345.2 of Schistocerca serialis cubense. NCBI lineage: Eukaryota > Metazoa > Arthropoda > Insecta > Orthoptera > Acrididae > Schistocerca > Schistocerca serialis. The sequence continues at coordinate 495,344,627 of NC_064646.1, forward strand.
TCACAGACGTCTGTAAACGTAATCATTTGATACTTGGTCAACATGTTATCTACAAAATAAATCTTGTTGTGCTACCTCTTGTCTTTCTTGGTGTTGCATTTACGGTGGCCAGCAGTGTATGATGAAATAAAACAAATTATTCAGGTAGTGAAGGGAGACTAAAATTTAATAGTCATGGGTGACTGGAATTCGTCAGTAGGAAAAGGAAGAGAAGGAAACACAGTAGGTGAATATGGATTGGGGCTAAGAAATGAAAGAGGAAGCCGCCTGGTAGAATTTTGCACAGAGCATAACAATCATAGCTAATACTTGGTTTAAGAATCATGAAAGAAGGTTGTATACATGGAAGAACCCTGGAGATACTAAAAGGTATCAGATAGATTATATAATGGTAAGACAGAGATTTAGGAACCAGGTTTTAAATTGTAAGACATTTCCAGGGGCAGATGTGGACTCTGACCACAATCTATTGGTTATGAACTGTACATTAAAACTGAAGAAACTGCAAAAAGGTGGGAATTTAAGGAGATGGGACCTGGATAAACTGAAAGAACCAGAGGTTGTACAGAGTTTGAGGGAGAGCATAAGGGAAAAATTGACAGGAATGGAGGAAAGAAATATAGTAGAAGAAGTATGGGTAGCTTTGAGGGATGAAATAGTGAAGGCAGCAGAGGATCAAATAGGTAAAAAGATGAGGGCTAGTAGAAACCCTTGGGTAACAGAAGAAATATTGAATTTAACTGATGAAAGGAGAAAATATAAAAATGCAGTAAATGAAGCAGGCAAAAAGGAATACAAACATCTCAAAAATGAGATCGACAGGAAGTGCAAAATGGATAAGCAGGGATGTCTAGAGGACAAATGTAAGGATATAGAGGCTTATCTCACTAGGGGTAAGATACAAGGTGTTTCAAAAATGATATTTGAAACGGCAATAAAAACTAAACGAGCAGCGATAGAAATACACCATTTGTTGCAATACGCTTGGGACAACAGTACATTTTCAGGCAGACAAACTTTCGAAATTACAGTAGTTACAATTTTCAACAACAGATGGCGCTGCGGTCTGGGAAACTCTATAGTACGATATTTTCCACATATCCACCATGCGTAGCAATAATATGGCATAGTCTCTGAATGAAATTACCCGAAACCTTTGACAACGTGTCTGGCGGAATGGCTTCACATGCAGATTAGATGTACTGCTTCAGCTGTTCAATTGTTTCTGGATTCTGGCGGTACACCTGGTCTTTCAAGTGTCCCCACAGAAAGAAGTCACAGGGGTTCATGTCTGGCGAATAGGGAGGCCAATCCACGCCACCTCCTGTATGTTTCGGATAGCCCAAAGCAATCACACGATCATCGAAATATTCATTCAGGAAATTAAAGACGTCGGCCGTGCGATGTGGCCGGGCACCATCTTGCATAAACCACGAGGTGTTCGCAGTGTCGTCTAAGGCAGTTTGTACCGCCACAAATTCACGAAGAATGTCCAGATAGCGTGATGCAGTAATCGTTTCGGATCTGAAAAATGGGCCAATGATTCCTTTGGAAGAAATGGCGGCCCAGACCAGTACTTTTTGAGGATGCAGGGACGATGGGACTGCAACATGGGGCTTTTCGGTTCCCCATATGCGCCAGTTCTGTTTATTGACGAAGCCGTCCAGGTAAAAATAAGCTTCGTCAGTAAACCAAATGCTGCCCACATGCATATCGCCGTCATCAATCCTGTGCACTATATCGTTAGCGAATGTCTCTCGTGCAGCAATGGTAGCGGCGCTGAGGGGTTTCCACGTTTGAATTTTGTATGGATAGAGGTGTAAACTCTGGCGCATGAGACGATACGTGGACGTTGGCGTCATTTGGACCGCAGCTGCAACATGGCGAACGGAAACCCGAGGCCGCTGTTGGATCACCTGCTGCACTAGCTGCGCGTTGCCCTCTGTGGTTGCCGTACACGGTCGCCCTACCTTTCCAGCACGTTCATCCGTCACATTCCCAGTCCGTTGAAATTTTTCAAACAGATCCTTTATTGTATCGCTTTTCGGTCCTTTGGTTACATTAAACCTCCGTTGAAAACTTCGTCTTGTTGCAACAACACTGTGTTCTAGGCGGTGGAATTCCAACACCAGAAAAATCCTCTGTTCTAAGGAATAAACCATGTTGTCTACAGCACACTTGCACGTTGTGAACAGCACATGCTTACAGCAGAAAGACGACATACAGAATGGCGCACCCACAGACTGCGTTGTCTTCTATATCTTTCACATCACTTGCAGCGCCATCTGTTGTTGAAAATTGTAACTACTGTAATTTCGAAAGTTTGTCCGCCTGGAAATGTACTGTTGTCCCAAGAATATTGCAACAAACGGTGTATTTCTATCGCTGCTCGTTTAGTTTTTATTGCCGTTTCAAATATACCGGTCATTTTTGAAACACCCTGTAGATACTGCCTACAGGAAAATTAAAGAGACCTTTGGAGAAAGGAGAACCACTTGCATGAATATCAAGAGCTTTGATGGAAACCCAGTTCTAAGCAAAGAAGGGAAAGCAGAAACGTGGAACGAGTATATAGAGGGCCTATACAAGGGCGATGTACTTGAGGACAATATTATGGAAATGGAAGAGGATGTAGATGAAGAGGAAATGGGAGATACGATATTGCGTGAAGAGTTTGACAGAGCACTGAAAGACCTGAGTCGAAACAAGGGCCACGGAGTAGACAACATTCCATTAGAACTACTGACAACCTTGGGAGAGCCAGTCCTGACAAAACTCTACCATCTGATGAGCAAGATGTATGAGACAGGCGAAATACCCTCAGACTTCAAGAAGAATATAATAATCACAATCCCAAAGAAAGCAGGTGTTGACAGATGTGAAAATTACTGAACAATCAGTTTAATAAGCCACAGCTGCAAAATACTAACACGATTTCTTTACAGATGAATGGAAAAACTGATAGAAGCCGACCTCGGGAAGATCAGTTTGGATTCTGTAGAAATGTTGGAACATGTGAGGCAATACTAACCTTACGACTTATCTTAGAAGAAAGATTAAGGAAAGGCAAACCTACGTTTCTAGCATTTGTAGACTTAGAGAAAGCTTTTGACAATGTTGATTGGAATACTCTCTTTCAAAATTCTGAAGGTGGCAGGGGTAAAATACAGAGAGAGAAGGCTATTTACAATTTGTACAGAAACCAGATGGCAGTTATAATAGGCAAGGGACATGAAAGGGAAGCAATGGTTGGGAAGGGAGTGAGACAGGGTTGTAGCCTATCCCCGATGTTATTCAATCTCTATATTGAGCAAGCAATAAAGGAAACAAAAGAAAAATTCGGAGTAGGTATTAAAATCTGCGGAGAAGAAATAAAAACTTTGAGGTGCCCCGATGACATTGTAATTCTGTCAGAGACAGCAAAGGACTTGGAAGAGCAGTTCAACGGAATGGACAGTGTCTTGAAAGGAGGGTATAAGATGAACATCAACAAAAGCAAAATGAGGATAATGGAATGTAGTCGAATTAAGTCAGGTGATGCTGAGGTAATTAGATTAGGAAATCCGACACTTAAAGTAGTACAGGAGTTTTGCTATTTGGGGAGCAAAATAACTGATGATGGTCGAAGTAGAGAGAATATAAAATGTGTAGACTGGCAATGGCAAGGAAAGCGTTTCTGAAGAAGAGAAATTTGTTAACATTGAGTATAGATTTAAATGTCAGGAAGTCGTTTCTGAAAGTATTTGTATGGAGTGTAGCCATGTATGGAAGTGAAACGTGGACGATAAATAGCTTAGACGAGAAGAGAATAGAAGCTTTTGAAATGTGGTGCTACAGAAGAATGCTGAAGATTAGATGGGTAGATCACGTAACTAATGAGGAGGTATTGAATAGAATTGGGGAGAAGAGAAGTTTGTGGCACAACTTGACTAGAAGAAGGGATCAGTTGGTAGGACATGCTCTGAGGCATCAAGGGATCACCAATTTAGTATTGGAGGGCAGCGTGGAGGGTAAAAATCGTAGAGGGAGACCAATAGATGAATACACTAAGCAGATTCAGAAGGATGTAGGTTGCAGTAGGTACTGGGAGATGAAGAAGCTTGCACAGGATAGAGTAGCATGGAGAGTTGCATCAAACCAGTCTCAGGACTGAAGACCACATCAACAGCTGAGAACCGAATGATATATATCACGATTCTTAACATACTGATTGTACATATACAGGATGAATGCATGTATTGCACCCAGAGTTCTGTCAATGTGCAACATGAATCACTTCGTCATATTTCATAAACTGTTCAAGGTATTGAAATGAGGTGTTTTGCAAATGATTGCATGCAAAGAGGGGCATATATTGCCATATGATTAATACTCTGAACTTTCTGATCTGCTGAGATACAGTCATAAATATTGTTTTCCCCAGTGAGAAGATGTATTACAGTTAATAGCATTTAATATCTCACCAAAAAATGATTTTGTGGTATTGCACACATTAATATCTATGCTAATCTACTTGGGATAGTAAGCTTTAATTGAAACCTGTTTGTTTTACAACAGCAAATACACACAGCCCAACTGACAGAAATCTGCTCAACACTCAGGCTGGAAACGCAGCTACTTGGCCACTCTCCATGCCTGCCCTGTTAAAAAGTTGGGAGCACAAAGGAGGCAGCAAGCGTGCATGCATTTACAGATCTGGAGCACCTGACAAAAATCGAAGGAGTGTGTAAGGGGATTCAGAGCACTCGGGGACAGTAGCAGTGGTGTGCGTTAACACGTCCAAAGAAGTAAAGGGGTTAAGACTCTTGTTTTCATGTCACTTAATAATGCATAACAAAAGTATGTCACTATTATCATAGCGATGTGACAAAGTATTGTGTGACCTCACAGGCATGAAGTTTCAAGGATCATTCATTTGTCTTTATGCCCCACTGACTCACAAGCAGCAGAACTTCATTGTATCACTCAGAATGTAATACAATTTTAGGATCTACCAACATGTAATACTGGTAACAGAAATTTGCTACCAAAACATATAAGAGCATACATATGTAATCAATGCTTCCACTACTAACAGCTACCAAGAAATAACAGAGGCGTTGTTCATTACAGATTACAGTCAGATCCTATTAAAACGTTTCCTGTTTTATGTTCTGGACTGTTCTATATCATCTTCCTCATTTACACTTCTCGCATCACAAAAATGTTAGGCAAATGTGCAAAGCTCTCATAGCAAATTTTCATCTTTGCACTGTCTTTGATTTTGTATGTGTCACGTCAGCCATCTTCAACATTTTACCCTGTTAAATCTTATCCTGCACCCTATTTCTTCACAGTATGCATACAGAAGTGTTAATTATCCATGCAGTTTGCCGTACCTTATCAACTGCCTAAGTGACTATCAGTTTTATCACAAAGTAGTAGTACTGATCTCTCTCAAGATTTTCCGCAACCCCAGTCATATGTAACAATGGCAAATTGTTGTAAACTATGTCACTCACCTAGAGGGAATGTAATGTAGTCACACATTCCCAGTAGTTGTCCAAAGCAAATTACTTTGTCTTCTGGTGAGAGGCCAATCTCCTTCATTCTAAAAGGAGGAGCAGAGTATTAGTACAATGTGACAGTTTAAGATTGTTGAAATGTATGACATGTTAGTTCATATCTTACACACATGTGACTTTATATGTTCAACTAGAGGAAAGAAGCTACAAACTTACTTTTTCCTAGATGCGCATTTTGTCAAAGCATTATAGGATGAGAGAGTTATATGCAACAGATGCTGTAGTTCTAAAATACATGTAAAAGTACTGCAGTCAGAAGTATATATAATACAGTTCTTCATTCTAACTTTGAATTTCATGATGCAGTGGGCTGAAAGGACACATTACAAACATTCGTTTCAGCATATTCAGATAAGAACACAAAAATACTGTTGATCACGTGAATACAGTAAAACAGACATGAGGTTGCTGTGTTTTGGCCACACGTGACATTTCCTTACTCAGAACATGTTCCACATGACCGAAATAAATCATTTTCACCACTACAAACTGAAGCTTAATATCAGCTTAACTAAACACTCGAAACATTAAGACATCATATATGGTTGTTGAAAATAATTTTAATGAAAACAAAAGAGAGAAAGACAAGAAAAAAGCAATAGAATAGCAGAAAGCATTTGTGGTAAAGTGTCTGAGTAAAAGAATCACAAGAATGCAGTACTAGACCAGTACAAATGATAGGAACAAACACAAATGAAACCAATAGACAGAATATCTCTCCGTGTGTGTGTGTGTGTGTGTGTGTGTGTGTGTGTGTGTGTGTGTGTGTGTGTCCTATTGCAGAGGAAGGACTTTGTCTGAAAGCTGTAACATTTAGCAGTTGTTTTCATTGTGCTTGTCTATGATTCAATGTCACCTCCATGTGATGAGTAGGAATCTGACCTCTCCACATTATTGTTATGTTATTCCATCCTCAACTTTCCTGTCTTTGTTTTCTTTTTGTAACAGATAGTCTTGCATATTGTACTCACTTTTCAATAGCAAAACGAACAGTATCTTCATTGTGACTGGCAACCATTATACCAATCTTCTTCTCCTCTCCTGCGTCCTTTAGATCCTTTATCCTACGAAGGCACTCAGTCAGTGTACGGTGGTACATCTCAGTCGTCGCCTCAAATGAAGGATTTGTTGGATCGGGATACCCGAGGGCTGCAGCTCTAGCGCGTTCCTGTAGAATGGAGACAATGGTCATTCCATATTAAACAGTACATCGTTAGCACTTTGTAAGATAGCTCAGATGTTACTATTACAAAAAACAGCATCTAATACAGTCGAGTTCAAAAGAACACAATTTAATAATTTGCAAGCACATTGAGGCTATGTGTTTTGTGTCCTTTATCCAGCCACCATTTGAAGATGGAAAACTATAACACACTTCAGAAAATATTTTTACAAATACTCTCTACAATTCCAGATAATGCAAAAACCTGATTCTGCAAAATTAAACGTGCAACACATTTTTACCTGTTCCAGGTAAGCTCCACGTACAAGCTTTGCTCCAAAGTAGAAATTCTGCCTCTTTGCTTGTTCCAGATCTGTGGTACACTCATTATATGTGTCCTTCAGGTAGCACTGATATGTGTTAAATACAACAGCCTGCAATGAGAATGCACAGCATTCAGTTATTTAAGATATTAGTATTATCAATTCATAGCATTACGTTTTCTTTTTACTAAAATAGCTTTCAATAATTACATGCATCAGTCACAGTGACTATGAGCACAAAGGTGCTAGTTGATAAAAAGGTAAATAAAGGACACTGGAAAATTTTGGGCAAAGGAAAAGTTGAGTTAGAGACAGTTGCTTGTTAATTAAGTGCACAGAGCTTATTTTTGAACGCTTTCTCTTTGCTACTGTAGAGTTTGACTTGTTCCATATCCTCAGAAGTTCTCCTTCAGAAGTTCTCCTTCACAATACAATCTTCACTTGAATGGATGAACAAATGATAACACAATGTTTGTTGTGGCATCCTGTGGCATTTTATGGGGAGGGGAGAGGAAATAAAATATTTATAGACATACATCTGCACCTACAGACATACTCTGCAAGCCACAGAGTGGCACTTGGTGGAAATCTACCCAACTTACAGTAGCCTACTAAAATTGGAAACAATTTTATAGCAACTGTCCTCCCACATTTATCTTCTTTCCAAGTGAAGACTTCAGACACTATTCACACTTCATAACTACTCCTTCAGTGATTACTATTACAGTATTAAACTTCCCAAGAGCATTTAAAATTGATTGATTCATTGAATGAATGAATGAATGAATGAATGAATGAATGAATGGTCCTGCGGTGGCATTCTCACTTCCAGCACACAGGGACCTGGGTTTGATTCTCGGTGGGGTCAGGAATTCTCCCTGCCTCAAGATGACTGGGTGTTGTGTCATCTTATCCTTATCATCATCATCATCATCATCATCATCATCATCAACAACAACAACAACAACAACAACAACAACAAAAACTCATTTTCATTATGGTCAGAGGAAGGCAATGGCAAACCACCTCCACTAGGACCTTGTCTAGTCGGCGGTGCGGGTCTCCCGCATCGTCCCCTACGCTCCTGGGAGTGTGGGACCTCATTCATTCATTTACAATTAGAAACTAAAAACCGCAAGAACAGCTTTGAGTTATGAAGTCACAATGTATTTTTAATAGTTATCTTCAAATAAAATTATAGAAGCTTACCTTTTTCTTGTTATATTTTCGCATGAATTCTACAGTGATACGAGAAATTGCAGGTTGAAAGTAAGTCTGCTCAGCATCAATCATTATACGTACATCCAGATCTTGTGCCATCTGAAATTAAAAACATAATTAAGATTGGGTATTATGCCTCATTATCACCACCACCACCACCACCACCACCACCACAACCATTTTTTTCAGCACTTTGAAGGTTTATGTCCCACAGTTCAGTATTCACTGTGCAAAATTCATATTTTAGTTTTCATAGTCTCTCTCTCTCTCTCTCTCTCTCTCTCTTTCTCTCTCTCTCTCTCTCTCTCTCTCTCTCTCTCTCTCTCTCTCTCACACACACACACACACACACACACACACACACACACACACACACACACACACACACGAAGAATCTCTGTTTTCATGTAAAAGGCAATCATGGTAAGCACAGAAACTTCTCTAAAGTTACGCAGTTTGAATTTTTACTTGTCACCCTGAAAGCATAGTTCGTAAGACAACTAAGGGAGGGTCCTTTTGCCAATTTTTCCAGCCAATTACATGCTAATTTGATATATAACATTTCAAACATACAAACCTTTGCAAGAGTGTTTACACGACGAATCATGTTTCTAAACATTTCTTCTTCTTTTGAGGTAAGCTGTGTGATGAGCCGAACCATTCGCCCTGTTTTGAGATCTGGCACTCTGAAGGTCTCACTCAGCTGTTGATTTTCGTCTATGATGCCACTCCAAGGAAACAAATGGATCATCCTGAGAAACAAAGATACCATCCAATGGTCATCATTCATTGCTATAAATATTTGTGGTCACTATCCTAAGTTGTGAATTTTTTTCTGTTTCTGATAAAAATAATTAGAGTTAGTCTTTTGCAACACACTACTATCATGTTCTTTGTTTAACTAACAATATCTTCTAACTGTTTTGTTAACTTTACTGACATGTAAAGAAGTATATTGTCAATATTAAGGAGGAACACCAATAGAAATAAATGAATGGATGAGAGAAAACACAGGAATTGATATATCATAGTGAGTGTTATGTAACTGAACAGGAGACTGACTGGCAATATAGCCATGTGGACTCTCAGAAAATACAGAAAGAAATTCCTTTGCTGAATTTATCATTACAAAAAAAGAGCTAGATGAATGGCCTGTTGAGATCAGCATCAAGAAACAAGAATGGCATACTGCTGCTTCTTGATGATGGATGCTGCTATCTGAGCTTTGTGTGGTGTCTGTGAACCATTTCCTATGTATTTCTAAATCAGCTACAGATGTTAGCACGTTTTTTTTAAAAAAAAAAAAAAAATGTTACATATATTTATCATTTGTAGAAGTCATATTAGGTGGACAGATCTGTAAATAAAATGTGTCTTATGGAAAATAATGTATGTCCATTGGCCAAACAATGGACATACACATCGAGAAAGCAATAAACACATAATGAAATAACCTGTTAAGAACATTGCTAAAGATGTGGTGCAGCTGTACAAAACATGCAACTCAACTGCTTCTTTTCTAGATCAGTTAAAATACCTAAAATAATAAGATGAAATATTTGCTTTAAAAAATTCAAACGAAGTTAGTAACAGTTGTTATCATCCAGAAAAACAATACTTCGTGTTTTAAATAAAGTAATTCACATTCATGTAAACTTACATTTATATTCCTGGTCCACACAATTTGACAAAAATTAAATTCAATAAAGCAGCATAATTGTAAGCCAGTCACATTTGGAATTAGCTGCAACTCACCCCTCCTGGTCATACGTGATCTTGTCGAGGAACTTTTTGACTGGCGCTTCACTCAGCAGACATGCCTGCTCGAACTTCTTCTCGAGAACTTCGGGTCCGACATGGTGGGAGATAACACTGCCCGTACCACCGACAACGTCGGTCAAATATTGTCGTGTTCGCATTATCACTTCCGACAACTGCAACTGTTCAAAAATTTAAGAGCAACATCATTAGAAGATGAGAAGATCATTCAACTATTATGGATTCTCAATGTATTACTACAGGAAGGCATAGATAATAAATAGGCCCTCTGAAAAACAATAATTGAATCTCTGCTAATAGCATTGGTGTTTGTTGCATGTAAGACTGCTGTGTGATAAGCAAACCTAGAACAGTGAAAACATTGCAGTTCAAATTGCATATGACAACACAAGTTCAGACTTTCTGTTGTCAAGAATGAATGAGATTTAACTCTAAAAGCAACTTAAGAAGCATATGGGAGACATTTCAAGCTGGCTGTTAGCACCTGAGAGATTGAGAAGAAATTATAAAATATCACAGATATACAAGTGTGTAGCAGGAAAGAACAGTAAGATATGCTCTAAGAAGATGAGAAACTTAGGAGTAAGTGGAACTTCATCTTGACACAAACTTATTATTCCTATATTTTTAACATTTAAGGCAGCTCATTTATTTGAAGTTCAAACCTCATCCTAAATCTGTTACCTGCAACAGCTATTGTTCTCATTTCAGCAAATAGCAAACAGCGTTCATATTCACAATTGATTTTACAAATATTTTTAACAGATTTTGAAAAAGTTTTCTAAGCTAATGCAAGAGACTTTTGTAGGAAAATTTCTAATTTTATCGTGGATTAAAACATTATAGTCTGATAAGAGGCTGTTTGCTGAAGAATTACTTACCAAGAGCTGTGGTCTTCCAAGTGCTGTAAGTTTGATAGCACAAAACCCTGTCCCATATGTTGCACCTGCAAAACAATATGTATGTTCAAAAAAGACAGACTGGAGAGCATGGAGTTTTGTTTCCTTGGCACAGATTTTGAAATAGGAATATGCACCACTATTCTTTTAAACGAATTTCAGTGTTACAGTGTAGTTTTACTCTGATAGTAGTTATCATTACTAAATAAGAGAAAGGTTTCTTTTGTTGTTATTTTCACAGTTATTATTTTAGTAGGTCTTCTTACTGATGAATATATTTCAAGGGCATTTTGAAAACATCTTGTAACATAAGATATATAAAAATTTAGGCAGACTCCATAATTCACAGACCAAGGCTTTGGAAAATTATGAGCAACCACTACAAGAATCTAAAATTTTCCCTAGAGGAATTAGAAAGCTCTTACATTTCAGAGTACAAAACGTGAACCTCAGAAGCACTAGTGTTCCAGAGAGAGAGAGAGAGAGAGAGAGAGAGAGAGAGAGAGAGAGAGAGAGAGAGAGACTACTTCCTAATGCATAAAGTGAAAAGTGAGTCAGTTTAAACAATCTACTCACAGCCGAGGAACAGAATGAGTGTGATATTATTTGACAGCAAAAAAATTATGAATATGATATATGCAGCAAAATACTTCCAACTGTATCATCAGAGTTGTTTAACCAAATACCTCTTCCTAGCAGCATAATTCCTGTGTTGGAATGAGATATGGCAAACTATCAGCAGGAGGCACAAAACTACCAAATTTGTACATGATCAGTAACCCAAAATTTTAGCACTCCGAGTACAAATGTAACATCTCGAATCTAACATTCACTCAGCATGACTCCACCAATAGGCATAATCCTTAAAACCAAAGTTTTGAATTACTATTCCTTATTAAGCACAAACATTCTAACACTCTTATAATTTTAAAGCTTATACTGAACATTCAGCTACTGCTTAGTATATGCTTTCTTAACAGTTACAATGGGTCACTTTTAAAAATGTGTGTACAACAATTTACAGTTAAGAGCAATGTTTGTGCTTAGTTTCTTGAAGAGTATAAATGTCTCTTCTAGTGGTATTTCCAAAATAGCAGGAACAAATGGCTTATTGCACTCTAGACAAACATAGAACCTCCACTATATAGCATTCAAACAGTCATTAATTTTGGCGAATTCTGATATATTCAAAAGGGTTTAAGCACACAGATGAAGCTTAAAGGTACCAAAAGAACTGCCTTGTAGTGACTAAATATCATGAACGTGAATATTTTTTACAATTCTCTTTCTTGCTTCTGCAAGAAATTTCATTAAAAATGTTTATTTTGATGTGAATAATATCTGAAAATGTTTGAAGAAGCCACCCAACCATAATTAACACGAAAAGCTAATTCAGGGATCAATAAGAGTGTTTTATATCAACACAAAAATGCTTCTAGAGTATTCATAGGCTTCAGTTGAAGCAGTTGAATTCTAAAACATAACTAAGTTACAACAGGTCTCCTTCTTGTGAGTAAGTAGACAGTGTCCATACAATAAGGTGATTAAACAGGCAAGTTACTTTCACTCTCAAATGATGACTGAGAAAGATCTCAGTATGGCTGTATGGCAGTAATGACTAGAAAGAGATTCAGTAAATTTCTGTGAATTAAGTGTCATGAACATTCTGTAAATAGTGGTCTTTCTTTTATGAACCTAATAACTGTATCACCTTGCACTTTTAGTGTAACAATTAAGATACTAAAAAGTAATTATGATGGTCACAAATTTCCACTTTTACAGTTAACCAAGAAAAATGCTGTTTTCTAAAAATGTAATATTGAGTAGCTACCTATACAGTTAAACATTTCAGTTCATATAACCATAAATCTGCAGTGAAGTAAGAAAGAAGGTTCACCTTTTTATGAGAACACTTTCGTTTTGTTTAACCCCAAACACACTTCACCCCAGTTGTGACATCTCCAGTGGATTTCATCTTAAGTTGTTGAAAGCCACAAGGCACACATAATGTAAAAAAAGAAAGAATGAAAAGAAAAGCCCACTGAAGATGCCACAACCACAGTGAAATATTTTTGTGGACTATACCAAATGAAAAATTGTGTTCTTGCAAGAGGGCAGACACTCCTTAATTTGTTATTTTCTGCAAGCATGGGAAAATAGCTAAAATTTCCATCATCAAAAATCTGAAAAAAGGTACCTCAACTAGTGACAATTATCATATAAAGTAACAAATGTGTGACCAGCAATTAATTCTTGAGCAATATTCACATTCTTGCAGAAAACGTTCTCATATCAGCATTTCAAGAGGATGCTTTTTTTAAAAAATATCACAATTTACATTCTTTAGCTCAAAACAGTTTGCGTCTTGCTAGAAACTGCAGATAATTTCATTAAAAAACTATATCTGAATTCAGGATAATGTACAAGAATGTTTCTCTTGAGAAGAGAAAATATTTAAAATTTTTAAGTCAACAGACTAGCAACTAACATTACACTCGTTATCAGTAACCTACAAAGTATGTCAATCTTTCAATTAAAATCATTACTTTTTAATTTTCACTACGTAATAAATAATACATGATAAACTGCCTAATGCAACTGTTTACAGCCAGGAGACATGCAATATGACAAAATATTTTACACCGAGATAAAAACTTAAATGAAGAAATTTCATGCTCACATTTAAGAATCTATCCACGGCAATGGGGTGCTGCTATGACATAAAGAACCAACTTGCATGGTGTGTAACTGTAAAGGATTATTCATAATTCAGTGAGACACGTCAATCCACGATAAGCAGCAGCACAAAAGTCTCAGTTACTTAGAACATGACAGTCTTGTGTCAGAAAGTTTTTAAATATCAAACTGTGGCTAACACCACCCTGTGATAGATGCTTCAACCAGATTAAGAGGAATTTTATTTTGTCAGTACTAGTTTAGAACAGCAGGGAAGGTAAATCTGCTCTGGTTTTAAACAGAATGTTTGTTTGGAAGTATGATACTCTACTAAAAAAAAAAAAAAAAAAATATCGTGGAGACGAGTGCTATTAAGTGAAGTTAAAAACCCATTTAACTTTATTGCAGTGTCACCAGTGGTCAAATTGTTTTTTCTATAGAATTCATTTTATAGACTCAATGCCTTCACTGTTTAGTGAGTTGTCTCCTTTATTACCAAATGCTTTAAATTTTGCCAGAACTGTCTTTGACAGTCTTAAAGTAATAAATCAAGCATATTTGTAAATGGCCTAAATGTTTCCATAAACAACTCTTTGTGGAATGTGTTTACACCTGTACAAAAGAAATGTTCCAAATCACATCATTTACTATGAATATAAAGTAAGATGAACAAAATCGACTAATTTAATGACACTATGATATACACTCCTGGAAATTGAAATAAGAACACCGTGAATTCATCGTCCCAGGAAGGGGAAACTTTATTGACACATTCCTGGGGTCAGATACATCACATGATCACACGGACAGAACCACAGGCACATAGACACAGGCAACAGAGCATGCACAATGTCGGCACTAGTACAGTGTATATCCACCTTTCGCAGCAATGCAGGCTGCTATTCTCCCATGGAGACGATCGTAGAGATGCTGGATGTAGTCCTGTGGAACGGCTTGCCATGCCATTTCCACCTGGCGCCTCAGTTGGACCAGTGTTCGTGCTGGACGTGCAGACCGCGTGAGACGACGCTTCATCCAGTCCCAAACATGCTCAATGGGGGACAGATCCGGAGATCTTGCTGGCCAGGGTAGTTGACTTACACCTTCTAGAGCACGTTGGGTGGCACGGGATACATGCGGACGTGCATTGTCCTGTTGGAACAGCAAGTTCCCTTGCCGGTCTAGGAATGGTAGAACGATGGGTTCGATGACGGTTTGGATGTACCGTGCACTATTCAGTGTCCCCTCGACGATCACCAGTGGTGTACGGCCAGTGTAGGAGATCGCTCCCCACACCATGATGCCGGGTGTTGGCCCTGTGTGCCTCGGTCGTATGCAGTCCTGATTGTGGCGATCACCTGCACGGCGCCAAACACGCATACGACCATCATTGGCACCAAGGCAGAAGCGACTCTCATCGCTGAAGACGACACGTCTCCATTCGTCCCTCCATTCACGCCTGTCGCGACACCACTGGAGGCGGGCTGCACGATGTTGGGGCGTGAGCGGAAGACAGCCTAACGGTGTGCGGGACCGTAGCCCAGCTTCATGGAGACGGTTGCGAATGGTCCTCGCCGATACCCCAGGAGCAACAGTGTCCCTAATTTGCTGGGAAGTGGCGGTGCGGTCCCCCACGGCACTGCGTAGGATCCTACGGTCTTGGCGTGCATCCGTGCGTCGCTGCGGTCCGGTCCCAGGTCGACGGGCACGTGCACCTTCCGCCGATCACTGGCGACAACATCGATGTACTGTGGAGACCTCACGCCCCACGTGTTGAGCAATTCGGCGGTGCGTCCACCCGGCCTCCCGCATGCCCACTATACGCCCTCGCTCAAAGTCCGTCAACTGCACATACGGTTCACGTCCACGCTGTCGCGGCATGCTACCAGTGTTAAAGACTGCGATGGAGCTCCGTATGCCACGGCAAACTGGCTGACACTGACGGCGGCGGTGCACAAATGATGCGCAGCTAGCGCCATTCGACGGCCAACACCGCGGTTCCTGGTGTGTCCACTGTGCCGTGCGTGTGATCATTGCTTGTACAGCCCTCTCGCAGTGTCCGGAGCAAGTATGGTGGGTCTGACACACCGGTGTCAATGTGTTCTTTTTTCCATTTCCAGGAGTGTATTCTACCCAGTTACTGGCATTAGTTTTGAGCCATGCAAAGCACATTATCTCATTGTAACTAAATATATAGCACTGCATTCAAGTGCATGAGGACCAAATGTTTGAAATTTGAGCTTTGTGAGACCCCACTAAATGGTGTTAAAGTAAGTGATAAAATGACCACTGATGATTCTTTTAAAACATGCCCTTACTACGCTATTATACGTTTATAATAGTAGGTGTGAATCCAGAAAAGTGAACAAGTATAATGTAACAGTTCTGCTTGTTTGTATCCACTTAAAATAGACTTGTTCTACTTTCAGTGAAAGGCTAAACAACAGTTATCAATACTCTGAACCACATCAAGGACAAACAAACAGTACCTGAAACACACATGAAAACTCAATTAATACCTGTACACTCATTTTGCGGTTAAATTGAACATGTGGAGTGTAACATACGAAGTTTAACACACACATTTGTCCAAAAAACATTTTGGAGGACTGATTATAGATCCACAATATCACAAATAATTTGACTAGTGGATCTCCTACTCAAGATTGAAACATTTAATAGCAAAATTTTATCATCATTCAGTCTGCCTGTAACTATAGTGACCTCATTGTGGCTTTTCTGAATTGCTTTAGCTCATGAAGTTTTGCTCATGACTCACAGAAGAATTTTGATTATCATCATCTTTTGCTAGAAAAAATGTTAATGTTTTAGATAATATATCGTGCATCTCTGTTATTTAGGCAAAGATTCCATTTAAATTTGTCATATCTGCCATTGCTAAATGTATTCATCCTTGTTTTACAGATACACCTCATCAGAAACAACTAACAGGAAAAAGTATTGATCTTTGGAAACTTCAGCTACAGATGCACCTTGTCAGAAACAACTAAAAGGAAAAAGTATTGAACTTTGGAAACTTCAGCATGTATAATCAG
Organism: Schistocerca serialis cubense; assembly: GCF_023864345.2. Classification (NCBI taxonomy): domain Eukaryota; kingdom Metazoa; phylum Arthropoda; class Insecta; order Orthoptera; family Acrididae; genus Schistocerca; species Schistocerca serialis. The sequence goes on from NC_064646.1 coordinate 495,361,307, forward strand.
TATTTCATGATTTTGAAAATATGGCAGAGTGCCTCAGGATTTTTAACAAAATACATACAAAATTAAGGACGATTACTGTAAATATGTAAACAGCAAAATTTTGTGCATTATCTATAGAAATATTAGTCATGCTCATGAAAAGTAGGCAGCAAAAAAAAAAAATCACAAAACTGGAAAACAATGTATTATTGAAAGATTGAGTACTTTAAGAAACTGACAACTGTTTTGTAAGATAAAATTTTTACCTATTTCATACACTCGCAATATCTTCAAAAGCAAATCCTTAGTAAATTTGTCACCAATTCTGACAGAATAATTATTTAATTTCTTGCAATCAAAATATTTGAAAGTCAGCTCAAGAAAACTGAAGGTGAAAATAAATTCCACTTATAGTGATCTTGAACTAAACAGATAATTAATAATGGTGTAGCATTGCTGAGATAAATGTAAATCATCAGTGCCACTAAAATGATAATATGTTTCTCCAGAAAACATCTGGAAGCTGGTCTACTATTTCTTCAATAATTAGTTTGCAATCATTGCTTCCCTTTATTTTTTTCACTGAAATAATTTCGTTCAGTAGTTTCACAAACAGGTGTGCATTTTTTTTTTTAAAGATTGCAAAACAATTTTCCCCCATTTCTTTTTAGCTCACACAATTTATTTACTTTGTTGCTTTGATGCAGCCCAGCTTCCAGGTATACAACAGTTCAAATTTAGGCATTAACATGGAAGGAGGTTGGCTCCAGAGAAACTATATCCTTATTGGTATTGTTTCTCTCCAGCAGATCAAGGAAACAGATGAGAAACAGTGGAGCAGTAATGGATAAAGAATTAAAACAGTCCAGCCATAAAGTATCACACTGCCCTATTTAGGGCTGAAATTGATTACTTTTACTTTATATACACTTTGCTATGCATTTTTTCTCCACTACTGAATGTGCTCAACAATACTCCAACTACTGTACAGTAATGTGGCCATTGTCTTTACACTTAATGCCATACTGATAGTAGACATCAATGAAAGTGCAGCTAAATGCATAACAATTAGGTGATTTAAGGATCAAGTTTTTAAAGAAAAAAATTAAACTAAGACCATACTCTTGCACAGCCATGCTACATTGACAACTGTCTAGGTGGTAGAGATATATCTGTGTAAACTGCTCACTACATTAAGAATACCCACTTTAAAAATTTCTTGAGAGCAATGAGTTATTTTTTAGCATTCAGCAATGATGCATTCATTCCTAACAATGACACAAGTACAAAGTTATATAAAAAGCAATATGCCTGTAGCACAGTATCTAGAGGCAAAAAATGTACTCTCTCCTCGCACCAAAAGCATAGATCAGCATCCTTGATTAAATGAACAGACGAAAGGAAAAAATCTTCAGTTGGCTATCAAAAAGAAATTGAGACACAGAATAGCTGACACAGCTTACCTTCAGGAGGTGTCCATAAAATCCTATCATTTCAAAAACTCATAAGAATTCTTAGAGACAGAATTGTAGTTTGTTCTAGAATGTTTACTAGCTCTCAAAGTTTGTTACTTTGTCCGTCATTGCAGGTTTTACTGTGAGTGCATCAAAATGGTGACAGGCCAGCAGAAAGCACAATGTGTCATCTTATAATTTAGTGGAATAGGACAGTAAAAAATGCAGGGTATGATTCCACATACATCGGAGATTGCGATATAATTGTGCAATGTTTATGTGAAGCTATATACAAGCAGAAGTTTAAAGTGTAACACTGCTAGCTTACTGTATCTATGAAAACTAGTTGACTTACTATAAAATTAAACCAGTAGTATTCAACTGTGATCAATTTACAGGAAGACTGTACTACAAGCTAAACAATATGTTAAACCAAATGTAAACACATGCTGATATTATCCTTTGTAGGATTAATGTAGAATTAACATACAAAAGAATAAATGAACAATGGAAAATACAGAGAGAGAGAGAGAGAGAGAGAGAGAGAGAGAGAGAGAGAGAGAGAGAGAGAGATTGTCACTGGTGACTGTGATTGTGAGTGTGGGAGCGCACGAGCGAGCGAGTGAACATTTTCCTTCCTTTTCTGAAGGAGGCTTCAGCCAAAAGCTCAGTGTGCTCAGTGTCTTAAAGCTTTTTTGTTATGCCTGTCTGCAATTCAATATGTTAGCTATGAGTAGCATTCTATCCTTTACATAACTATTAATATACGAAAGAGTAAAAGCAGTAACGATAAAGCCCATTGTCAAGATACCAGATTCATGTTAGAACCAAGTTATACTGCAACTGTAAAGAAATTTACAGAAATAATTAAAATATTGTTACTGATGTATAATTCGTGAAATTTCATTATGAAAACCGAAATATTTCATTATACTAATTATATGGACGATGTAGTCATGATTTCCAAAGTTAAAATCCATAACCAGTTTTATGAAAGCATAAAAATTTTGATTTAGAGTTCAATTATGATCAATTTAAACAATATGTAAAGTGATTATGCAACTGAGGCCTGTGAGAGGATCAGCAGATGTAAGCGTAAGGCCCATATCAGTTTTATCTGTGAAGTGATGCAATAAAAATCTTTAAAGTGTTTCCTATGTTTCAACTACATTATTTATTGGTGAACATATTGCAAAGTGCCTGTCAAAGGATAGATTGAACCCAGAAGCTATCTTAAGTTGAGGAACTATATCAAGAGCGAGTCACACACCTCAACGTCTCTGTAATAACAGCAAGCTAAGTAACTGAAACGTTTTAATCTGCCACGCAGAATGCAGAGCTGTGACAATAGTACTGTGGAAGTACTGATGCTAGAATGAGGGCACCACTGACAAAAACAAGCCTAATGTGGCAGTTCAAAAACTTTAGATAGGTAGGCAGTGTCAAAGACTTTCCTCAAAGTGGACACCCCCCCCCCCCCCCTCCCCTTCCCCCAACTACCCAAATTCCTCGAGTGCTTGTTATCGGATACCAAGCTCCATTTCTAAGCAGTACCCAGAAGTCTATTCATCGCGCATCTCACAAACTGCAAGAAGTGAGATGAACTCTCCATACGATGTTACGTAGGTGGTTATCACTTTTTGTATACAAAGTGCAAATGGTCCAAGCATTGCAGCCACACAATTGTCCTCTCTGGTATGCATTCATGCGTTCTGTGTCGGCCTCCACAGAAGTTGACAGTGACTGCTTATTTTCAGATGAAACAATCTTTCACATTTCTCGACAAATGAATCACCACATCATCATGATTTAGGGCTCCAAACACCTACAAGTGGAAGTGAACAGATTCGTGATAGCCCAAAGCTTACTGTTAGGTGTGGCGTAATGCACAATAGGTCCATTTTTATTCACAGAGAACACTGTAATGAGAAATGTTTATTGGGCAATACTCGAACAGTTACTGTTGCCACAAATTGGAGTGCCGCAGCCGTCTATTACCTTCCAGCACAATGCTGCACCCCAAATCGGAGATTGAACACGTGGGGTGTGCCAAATGACATTTCCCAGGAGGTGGTTGGGTTTCGACAGTCCCGTCACACAGCTCTCACGCTGTCCTGATTTCACATCATTAGACGTCCTCTTGTGGGGTTTCTGGTGTGTTGCTCACACTGACACAGGGAAAACAGTGATCAAATAATCAATAATTAACTAACCAAGAAAAGATACATCCGCTGTTATCACCATTACAATGACTCACAGTTATAAAGACTCTGCTATTATGATTCCAGAGTCTGACAAAGTAACACAATTAGAATCTTCACTTATAAGGGAAATAGTCTCAGTCCGATGAAGCTGTCCTCAATAACACCAGTGTAGGAACAGAGAAGTCCATCCCTGATACAGTCCAACTGCAGCAAGGGAAATGATGACGAATGTCAAATACGACAGCACCAGCCCTACAGTGGACTTTGACAGAGTCCTAAGATGACGGGGGGGGGGGGGGGGGGGGGGGGAGCAGCACCCACCCGGAGGCTAGAAGAGGCTCTCAGAGCCAGAAGAACTGACTCGTGCAGCTCTGGTGTCGACCATTATAGTGGCCTGCAGTGGAATACCTGCACTATTTTCTAGTCACGCGTGTGGTGGGTGCGAATAGGTCCCTAGGAAGTGGCAGCCCCAGCTAGCGCCGGTATGCCATCCAGTTTCCGCTCGTTATTGCGACAGGGTGAGATCGTGACACTGAGGTTTGCAGGGACCAAGTGGGCTGTACACGTGGCTTAGGTGTTAGAAGGGTTGTCGACTGCTTTTGCAAAGATCTCCGGTAGTTGTGTCAATGAAATGGATACAATACCAGTCAATGAAAATTGCTACCCAATGAGCACAAATCATGAAGCAATCAGAACTGTCAATGCAGCAATGCTCACCTGCACACTGGCAGGACTCTTATGATGCCTCCGTGTTCTGCAACTGACAAGTGGAGCAAACACAAATTCTATCGCAACAGAAAAAAACCTCTGAGAACAGCTATATGTTTTATAACAAACCACAATGCTCTATCTCTAGTAGTTTTTAAGTTATGATTTTTTGAAATAATAGCATGACTGTGGGCACACTGTACTGCCAAAACACACATATAAAAGTAAAAGTGCTACACTTCCTAGATGTCTTCCTTCAGGGACAAGAGAGGGGCAGGTTATGTGAGGTTAAAAAGGGAGGGCAGCCAATTCGAGATGCTAGGATGGAAGGGACCCGCTCTTGTCCTTGCACCTTGATTCAGCCTTCCTTCCTTTTTTAACCTTGCCTGGCCTATTCTCTTTCTTCCCTGAAGAAACAAAGCTAGGAAGTGCATCACTTTCACTTCTACACGGTGTCCCAAAAAATCACTGATAATGCTCAGTATGTTGTGCAGAAAGGCACAGTGATTGGTTTTAGACACTGGGGGCATCAAAAACTCTGACATGAGCATGCGTTTCACTTTACATCTGTAAGCCCGACCCAAGTAGCATATTATGCTGTCTACAGAACAAATGGGCTTCAAACTACATACTTTTTATGTCAATGCAGAGCGTACATCAGCAGTACTGAGTCTCACTCGAGAGCCAACACGTGCAGCTGTCTGAAGCATTCCATCGCTCCGTGGACTCGAGCCATATGGTCCTCTGATGACATCGCAGGTGTGCCGTACACCATACTCCACATTCTAACCCACAGGAAATAGTTGAGAGGTGTCAGATCTGGTGACTGTGCTGGTCGTGGAGCTTGTCCACTTCCACCAATCCATTAGTGGGAATATGCTACATTGAGCTGATCTGCACATCAATTTCAAAGTGTACTGGGGCTCCATTAAGTTGCAGCCCCATGTCCACCCAAACATTTAGTAACACTACATCCAATATGGTAAACAAAATATCTCTAATACATGAGAGGTAGATGGGTCCTGTTAGTCTGTTTGGCAGCAGATATGGCCTAATGATACGGTCACCAATTATCCCAGCCCAGATAGTAATATCAAACCTGTGTTGATGGTTTTAAATCACTTGCACATGCGAATTTTTGCTTGCCCAAACGTGCATATTGTGCAAGTTTAACATGCCATCTCCAGTAAATGTGCATTCATCTGTAAATAGCACTGATCTCGGGAATTGTGGATGGAGTATGCACTGTTGTGAATACTACTGCACAAACTGTACCCATCACAAGTAATCCTCCTCTCGTAATGAGTGGACTTTCTACAGATGGAGCACTGCTCATAGACATGCCGCAAAGCACTTTTCCCCACATGCAGCACCTGTGCCACCTGTCGAGAGTCAGCACATCCTCCTCCAGCTGTAGTGTTCCAGCCGTGTGTGGATGAACTGCATCAGATTTTGGCATCTACCAGAGGACAAACAGTATGCTGGGGATAGTATTAGCAAGTACCAAGCACAAAGTGCTACAACTTTACTGTATAATGGACACAACTCGGGTAGAAAATACCTACATGCAACTTTCTGGCTTCTCTGAAGTCTCTCGATGGCGACAATGTGGAATGATGTGGGTTCATCTGTTTGCAAAATATTCCGTGGACTATCTTGCAGCAGCTCTCCCATTGCAATCTGCTTTGCCATGTGCAAGCACTATGTCAGTCATTTCCCCAGCTGTGTACAGGTACATGTCGCACTGCCGTCAACAATGTCGCAAAGTCTGCAGTAGGATGGGCACAAAGGCTGTGTGAAGGAATGTGTAGCACATGTACAGGAATGTTGTTATGCTCAGGTCTTCCATCCCCTGTACTCAGATGGCTAGGAGGTTGAATATCTTCCGTATTCAAATACCAAACCGAATCAGAACAAACCATCACAACTGTCTGTTCTCAGACTGATGCTCTCCACTGCCCAAGCTGTGCATTTCCAGATACGAGTTCCTCCTTGAAAACTGACCAGTTTTCATTCCCACATAACATACTAAGCATTGTCAGTGATTCCTTGGGACAGCCTGTATGTTTGTGTGTATTGGCAGTATTACACATTTCACCCTCAAATTAAGTATTAGCCAGCAACAGTGTCTCATAATTTATTAGTTTCCCTGAAACAATTGAACTATAGAATAAGTAGAGAACATTTTCATACAACAAGTCAGATCAGCTCCAAAAAATTCACCACATCACAATCGCTTTTTATTTTTACTTTACAAATGAAAATTTGCAGAAATGTTCATCGTACAATATTTGCAATGTACAATATTCACAAACAGTCGCATTTCATTTGTGGCAAGATCTGTGTGCGTATTGACAACTTTAGACCTTACATTCTGACACAAAGCGATTTAATCCAAGATATAACAATTAAACTCTTTGGTTTAATTGCCGGACCTGATCTCAGACTGGTTGAAAGAGAAATGAGGAGCCAGAAATTTTCTTGAGTCTGCAGATTAACTTTACTTTTTTTGTATGTATCTCCAGTATTTCATACAAATCAAATGGAGATACTTTCACGCCAAAAAAAGGAGAAACCCATTTAATTTGATGTGTAAGTGGACCATACTTCATGACCCACAGTCAGAATGACCAGTCTGGAGTCTCTCCATATGGAATTGTATTGTAGGCATAATAAAAACAGTAAGTGTTGTTTTAATTTTTTACATTTTGAAACAATAAGACAAATTTTATGGACACAGACCTAGAATCAGGAGATTTATAATTCAAATGATTCAGTTTAAGCCATTCTTATGCCAAATGTTAAAAGTTAATGTGCTGAGAATGTAATCTTTCATTAGCAACAAAAGAAATTAAGATGCTGATCCACAATACTACAGTGCAGAAGCTATGCTGTGGCACCTGTATATGGTGAACTGTTCAGCAACTCTTTATCCAATGCCTTACCAACACTGTCTTCATCAGCATCACACAGTGGGAAAGGGCTGCTGGATCGGAGGGATTTCTGCAATTTAGTGATCCGATCGGACTCTGTGGACAGGATGGGGAAAGGATGGGACTTTCAACAAAGTACAACCTTCTCAGTTGTTAAGAAACACACAGATAAATACGATAATCTCTATTATTTTTGTCTCACTAAATCACAAGAGAAGAAGGAGTCCCCTTCCAGAAGGTATGCTTGCAACTAATTCCAAAGCTGCTGTACCACTTAACGTGTGAGACAGCAAATTTACTACAAACAATTCCTGAATCACATAATTCTGCATGTGTACACTGAAATGTTTGTTAAAGAAATTGGAGTACTGATAAAAAGGTGAAATAATATTTATTTTTTTGACTGCTACCATAGATGAAAAACACATGAATATACACAGTGCAGTTAAGTAAACAATGAACTATTCTGTTCTCAAGTACTGTAACTGACATACTATGGCATAATATCTAAAATTAAAAAAGGGGAAAAAATGGTACTCATGGCACAATGAAGAAAGAAAATTCAATTACGAAGGTAGGTGCTCACCTATGAGATTATCATATTTATCCGTATTAGAAGATTACAAGCTCATTAAAAATTTTATACATACATATCACAGTTAAGTTCTTTCCACATACCAAACCTTTCTTAAGACATCATGGGGACACTTTTATAAGGGGATTACACTACTGAGCAAGGAGACCGTCTTTTGAGATTCCCGGTCTGAAGACAGGATGGCAAGTGTACTGCATCAGTGCTGTTGGGGAACTGAGAGGGGGTTGCAAAGTTTGTTTGCATGAGACAGAGATTTCTCGTTTGTGAAAGCGATAATGTGATGGATCCTCTTCATGAACTCACGACGGTTTATCGGGTCTCTTCTGTAAAAGAGTTTTAGTGTCACACACACACAAAATATGCAGTCTAGTACAACCCTCCTAGGCAGAAATTCAGTGGGAGGTACTCTATACAGAGACATTCCACAGAATATGCCCAGAGTGCAGATACAGAGGAGATTGACATAATTAATTATTGTATCCCACAAATCAAGGAAAATAATGCTTCCTTATCAGAGAGATACTGTAAAGATAGGTTTTAAATTTCTCTCTTCTTGCTGCAATCTGGGCACATTCCATTTTCAGGTCTATGAACTGACCAAAGTAAATTTTAACTACATATAACATGAATATGCACTACAAGCCAGCACTGCCATGGAACAGAACTTACAAGTGTCATGTGTGTCCCACATATAATCTGAGTAGTATCACAAAACACGCAGTTGGCCATGTGGGTGATGCCCAGTTCTACTGAATCACATCTGTGACTATCATCAATCCACATTGTTGTCTCAATATCACAAAAGAAAATAAATATATGGCCTTAGTTTCTCCTGGCGTATACAATGCTCAAATAATTTACGGGAATGCAGCCATGTAATGACGTCAACCACTGCCAATACTTTAAAGGGAGCACACCATTGAAAATAGCATCGTGTGCTCCTGTCCAAACATCAGCAGTTTTCGACAATGTCGCCCAGCTGCATTCCCATAAAATATTTGAAAATAAATATATTTTGCGGCAAGTCAGTTCTGACACACAATAGTGCTAGCTCTTTTTTCTCATTGAGACACACAAACAATACAGCTAAACATACTTAAGGAGTGGGCAGCACCACACACACACACACACACACACACACACACACACACACACACACAGCAACTATTACAGTGATACCAGTATTACTTACCTGGTGACAAAGTTTATTTGCCATTAAAGAGGATTCAGGTGTTCTACAGCTCCAACAGACAGACACAGTTAAACAGTCAAGGAGACAAAGCAATATGGATTTGGAAGACTAATTTTGGATAAAAAAGGATTCTACTCCAGCATGAACTGGACATTTGTCTGTACCAGTCCTGCTCTAAAGCCATGTGCAATTACCTAAACGATGAGAGTGAACAGCTTTTTGAATCACATACACACAAGAAATAAGCACAGAAGTGATATCCTGTTCTAATTAACTGATACAACAAGCAGTTTATTTGCCAAACATTTTGTTTTTCTGTGGGCTTTTCAGAAAGAACATCTTTTCTTCTAACTACAGCATAGTATAGACATATGAAAATTATTCACATCACATGACACCAACATGCAATCCACTGTTACTGTTAAACGGCTAAATGAGCCTAACTGTGGGAATTTAAAAAAAATCTGCATTGCACACTGATTGTGCAACTCCGTGTAAAAATAACAAGACACAAACGACAGTGGCATATTTGAAAAGAAAAGTTTAACAAAATAACACTTCTGTGAGAAGGACAGTTGCTACTCACCATATAGCAGAGAAGCTGAGTTGCAGATAGGCACAACAAAAAGACTGGCAGACTGACTACTGAAGCTAGTCTGGTTTCAGTAGCCATAGTGTGTTGTCGTGTGTGTGAGAGATATCTGAGTGAGTGAGTGAGAGAGAGAGAGAGAGTGTGTGTGTGTGTGTGTGTGTGTGTGTGTGTGGTCTATTTCCAACAAAGGCCTAGTTGGCCAAAATCTCACTTTCTGAGAGTCTTTGTTGAGCCTCTCTCCAACTCAGCATCTCTATTGTATGGTTAGTAGCAATTACCCTTTTCATAATATTTTTACATTCCATCCTGGATTTTCCATTCTTTGAAAATGACATTTCTTTCTGCTTGGCTAGTCACTTTTGTGAACATATTAACATAGTTTCAAGAAAGTCACCTTCCCTTTTTCCATTTCCTGCTATCAGCCATGTGTACAGAGAACCAAGCAACAGTACCCAAATACAAGAAGAGATTATTGCAGTTTCATTATCAGACTTACTGAGCGAAGGCTGGGGAGGAAAGTGCAGCTCCGTAGAGGAAAGAAATTAGCATTACTGAAGATGAGTGGAGAAGCAATGTTTTAGTTCACACCCCCAGAGTATTAACGTACCTTAATTGGAAACAAAATCTAAGTACACTGAGTAGGGAAACAGGTGCGCATCTTCTGTCTGATGTCCTGCAGCAGGTTCAGTAATGAGGTATTGTATATCAGCACTTTCATCAATAATTCTGTGGCCATTCTTCATGGGGGTCACGCCACTGTAAAATGCTGAACTAAATATACAGCTCAGCTGAATAATAGGGGTACAAAGATTTCATTTAAATTATGGAATAAATGCAGGTTAGTCAATTTTTGTTTCATATGTAATGCAAAACCTCTACACATTTGAACGTGACCAAACTGGAGGAGCAGGGGTGGGGTAGGGGGAGGGGGGGCAGCATGGGAGAGCTAATGATTTAGAAGAAGACCAAATGCTAGTAGTTCCAGATCAAAATGATTCATTCAAAAATCCAGAAGAATTTGACCAGTGACTGATGTTGACTGCACTCTAATTTTGATTAATAACTGAGACTGATTAGGTTTGCAGTCCACCAATGTCAAGTACATCAAGCATTCGCACTGAAAAACATACTAATTTTGGCGATCTTGTTGTGGTTTATTAGCAGTCATTCAGTTCCCTGCTCTACCTAGTCTTCAATTTCAGCCACATCACTGATGATGTACCATAATATGATACGCTTTTACCACCACCAAGTTCACTTTTAAGGTTTTATTAAACAATGGAAATGCCAGGTAGGAATATTGACAATGTAGGAAAAGACAGACTGCTGTTTACCATAAAGGTGAAACATTAAGCTGCAGACAGGCACAGTTAAGAGACACTTACACAAAGCTTTCGGCCAAAGCCTTCATCAGAAAAAGGCTGTAGAGTTGGTGGTCACGTGTGCGTGATGTGTGCTTGCTTGTGTGTGTGAAAGGTGTGTGTTTCTCCTTCTCTGATGAAGGCTATGGCTAAAAGCTTTGAGTAAATGTCTTAATTCTGCCTCTCTGCAACTGAAAGTGTCATCTTTATAGTAATTTGAAATCTATCTTTCCTACATTGTTAAGGTTTTATTAACTTGTTTCATTAGTATTCTATTTTACCACTTACTTTTCTTGTTAAATTGATGAGAACAGTCATTTGCCAACACAAAATTAGTGTCCTATAAGCATAATTCCAAACAGAAAAAAGCACTTGGGAAATAAAGATGTATTTTTAAAAAGTGGCTTACTTGCAGTCTTTTCAAATTTTGCAGAGATTTATGATGATGGCCAATAAAAATTACAGATATTGTCTGTTGTATAACATAATACACACTAAACTCTTGCTAATCTGGCCCTCAGTAATCCAGCCCACACCCGGTCTCTAGCTGCTCACGCAGAAATTACACTGATATTAATGAATTCTAATGCGCAATAATGTTGTCAGCCAATTACAATGTAAAACAATAGTATACATGTTTGAAATTGTGGCTTTCTTTACAGTTCAGTGTCATGGCCTCTAAAAGGAAACACATTATGCTATACCTCGAGCAAGACTTCTAAATTAGAGGCGAGTTGAACTGAGGATCTTCACAGAACACTTTTGCTGCCAAGTACAGTGTCAGACGAGCAACTATTTACGAGCAAACTTTAAATGATGACGAGATTGCCAAAAGTGTACAGGAAAGTTATGATAAAATTTATGAAGAACAGGACATCAGGAGGAGAGAACATGAAGACATCTGACACTGCTGAGGCTGAAGCTGTAGACACCTTCCTGAAGCACATTATGCAACAATCAGAAACATGCAGTACCAAAGTAATGCTTGTAAAGCCATCGTGTGATAAAGCACACTGCCGTCGTGTATCATCATTGCAATAACTAAAAATATGGGATACGCTTCGAAGTGAGTGATATTTCTGTGTATTTATACAAATGAGAACTAAGTTTTCTAACTTGGGATACAATAAAGTATAATCCATAAATTTAAGACACCCTCAACAATCTAGCACCTGTAGGTGCAAGGAATGGCAGGATTAGTAAGAGTCTAGTGTATATTCATACTGGACCAGAGGAAAATGTCTACTGGAAAATATTAAATTTACTTGTCAAGATAGATTTTATTGTTGGCTAATTAGCAGTGTGGATGTCTGCCATGGAGCATAAACACACACATGGTTTATGGCCTGGCCACTGGAAATTGAAGCAGAACGCCCAAAGTTTCAGAAAATGGTTACCTATGACGTGTCAAAGAAGGTCACATATTTCCCAACTGTTAGCCTGTGTTGGTGTTCCCGATGAAATGCTGCTCTTACAAGCCTACTGGGCACTAGAATTCCCATTTCAACTTAGTATACCTTTACACCGATATCTACATCCACATCCATGCTCTGCATACTGTTGTGAAGCCTGTAGCAAAGTGTACTTCTCACTGCAGTACATACTATGGTTTCTTCCTGAGCAATACTCACATAGAGCACAGGAAGAATGCCTGTCAGCCAAATCACTTCCTACCATCAAACCTAATAGTACCAAATTGCTTTCCTCCCTGAGCATAATAATACTCAGTTCTCAGTCCAAACAATTCCATAAAAACAATCTGAAGCTTATTCCAAGAACTGAACCCCTCAACTACAAATTACAGAAACTATCCTAGTCAACAAACTACAAACCATTATAAGAGTCTGTGATGGTTGCTGCACTAATTAATATAATTTTACAGGTCTTTTTGTATCATTAATTGTACAACTTCACATATTTTTGCTTAAACCATTGTCATCAAAATCTGTCAAATAAGAATAGGAACAAATGATATCCATTGTAAAGTATGTGACAACTGTGTTACAACTTTTTTGTTTTTATACAGTTGTTATTATAGAAGAGAATGGCAGATATTATTACAATGTACAGAAGAACCAAAACTCACATGCTCTGTCATCACAGTGTGGCTCTTTGCATTGGCTCCATACATTTTTTCGTAGAAAATGGATATCAAAGAATGGCAGTTTGACAACACTATAACCATGCATAGCAAATACCTTCAATAAATACAGTGCATCTGTGTTGCCCAGCAAGTATAATAGGTAGAGCTTTCTGTTTGAATACTCAAATTTGAGTGTTTGAGTCCAGCTACCGATGTATTTTTTTTATTTTCTAATTTTACAAAGTGACATTGTCTGTGGTTGCTTAATTATTATACAGGAATTTCAGTAGGTCTTATACAAAACAGGTGCAGTTACAAGTTTTCAAGTGAATCATGCTGACAACAAATCTGAAAGCATGGGGTTGTACGCATAGATGAAAACAGAGTAAACATTTATATGCAAAATACATTTTTAATTTTAGTCTCATTTTGGTGTTAGTATTAAGTAATTGTATACTTTTTTGTATAAGTTCTGCTGTAAGTGCTGTGTAACAACTTAGAAGCCAGATACCATGTCACACAGTCTAAAGATATAAAATTAAATAAAAAATAAAAAAATTATTCCTATACAGGGCTGGATTGAGAACAATTTTCACTTAGCATCTGGCACCACCACCCCTTTTTTCTTGTGCAGTTTCACCTGTGTCAGTTTTTTGCTACTAACTGTGACACACCCCACATGCAAATCAGGCACTTGGGTGCTTCTCTCAACTTGGCACTCCAAGTAATGCCTCGTGTTGCTCGGACCTTAAACTGGATCAGCTACTAGACTCTTAATCTAACCAGAATTCTAATGCAATATATAGACTTAACTAATGGGGCATATTTTGGTTCACCCTATGTAGTAAGGGCATCAAAAATTTTAAATTAACATTGAGGGTAGACACTGGTATTATTGTGTTTACTTGGCATGTTGACATTGGAGCTGTCACCATATACAATGCAGCTAGTGGCCAAATTAGCCACACTAGAGGACAGGTAAACATCTACTCCGATGTGGCCTGCCAATCTCACTTTCAACCAGTATGTCTTTAAAGTCGTCAAAATATCAGTTTCATCTGAAATAATTTTGTTCATTAAGAAAGCAGTGTGTGTTTCTCTTACTGGGAACAAAGATATTTGCTTCTTCCAGTACATTTAAAACAGCTTTTTGGCACCTTAGGTAAAATTTTTAAACTGCCTTGGTATATTTTTACACCCTTTGTTTATTGTAATATAAAATGATTATTATAGTTTATAGAAACCATTTGCAAAAAACAAAGGAGTATTATGTGCTCTCTTACCTAATGTATATTAAAATGGTTCCACCATGGAGTTCCACAGTAATTTTTATTGATTTATTTATAGGAAATTTCAGATCTTATGTTTGAATTTTGACAAGAAAATCACATTGCAGTTATGTCACCTAATGGCCACAGTTGTTTCATTTATGGCAGGCTGCCACACTAAATGGTTAGCATCAGTTCATGGAACGGCTATAATTGGAATGACAGATGAGATACTTTCTATTAATACCCTTTTAACGTGGTATTTTTGCTGTGTTTTATTTTATGTATATTGTATGTCTCTAAAATTTAGTGCTATTTATAGAACTACTACTCATTTGTTCCTTTCTTATTTGACAGATTCTGTTGATTTTTCAAGTTTCATAATTACTAAAATTAAAAAGTGTTCAAGACACAGAATTATATTATTCCTCCAAATTAAATTAAGCCTGTAGTGTTCCTGGAAGTAAAGGAGGCATATCCTATTTGCTGAAGATGTGTTAAGTTCTCTTTGAGTAGGTCTGAAATATTAGTGGTACATTTTTATATTGTACATAATCTTGTTTTGTGCAATTAATGTAAACTGAAAAAATTATACATATCAATTAATTTAAGTCCGTTGTTCAGGGCACAACTCTGGTTAGGCAATGTTTGTGCTGTATTGCAAACAAGATAGGTTTAGCCTGGAGATCTGAGAAGCATTGTTGGCAGTGTTGATCCAGTTTTTGTCACAACAGGTTATTGTTATTACTGAATAATTTCCTGTACCTTACCTCTTATTACTTTCTCTTTCTTTTTGCTGCTATCCATCTTTCTATCTTTAATCACGAAGGATTTTTTTAACATTTTGATTGATAGAGATTTGTTTCCCATTCCCTCCACAACAAAACGTCATCCAAAATTGTAGTGAATGCTTTCTCAGGAAATTATTTTGAACAATTTGTTATGAGGCCACTCATAGCGTAAATGGTTGCAAAAGCATACTTGACCTCTTAGCAACAAATAATCCTGAACAAATAGAGAGTATCATGACGAATACAAGGATTAGTAACCTTAAGGCAGTGCTGATAGGCTGAATACCATAACACCCACAACCAACAAAAAGAAATGCAAGGTACAGCTATTTAAAAAAGCTTATAAAAATGCTCTTAACGCCTTTTCAAGAGACAGTCTTCACTCCTTCTGATCTGATCATGTAAGCATATAAAAGATCTGGAATGATTTCAAAGAATCAGGAAAGAGGGAAGGAGAGGGAAAGACGAAAGGATGTGGGTTTTAAGGGAGAGGGGTAAGGAGTCATTCCAATCCCGGGAGCGGAAAGACTTACCTTAGGGGGAAAAAAGGACGGGTATACACTCGCACACACACACATATCCATCCACACATATACAGACACAAGCAGACATATTTAAAGACAAAGAGTTTGGGCAGAAATATGTCTGCTTGTGTCTGTATATGTGTGGATGGATATGTGTGTGTGAGCGAGTGTATACCCGTCCTTTTTTCCCCCTAAGGTAAGTCTTTCCGCTCCCGGGATTGGAATGACTCCTTACCCTCTCCCTTAAAACCCACATCCTTTCGTCTTTCCCTCTCCTTCCCTCTTTCCTGATGAGGCAACAGTTTGTTGCGAAAGCTTGAATTTTGTGTGTATGTATGTGTCTGTTTGTGTTTCTATCGACCTGCCAGCGCTTTCGTATGGTAAGTCACATCATCTTTGTGTGTGTGTCTATATATATATATATATATATATCATTGTTTTTATATATAATTTTTCCCACGTGGAATGTTTCCTTCTATTATATATATATATATATATATATATATAAAAAAAAACAATGATGAGGTGACTTACCAAACAAAAGCGCTGGCAGGTCGATAGACACACAAACAAACAAACACAAACATACACACAAAATTCAAGCTTTCGCAACAAACTGTTGCCTCATCAGGAAAGAGGGAAGGAGAGGGGAAGACGAAAGGAAGTGGCTTTTAAGGGAGAGGGTAAGGAGTCATTCAAATCCCGGAAGCGGAAAGACTTACCTTAGGGGGAAAAAAAGGACAGGTATACACTCGCACACACGCACATATCCATCCACACATACAGACACAAGCAGACATATTTAAAGACAAAGAGTTTGGGCAGAGATGTCAGTCGAGGCAGAAGTGTAGAGGCAAAGAAGTTGTTGAAAGACAGGTGAGGTATGAGTGGCGGCAACTTGAAATTAGCGGAGATTGAGGCCTGGCGGATGACGAGAAGAGAGGATATACTGAAGGGCAAGTTCCCATCTCCGGAGTTCGGATAGGTTGGTGTTGGTGGGAAGTATCCAGATAACCCAGACGGTGTAACACTGTGCCAAGATGTGCTGGCTGTGCACCAAGGCATGTTTAGCCACAGGGTGATCCTCATTACCAACAAACACTGTCTGCCTGTGTCCATTCATGCGAATGGACAGTTTGTTGCTGGTCATTCCCACATAGAATGCATCATAGTGTAGGCAGGTCAGTTGGTAAATCACGTGGGTGCTTTCACACGTGGCTCTGCCTTTGATTGTGTACACCTTCCGGGTTACAGGACTGGAGTAGGTGGTGGTGGGAGGGTGCATGGGACAGGTTTTGCATCGGGGGCGGTTACAAGGATAGGAGCCAGAGGGTAGGGAAGGTGGTTTGGGGATTTCATAGGGATGAACTAACAGGTTACGAAGGTTAGGTGGACGGCGGAAAGACACTCTTGGCGGAGTGGGGAGGATTTCATGAAGGATGGATCTCATTTCAGGGCAGGATTTGAGGAAGTCGTATCCCTGCTGGAGAGCCACATTCAGAGTCTGGTCCAGTCCCGGAAAGTATCCTGTCACAAGTGGGGCACTTTTGTGGTTCTTCTGTGGGGGATTCTGGGTTTGAGGGGACGAGGAAGTGGCTCTGGTTATTTGCTTCTGTACCAGGTCGGGAGGGTAGTTGCGGGATGCGAAAGCTGTTTTCAGGTTGTTGGTGTAATGATTCAGGGATTCCGGACTGGAGCAGATTCGTTTGCCATGAAGACTTAGGCTGTAGGGAAGGGACCGTTTGATGTGGAATGGGTGGCAGCTGTCATAATGGAGGTACTGCTGCTTGTTGGTGGGTTTGATGTGGACGGACGTGTGAAGTTCGCCATTGGACAGGTGGAGGTCAACGTCAAGGAAAGTGGCATGGGATTTGGAGTAGGACCAGGTGAATCTGATGGAACCAAAGGAGTTGAGGTTGGAGAGGAAATTCTGGAGTTGTTCTTCACTGTGAGTCCAGATCATGAAGATGTCATCAATAAATCTGTACCAAACTTTGGGTTGGCAGACTTGGGTAACCAAGAAGGCTTCCTCTAAGCGACCCATGAATAGGTTGGCGTACGAGGGGGCCATCCTGGTACCCATGGCTGTTCCCTTTAATTGTTGGTATGTCTGGCCTTCAAAAGTGAAGAAGTTGTGGGTCAGGATGAAGCTGGCTAAGGTAATGAGGAAAGAGGTTTTAGGTAGGGTGGCAGGTGATCGGCGTGAAAGGAAATGCTCCATCGCATCGAGGCCCTGGACGTGTGGAATATTTGTGTATAAGGACGTGGCATCAATGGTTACAAGGATGGTTTCCGGGGGTAACAGATTGGGTAAGGATTCCAGGCGTTCAAGGAAGTGGTTGGTGTCCTTGATGAAGGATGGGAGACTGCATGTAATGGGTTGAAGGTGTTGATCTACGTAGGCAGAGATACGTTCTGTGGGGGCTTGGTAACCAGCTACAATGGGGCGGCCGGGATGATTGGGTTTGTGGATTTTAGGAAGAAGGTAGAAGGTAGGGGTGCGGGGTGTCGGTGGGGTCAGGAGGTTGATGGAGTCAGGTGAAAGGTTTTGCAGGGGGCCTAAGGTTCTGAGGATTCCTTGAAGCTCTGTCTGGACATCGGGAATGGGGTTACCTTGGCAAACTTTGTATGTGGTGTTGTCTGAAAGCTGACGCAGTCCCTCAGCCACATACTCCCAACGATCAAGTACCACGGTCGTGGAACCCTTGTCCGCCGGAAGAATGACGATGGATCGGTCAGCCTTCAGATCACGGATAGCCTGGGCTTCAGCAGTGGTGATGTTGGGTGTAGGATTAAGGTTTTTTAAGAAGGATTGAGATGCAAGGCTGGAGGTCAGAAATTCCTGGAAGGTTTGGAGAGGGTGATTTTGAGGAAGAGGGGTGGGTCCCGCTGTGACGGAGGACGGAACTGTTCCAGGCAGGGTTCAATTTGGATGGTGTCTTGAGGAGTCGGATCATTAGGAGTAGGATTAGGATCATTTTTCTTCGTGGCAAAGTGATACTTCCAGCAGAGAGTACGAGTGTAGGACAGTAAATCTTTGACGAAGGCTGTTTGGTTGAATCTGGGAGTGGGGCTGAAGGTGAGGCCTTTGGATAGGACAGAGGTTTCGGATTGGGAGAGAGGTTTGGAGGAAAGGTTAACTACCGAATTAGCGTGTTGTGGTTCCAGATTGTGTTGATCGGAATTTTGAGGTTTTGGAGGGAGTGGAGCTGGAAGTGGGAGATTGAGTAGATGGGAGAGACTGGGTTTGTGTGCAATGAGAGGAGGTTGAGGTTTGCTGGAAAGGTTGTGAAGGGTGAGTGAGTTGCCTTTCCGGAGGTAGGAAACCAGGAGATTGGATAGTTTTTTGAGGTGGAGGGTGGCATGCTGTTCTAATTTACGGTTGGCCTGTAGGATAATGCTCTGAACAGCCGGTGTGGATGTGGGAGAGGAAAGATTAAGGACTTTTTTTAAGGATAGGAGTTGACGGGTGTGTTCATTGGCTGAGTTGATGTGTAGGTGAAGGATTAGGTGGGTGAGGGCAATGGATTGTTCAGTTTGGAACTGGTATAGGGACTTCACCTACACATCAACTCAGCCAATGAACACAACCGTTAACTCCTATCCTTAATAAAAGTCCTTAATCTTTCCTCTCCCACATCCACACCGGCTGTTCAGAGCATTATCCTACAGGCCAACCGTAAATTAGAACAGCATGCCACCCTCCACCTCAAAAAACTATCCAATCTCCTGGTTTCCCACCTCCGGAAAGGCAACTCACTCACCCTTCACAACCTTTCCAGCAAACCTCAACCTCCTCTCATTGCACACAAACCCAGTCTCTCCCATCTACTCAATCTCCCACTTCCAGCTCCACTCCCTCCAAAACCTCAAAATTCCGATCAACACAATCTGGAACCACAACACGCTAATTCGGTAGTTAACCTTTCCTCCAAACCTCTCTCCCAATCCGAAACCTCTGTCCTATCCAAAGGCCTCACCTTCAGCCCCACTCCCAGATTCAACCAAACAGCCCTCGTCAAAGATTTACTGTCCTACACTCGTACTCTCTGCTGGAAGTATCACTTTGCCACGAAGAAAAATGATCCTAATCCTACTCCTAATGATCCGACTCCTCAAGACACCATCCAAATTGAACCCTGCCTGGAACAGTTCCGTCCTCCGTCACAGCGGGACCCACCTCCTCTTCCTCAAAATCGCCCTCTCCAAACCTTCCAGGAATTTCTGACCTCCAGCCTTGCATCTCAATCCTTCTTAAAAAACCTTAATCCTACACCCAACATCACCACTGCTGAAGCCCAGGCTATCCGTGATCTGAAGGCTGACCGATCCATCGTCATTCTTCCGGCGGACAAGGGTTCCACGACCGTGGTACTTGATCGTTGGGAGTATGTGGCTGAGGGACTGCGTCAGCTTTCAGACAACACCACATACAAAGTTTGCCAAGGTAACCCCATTCCCGATGTCCAGGCAAAGCTTCAAGGAATCCTCAGAACCTTAGGCCCCCTGCAAAACCTTTCACCTGACTCCATCAACCTCCTGACCCCACCGACACCCCGCACCCCTACCTTCTACCTTCTTCCTAAAATCCACAAACCCAATCATCCCAGCCGCCCCATTGTAGCTGGTTACCAAGCCCCCACAGAACGTATCTCTGCCTACGTAGATCAACACATTCAACCCATTACATGCAGTCTCCCATCCTTCATCAAGGACACCAACCACTTCCTTGAATGCCTGGAATCCTTACCCAATCTGTTACCCCCGGAAACCATCCTTGTAACCATTGATGCCACGTCCTTATACACAAATATTCCACACGTCCAGGGCCTCGATGCGATGGAGCATTTCCTTTCACGCCGATCACCTGCCACCCTACCTAAAACCTCTTTCCTCATTACCTTAGCCAGCTTCATCCTGACCCACAACTTCTTCACTTTTGAAGGCCAGACATACCAACAATTAAAGGGAACAGCCATGGGTACCAGGATGGCCCCCTCGTACGCCAACCTATTCATGGGTCGCTTAGAGGAAGCCTTCTTGGTTACCCAAGTCTGCCAACCCAAAGTTTGGTACAGATTTATTGATGACATCTTCATGATCTGGACTCACAGTGAAGAACAACTCCAGAATTTCCTCTCCAACCTCAACTCCTTTGGTTCCATCAGATTCACCTGGTCCTACTCCAAATCCCATGCCACTTTCCTTGACGTTGACCTCCACCTGTCCAATGGCGAACTTCACACGTCCGTCCACATCAAACCCACCAACAAGCAGCAGTACCTCCATTATGACAGCTGCCACCCATTCCACATCAAACGGTCCCTTCCCTACAGCCTAAGTCTTCATGGCAAACGAATCTGCTCCAGTCCGGAATCCCTGAATCATTACACCAACAACCTGAAAACAGCTTTCGCATCCCGCAACTACCCTCCCGACCTGGTACAGAAGCAAATAACCAGAGCCACTTCCTCGTCCCCTCAAACCCAGAATCCCCCACAGAAGAACCACAAAAGTGCCCCACTTGTGACAGGATACTTTCCGGGACTGGACCAGACTCTGAATGTGGCTCTCCAGCAGGGATACGACTTCCTCAAATCCTGCCCTGAAATGAGATCCATCCTTCATGAAATCCTCCCCACTCCGCCAAGAGTGTCTTTCCGCCGTCCACCTAACCTTCGTAACCTGTTAGTTCATCCCTATGAAATCCCCAAACCACCTTCCCTACCCTCTGGCTCCTATCCTTGTAACCGCCCCCGATGCAAAACCTGTCCCATGCACCCTCCCACCACCACCTACTCCAGTCCTGTAACCCGGAAGGTGTACACAATCAAAGGCAGAGCCACGTGTGAAAGCACCCACGTGATTTACCAACTGACCTGCCTACACTATGATGCATTCTATGTGGGAATGACCAGCAACAAACTGTCCATTCGCATGAATGGACACAGGCAGACAGTGTTTGTTGGTAATGAGGATCACCCTGTGGCTAAACATGCCTTGGTGCACAGCCAGCACATCTTGGCACAGTGTTACACCGTCTGGGTTATCTGGATACTTCCCACCAACACCAACCTATCCGAACTCCGGAGATGGGAACTTGCCCTTCAGTATATCCTCTCTTCTCGTCATCCGCCAGGCCTCAATCTCCGCTAATTTCAAGTTGCCGCCACTCATACCTCACCTGTCTTTCAACAACTTCTTTGCCTCTACACTTCTGCCTCGACTGACATCTCTGCCCAAACTCTTTGTCTTTAAATATGTCTGCTTGTGTCTGTATGTGTGGATGGATATGTGCGTGTGTGCGAGTGTATACCTGTCCTTTTTTCCCCCTAAGGTAAGTCTTTCCGCTCCCGGGATTGGAATGACTCCTTACCCTCTCCCTTAAAAGCCACTTCCTTTCGTCTTCCCCTCTCCTTCCCTCTTTCCTGATGAGGCAACAGTTCGTTGCGAAAGCTTGAATTTTGTGTGTATGTTTGTGTTTGTTTGTTTGTTTGTGTGTCTATCGACCTGCCAGCGCTTTTGTTCGGTAAGTCACCTCATCATTGTTTTTATATATAATTTTTCCCACGTGGAATGTTTCCTTCTATATATATATATATATATATATATATATATATATATATATATATATATATATATATATATATATATATATATATATATAATAGAAGGAAACATTCCACGTGGGAAAAATTATATATAAAAACAATGATATATATATATATATATATATATAGACACACACACAAAGATGATGTGACTTACCATACGAAAGCGCTGGCAGGTCGATAGAAACACAAACAGACACATACATACACACAAAATTCAAGCTTTCGCAACAAACTGTTGCCTCATCAGGAAAGAGGGAAGGAGAGGGAAAGACGAAAGGAAGTCGGTTTTAAGGGAGAGGATAAGGAGTCATTCCAATCCCGGGAGCGGAAAGACTTACTGCTTGTGTCTGTATATGCGTGTGTGTGTGTGTGCGCGCGCGCGTGTATACCCGTCCTTTTTTCCCCCTAAGGTAAGTCTTTCCGCTCCCGGGATTGGAATGACTCCTTACCCTCTCCCTTAAAACCCAAATCCTTTCGTCTTTCCCTCTCCTTCCCTCTTTCCTGACGAGGCAACCGTTGGTTGCGAAAGCTAGAATTTTGTGTGTATGTTTGTGTGTCTATTAACTTGCCAGCGCTTTCGTTTGGTAAGTCACATCATCTTTGTTTTTAGATATTTTTTTTTCCCCACATGGAATGTTTCCTTCTATTATATATATATATGACACATAGGTAGCACAGATTAGGAAAATATTGGTTCCTGTGAAATGCAACTAGCTCTTTATACTCATGACATAATGAGCGCTACCGACAGGGGATGTCAAATTGACTCCATATTTTCAGATTTCCAGAAGGCTTTCAACACCGTTCCTCACAAGTATCTTCTAACCAAACTGTGTGCCTATGGAATATTGCCTCAGTTGTGTGACTGGATTCGTGATTTGCTTTCAGAAAGATCACAGAACGTAGTAATTGACGGAAAGTAATTGAGTAAAAACAGAAGTAATATCCGGCATTCCCCAGGAAGCGTTAAAGGCCCTCTATTGTTCCTGATATATATTAATGATGTAGGAGACAATCTGAGTAGCAATATTAGATTGTTTGCAGGTGATGCTGTCGTTTAACATCTTGTTAAGTCATCAGATGACCAAAATGAATTGCAAAATGATTTAGGTAAGATATCGATATGATGCAAAAAGTGACAATTGACCCAGAATAAAGAAAAGTGTGAAGGCTGTAAATTCAAGTAAATACTTAGAGATTACAATTACAAATAAACTAAATTGGAATGATCACATAGATAATGTTGTGGGTAGAGCAAACCAAAGACTGTGACTCATTGGCAGAACACTTAGAAGGCGCAACAGGTCTACTAAAGAGACTGCTTACACCACGCTTATCCGCCCCATCCTGTAGTATTGCTGTGCCATTTGGGATCCGCATCAGGTGGGACTGACGGATGACATCAAAAAAGTTCAAAGAAGAGCAGCTCGTTTTGTACTATCGCGAAATAGGGGAGATAGTGTCACAGACATGATAAGTGAATTGGAGTGACAATCATAAAAACAAAGACGTCTTTCATTGCAATGGAACCTTCACATGTAATGAGAATCCCCATTTTTCTCCTCAGATTGCAAAAACATTCTGTTGGCACCCACCTACATAGGGAGAAATGATCATCATGATAAAATAAGAGAAAGTAGGGCACAGAAAAATTTAAGTGCTCATTTTTCCCACACGCCGTTCAAGAGTGGAACAGTAGAGAAACAGCTCGAAGGTGGTTCATTGAACCCTCTGCCAGGCACTTTATTGTGAACAGCACAGTAATCTTGTAGATGTAGATAGATGTACCTCTGTTCTATTCCACTATGTTCACCTTCATCCTTGGATAATCCTGCTTCTTCACTTTTTTGTTATCTTACATAGCACTCTGAAACCTTTCGCTGTCATAACTTCATCTCTCTTACACCTTTCTGCCCTCCTGTCATTCTCACAAAAACTGAAATGTCATTCCTGAG
Source organism: Schistocerca serialis cubense (assembly GCF_023864345.2). Classification (NCBI taxonomy): domain Eukaryota; kingdom Metazoa; phylum Arthropoda; class Insecta; order Orthoptera; family Acrididae; genus Schistocerca; species Schistocerca serialis. The sequence continues at coordinate 495,385,560 of NC_064646.1, forward strand.
ATTCAGTTAATGAGTAAAGTAACTAGCACACTCAAGAAACCAAGAAGTGTTGAGTAAACAAACAAAATATCCAACTATAAACTGATTAGTAAAAGTTTTCATCTTTTTAGTTACTATGAAGGTGGTTTGGTGCTGCCCACTCACATGAGGGTTTTTTTTAATAAATTCACAGTAAAATTTATTGGCTGAAAAATTCACAGTACTGCCACAAAAGCAGCTTACTTCACATAAAATTACAATATCAGCAGATAACATACTTTTTAAGAAAGATTCTGAGGAACGTCTCCATAACGAAGCAATATATTTTACATCACAGATATAGCTATATTGTGAATGAAAAGGAATGTTATGTTACAACTACAACATTACATTGCCTCATAATGTTTCCAGTGTCAGTCAACCTAATTTCAAATGGCTACAGTAATCTACTTATTACACAAAGAAAAAGAAGTCACTTGTTGTCTGAAGAACATACAGACAGACATAGCAAATCAGCGCCAGTTTGAAAAAAGGTGGATACTGAATGGTAGCAGATGCCTCTGCAACCATTTATTGTTGAATCTTGAAACTCTTTTGCCACTCATCATGAAACCATATGGGTTGCCACAGCCTCTCCCACAGAGGTGTTACCCTCTTGGCACCTTGCACAAAAGATACCCTAGTGTGGACGCTTTACCTCTCAGTCTGTTCACATCTAAATCAGAATTTATTGAATAGGTAAATTAAAACACAAATGCATCTGCACACTGTCTGCCAGAACCAGTAGAGCAGGCACTTTTAATTATGCAGTTTCTCATCAGTCTCACTCAATAAATAATGACGAAGTGTGGAGTATTGGTAACATAACATTTAATCAATCTATTCCTGTGTGCTTCACACATAAGTGCCTCACATGAATTGACCAGCAGTGTTAAGCAACTTAAGGTTTCTTTGCTGTTGCCACAAACAATGATATTCTGTATCTTAAGTCATGGCATTATGTTTTAATGCCAGCAAACAATAACTTAGATCTGAAGACAGAGCTTCACTGATAGCTTTCCTTCTACTCTTAGGACAGCAAAAATGTTATGGAGACAATAGTTGAAATTTTTAAGAAATATTACTGATCAGACAATGAAATACTGCAAGTTATTATCAGCTTTCCAAACCAAATTATTATTAAAAATGTGATTAGGGCATATAATGTGAATTTATCAGCCACTAAAATTACTGTCCAGTGACCAAAATGTAATCATCATATATGGCCACTTTTTCTTTATGGCAATAAGGTAACTATAAAAGCAGGCCTTAAACCAAGAATCAGACAATGTCCAAGCAACTGAATGTGTACACACACAAATCATGACACATGCTCTGACAACTGACAGAATGTCTCAAGTACACAGGCCTCCCACACTGAAGGGTGTTTTAGATATAATTAAAAAGACAATTTCTTTTTGTAGTTATTTCTTACCTGAGACAGCCTCCAAACAATCCTGGAATGTTTCCATGTTGCGTTCACACTGGGCTTCATTGAGGTAGAAGTATGTGCGAGCACTCTGAACTTTGTAGCGCCGGTCGGCAAAGTTCTTCGATACGTGATACTGAGGCATCGTTCCTGCAGCAATTGTCAATATATAGTTTGAGTTTTTTAAATGTGGGTTGCCACATTAGTAAGAAATTTCATTATGTCAATTGTTAGCAGCTGTGAAACAAGCTACAGTCACATTATTTTCTTTCCAAAATTAATTTAGTATTTCAATGTTCACTACTAAACTTACAAATAATGTAAAGTAACTCATTGTACAATTCCTTATTCAGACACATCATGCAAATGTTAGACCTAGTCATACAACAAGCAACACTACTATTAGGCAGCCAAACATATTATTTTTAAGATAAATAAGTTCCATTAGTTTCAGCACTGAGTTAATCCCCGTCACCAACAGTATCTTCCACATAACAAGAATTTCTCTTAGATAAATTTATTGCTTATATCTGCTAATAAGAAGTTAACATTATATGCATTCACATTTTCAAGATAAGTGGTGTATCATGTAACCACGAGAAGATCTAAAGAATATCTGTATTGATTGTAATTCAGGTAGTGTTAAGTTACTTCTAGAAGACCATTCCAATGGTAATAACTATGATTATGATGGCAGTAGCTACCAAAGGCCTGGTATTATATTCCAGTCTGATGCAGCTTGTTAACTGAGTACTTTTTAGTATGGTTCAACTATATGCCTGTATTTTATGTCAACCTCGACTACAAGTTGTACTTTTCATCTATATATTTATTCTGCAAACCACAGCAAAGTTTATGACAGCGCACACTTCCCATTGCACCATATATTAGGGTTTCTTTCCAACACGTTTCCATATGGAGCACAGCAGGCACAGGAAGACTGCTTACATGCTTCCTGTGCACACTGCAATTAGTTTACTCTTCTCTCCACAGTCCCTACAGGAATGATACATAGGAGGCTGAAGAATATTACTAGATTCCTCAGTTAATACTGGTTCTTAAAACTCTGTAGCAGATTTTCACAGCATAGTTGGCACCTATCTTGATGTGTTTACCAGTTCAAGTTTTTCAGCATTTCTATAACGCTCTTCTGCTAATCAAACAAACCTGTGACTGTTTGTGCTGCCCTTCTTTGTATTCATTTAATCCCCCAGTTAGCTCTATTTTGCAAGGGCTTGACACACTTGAGTAATATTCTGAGATGGGTAGCACAAGTGATTTGTCAGCAATGTTCTTTGCAGGCAGACTGCAAATTCCCAGTAACCTACCAATGAAATGAAGCCTGCCCACTGCTTTAATTATAACAGAGTGACCAATCCATTTCATATCCCCACAAACTATTACACCCAGATTGCATTTTCTGGTTTCCACTGAAGTGACAAACATCGTGGAATATCTCCTAATATCTTGTCGGACCTCCTCCCGCCGGGTGTGATGCAGCAACTGTATATGGCACGGATTCACCAAATCGTTAGAAGACCCCTGCAGAAAGACTCACTGACTCTACAGCTGTCCGTAATTGCGAAAGTGTTGCCAGTGCAGTATTTTGAGCACAAACTGTCCTCTCAATTATCCCCTACAAATGTTTGATGGGATTCATGTTGGGTGATCTGGGTGGCCAAATCATTCGCTCAAACTGTCCAGAATGTCCTTCAAACAATTGTGAATAATTATGGCCTGGTGACATCCACCTTCTCATTCATAAAAATTCCATCACTCTTTAGGAACATGATGTCTATGAATTGTTCAAATAGTCTCCAAGTAGCCAGACATCCAGAGGACACAGTCAATTCCATGTAAGTGCAGCCCACACCGTTATGGAGCCACCACCAGCTTGTGCAGTGCCTCGTTGACAATCTCAGGCCACGTCTTTGTGGAGTCTACGCCATACTCAAATCCTACCGTCAGCTCTTAGCATCTGAAATCTGGACTCATCTGACCAGGCCAAGGTTTTCCAGTTGTCTTGGGTCCTACCTATATGAACATGAGCCCAGAAGTGGCACTGCAGGAAATTTCAAGCTGTTAGTGAAGATACACTGGTTGTCTGCTGCCATAACCCATGAATGCCAAATTTTGCCACACGGTCCGAAATGATATACTCATCGTAAGTCCCACATTGATTTCTGCAGTTGTTTCGCATAGTTTTTCATGCCTCTTAGCATTGACAACTCTATGCAAACTCTGCTGTTCTCAATAGTTTAATGAAGGCTGTCAGCCACTGCCTTGTCCGTGGTGAGAGGTAATGCCTGAAATGTGATATTCTTGGCAACCTCTTGACACTGTGGATCATGGAATATTGAATTCCCCAGCAATTTTCACAATGGAATATCGCATTCATCTAGCTCCAACTACCATTCTGCATTCAAAATCCATTAATTCCTGTCATGTGGCCATAATCCTGTCAGAAACCTTTTCACATAAATCAAACGAGTACAAGCAACAGCTCTGCCAATGCACCTCCCTTTTATACCTTGTGTACATCATACTACCACCACCTGTATATGTGCTGTTTTCAGACACCCATAAGAACGACGAAAACTTAGGCATACATTTTCCATCGTTCCTCAGTTGCTTCAAAATTCACAGAGATGTGTTTCGTCTATACAACTAATTGGAAGGTAGCACAGTTTTTTGCTATACTTGTTTTCTTCTTTTATTTATGAAGCATCTTCAGTGGCCCATAATACATGTTTATTTTTATACATATAATAAATGTATTATGTAATAATTACATTGTGTTACTATGTTACATTTTGTCATATTTTCCAATTAGAAACAACTTTTGTAGCACAAAATTCATTATGTTAAATCATCATTTGGTATCAAGATTTCTAGGGTTTTGAGTCCATATGTGTGGTCCTGGAGATGTGTTCATTCTGTCCCCACGCTCCTGCTGGCCAATTTCTAGTGGCTTTCCACCCACACTTATTATCACACATCACTTGCAGTTTTCACTTTCTAATCAACATTGTATGTGTTTCCAAAAATATATTTAAATAAATTTGTGTGTGTGTGTGTGTGTGTGTGTGTGTGTGTGTGTGTGTGTGTGTGTGTGGTGTCATGAATTACTTTCTTTTTCATTGCAAGGACTCTCTGTATGTCAAAGTGTTCTTGTCGTGGCAGGAGTTTTTTTGTTGTGACTTGAACCATCCAACATGGAACAAGACATGAAAATTACGACAGTGAACAATCGCAAAAAAAAGCTTGTGCCATTACAAGAAAAGTTTCACGTACAAAGAGCCAAAACCCTTATGTCTATATTACAGTTGCAAAAGTCTTTACATTCAAAGTAAATTATTCATTTTAAATAAAAATACTGTAGTGTGATTTATGGGACATACAAATACAATACAAAAAAGTAATACATAACTACTAATAAAAACTAAATAACAACTAAGTGGCAGTTTTTTCTCATTACTGAAAATTTTTGTTACATAAAGATAACAGAATTTGGAAACGGTCGACTCTTATCCTTTCAGATGAAGATGTCAAACTGCCTGTGGCTCTTCCTTTCATCTAACTGTACTTTAATACACCAACCTCAATAAATAACATGTCCAGGTTTACAGCCAACAGGAATTGGTCCAACAAAAATATGACTACAGATAGCAAAACAGAAAAAAAGCATACACAAATAAAGAAAAAGTGTAAGTGGGATAAGAGAAATCATGGAAATTGTAAATGGGAATAGCATAACAGATATTTGAACATTAGCCCTCACAGGTGGTGGAGACCAGTGCTTTAAGCCCACGTACAAGAGGCCCTCAAGTTTCCAGTTTTGGTTCCAATGTTCATACGAAAATATATAGCTTCCAATGACTGCCCTAACCAGCTGTAATTATTCACAAGTGTAGTGTTTGACAAAGAGATAATTTAAAGCCTTCCCCTACTTACACAACCCAACAATGCACCAGTGTACATTTATATGCTAAGTTTAAACCTACAGGCCTGCAACAATTATGCTCTTATTGTGTTACTGAAAAGTTATAAATTTAGGAAACTGTGGAAAATCTACTTAATTATCTTCCTTTTTTTTAAGAGTGTCACTTTATAATGACAGATGGTAGATACAGCCAGAATTTGCATGAAGATTTGATTAAGGCAATCAAGTTCACTGTACTACAGGCAGCACATAGGAATTTACTATATTTCTTTTGTGTATTTTTAACCAAGCAGTATGTGTGTTTCCACATGTGAACTGACAATTATTTTGTATTCTTGCAATTTATTGGCTGTTACATTAGACAATGTATGAAAAACCCTAAGTAGAACAATAACAGTTTTGTAATATATTCTGTCTTAAGTAATAAGAAATACACAACACCACAGTCACATAGCCTCTGTCTCCTGACATGTTATAGATAGATGGACATACACAGAGACACACAGACAGACAGACAGACAGACACACACACAGAGAGACAGAGAGAGAGAGAGAGAGAGAGAGAGAGAGAGAGAGAGAGAGAGAGAGAGAAACAACAGAAAATTAGAAATACACAAAAGAAAATACTTATTTGGAACTCTGACAGCATGCAACAAGAGATTATTAGATGCTTCTTCCAAATTCCCATAAACACGAGCCTTTCTTACTCCATGCTAATTAATACGGCATTTGTCTGGAGAGTTTCCCGGAATAGACCAGATTGAGGCAACAGTCTTAAGGCATTGAGTCAAACTACAGTTTGCAGATAAGACAACTGCTCAGTGCAGTTCACTTAAGAATGACCTCCACTAGCAACGAGCAGTACCTCGAGACTGCACCGTTCGTCATGGTCGCTAGCCTACTGCAGGATACCACTGACCAGACAACACCGGCACTAGCTACAAACCCATACTGTACTGCAATGGTTTAAATTAAGATCTGACAATATTTGCCCCTACTTTTTGCTGAATCGTATTCATAAGCAGCAGGGTCTGAATGTAATAGCCTCGCACAGATGGGGGCCTGCTGAACATTATTGCCTGCTCGCCTGAAGATAGCTGCCAGGTTCCCTGGAAATGTTTTCACAAACACTGTTTTATTCACAAGGGTCTTCACTCAACATATATTTCTATAATGCCACCGACTCAAAATTGCAAAATACTACTGCTAATAACAATCATCTCACTGCACACAGGAAAGAAGTCCATATTATTCTACTCTAGATTAAAAACGTAATTTATGCTTATCTTACTGGCACATTGACGCTCACTCTCTCGGAAAGCATCAGCTCACAGAATGCAAGAATGCACAAGAAAAATCTCTCTTTTACAATGCTCTAAATTGTTTTTACATGTGCACATTCAAAAGGATTTGTGCTCTTCTTCTTTACATTTTACCTATTGCTCTGCAAACAATACTCCCTCTTCTATACCACAATCACTGGCTACTTAAAAGAAAGCTGTCAAATTTGTGTGCCTTAAATGTCCATCTAGGTATACTTCCTTGTGGAAATTGATGGCACAACACAACACAGAAATGTTCATGTTCATTCCTCCTGTATCGCCACTTTCATAAAATGAGCCTGGTGAGGTCATCCTTCCAATGATTGATTAGTTACAAAGAAAATTTTGCAATCCACATTCACTGATTGTCATAAAAATAGCTGCACCCAGAAGAACCTTACCGATGCACTGCACGCTGGGTGTTTATTTTGCACATAATCAACTATGGCAATTATTACATTTGCATTAAATGTGGGAGGGGCCTTTATGTCGTATCTACGATTTGGTACAAAAGGGCCCCAAATGGCTTTGCCAGCCACTTAAGACAGTGGGTTGCCTAGTTATACAAGTTCGAGAGAGGCCACATCGTGGGACTCTGATAAGTCGGGTGGCCCTGCAACCGGTGGCCTCGCCATCTGCAAGTGCCCACATTCGTGCCTTATTCAGAAAGGATAACACTCGTCCTCATACTGCTGCCACCTCCTGAGCGAGCCTTGAAGCTGCGGATACTCTGCCATGGCCAGTGGCACTGCCCCACCTCTTCCCGATTGAGAATGTGTGGGATGCCGTGGAGTGTGTCACCAGAATTCCACCTCCACCCACCAGTCTGCAGAAACTACACGCACAGGTGCAAGCATCACAGACTGGAGTATCGTAGGGCCACATCCAAAACCTGTACAGTGGCATGCCACGACATCTGGGTGCTTGTATTCAGAACTGTGAGGGCCCTTATGGCATACTAACAACATACATTTTGTGGCCCTATAGTGCCGTAAACATTGTACCTTCAAAGCCGAAAATCTAACAATTTTGTTCCTGTAGTATTATCTACCCCTGCCTGTCAACAATAATCACAATCTGCCTCCTCCTTGAGGTTGCAGGTCTTTTTTATGACAACCAGTGCACGTATTACCAGTAGCAGTACCAGTAGTAGTATTGCAAACTCTGGTGGCTTATTTTATTGGGATATCAGCGTCTTGTAGAAAATGACAAATTACTCAAATAGTTTTGCATCACCTGTACATCTGTCAATGTTTCTGGTTGTAGATTCTAGGGAAGTGTGGAATGAAAAAACAACTATTTCAAACTAAATAATTTGAATGTGAAAAAAAGATAGTTCAAAAGTGTAAATCTTTAAACATCTGTGAAAAGAAACTGTGGTGCAGTGTAACACTCATTATCGTCATTGCTCCACCGCACTCCTTGCAATATTTTCAATATTTTTGGATTCTACTTGGCACACCATCCACTAAGTGGGTAAAATGACGCTGCTCCAGCTCATCTTGTCTCTGATGAAAGCCCTGCTGAGGTCATCCAGTGTATGGGGAGGTCCACTGTGATGGTATGCTGCACATCATTTAAACTGCTCCCAAGGACGCATATACTACAGGACATGGCATTCGGTCAATTCTTGCCTCAATGAGGAAGGCACTCATGATATGGGTGCAGTGTGTGTGTGTGTGTGTGTGTGTGTGTGTGTGTGTGTGTGTGTGTGTGAGAGAGAGAGAGAGAGAGAGAGAGAGAGAGAGAGAGAGAGAGAGAGAGAGAGAGAGATCGTCATAGAAGACGAACATGTCTCTGAAATGTTGACACTAAGGCTGTACAGTATGTCAGAGGTATTTGTCCCAACACTTCACAGTCCTCCAATTACTGTGGGTAGCAATGAGAGGCATCCAACATTTGCATACAATAGTGTTCCAAATTGTGAATGATCCACATCCCTACAGTACCTGTGAACAGTACACCTGAGACACTATCTTCTATGATGAACAGTATCGAAGTCCTGCAATCTTCAGTATTGAAAACCTAATGCCGTGCACCCGTGTTCTTTTCCATATATTCCCTCGTCTACCGTATTTGCAGGGTTTTTCCTGTCATTCATTACAGTTGCCTGGAGTTAAGAATCAAATGTGTGGAGCCAAGTCTTAACGTTTGGATCGACAGTCTTGCATGGTTCCTTCTGATCATCTCCAGCTCTTAACTTTTTTTATTTATTAAAAAAAGTGTCCACTAGCCATTAACTTCCATTTGCCTTATGTCCAAGATACTCCCCCCCCCCCTCCCCCCAGAAAAAAAGTTCCCTCCTTATTCATTCTCATTGTGATACTTCAATTGCTGCCATTTTTTATTAAATTCAGTACATGGCAAAAAGTCATTTCTTAAAAGCTATTTTCATCTCTATAATAAATTCATTATATTTCACACTGTTTTATTGTTCGTACTAAGGGTTTCACCAAAGGGGGAAAAAAAACATCTTACCTTGATTATATGGCAAGGCATGAGCAGTTTAATGCAGCAACATGTTTCTGCAGCATGATAAGCTTTTCGTTTCTTTCACGAGTGAGAGTGAGCGACAGGCTAGGCATGCACATTCTTTGACAGCCACATACTATGTTTGTCACATATATCTACCACAACAACCACAGTTATTTGCTAAGCCAATTATAACTTAACTCTTTCCAATATTTCAACTGATATGTTACTAGTGTGTACAAAGACTGCAGCACTACATCAATGGAAAAGTCAGCACATTACAGAATTAATTATTGGCAATAGTCTACAGTTCACTGCATGCATCTCCACCACAACTAACTTCACTAACATTAATAGCAGCATTCGTACCGAACAAGTGTGAAATTACGCAATAACCACCCCAGACATGCTCACCTTTAAAATCTATGTACTTGTAGGCATAGGAGGCATGTAAGCTACAGGTGTATCTGTGACCTCAACATGGTGGGTGCATGGTGTAGGAAACTACGTTTGGAAACTGAAGCTTCCTTACCTTGTGATTTGTCATCTCCTGCTTCAGATACGCTCCCCCTGAAACAGACAGTAAGCGTGCGTGAAAACACTGTACTCTATAATACAAACATTATCAAAATACATTCTCTGGTGGAAACCATAACAGCATCAGTCAAGTTACGCTGAAACGTGCCACTTATTGTAGAACATTGGGTACAGTGAAGCTGTGTGTTTAGCAACACAAAAGCAAAAGAAAGAAGGCCACCTGACTCACCTACATAAGTGAGTGTGCGCGTGCGTGTGTGTGTGTGTGTGTGTGTGTAAGTGAAGTAATCTCTAAGCATTACAATTTCAGTAGTTTTCAGTGGTCACTGTTTCTGTTTATAAGGATACCGACAAAGCTGTGGCAATGTCTCAGCTTAAGATTTACCAGAAACTGTGACATGGTCACTGTTAAAATATGACACTCTAGTCAGTAAATTCAATGACCTATATGGCACAAACCACCTTACTACGAATGTAAGAGGTCTTATTGAGAAATCTATACTACTACCTAAAGACAAGTCATAATTATGTCAATTTTTTAAAAAAAAATTCTTGACTGATTTACTTGATTTTTACACAATACTCTAATAAATGATTGGGCCAACAAAGGCTACACATTTTCAAATGATTATTATTTTGATGGTATCAAACAGCAACCTTCTCATCAGCATCAGCAGCATATGTAAAATTATAATACATTTTCCTGTACACATATGAGCCGCAAATTTATTTTAGCTAAGGGCAGAAGATGAAGTAATTAATTAAAATTTGTGCCAGAGCCCAGTCTGAGGCCTTGGTCTCCTGCCTACATATGCCTAGTATGCAGAAAACCTCAGTTCAAGTCTACGCCATGGTGCAAATATTAATTCATTGCTTCAGCTTCAATCCTTATTATTATAATAAACTTCATTAATAAAATATGTATTAGATGAAGAAAGACTGGAAAATAAATTTAATGCCATACATTAAATAAAAACTGACAAACGATGTCACTGTATGAACAAATTGACACATATGATTGCAGTTCAGCACTATTGATATATAACAGGGAGAATGTTTAAACAAAAAACCTCAAATTCTTGACCAATGTACTTCAAATTTTTACACGATACTCTGATAAACCTGCGGTTGGACATAGGACACATATGTTCCTGGGACTCTCAAAAATGTCTGGAGCAATTTACTTGAAATTTTTACACAATACTCTAAGAAAAGTTCTGACAGACCCAGGTGGTGGTGGTTGTTGGGATGTGTAAGGGGGACTAAACAGCGAAGGTCATCAGTCCCCCATTCCAAAATCAGGCGAGCCGAAAATCTACGGAGCAGGTAAAAACCAAAGGGGGAGGAGACGTCCCCCCAGGCGCTAAAAGAACATAAATGCAGCAACAAACACTACAGACAAGAACAGGACAGAGGAACACCAGACAGAAAGAAACAGAAGAAAGGAGGATGGCCGGAGACTGGTTGACTGACCACGAGAAAAAAAAAAAAAAAAATGGGAAAGAGTCAACCATCTGACGGCACACCAGAACAGCAACAGACACAAGGACAAAAGACACAGAAAGGGAAAGGCGCAGGACCTCCCTAAATCGAACCATATAAAGGACGACTACGGATAAAATGTAAAACACTGTCAGCCATGGAGGCATCGTCGGATAAAACCAAAGCCAAAGTGCCCGGGAGATGAAAAGATTGCCGGAGTGTGCGCAGTCAAGGACACTCCAGCAAAATGTGGCCGACCGTCAGCCGGGACCCACACCGACACAAGGGGGGATCCTCCTGACGCAACAGATGGCCGTGCGTCAGGTATGTATGGCCGATGCGCAGCCGACATAGGACTACCGAGTCCCTGCGAGAAGCCCGCAGGGAGGAACGCCACACATCGGTCGTCCCCTTGACAGCCCGCAGTTTATTCGGGGCTGTCATGCCACGCCAATCAGCAGCCCACATCCCAATCAGCTTACGGCGCAACACCAGCTGCTGGTCGCGAGCCGTAAGGCCGATCTCCAAAGCCGGGGCGTCGATCGCCCCTTTGGGCAGCCTGTCTACACGTTCGTTCCCTGGGATGCCAACATGACCGGGCGTCCAAACCAAGACTACCGAACGACCAGAATGGGTAATGGCGGAAACAGACTCCTGAATGGAGGACACCAGAGGAGAGGAGGGATAGCAGCGGTCGATGGCCTGAAGGCTGCTCAGGGAGTCACTGCAGATCACGATGGACCTACCAGAGCAGAAACGCATATGCTCAAGAGCGCGCAATATGGCCACCAGCTCTGCAGTAAAAATACCGCAGCCAGCCGGCAAGGAGCACTGCTCAACATGGGCAGCATGAGCAAAAGAGTAGGCAGTGCGACCATCAACCAGGGAACCATCAGTGTAGACAGTCTCACAGTCCGAAAATGAGGCGAGGAGTGCAAGAAAACGGCGATGGAGGGCCACAGGCGGAACCGAGTCCTTGGGTCCCTGTGCCAAGTCCAGACGGATGGACAGCCGGGACAAACACCAGGGAGGCGTAGGTGCACGGACCCAGAAGGGAGGCGGAAGAGGGAATGAACCCAACAGCAGGGACTCAACGCGGACAGCGACGGAAAGCCCAGACCTAGGTCGCCGTTCGGGCAGATGGAGGGCCATGGCAGGGAAAAGCAGGCGACAATTGGGATGGCCTGGCGAGCAATGCACGTGGACAGCATAGTCGGAGAGCAGTTGATGGCGGCGAATCCGCAGCGGGGGAACCCCGGCCTCCACCAGCAGACTATCCACGGGGCTCGTACGAAAAGCGCCAGTTGCAAGCCGGACCCCACAGTGGTGTATGGGGTCTAACAACTTCAACACTGAGGGTGATGCAGACCCATAGGCCAGGCTCCCATAATCAAGCCGAGACTGCACAAGGGCTCTGTACAGACGCAGCAGCGTGCAGCGATCCGCACCCCAAGACGTGTGGCTAAGGCAGCGGAGGGCGTTGAGGTGCCGCCAGCATTTTTGCTTCAGCTGAGTAATATGAGGAACCCATGTGAGCCGGGCATCAAACACGAGTCCCAAGAAGCGGCAAGTGTCCACCACTTCAAGCAGGTGGCCGTCGAGGTAAAGTTCAGGATGAGGGTGGACCGTCCGACGCCTGCAGAAGTGCATAACTCGAGTCTTGGCTGCAGAGAACTGAAAACCGTGAGTCAGAGCCCATGATGCTGCCTTCCGAACGGCTACCTGCAGCCTGCGTTCGGCGACTCCCGTAGTCGTGGAGCTAAATGAGATGCAGCAGTCGTCAGCATACAAAGAAGGAGACACCGACGACCCCACAGCTGCAGCCAGACCATTAATGGCCACTAGAAATAAGGACACATTCAACACCGAGCCCTGCGGGACCCCATTTTAATGTGTATAAGAAGAACTAGAGGCGGCACTGACTTGCACCCGGAAAGAGCGGTGCAATAGAAAGGTTTGAAGAAAAGCCGGGAGCCGACCACGAAGACCCCACTCATACAACGTGGCGAGGATGTGATGCCTCCATGTGGTGTCATACGCCTTCCGCAGATCGAAAAATACAGCAACGAGATGCTGACGTCGGGCAAAGGCCGTACGAATAGCAGATTCCAGGCGCACCAAATTGTCCGTGGCAGACCGGCCCCGACGGAAGCACAGACCCAGGAGATGAACATTCAGATGGATATAGGCTACACATATTTTTAATACATGAATTAATTTGTTATATATATAGGAGAAACATTGTTAGCAAAATCCTCTAAGAGTTCCTGACTGGGTTACTTTAAACTTTTACACAATACTGTAATAGACATTCGGATGCAACCAGACACATTGTTTCTCCTATATACATTCTTTTCCATCACATGTTTATTTGAAAATTAACTGTATACACAACAACGTGCAATACTGTTTTCTTCTTCACACTCCGCTTTCGTAGAAAACAGGAAAGCTGTTTATATGGACCACCAGCTTACGATCAGCCTACCGCTGCAGAATACAAATATGCAATAATAATAATAATAATAATAATAATAATAATAATAATGGCTCAATGGACAGAGAATGGGTTGGAAATGGACTTCGAGAGGGGGAAGGATGAGAGGGACAAAGAGAGGAGGAGGAGGAGGAGGAGGAGGAGATTAGGGGGCAGAGGAGGAGATTAGGAGGTATATTCAATTTTGATACATTTTCAGCAATTGTGAAGTATTGCCAGATTCACTTGTTATAAATGTGAGAAAGACAGATTTGGAGGAAAATATTACACTCAGTCAAAAAAATTGTTGAATTATAAACACAACACAGCCTGTAACTCTACACACATGTAGTAAAGATAACAGTATCTTTCTTTGAAGGATAATTCTTTTCTATGGCCACATTGCTCATATGAGCCCTACAAGGTCGAGTGATCTGATCTTCCACTAAAGAGACCCAGGAACATGTGGTTCACCAAGACAGAAAATTGGATATAAAGCAAGAGGACATGCGGAAAAACATTATGATCAAGAAGAAACTGCGATATCACCCTGGTTTCCAAGGAAAGCCAATACTCGAAATTGACAAAATGTGAACTGAAACAGGGAAGGAATAATATATGAAGCTAATGTGAGAATACTGGGTTAAAGTCAAAAGCCGAATTGCAAGGAAAAGCACAGCTGAAACATCACAGTCTGTAGATGGTGGACACAACAGTAAGAAGATTATCAAGTGCAGACTGTGGCAATATCTCATAAGTGTTCATATAGAGAATGATCAGTAATAATTTTTGATATTTGTAGTTCCCAGTCTGATGTAAGCAAGGGCTTGAAAGCTCACATTTGGTCGAGATAAATAAAATAATAAACAGATACATAAATTGCTGCTAGAAAGAAAGTAAGTTCCTTCACATCATCTGTATACCTCTATAATCACAGAAATAACCCATCAAGTCCAGTTGTCTTTTCTTTATTGTTTAGGTTGATTAATGCACAACAGGTGAGCTACAAGTCAAGCAACTGGAACAGCTCATCGCATCGTGACAAAGGTGAGTAATTAGAGTGTGACAAATTTGAACAAGTTTGCAGCAAACCGCAATTATGACTGATGTACTGAGAGCGCCGATTCTCTCGAGACCAACACACGTGGGAGTTCAAACCAAGAGGCAATGACTGGAGTTGTCTAATATGTTTTCCAAGTAGGGATGGGCAAACTTTTAAAAATTACCAATATATCAATATTAATAAAAGGCATCAATAATACAGGGACAATAATGTCAATACTTCAATGAGTTAGTCTATATAACCAGGAATTTTTTTAAAAAAGAGCAAACTCACAGAAATGATTAACATACATTTAAAAACTGACAAGTACTTTATTATATCCAACATTAACCAATAAAAGACACACAATATGCTATGAAATCACTTATTTACAAAAAGACTAATTAATGAAACCCGTGATCAGACATTAACAGAACTCTCAGTCTGTTGCTATTATCTGGCACAACCTGGTTTAATATGGAAGTAACTCTTTCAGATAAAACTGAAGATGCTTGTTACGTGAAGTCTTTTTGAACCATTTCTGGCCAATAGGTGTGAAATGACGACATTTCAGGCACCTTAGTCTTATTTTCCATTATATACAACTGCAGTAAAGTGTGTGATTTTTGTACCGAGTGTACATTTCTTTCGACGTGCTTCTATCTTTTCTCGAGCCAAGTAATGAGGAAGTAAGAAGTGAAGATGTCACCTGAAAGTTGGAAACAGGAAGTATTAGTTTCCACCATTCTCATACAATATTGCCAAGAAATTCGAGCCTTTTTCACTTTGTACCTGTCATTTGCAATGCCAGAAATGACACATGGGAGTAAGAAGCTTTCATGAATATGCAGTGCAAATACATACACATTCCAATCTGGTGCTCAAAATTAAGCCCATTGTAAGACAGTAAATGTCAAATTGCAAAGATTGGTAGTAGTTGGAATGGGCAAAACCTCTGCCAGTGAGAACTATAGTGCCTACAAGTCAAGGAAAGACAGACAAAAATATCATTTTCAGTATTCACTATTAAATATCGATTAATTGATACATCTATACTATAAATGTGACAATATATATCAACTTTATTTCAAGAAAATATTGATAGTTTGATATACTGATATTTCAGCCCTTCCCTATTTCCAAGAAGCAAAGAGCTTATGTGATGCAAAGAATGTCAGGATCCTATCAGAATATCTAAAGACCTGCTTTTGTAAGTCTGATCTACAAAGACATCTGCCCATTTGGTGCAAGTGGTGTGAGGCGACATGACAAGAACCCGTTTTGTGGTATTCACTGGCCTCGTTGTTGCTTCCAAAGAGGAGTGCATAGCATGGAGCTCTGTACCGTACTGATACCCAGCAACCAAGCTCAGACTCAGGCAGCCAGCTGTGGCGGAACACTGGGGAGCTTCACAACTCCCGTAACCACTTGTATCCGTGACTGAGCAGCTATGGTAACTTTCCCTTCCTCTGATATCTCTGCATCATGAATAATACACCTGACAAAAATTGGGAAAACATAGGAGAAAGATACAGAGTGAGGGCTTCTAGAAGTACCTCGTATAACTACTTTTACATTCTTAACAGACATACAACATCGTAAGAGGAAGTAGAGTATGCTGAACCTCGTAGTAGCGTCACATGACTTTTAGAGAACCACAATAACTGTTAGTAGTGATTAATGCCAGAGAGATGTTGATGGTACCCTACAGAACCATGACTGAACACAGGCACACACTTCTTCATCCAAAGCAAACTGATGCCCACAAATGTCTCTTAGGACTCCAAAAACATGGATATCACATGAGGAGAGATCGGGGCTGGTATGGAGTAGGTGTAAATGCTACCCAGGAAAATGTCTGCAGCATAGTCTAAACAACCTTGGCAAGATGTAAACTGATATTCAGTTGGTAGATTATTTGCAGTACACTGCAGACATTTCACTGGGAAGCCCTTACACATCTTCCATACAATTGTGACCTCTTCCCACGTGATTTCCACATTTCTGGAGCCCTGCAGAAAGATATTTCCAACTGTTTATTTGCTTCGAAGATGTGCACGCCTGGGTACAATCGTGGTTCCACAAGCAACTGTAAACATTTTTCCATGAAGGCATTAACCCTCTTGACTCACAATGGCATAAATATATCACCAGTTATGGTGATCACTTTTGAAATAATAAACAGATTAGTTACTTTTTTCAATATGTCTTGTTTCCATGTGACTGCCCCTTACATACACGTGGAGCAGAGATGAATGGGGACTCATTCTAGCAAAAATATGTACCACAAATGAGAAATCCAGTCACGCAAGTGACTCAGACAAAGGATAGACTGTTATGACCGAGTGCCTGGGAAGGAGCATTTTGGAAAGAGAGAGGCTGTCCATTTTCTGCTGTCATCAACATCTAGGTTAACTGGTTCAACAAGGACAAAGCCAAGACTAGGTCACAAGGTGTCGAACGTCCACACCTCATCACAGAACATTGAGATCGGAGGCTTGCACGCCCTGTAAAGAGGGACAGACTGATCAGTTGCACGTCTGATGACAGAGTACAAAGCTCGAGGAGGCACAAGTGGTTCTGAATCTCGTTTCTCATTGTTTACACGTGGTTGATGGTTGTGTCCAGATATGCCAACATGTAGGTAAACAGCTACTCGAAACCTGCACCGTGCCACAGACGCAGGCCGCTCGGGGCAGTACTGTGCTACGGGGTGGTGATCAACTGGGCTTCTATGGTACATATGGTGGTAATCTACAGCACCGTAACAGCTGTGGGCTATGTGAACATTACTGTCGGCCATCTGCATCCTTTTGTGCTCGTCGTCTGCCCTGACAGTTATGGCGTCATCCAGCAGGATAAGTACTCATGTCAGAAAGCCACAATAGTACAACAGTAGTTCGAGACTCACGTTTATGCAAATTTATCTGATTTGAATCCGATGGAAAACACCAACAGTCCATTTGGTAGCTATTGTGGGGGTTTACAAGAACACTTCTTTGAAAGTTGGCTCACCAGTAAACAGCACTGGTGCCAGCCTCACAACTGCAAACCATCAGCCTGTAGTTTAGAGGAACTGTGTGGCCTGTGCATAAACATCTGGTGGCGTGTACCTCTGGAAACTTACTGAGGACCAGTCCGATCCAGTTCACGAACAGTCACTGCCGTATTGCAGCTGGAGTAACACGGAGTTAAGCAGGCGGCCGTAAGGTCTTGGCTCATCAGTGTTTGAGCTGGCATGCTGTCTAGACTTCCTCACATACAGTGCATTTGTACACAAGGTAGTCATGACACAATAAATTTTTTTTACGAAATGCAGAAAGGTTACAGATGAGCTTTGTATTGAAGGTACCACTGACAATGACAGTCAACACGTATAATTCCAATTCTTCGCTTGCAAATATAAGAAAACATCAGATGTAACGTGATTCCGTTATCAGAGATCATTAACTTGAATCATTCACAACCACCAGATATTATTTTATTTGCTATATTCTTTCATTCTGTTATCTACATGAAAGAACAGACTTAAAATTGCACACGAAATAGCACAATTATAGCACAGAAGACTTTAACGTAATTTCACATGTGTTAGTAATAACTAACTATTATGATGTTTAAAAGGAAATTGAATATCTACATATAAAAGATCTACATACTAATATTCAGCCAGATGGTGCACAGATATCTGTTCATCCAGAACTACACTACATGCTATGCTGTGCTACACACTACACTACACAACACTACAGTACTTTGTATCAGAACCAAACTGGATTTTCCATTGGTCTAGATGGTTAGTTCCCAGCATGAGGCACAACACAGGATTCACAGGGGCCGAACTGCTGTCACACCCCAGGTGCGGCGATTGGGAGCGAGACAGCTGTCAGAGCCTCTCCGAGGCTCATTTCCTCACTGCTTCCAGAAGGTGGTTGTAGCTGGATGTTCTGCCATGGCACATCTCGTTATCACGATGTATGGTCCCTTATCGGTTACCTTTCAGCCATGTAGGAGTGCAATCTACAGGCTGATATTTTATCTGTCAGTGAGTTTGGCTTACACCGCAATTCCTAATTCCTGTTGCATTTGCAAATGTGTTCCTGTCCTTGTCTGTAACATTTTCTCTAACGGCACATTCCCAGACGATGTTATCCAGTGGTGCCGATTGCTCCACATTCACAACTGTCTGACGCACTGTCACATTTTTGCTAAGTAGCTGGGATAAGGACCATGTCCTGACAGGCAGTGTACAGCTAGCTTGGTGGGAAGGAGGTATGTCATTATTTTTCTTTGTTTTATGGTCAGGAACGAACTGGTAGGTTCTCCTCCCTATTTCTGCCTTGTCCCAGATTTCTTGCCATTCTCTTTATCAATGCATCTGTTTATTTCTTTATTTGATGTGGCTCTTGTGCCCAGTCTCTCCTGTACCTTACCACATTCACACTTTTTGAGCCTCTCCTTCATAGCAAGCCTAGTACCACCACCACCACCACCACCACCACCACCACCACCACCACCACCACCAGCAGCAGCAGTGTTGTTCGACACACACCTGCCAGGCTCAACAGTACACTCCTTTGTGCTTGCTGTAGAGCCTGTGCTATCCTTACTTTAGTGGCTCTATGAGCCCAAACACTTGACTCATACCCCAGGATAGCAAGTAAGATTGTGTTGTGGTACATTCTCATTGCACTTAGTGGCAGCTGAAAACTTCTTTGGCTTTTGCTCTTTTATTTAGGATTTTAATATCTCTCTGGCAGGAGATTTCTTTGTGTGCATGGAAGTTCTGCTTTTTGACAATGTTAATTCCGAGGTAACTGTATACTGCTTTTCTTTTCACAGGTTGGTCTTTTTATTCTAATTGTGAGATTTCTAGTTCACTTCCTTTTAATCACATATAAACTGTTTTGCCCAGAGCTATCGTTAGTTTGCTTTCTAAGCACGAGTTCCTTAGTTTTTCAAGAACTACCTTACTATTTTCCTCTAACTTAGCCATTGTGTTAGCAGACATAATTATCAGATTGTCTGTGTAAGCGATGCAGATTCTAGTGTTTGTTATTCTCTCAAGCTGGTTCAGCAATGGCCCTATGCCAACATCCAAGAACTCTGGGAAAAAGCAGAGGCCTGTGGGCAGCCTTTTGTGATTTCTTTAACATTTTTCTTTCCATGACATTCTAATTACACCTGTCTGCCTGTGCAATCATCTCTTAGATCGTTATGAACACACCTCGAAACATTTCTGAAACTTCATGTGACTTCTGAAACTTCATGTTTGGCACAGTTTTCAGTTCACCCGGTGATTCGTTTTTAATCACACCTGTGCTTGTAAAAATACCGGTTTTTAAAGTTTTCTTTATTTTTGTAAACAGAAGAAAATTAAACTTGGGCCTGTCTAGCGAATATGGAGTTTTGGGCACCATTTGCCTCTTTTTGTCAAAAGTTCACGAATAAGCAACGAAACGGTATCAGATGCATTATTGTGATTCAAAAACGACCAACTGTTTCCGCACAAACCCGTTTTTTTTTCCCCTTATTGCTTCACGCAGACTTTGATCAATTTGTAGGTAGTTCCACGCGTTCATCGCACTTTTCGACCTTTGTTTCCGGTTATGGCGATTAAGAGTGCTGGCTGGATCGTAGTTGAAATGTCATGCACGTCTCATCAGCCGTTATGGCACGTTTAAGTAGTTGTGCATCGTTGTTGACTCCGTCTAACGACCTCAGCAACTTGCATTCGCCGTGAAGAATCAGCAGAGCGAACTTGGGTCGGTAAGACACGCCTCCACAGACGACGGCCACGTCTGTGTGGTGCACTACCCGCACGGTGACACACTGTTGTGTGTGTGTGTGTGTGTGTGTGTGTGAGAGAGAGCGGCCAACCAATGGCGGGGTTCCGTCGCGATCGATAGCGCGTGAGTTGCAGTCCCAGCGAGAGGCATCCTACAAGCTTAATAAAAGAAATACACGTCCAACTACTTTCCTAGTTTTTTTGAACAGTTTCTCTGCTTCAGTGCTTATCGCCTATAGGTAATTATCCTCTGAGGAGTAAAAACAAAAAGGTTCCATCGTAGGTCGGTCATAAAACTACGTTATTTTTAAAAGATCATTATTATTGTCACTATTTGTGATTCACTGACTACGTGAACTACTGAAAATTACACATTTTCTTTTCGCATACTAGCATTACCGCTTGCATGTCTTCTCCGAGTTATTGGTAGTTCCGGCAATGGACCACAAATTGCTTCATTATTCAGTTCCCAACAGGTAAGTGAAATAATTTGTAGAATAAAGTAATGGCTGCAACATTTCTGTAGGGCCTAGACCGCATTATTATTATTATTATTATTATTATTATTATTATTATTATTATAAACGTACAGACAGCTAGAGGTCAACGCGAAGCGTCCACTTTTTCTCAGGTGCCACACTCCTGTCATCTTCTCACTACTCATTTTCTTCCTTTCTTCAGAGTGAGTTGCTCCTGTCGAAATTTTGATCTCTTGGCTCGGACTCCACTCGGGTACTTCTCGCTTTAACTTTTGTGTCTTCTATACGCCAGCATCCTTCAAGGCGATCCACTTCGTATTCTTAATGCTTCCTGCGTATTCCAAGATCCGTTTACGTTGTCGGGTGTCCGGTGTTCTCTTAATGTGGCCATAAATTTTCAGTCTGCGTTTGTTCATGTCATGTACTACGTTACATATCTCTTCGGTCTCTTGTCTACTCCGCAATCTGTGGCCGTCTTCTGTCTCATTGGGGCCTAGGACTTTTCTGATGATTCTCCTCTCTACTTTCTTGATATTTTCTAGTCCACCTTTCCTATCAGTCAGCAAAGTTTATGATGCATATTAGGTTTCTGGCTTGATGACAGTGTTGTAATGTCTCCCATTTACATTACGTGATTATCATGATTTGCTTTATATGTTTATGGTCTATAAGAATGTTGTAGGCATATGTAGATTTGTCTTTTCATGACTACGTACCAATACTATTATTATTATTATTATTGTTGAAACTTCCTGGCAGATCAAAACTGTGTGCCGGACCGAGACTCGAACCTCGGGACCTTTGCCTTTCGCGGGCAAGTGGTCTACCAACTGAGCTACCCAAGCACGACTCTCGCTTTACTTGCAGAGGAAAAGCTGTGAGGACGGGGTGTGAGTCGTGCTTGGGTAGCTCAGTTGGTAGAGCACTTGCCCGCGAAATGCAAAGGCCCCGAGTTCGAGTCTCTGTCCAGCACACAGTTTTGATATGCCAGGAAGTTTCGTATCAGCGCACACTCCGCTGCAG
The DNA here is from genome assembly GCF_023864345.2 of Schistocerca serialis cubense. Classification (NCBI taxonomy): domain Eukaryota; kingdom Metazoa; phylum Arthropoda; class Insecta; order Orthoptera; family Acrididae; genus Schistocerca; species Schistocerca serialis. The sequence continues at coordinate 495,407,568 of NC_064646.1, forward strand.
AGTGAAAATCTCATTCTGGATTATTATTATTATTATTATTATTATTATTGTTATTATTATTTTGGCAATGGTAAAACACACAGCATTCGCAGCCTTAAGTGTTCCAAGCTTTTTAGTTCAGAAGTGACGAGTCCAGCAATGAAGTGATTTACAAACGTTAAGTATAGCACACAGATTTTAATTTCGTAGATTTCAAACGTAGGGTGCAGGATGAGCGTGTGAAGTAAGTATCGCTAGGGAGAGAACTGGTGCAGAGGTAGCATGTTCTGTAATTCGTGTCCACACTACCTTGCTTCTCTGAGTTGTACCTAGCACTCGCGATGCACTGAGAATTACTTCATCACTGTACAAGTGTTATTAGAAATAAGCAGTACTAACTGTTTCACTGACTCATTAGGTCATGATTTAATAAGACATCCACAAAAACTAAATACCAGTTATCTTCAGTCATTTTAGAAATATAAGTGTTCAAAGAAAATTCATTTTAAGTTTTTGTAGGCTACTGTTATAAGGGCTTTCCATTTTTTAAAGCTCTGGAAGGGAGCAATAAACCGAAGATTCATTCTTGTGAATTCCTTTTCTGTTGACAGCCCAAAATATGCCCTGCACTTGACAGTAATGGTATCGGAAATCTTTCCTAGCTTGTTTTTGTAGGCTACTGTTATAAGGGCTTTCCATTTTTTAAAGCTCTGGAAGGGAGCAATAAACCGAAGATTCATTCTTGTGAATTCCTTTTCTGTTGACAGCAATCTCTCACGGAGAAATTGATGATGGTGGTGTGGAGGGTGGCAGAAGCGGGCCGGGGGCTGGGGTACCAGCTAATATCTGAATGCACTCTGCGGTAATGGACTCGGTGTCAGCAATCACTGCTCTGCTACGACCGGGTACTGGTTCAAATGAGTATATCACATTTACGCAACATTCCCTCGGCATTTTCAGAAAAACACTCACATTAAGAACCGAAATACAAAGAATGAAAGCTCCACAATAATATTTATTTTGCCTTTCGGCTTTCTAGAGTAACCGTCCTCAAACTGGTGGCGCGACACGAAAAATCAGTTGCTACCACGACTACATAATAGCCCAAAATATGCCCTGCACTTGACAGTAATGGTATCGGAAATCTTTCCTAGCTTGTTTTTGTAGGCTACTGTTATAAGGGCTTTCCATTTTTTAAAGCTCTGGAAGGGAGCAATACACCGAAGATACATTCTTGTGAATTCCTTTTCTGTTGACAGCAATCTCTCACGGAGAAATTGAGTTCGCACATGTCCTGATGCAGTGGCAACATTTACTGGAACTAAAAAAGGGTTAAAGTGAGCGTGCTGTTTCTCCTTCTGTAAAATTCACACATTGCATGATACACAGGGAGGCAATGGCTTATAAGTAGTGCAATCGGAATCCAATGAAACGCAGAACGATGCAGCCAGTGTTTCAAATTTTGGGAAAGCACGAGCTCTAAACAACGGGCCGTTTTCCATTCTTTACGGGGAGTTTGGTCCTACTCGTGATTCGCTTCTATTGCACTCGGAGGTACGTTGGTTGTCTCGTGGTGAAGTTATTCGTCGCGTTGTGGAACTAAAGGAAGAACTCGTTTTCCTATTGAACAGGAGTACTACACTCGCGGTTCTGTTTCTGAAAGAAAAATGGATGAAAAATTGTGCTGCTTGGGCGGCGTTTTTCACGTCCGAAATAGTAACATTTTTCTACGCGAGGAAGTGCTTGCGTTTAAGAGAAGACTTGGACTTTGAAAAACAAAGGTGCGGAAGAGTGACTGCGACATGTTATTTTGTCTCAATGATTTCGTGAAGGAAAAGGGATTTGATGTAGGCAAAAGTCGTAGAGCTGGAGTACTACATCTCCAAAACCTTCGTCAACGACTCGAAGATAACTTCCCAGAAGCTTCATCTGATTATACCTGAACCCACAACCCGTTCGATACTATCATAGTAGATCACTATTAAGACTCTTGTCAACATGAGGCGCTGGTAGAACTCTGAAGTGACAATACTCTGAGATTAACTTAAAAAGAAGTCTTTAAGATATCTGCGTGCAGAATCGGAATGATTATCCCGATTTGGGAAGGTGGTCAGAGGACGTGAAATTACCCTTCACAACAACTACCGCTGTGCGAGTCAACATTTTCCGCAATGGCATTTATCGAGACGAAATGTCGATCACGACTGCATCTGCAAACGGGATCTGAGAGTTGCTGTTTCAGAGATACAAGCTCAAGAAAACACATCACACTGAAGTGCGAATGTCAGAAAATTTCCAGATTTGAATAGTGTGCATTTTTGTTATTGTTTATTTCCTTTTTAGATTATCACTTTAAATAAGAGTTTTCAACTGGCATTTAAATGCTGACTATTGTTCTACCATCATTTGTTCGTCATCACCTTTGAAAGATTAAAATATCCTAAATGGTTTAGAGCAATATAAATGGAAACAAAGTTCAACTAATCTGTGAATTATTTTGAAAAAAAAAAGGATATATAAGTACAATATTGACTCCAATAACTACACACACACACACACACACACACACACACACACACACACACACACACACACACACACACACGCTCGCGCACGCTTACACACACACACACACACACACACACACACACACACACACACACAGTCAGCCGTTGTTATTTATGCACTGGTTGTAATCGCTACATTTCACCGCCTTTGTTGAATAATACAATTGTATGATTTTTTTAAAAAATTAATACTGGTTGAAGGGCACATTAGTATTATTATTATGCCGGCCGTCGTGGCAGAGTGGTTCTAGGCGCTTCAGTCCGGAACCGCGCTGCTGCTACGGTCGCAGGTTCGAATCCTGCCTCGGGCATGGATCTGTGTGATGTCCTTAGGTTGGTTAGGTTTAAGCAGTTCTAAGTTCTAGGGGACTAGTGACCTCAGATGTTACGTCCCATAGTGCTCAGAGCCATTTGAACCATTTATTATTATTATTATTATTGTTGTTGTTGTTGTTGTTACTGGCAGTTGAAAAAATAAGAGGGGAGTAAATAGATATGAGCCGTTTTTGCGCCAAGTATGAGAAGTGTTGAGGAAGGAAAGAAAATGGGAGGCGAGCAAAGTAACGTTTTAGACAGACAGGGGGCGCGAGGGAGAACGTTTGACAAGCGCTGTTCTAGAGCTTCACACGTCACGCTCGTGTTTGTGCGTGCATGCCACCCGTTAGGATGTCGAGATAACTCCCGTTTCCTACACGCTGTCAACAGATGCCGTCTGCTGTGTTATATATTAATTCCTCCGTCTATTTAGATGTTTACTCTAGTAGTCAGTGTATCAAACTTTATTACCTTTACGTACTTTTTGTCCGTTTAACACAATGACTGTGTTTCGACATTTCAAGTAGTTACAGTTTCCGTCTAAGTTCCTCCTGCTTTTACAGATCGCCCTACTCAGATAACGGGAGGAATTGAACGAATCTGAAATACTTCAGAGAGTTTTTGACGATAATTATTCAGTTGCTCTTAATGAGAATGAAGATTCAATGACTGTACGAATGAATGTTGTTATGACTGAGGACGACTCCAGTGACAATGACATCACTAGACCTGTAAAGAAGCGTTCGGTGGCAGTTTATTCAAATGATTCCGCCAATAATGATGAAGATGGTTCTGTTCCTGTAGCTGATTCAGGAATATACATGGAGAGGTCATTTGGTAAGACACCAAGGGGGAGACTCAGCAGTACATGGGTAAATAAAATATGCAGCAGGATGGCCGTAAACAACTGCAGGAAGTAGCACAAGATGTGTTTGGAGGCAAAAGTGAAATCGGTACAAGGAGGAGAGGTTAGATAGTGTCATGAATTTCATTATTTTGTCATTGAAAGTATTAACAACGAGAAAAGCTACACGATTTCCAGAGCATCCACCGGGTACGAGGAGGCACCTGCACTATTTGAGTGTTGCGTTTCTCGTTCGCAGCGCGCTGACGGGAACAAAATGGCATCAGTGCGTCAACTGACCTTGAACGTGACTGCTGCCAATCTCGCAAAGAGATGCCTTACGCTGCGACCCACCCGTTTCCATGAGCTTCGGAATACTACTGTCCGACTGATGTAACTTGTCACACTTCATGCGAGGGAACTTTTAAGTGTTCCATTATCAGCACCCGCACTAAACATTGATATCAGCAGCTCATTTCCGGTGGATCTAATATCGCTGATATTCTATAAGGTTCCGGTCGGAGTAATCCCAGCTAGACCACAGTCCAAGACAATGAGCCGCCAACTTCCACACGCTATCTGCAGCTTCGCTGCTGCAGGATGAGCGATGGACTGATGCTGAACAGAGAGACATATTCCATATAAAATAATGAACTGTGTTTAAGGTTGGTGACTTATTTCAGAATTATCGTTAGGTGCATGTATATGTACACGATGCAGTGTGCAGTTTGGTTTAAACACGCGATTAATTTTAATAGTCGCCCGCGGTACCTGATGTAACGAATCCATTTCACTCGTCCCATTGCCGCAAATACGAGTGAAAATTCAACGCCACGCGCCATCTGACAATGCTACCACTGTACCAAAACATCTACATACGAGGGTAAAGTATTAATTATCACCTCGAAAAACTAGTTGCGTAATTTTCGTCTACATCTACATGGATACTCTGCAAATCACATTTAAGTGCCTGGCAGAGGGTTCATCGAACCACCTTCACAAATGTCTGTTGTTCCAGTCTCGTATAGTGCGCAGAGAGAACGAACACCTGTATCTTTCCGTACGAGCTCTGATTTGTCTTATTTTATCATGGTGATCGTTTCTCCCTATGTAGGTCGGTGTCAATACAATATTTTCGAATTCGGAGGTTGGTGATTGGAATTTCGTGAGAAGATTCCACCACAATGAAAACGCTTTTGTTTTAATGATGTCGACTCCAAATCCTGTATCATTTCAGTGACACACTCCCCCCTATTTCACGATAATACAAAAAGTGCTGCCATTCTTTGAACGTTTTCGATGTACTCCGTCAATCCTATAGGCGTCCTGCCAATAAAACGCAGTCCTTGGTTGGCCTTTCCCACAACACTTTCTGTGTTCCTTCCAATTTAAGTTGTTCGTAATTGTAATTCCTAGGTATTTAGTCGAATTTATGGCCTTTAGATTTGACTGATTTATCGTGTAACCGAAGTTTAACGGATTCCTTTTCGCACTCATGTGGATGACTTCACACTTTTCGTTATTTAGGGTCAATTGCCTTACATATATCTTTTCTAAATCGTTTTGCCATTTGTATTGATCTTCTGATGACTTTATTAGTCGATAAACGACAGCATCATCTGCAAACAACCCAAGACGGCTGCTCAGATTGTCTCCCAAATCGTTTATATAGATAAGGAACAGCAAAGGGCCTATAACACTACCTTGGGGAACGCCAGAAATCACTTGTTTTACTCGATGACTTTCCGTCAATTGCTACGAACTGCGACCTCTCTGACAGGAAATCACGTATCCACTCACACTAAGAGGCGATATTCCATAAGCACCGCAATTTCACTACGAGCCGCTTGTGTGGTACAGTGTCAAAGTCTTCCGGAAACCCAGAAATACGGAATCAATCTGAAATCCCTAGTAAATAGCACCCAACAATTCACGCGAGTAAAGAGCTAGTTGTGTTTCACAAGAACGATTTTTCTAAATCCGTGTTGACTGTGTGTCAACAGACCGTTTTCTTCGAGGTAATTCATAATGTTCGAACACAATATATATGTTCCAAAGTTCTGCTGCATATCTACGTTAATGAAATGGGCCTGTAATTTAGTGGATTACTCCTAGAACCTTTCTTGAATATTGGTGTGATCTGTGCAATTCTCCAGTCACTGGGTACGAATCTTTCGTCGAGCGAACGGTTGTAGTGGATACGTATGAAGTTATTGCATCAGCATACTCTGAAAAGAACCTAACTGGTATACAGTCTGGACCATAAGAATTGCTTTTATTAAGTGATTTGAGTTGCTTAACTACTCCGAGGATATTTACTTCTACGTTACTAATGTTGGCAGCTGTTGTTGATTCGAATTCTGGAATATTTACTTCGTCGTCTTTTATGAAATGGCTCTGAGCACTATGGGACTTAACTGCTGTGGTCATCGGTCCCCTAGAACTTAGAACTACTTAAACCTAACTAACCTAAGGACATCACACACATCCACGCCCGAGGCAGGATTCGAACCTGCGACCGTAGCGGTCACGCGGTTCCAGACTGTAGCGCCTGACCGCACGGCGTCTTTTATGAAGCATTTCGGAAGGCTGTGTTTAGTGAGTCTGCTTTGGTAGCACTGTCGTTAATAGTATTAACATTGTTATCGCGCAGAGATGGCATTGATTGTGTCTTGCCTGCAGCATACTTCACATACGACCAGAATCTCTTGGGATTTTCTGCCAGCTCTCGAGACAAAGTTTCGTGGTGGAAACTGTTATAAGCATCTCACACTGAAGTCCGCGCTAAATTTCGAGCTTCTGCACAAGATCGCCAATCTGGGAGATTTCTCATCTGTTTAAATTTGGCATGTTTGTTTCGTTGTTTCTGCAACAGTGTTCTGACCCGTTTTGTGTACCAAGGAGGATCAGCTCCGTCGTTTGCTAATTCATTTGGCATAAATCTCTCAATTGATGCCGATACTATTTCTCTGAATTCAAGCCACATCTGGTCTACACGTAACTGTGTGTCGGACCGGATCTCTAATGCAGGACCGTTACCTTCCGCAGGCAAGTGCTATACCGACTGAGCTGGCTGAACCCGAATTTCTCGCTTATCGCGAGCAGTCGCCTCACCGTTAGGCTATCCGAACACGTGTCACGGTCAGGCCCAAACTTCCGTATGTCGTCAATCACGTGTCTGTAGCCTGGACTCTTACATCCGTTTCCTATATTCCCCTACAGGAACATTGCACAGTACTTCTGAACATAGGCGCTGCAATATCGTGTCGACCCGCGACCCGCCCTCGCAGGTTTACTTCTGCCAGTACCTCGTTCTGGGAATACGCCTTCTCTGTTTGTCTTTTTAATAAGTTGATAGTGACCGAACATACACATTCTTCTCGCCTTCTTGATGAATTTGATTTACTTGCTGACCATCGTTCCTATAAGAGAATCGTGGTCGCTAATCGCTCTATCACTGTGGGACAGTCACGGAAAGTTCGGCCGTGTTTGTAGGCCAGGCGATCTCAAATGTTTTTTCTGCCTGCGTGTTGCCTGTCTGGCCCGAGGCAGCAATCAGACGGTGTATCCGGCACTACTTCCCACGACGTCAAACGGCCAGTTCGCTTGCCGTACCGAGCAATGCGCCGTTTAACACTCGTGTGTGCGGTTACCGACGTTGTGTGTGCAGCCATCTGGTTTATTTCTGATTCTGTTTCATGATTTCTATTTAAATACAAAAGAAAACAGGATTTGGGATCCAAAGCACAAAAAGTTGTAAGGTATTAATATTCGAAGCCGTGGGCACGGAAGTTCGTGATCCGGCCTTCTACCACTCCATTAGCCAAACCTGCAGCGGTTGGAAATGATTCCTTTTCAGAAGCCAGTACGACAGCTAGGTAGAGGGTATACATACAAAACTGTGTTACACGAGGAAGAAGACATACAACGAAAATTATTGGAATAAGGCTGGGGCACGCCACTTTACCCGTCAATCTGTAGCATCGCAGTGATGGACTCTTCCGCGTGCAGAAGGCGACGGAGGGTAACCACGCCATATTGGGGTGTGTTAAATGGGCCCCACACCAAAATGAACCGTGGGAAAGCGTTGCTAGAATGTGGGTTTCTTTACATAAAGGTACACTGAGACCTTAATGAGTCAGAACAATCTCGAAATGAACACACTAGTAGCACGTAACCAGCAAGAAGCGCGCTTAAATAGCTATCTTATCAAACACTGAAGTTTAAAAATTTATACACCCATAAAAAACTGCATATTTCAAATGTAAATGTCTTCACTAACCTGAAGAAGCGCTTGTGAAAGGCTATAAATTTTTTTTTTTAAAAAAAGAGTAATGGACTTTACACATTAACAATTGCTTATTTTCGAGTGCTGTGACGACTCCACCTGCGCCATGACCTTTGACCCGATTTTTTTTAAAACAGAAGCGCAGCGACGGAACACCTTACGACACACGAGTTACGTTCGAGTGGACGGGACTCGAAATCGCTAGGCCGCATTGTCTCCCTTTGTCCTTCTTCGCACTCGATAGGCGACTTCTTCCCCACGTGGCAGCTACCGGATCTGGCGTTGTTTACACCTGCCGCAGATGGGCCGACGGCACACAGTCCTAGTCCGCATTTCAATGACCGCTCCCAGTCCTAATAGCGTTATAAGGATATCCGCCCCGAGTGAAACAAAATTTACTTCCGCTTTTACCACGACTTGTTTAGGTTCCGCTTCACCGTCATCAGTTCATACGTTTTCACATTTCCGTACTTGCACATCTGGTTGGCTTTGTGTCTGCCTTTTGTGAAACACGTGCAGTCTTTCAAGCAACTTGCTCCTCTTGACGAAGTACATCACTGTTTGGTACGTTTTCATCGGACTCCATCCAAAATATTACCAACTGGTGCTCAAACTTGCAGCCAACGTCGTAGTAGTACCCGAATCATCCTGCTTAGAAGACACGAAATGTGTTACGGAAATTTGTGGCATTTACCAGTAATTTAAGATTTTATGCCTTATAAGTTAACGTAACAGCAATGTAGGTTACATTCAAAGCAGTCCAGAAAAATTTAGACACTCTGATAGTCGGTATTAATGGAACAAAATGACATACAGTTACAAAGCTTACAAGTGGTAGGGGGAGGGGGGGGGAGGGGAGGGAATGTTATTTTGTGTGTTCGAAGTGACCCCCATTAGCAGCCAAACAACGCGGATGCTGCTGAACTGTTGACCGAACTACGGCTATGACGTGTTGCCGCTGTGATAGCCGCACAGGACCCCTCGATGGTTTCTCTTAGCTAGTTCCGTGTAGCTGCCTTCTGTTGATAGACTTCACTTTTCAAGTATAGGTAGAAGTCAAGAGGTGTAAGGTGTGGAGTCCGTGGTGGACACTCAACAGCTCCTCTTTGACCTACCCATCGTCCATGCAGATTTTCATCCAACTTCTGACTTCTGTGTGGTAGTGAGGCGGAGCGCCATCTTGTTGTAGGTTAAATCTTCCATTTCCTTAAACCTCTCGGACAACAGGTAAAATCGATGTTCGTAGCAAACGAGTATGAAGATACTCCTCACCAGTGACGGTACCTTCAAAGAAGAATGGACTAATCAAACCGCGCGATGACAGACCACACCAGATATTGGTACCCGATAGATTAACACGCCTGTCCACGTGAACGTGGGGATTCCCAGAAGCCCAGTACACGTAGTTGTGGCGGTTTATAGTATCGTTCAGTCTGAATTGCGCCTTGTCAGGCCAGATAACCATCCCTGCAAACCGTTCATCCTCGTGAAGCATACCTTCAAACCACTCGCAGTGTCCTTGTTCACAGCTTGTAGCGATCTTGGAATGTACACTTTCCACTTTGCAGCCTTCAGAATTCGTCGTACTCTTGATTGGCTTACCCCGCTTTCACGTGCACCCCGCTTCACAGATTTTTGAGGTGACCTAGTAAAATGTTGCAACACAGCACCGCTGGAAGCTGAAGCACATGTTTTTGGTCGGCCGGACTTTTCCATATGCACATCCCGAACAGTACCATCGGCTTCAAATTTATCGCCAATGCGATAAATTGTTGTACGTGTTGGTGGCCGAGTTCGTACACATTAGCCACTGTCGTTGTACCTCCACGATATTTTCGCATTTCCAGTACAACTTCGATATGGCCTTGTGTTGCTCAAAAGACAAACTTACTTCATTCATTGCTGCACTGTCATTTGCTGGAAAACGCGCACCAATATCTGTGGAGAAAATAATGAACTACGAAACAGCGCAAAATTGCAACGATATGTCATTTTGCTCCAAAGTAACTATCAAAGAATGCCTACATTTTCTGGACCCCTCTGTATTACCATAGACTGAAGTATTACGAACTGTAGTCAACGCACGGCTGTATCACCCAAATCGGAAACCCACATAAACGGCTATGGGCAGAGCTAAGGAAGGTCTACGCGTTTTGAATATTTTACAGCGAAATTCACGAGTTTAATCGTACCTTGGTCCTTCAGAACAACACAACTCTTTTTTCAATAAATGAAACTCACTGATTACGGTGCAACATTACTAAATAGTGTACGAAAAATCAGTGTTGGGAGACATAATTTCTTTGCTCTCAGTTTGTAACCAAACTACTTTACTGTCAAGCAAACACAGACGTAAGATGATCACCAAATCTGCTTCATTAAGTAATTACGAGACTGGGACATCTTTGACTTACGTCTATACTCAGAACAACCGTGCCGGCACGCTTTTGCACATGCTCTCAAAAACTAGAAAAGCAGTGGAAAAACCTGCGCACTTCCATACCGGCTTTTTCTCATATAGTGTTGTCAGGTTCTAAGTACTATGTAATTATTGAACTACTTAGCGATATGCAGACACTGTTTCACGTTTATACACTATTGGCCATTAAAATTGCTACACCACGAGGATGACGTGCTACAGACGCGAAATTTAACCGACAGAAAGAAGATGCTGTGATATGCAAATGATTAGCTTTTCAGAGCATTCACACAACGTTGGAGCCGGTGGCGACACCTACAACGTGCTGACATGAGGAAAGTTTCCAACTGATTTCTCATACACAAACAGCAGTTGACCGGCGTTGCCTGGTGAAACGTCGTTGTGATGCCTCGTGTAAGGAGGAGAAATGCGTAGCATCACGTTTCCGACGTTGATAAAGGTCGGATTGTAGCCTATCGCGATTGCGATTTATCGCATCGCGACATTGCTGCTCGCGTTGGTCGAGATCCAATGACTGTTAGCACAATATGGAATAGGTGGGTTCAGGAGGGTAATACGGAACGCCGTGCTGGATCCCAACGGCCTCGTATCACTAGCAGTCGAGATGACAGGCATCTTATCCGCATGGCAGTATCGGATCGTGCAGCCACGTCTCGATCCCTGAGTCAACAGATGGGGACGTTTGCAAGACAACAACCATCTGCACGAACAGTTCGGCGATGTTTGCAGCAGCACGGACTATCAGCTCGGAGACCATGGCTGCGGTTACCACTCTGCGTGACAGACAGGAGCGCCTGCGATGGTGTACTCAACGACCAACCTGGGTGCACGAATGGCAAAGTGTCATTTTTTCGGATGAATCCAGGTTCTGTTTACGGCATCATGATGGTCGCATTCGTGTTTGGCGACATCGCGGTGAACGCACATTGGAAGCGTGTATTTGTCATCGCCATACGGCGTATCACCCGGGGTGATGGTATAGGGTGCCAATGGTTACATGTCTCGGTCACCTCTTGTTCGCATTGACGGCACTTTGAACAGTGGACGTTACATTTCAGATGTGTTCGAACCGTGGCACTACCCTTAATTCGATCCCTGCGAAACCCTACATTCAGCAGCATAATGCACAATCGCATGTTGCAGTTCCTGTACGGGTCTTTCTGGATACAGAAAGTTCGACAGCTGCCCTGGCCAGCACATTGTCCAGATCTGTCACCAATTGAAAACGTCTGGTCAATGGTGGCCGAGCAACTGGCTCGTCACAATACGCCAGTCACCACTCTTGAACCGTGGTATCGTGTTGAAGCTGCACGAGCAGCTGTACCTGTACACGCCATCCAAGCTCTGTTTGACTCAATGCCCAGGCTTATCAAGGCCGTTATTACGGGCAGACGTGGTTGTTCTGGGTAGTGATTTCTCAGTATCTGTGCACACAAACTGCGTGAAAATGTAAACACATGTCAGTTCTACTATAATATATGAATACCCGTTTATCATCAGCTTGGTGTAGCAATTTTAATGGCCGGTAGTGTAGTTACCTCAGGTTGGTTCTCTTATGTTCTATCTTTGTAGTGAGCGTTTTGCGAGACAGAAATAAATAGCTATTTTAAAGCAACGTTTTGTATTCTTCGTCAATAAATACGTATATGGCGAGTTAACAACAGTATGTCGTTCTCCTGTATGAAAATGGCCTGCAATTTGTTCGACAATTCCAGAGAAAGGCGATGGAAAGCCTTCCCGCTGTCCCGATTTGGCGTTAGGTATTTTCCACCTGTTTCCGAACGTGAAGTGTTTGGTAGGACGTCGTGGGAAGCTGGTGTTTGGTTCACCGTGGAAATCTGTGACTATATGTTTCTGTAGAAAAAGTTCTACCAGTATTCAAAATTGTTTCAATTCGCAGACAGTCAAGAGGTGTACCTGAACGTTTAACTCGCCTGGAGCAGTATGATCCAAACTTTCTAGACATATAGCTTACGATCCCGACGAAATATTGGGTTTGTGTGGGGAGGGGGAAGGTGGGAGATTAGATACGGCCGGTTAGAGTGGAGGTGAGGAGACGACAAAACTTGTTGACATCGAGGAGGGTGAATGGTAACCTAACGGATGACAGTTCATCTATAGCATACGTGTGGCATATGTGCAACGATTTCAGCCAGACTCGTTACGCATACGCACACGCAGGAACGGCAAGAGTAGGTAGCATGTGGGTCTAGGGGTGGCCAAATGGTGACTCGGGGAACAGACGATAATGACAGGGCTGGTGCCGCTGGGGGTGGACGGCGTGGGACATAGGGTTGCACGATGGCGGGTGATCAGACACTGTGTCTCGCTTTGTCGCGGCTTTTATGGCGATGCTGGTTGTCAGGCCGATACTAGTGAAGACCATTTCAACTCCTAGAACCAACAACGCCTCGTATTTCTGTCACAGGCGCATGGTTACTGTGTGCTGTTTAGTAATTACAAATAAAACTTATTTATTGAAGAATGATTCTAATGTGTGTTAATTAACATTCATATTTGTCGAGAAATATGGAATTTATACAAAAACTGGAACCAGCAACTATGCAACTCCCAGATTTTTACAGTATACAGTCAGGCACCAGAGTTGTTTATGACGCAGGGAAATGATCTGGTCTTCAAAAATTATTCTTTCGCGTCTCTTTTGAGAATTGCTTCTTACTATTTTAGCATACTTCTGTCGGGCCAAAACCGAAGAAGGCCGACCCCTAAGGTCCACAAACAAAAATTCCGGCGTCTTGTTTATTGGTGTCAACACGACATTACAGTGATGTTTATGTTATGTATTTCATCATTCTTTTTCGCATTGTAAAATTCAGAACATGGTACACCAGCCATTGTCGCACTGTTTCAGCTATAACGGAATTCCTTCTTCATTGTCTCATTGCTAGTAAATCAAAACTCGTAACAAGAGGAACATCTATGGCATTATAATTACACCCTTTGGAGTGGTTTACTCGGCATAGCGAGAGTAGCTACATCTAGTAGCGGAAAACAAGAAACAAGCATCTCCTTGCCACGGAACCGTTGCTCACAACACTTCCTCGTGATTTACTTAAATACGTCTCGGCTCCACTTTCAGTGTCCTCCACTGCTTTCCTTTATCCTCTTCTAGCCCTTCTTACTTCGTCCTTCCTGTTCCGCTCACCTCCTGCACTTTTTGCCTCTGCCACGGAAAAGGCGAACGGGGCGCCTGCTGCCGTCCCACTGAGGTGACGGGACACGCGGCCGGTTTCAACAACAGGCTGGCCAGTGCGTTGCTTTCCGTTCACTCTGTTTCTGGAGTCGAATGAAATGACCAAGTGACCAAGTATGAGGGCTACATCAATTCCACGAGTTTTTCTGCTCAGTCTCCGTGTACGGGACTTTTACTTACGTGCTGCTCCTTCAATTTTTCCGGTTATACATCAGTGTACGACTGTTGTTATTTGCATAGTTGTTCATACATGAGCCATGAGTGTAATTGTGGTGTCACCGCCAGACACCACACTTGCTAGGTGGTAGCTTTTAAATAGGCCGCAGTCCGTTAGTATACGTCGGACCCGCGTATCGCCACTATCAGTGATAGCAGACCGAGCGCCGCCACACGGCAGGTCTAGTCTACAGAGACTCGCCCCAGTTGTACAGCCGACTTTGCTAGCTACGGTTCACTGACTACATACGCTCTCATTTCCAGAGACGACAGTTTAGCATAGCCTTCAGCTACGTCATTTGCTACGACCTAGCAAGGCGCCATATTCAGTTACTACGAATGTATTCTGAACAGATAATATTGTGAATCATGTACCGTCAAGAGCGACGTTCATCATTAATGGATTAAAGTTAAGTATCAAACTAATTACGTCCGCTTTCTGAATTCTAATTCCTTGTCATGTTTCAGACCTCACATCATCAGTATAGTTCTTCCCTCCTCACGCTGGCCTGCGTGAGCTAAAACGCGTGCAATTCGGCCTCCCCTGGTAACACGGTGTTGGCTCTTCTGCCAATACAGCAGTAATTGCCAATTTTTTTACGTACAAATAACGTATCTTAGTTCAAGGATAGATACAAGTTTTGCAAAGAAAACTTATCTATCCTTGAACTGAAACATTAATTTTTCGTAGTTCTTGCATTAAATATTTATTTGGTTCGTTTTAAAAGCTTAATAAAGCAGCTGCATTGTAAATTTATTATTAAATAAACGATCTATTTTTTTTTTAATTTATTGAAGGTCTGTGTGTGTCTACTGCGGTTTCTACACATCTCCGGTAATTCTCTTTCGGGAAATTGTTTGGTGACTTAATTGCTTCCTTTTTAACCGTGTACCGCGGCATCTTGGCAGTATTTTCCACGTAAAATATTTCTCGCCATTCGCTAATTTCCTATGAGTGGTTAACAACCCCGGTATTCGCCTAGACGGATGTTTAGAAACAGCCTAAAAACCACAGACCGGTCGGCAGATCTAAGCCTACAGACTCGTTTCACCTGAAAAAAATTATAGGAATTAACTTGATGCACAAACCTGCAACGGATTGTAAAGGTTTTTCCCACAGACTGACGCGAAAGAAATGTATGAATGATAACCCAAACGATACATTTAACTATAACCGACCGTCACTCGGTGGTTCTTTTAAACTACCTTCGCTTAAAAGACTGAATGAATTAATGACTCAAACTTATATGTAAAGTTACAACCGAATCTGCCGACTGTTTTCCGAGAACTGGTTGTAGGCGTGAGCCACATCCAGTGGGAAGGAGCACGCGTGCGACGGTGGCGCCGGCGCTCCCGTGGCGGCTCGCTGCAAAAGAAACAAGAGACTGTGGGCGCAGCCAGACGGCAGCAACAGGACGCCGCGCAGACGATCTTCCACGTGTTCGCCCTAAACCGCAGCCGGAACCCCCCACCCCCCTCACTAAGAGCGCACTCCACTGACCATAGCCGCGTTCTCATCGCACCAATTACGCTCGCATCGCCTCCAAGTTGTGGCCCGAACACAGGGAAGTCTGACGGCGCCAGCTCGAGGCTACAGTCAGGATGACGCACTGATGCCCAATCAGATCTGGCGCCGTATTCTTGGCTTCTAGGACTCGGCTGTGGCCGTCCACGGTCGTGCTGGAGCACAGTTTCCTTTTGATTCTTGTTAGACTGAACATGTCCGAAACGGTTCTTCCGTTTATTTGGAGTCTTCTGACTTAATGGTTGAACCTTTTCGG
This sequence comes from Schistocerca serialis cubense, assembly GCF_023864345.2. Classification (NCBI taxonomy): domain Eukaryota; kingdom Metazoa; phylum Arthropoda; class Insecta; order Orthoptera; family Acrididae; genus Schistocerca; species Schistocerca serialis. The sequence continues at coordinate 495,423,212 of NC_064646.1, forward strand.
AATACATCCTCGACGATGACACCATCACTACCCCGAAAAATCGTCACGAGTTTGCCAGCAGAAGCGGTTCCCTTACTTTCTCCTTTTCTGGTCAGGGCAAGTGCTGCCACCCCAGACACTGCTCTTCTGTTTGCGGCTCAAAGTGATGCACCGACCTTTCGCCACCTGGAACGATGTGTGACAGAAGTCTTTCTATTACCCTAAAGCTTCTCCAACAGTTCAGACGAAATGCCTTTTTTTTTCGAATATTGTTGACTGTTGTGTGCATTTACACAACCAACCCACCGTGACCAAAGTTTGAATATCTAACAGCCTTAATCATTGTACAAGTTTCCAATAGCTCACCGACAGCTGCAGGGGCAAATAGTGAGCTGTGATGCGCCGATCTGTCTGGCATCAGTAGTGCCACCTGCGCGATTGTGGTGTCTGCAGCAGTGGTTGTGGCAGGCCGCCAGCCCCGAAGGAGGCAGACGTACTGTCTATCCCAGTTTCTGTACCTGCTGACGTTTTAATTCACTCTACCAGTTGCCAATGCTTCCATCAAATGCGTCATTCCCAAACAATATATATAAATGGCAGTTTTAAAAGGCGGGCGGTATTATTTATTCCACGAGGGTCGTATTTGGCTTCTTGTGCATTCAATTTCGATTAAAACGACTTACGTGCGTGCCGTTTGTCCAACGCTTCCCAGTTAACTAGACTGAATCCCTATTGTTGTATGCTGCTACGGTCGCATGTTCGAATCCTGCCTCGGGCATGGATGTGTGTGCTGTCCTTAGGTTAGTTAGGTTTAAGTAGTTCTAAGTTCTAGGGGACTGATGATCTTAGCAGTTGAGTCGCATGGTGCTCAGAGCCATTTGAACCATTATTTTTACAGGTATGATGATAGTCATGTGATATGACCGAAACCGGTCACCTATGTTCTTGTGGCATACGTAGTGTGATCAAGACTGAATTATAAAAAAAAAAAAAAAAAAAAATTGTAATTTTTTGATCGCTGTTCCAAAAATGTTTATTAAAATCAGTTATATTGGTGTTCTCTGTCAGGTGGTTATAATAAACTTTCCCTATTCAACACGTTATAACACGGAAACTAATTACCATACTAGTGCCAAACTTGACTGCATTAATGTCCAAACTATGGGTGCATGACTTCCACGTGTCACAGCACCACTGTCCAGTTCCAACTTTGTCCACCAGGTGCCGTGATTAGTCATCGCGATTCATGGTCTCGCACACCTGACCAGTCCCAGTGCACTTGATGTGTCAACATGAACTTGGACGAAAGGAGCAGGGCATTACTGGTGAAGCTCTGTTATCAAATCAACAGTAATGCTGCAGCTGCACTTTGAGAATATCGCCGTCTGAAAGGACTACGGAAACGTCCTTTTTCTCCACCGGCTGTGCGGAGCTTGACGAAGTTCGCATCAACTGGAGACCTCGGCGTCGCTCCGGTCAGAGCCCGACTACCGGTTGTAGCGCAAGTGGTTGATCACATCGCTGTTGCAGCAGACAACGATGCGCGCAGTTCCCGATCGTCAGGCAGTGCACGTGCTGTGTTCACGACAGTTGAACATTCCATGGTCCACTGTACGGCAGGTGCTTCGAACCATTTTCAAATGGAATCCGTAGAAGACCCATATGGTACAGCAGCTTGCACCACAGGACGCAGAAGGACGAGTTGATTTCGCTCAACACTTTCTCGCTCTCACTTGATCTAAAGTCTAGCATATCAAGAGAGGTAGCCAGTATACGTACGGACATCCTTCGTTCTGCTGTGCAGAATGCAGTCCTGCGCTTTCAGACCCTTCTGCACACTGAAGGCTGTGCCATATTGAGCCCCTTTTGTAGCAGTAACGGTACCGGTATGTAATGGTTTGGTGTACCGTAGCAGCAGGTTAAAAGTGTTTCAGTTGAATTTATTCTGCATTATTTCTGTACCCCATTTCCTTGACATTAATGATATCGAGTTTGGTACTCGTACGGTAGTCAGTTTCCGTGTTAAACAGGGATTATAACCACCCGATGGTTTCGCGGTATTCACCCACGTGACTTAATAATAAAACAAGTCAAAAACAAAACTTGAGCAAATAATGCATAAACAAGTCAATGAAATTCTTCTGGGTTTGAGGCCGCATTGTCATCTGTAAAATTCCGACGTCAGCAATACACCCTGAGGAAGGCGCCTTGCAACAGTCGCCGAAACGTCGGAATTTTACAGATGACAATGCGGCCTCCAACCCAGAAAAATTTTATTGGCTGTGACAACGGCCGCGGAAGCCTACGTTTACAATGCATAAACAACTAACATTTAATAAGTGATCAAATGTTTTCCTTTCATTACTTTCTGAAGGTGTAAGCCAGTAAAGGTTAAAAAATGTCTGAAATTATGTTTAGAGTTTGTTGCTAGTCGCCAAGTGCTCCCATTCTCGAATATGGGATGAACGTAGCCTGGGTAATAAGGCGCGCCGACAGTCAGGTTGCCGCGAGACGACCAGTTTCTAACTGTAATGTTTGCCCTATTAACGTGAAATTATACCTCTCAATGAGCAGATTCTAGCAGCATTTTAAACTTTTAAATTCGGTTGTTAATTAAGGTGAAACAAACATTTGTTGCCCCCACCCCCCCTCTCTCTCAGGAAGACAGGGAAGCTGTCATTGGTTTGGGGGGTGAGCTTTTCAGCCGTTTAGTGGTTTATATGCCTGTTCCCAGGACCCTGCTACGTAATGTGTTTGCCGTGACATTAATTACACTTCAGGGGCAATGTTTCCGAATGGTTCTCACTAGTGTCAATGGATGCGAGTGGTTCCGTCTCGAGTTACTCCATTTCATTTCAGCGATTTTCATTCAGTTCAGTAAATATATATCCCTTATGGTAAGGTAACCCAGAAACCCCTTCCGCCAATGCTGTTATTCCCGCAAACGCTGCGGCAGAACCTTTGGTAGGCAACCTGACAGTTCGGAAACGATAGGAGGAAACAGGGTTGCTGACAGTGAGTCAGAGCTGGATACCAGTCTAAATAGGTCAATGGTTTAGGAGACAGCTTGCCGTAAATAGGAAGTCCGCGTCCGAGAACTCGTCCGAGAACTCTAGGAGCACAAATTTTCACTTCTGACGACGTACTCATTTCTGTATTTTATCAAAATACCAAATGTGAGATTAGTCAACACTTGAACGTTGGTAAGAGCCAAATACGTAACGGGGGGAAAGGGGGGGGGGCTGACAAATTAGTTTTCTGAGTTGAAAAGTGAAAAGTAACTCGAGGGGAAAAAAGAAGTTTGTTACTGACATTTCGCAACAGTTGACAACGTCTTTATGCATCTCCAGATGACATCGTCGCCGTTTATTCACATGATGATCACTTTCGACAACGTCGACCTCCGAAATTACTACATTCTTTACTACCCTAATGTAAAGTGGAGCGATCTCCCCTCTATACTGTGTGTTCCGAGCAAAATTAAACTCCCGAAACGTCAACAAGGACACATCAAAACAGTGTGAAGTTTACCACCACAGTCAAATGTTCCTCTGGTGGTACACGATCTGTAGTGCTGCGCAGAGTCGCCAAAAACTTACCTCGCTTGTATCAATTTCGCGGATATTGTATTGCGTTTTTTACCACACCTACAAGTTGCTCCTAAAGAAACGTGAAACGTAGGTTGTATGAAATAAACAGTTATGAAAAATACATAAAAACTGTCACTGCCGTAATAAAGAGAAGAATCGGTCTTACTGTAACGGACACTATATAACGATATCTGCCCTACTCATCAATCCACAATCTTATACAACTCACACGCAAGGACGAGACGACGTTATCAAACACTGCTTGCTATCGCAACTGCAACACCACAATCACGGCAGACATCCAATACACGCTGAGCTACGCAGCTGACAATGTCGGCGCATCCACAAGAAACTGGGGCAGGAGAACCCCCCCCCCCCCTACTTTCTGTATACAACGAAAGAGTACGCTGCTGGTTTCTGATCAAGAAATCTAATTTGAATGTCGGTTGTTTATGAGATGGTAGCGTTATTCCTGGTTTATGACTGAGAAATATCTACCGAGAGATGTCTGAATTCGACAGCAGCAAAATCGTGACCCATCGGTACAACGGTTTATCGTCTGTTCGTTTAGGCGGAGTCCCTGTCATTTGGAAATGGAATCTATGGGGCCACGAGGGACGTACTCAACGCCATGTAGTGTCTCAGTGGTACCGAACGACCAGCGTCCGAGAGGCAAGATGTATATTTCGCTCGGAAGTGTAGGATTGTAAAGCCCTTAGTCAGGAACTGGGACCGAGAGAGATGGTTAGGACACTGGACTCGCATTCGGGAGGACGGCGTTTGAAACCCGCGACCGGCCATCCTGATATAGATTTTCCGCGATTTCCCTAAATCGCTTCAGGTAGATGACAGGATCGTTGCTCTGGAAGGGCGCGGCCGACTTCCTTCCCTAATCCGAAGGGACCGACAACCACGCTGAACCGACGCACCGAACTACAGGAACTGGGCTTGTTGGCAGTGTGGCCAGTACCCGCACGGGCAGTGCGACGACATCTGGTGCACCACGTACCATCTGCATGGCGACCACTGGTTCAGCTTCTCTCGACGTGGCAGCACAGAGTGGCGTGTCAAAGTGGTCCGCCCAATGGGAACGCTTGACACAGAAGAGTCCACGTCGTCTTTTCAGACTAGTGCCGCCACCGAGTACAGCATCACGACGGACGTATCCGGCGTCTGGATGTTGCTATGGTACCGAAAGTTTGCAGACTGTACTTGTTATCAGCAGGAAGCCCAGCACTTGGCATATTCGTATGGGGGGTGCCACTGGAGAAACAAGCTATCGCGTCTGCTCCGCATGGCCATCCGTAATTTGGACAGAAGCGTGTGATGTGATAAGAACAGCGACTGTGCCGTATCGTCGAGGTCTCCGTGAAGCTACCCCTCACAGAGATACCGCAAGACGACACACTGACCCCAGTGTCCTGAGACTCCTCAGTGCTTGGGGTGTTCGACTGTCGCCCAGACCTCTCGCCCACTGGAAACAACTGGTTACAGGTTAGCGAGAGACTTAACACGCCACCACTAAATTCATGAAATCCGCCACAAAGTGGAAGCTGAATGGAATGTATCCGCATGTATCATACAAGCTCAGTTTGATGTGATTACGTAGGCTTTCCCGGCGTAATAAGTCTTGAAAGTCTCTTCGGGTTTCCTGCCGGATCCTAAAATGACTCGATGTTTCGACGATCCAACTGTTCGCCATCTTCAGGAAATGCTGCTTCTGCTGATGAGTCCCGCTGAGAACTAACACTAGGTTGCAAATCGACGTCCTATACAGGCCACCGTTCAGTACACGGCGCATGCAAACCCGAAGAGACTTTCAAAAAGCTCAGTTTGAGTCTATGTCCACGCGCGTCAGAGCTTCTGCTGTATTCCGAGGTGGTACCTCTGTGTAGTAATTTCGCAACTTGCATACCACCGAACAGCTTGCAAATTTAATCGTGGATTGCTCTCCTGTGCTGTATACGAAGCAGCTTTAATGGCCAACAACAAGAATAAACGCTGTCATTTCAAAACTGTAGTGCCTGTTGTTCAGTGGCACTGTTGACTAAGATTTCAAAACAAACACGCCAGTCGGCAACAGTCTGGCGGCGCAGTCGCAGCTGTCTCGGGAAAGAGGACAGCACACGGTGACCGCGACCCAACAGCACGCACGCCCTGCTGATGATCTGTTAATTGCGGCTCTTGCTGGGAATTTGCTCCGGTGAGCCCGGGCACTGGACACAAGAAACCTTGTGAACTATAGCTAGCAGGAGCGACACGTGGAAGGTACGGCGGCAGCAGTGAGGCATTGATCTTACGGCTGGGGAGCTTCCACACCCCTACAGTACAACAAATACTCTTAAGAATATGATAAACGTGGGCGAGTTTGCAGACAACAGTTTTCAGTGTCAAAGGCAGTATTCAGTTCTGGTTTCCTTCACTGGCGATCGATAGCCGCGACAATATTCTCGCTGTTTGCTCATTATCCAGTTCTGCGTGCTTTCCCTGGCTGTCGTAAACAGTGACTCCACACCCGGTGAATCGCCTAAAGCTAGAACCGTTAATGCCGCGGAAATGGAAAGTGCTACTGATGTGCGGTTTTCACAGAATAGATTAGTAGACAGGGCCTCGTATTGTTAGCCAGTCAACAGATTCTAAATATTATTACAAAGTATTTTTGTGCAAACATTAGATTTTTTAAATGAGACAATGCCTACTGATATTAACAGACTAAAAGTAGAGAAAATTACAATGTCAGTGGTATTTGTTACAGGATTCTAATGCGAGTAGTTTACGAGACACCTTATTTGGAAAAGTTTCCACGTCGACACTTGTTTGTGCAATTCAGCGTGTGTAGTTGCTAGGTATGATGTTACATCTGCTTACAGTCTGCTTGAGTGCATTGCGATTGGCCGGTCAATGTGTGACAGTCCAAGCAGTAGGTGGTGACTGGACGATGCAATCAATGCAGAACAAGCCGACGCGACAATGGTCTATGGAGAGCGTAGAAAGCATGCAGTTCATTATTGCACGGTTTATACGGAAAGATATCCCAACAGACGTCAACCACCGCAGCAATTACTTAACCTGTTCCACCAGTAACGTTAAAGTCGCCAGTATAACACCTAGAATATGTAACAGAAGGAAACAAGTGACCACAGAAGAGGGTGAAATTAACGGCCTCGCTGTTGTTGCAGTTGATTCGCACATTAGCTCTCGTGCAGTCGCACGAGGAAGCGGCACGAGTCATGCAAGCGTTCTCCATCGACATATGTTCCGCCCGTTCACATCTCTCCCTCAAGAGCTGCATGGAAACGATTATGAGAATCGTGGTAAGTTACGTACATGGGCATTAAGACACGATACTCCAGATGTACCACGTATCTTCTTCAGCGCTGAACCCATATTTACCAATCATGGCCAGGGAAACCGCCGAATTGTATAAATGCTGTCGTTTATACAACTACACGGCTTCCAGGGGCAGCAAAAATTTGATTTTCGTTGTTTCATAAAATTTGTGACGGAATATAAAAATCTGAAATGCTGTCATTTTCTTATCATTAAGATTTGTGATCTTATGCTCAGCACAGTAAGACAGGTAATGCAGTTAGGAACTGGGCACACGCCTCGCGTAAGGGTAACTCAGCCCGCCCGGTTAGCCGTGCGGGAAAGAGCGCCTGGTCCCCGGCACGAATCCAGCCGGCGGATTAGTGTCGAGGTCCGGAGTGCCGGCCAGTCTGTGGATGGTTTTTAAGGCGGTTTTCCATCTGCCTCGCCGAATGCGGGCTGGTTCCCCTTATTCCGCCTCAATTACACTATGTCGGCGATTGCTGCGCAAACACTTTCTCCACGTATGCATACACCATAATTGCAACGCACACATTGGGGTTACACTCGTCTGGTGTGAGACGTTACCGGGGGGAGGGGGGTTACAGGTTACACTGGGGACCGAACCGCACAATAACCCTAGGTTTGGTGCGGGGCGGCGGTGGGGTGAGTGGCCTGCTGTGAGGTTGTGCACCAATGAGGGCTACGGCGGGGACGAAGCCTCTCCGTCGTTTCTAGGTCCCCAGTTCCATACAATACAATACAATACACGGGTAACTCGAGTCGCGCAGTTTACTCGACTTTTACTTTGTCGTCCGTAAAGCAGCCGCCGACACGAAGACTGTTCTAAACACCAGTGTGCTTTTACTAGCCTCTGTCCTGTTGGAGGTGGTAAACCGTTGCCTTATTCTGGCTGTATCATCCAGTATTTGAGAATGAGAAGACTTAGCGACTCCCAACAAACTGCACACACAATTTCGAACCTTCACGAAACTTTTTATTGCTGACACCTCCCCTGCAAAATGATGAAACAAAGAAACTTCGTACAACAAAAGTTCAGCATCAGACGTGACCTTCTAATTTATTACTTCTACACTAGAAAAACTACTGGCAACTCACTTTGCAGACAGTATCCACACACACCACCGAAAGTGCCTGCAAAATTATATCACTGTAGGAGGAACAGTTCAGGAGATATGGCGTCATAAAGAACGAGATGCGTGAAGAACAACGGAGCGCAAAATTATCCAAACTATAGTCAAGCAGTGCTCGATAAATCCGAGGAGTGGGTGGGTGGGTGGGGGTGGGGCGTTATTCCTGAAAGATCTATACCATACTACCAGTTCTTCCAACTGCAGATACTTCAGTGCAACAATTTTTGTCTCTGCTGTCTATTCTAATTTTGATTGCAAAGCAATTGCTCTGTGTCATTTTTATTTTTGAAGTCTCAGAAAAACCGGTTGCACCTGAATATGTTTTATTTACGGCTCTATGTTTGTGCTAAATCTGAGAACAATTGCTTCACTCCTTGTGACTGAGGCGCTAAACTGGGACTGGACAAGCAGTCGTCGGATGGGGGGAAGAGGGGGAGGGAGGGATGGTTCCGGCCGTGTCCTGTTCAGCCCCTGGCTTGCCCTTCACTGGCCGCGGAGTCACGTGTCGTGTCGTCGCCCGACATACGGAATGCGCAACTTTTTTGCGACGTTGGCACTCCTGACAGCACCTAAATCCGTCAGCGATGACGCACGGGGTGGTCTGAGCAGCCCAGCCGCGCTGCCAAGCAATTACACACCAAGGTCCGTCCCGCTTCACAAATACCCGTTTACCTTATTTTTACTCCGACAGGTAGCTGCCTTAGCATATTCATTTACAGGCTGCCTTGCTGTAACGTAGAGTCCCACTAGGCCACTCACTGCGGTTCGATTGTGGGGCGGGAGGGGGGGGGGGGGGGGGGAGAAGAGTAGTGAACAGCGGGCAACACTGCATCTCGCGATCCTGTAAGAGTCACAACATTCACATTAAACAGCTTGCTCGACGCGAAAACAGCTTGCTCGACATGCTGCCTGTCGGTCACTTAGTTTTGCTGCTCTTGCAGCGGCCATGCGAGCTGGTTCCCCTTATTCCGCCTGTATTACACTATGTCGGCGATTGCCGCACAAACACTTCCTCCAAGTACGCATATACCATAATTACTCTACCACGCACACATTGGTGTAAGGGACCTGTTACGTATTAACAGGCGAAACTCATATCCAGTAATCAATTTCACTAGACGTATGAAATATCGGTTTCCGCGAGTGACACGTTTTACAGGAAAGCTGTCTGGATACGAACTGTTACCACCAATTGCGTCCAAATGTATGGTACGTAGGACTCGACCAGAAACGAAAGAGGCAGTTGGGGGCTTCAGATGCCCAAGCGTATAGGAAAAGTAACACTCTTAGCGCGGGTCGCATTTACGATAATCTGAGGTTCATGTGGCCAAGTTCAGATGCAGGAATTATTTTGTCTTTCACGTTACGTACAATTTATATAAATCTAATAATGCTCAATATATTTTACTTTTTAATGGAGAAAAATTTCGTATTGCAAATAAATTAACAGGGAGCAATGTTGAGGCGTATACGAGAACTTTATACACGAAGTTAGATGCTTTTTATATTTTACAGTTGACTATTTTACTCGTGCTGGAGCGATATTCACCGTAAAAACACGAGATGCATAATTTTCTCGCCACGTTCCACACGTTGTAAACGCCGTGTTTTTACAATTACATCGTTGTTTTAAAGCTTTTTTGAGAAAAAAATTATGATTTCCATTCATAACAGGTTCTCTCTCATCGCAGTCTGGCAACAAACCACGCGCAATGCATCATTTCACTAAATATTAGTGAAAATAGTTCGTGATGTACAGTGGAATGTACTTTCACGCAGTCTTCTCGGGATGTGGTTATTTTTTCTCTTTCTATGAGAGGAGGGCTGGTTCTGAGGTTTCAGATCAAATTCTTTACCTGGCGTTAAAAACATACATCGCAGGGTTGCACTAGCGAAGTGCAACTGAGGAGAAACCGATCTTGGACGTTTATTTACGAATCAAAATCTCCTGTGCCTTTCATTTTCGTGCGTTTTAAGAAAAAAAATTTAATACAATATATTGAGCATTATTACGGTTTATTACGTAACGCAAAAGTTGGAAATAAATTTTCTCGAGCGGTTCTAGGCGCTTCAGTCTGGAACTGCGCGGCCGCTACGGTCGCCGGTTCGAATCCTGCCTCGAGCACGGATGTGTGTGATGTCCTTAGGTTAGTTAGGTTTAAGAAGTTCTAAGTTCTAGGGGACTGATGACCTCAGAAGTTAAGTCCCATAGGCCTGAGAGCCATTTGAACCATTTTTTGAAATGAAGTTTCTGCACAAGAATTCGCTCTCACGACCCTCTTATTACCGTTCTGCAGTCTTCCCGCTGCGCCAAACGCTGCTTGGGAACTATGCTAAAATCAATGGGTCACGCCACTCCCAACCAGAGCTGAAAGTGCTGTTTTTTTTCTGAACGCTTGACCACCTGCAGCTCGCGCTTCTGTCACTTTCGTATCTGCCCGAGCGCTGCACACACCAGAATATGGACGGCGACGGGGATGGCGGTGCGACGACGACTGGGAGCTGCGATCGGAGCCCTCGTGGGTAGGGTCAGGCCATTAGTGCGTTATTATAATTAGCAAGGAAGAGAAGACCGATTTCCTTATGGATGTCTGTGAACGTGTATTGAAGAGGAGGGGAACGTCGCTCGAGAACAGATGGTTAAAAATCTTATCCATAGAAATTAGTGCGCACAAAACTATAGTGTCACACTATTATTGAGATAGAGTGGAACAATAGGTTTACTGTTTCCATTCACAACTTACGTAGTTCCATGACGCGTTTCAGACGCTTAAACCTCCCATCACGCGGATTTGTGTCGATTAATACTACACGTACGCGTTGTGTTGTGACTTTGGGGTAGCCTCCGGCACATGGCTCATTTTTTATGGAGGTCTGTGATTGACTGGATGAACGAAAATATAAATGTACTATTAACAGCACCTGCACTGGTCAAAGGGTCCTTTGCTATGTTACGTTACATACACCATATCACACTTCGTAAATACAATTTTGAAAAAAAAAAAAAAATCTCAGAGCAATGTGAAGAACTTAGTACTGCATATTTCTGTTCATCCATGCAACCTGTTTTTCTGGGGGATGCGTACCCCAAAACTTTCTCGTCGACAAAGTAATTTTTTTACGATATAGAGAACTTGGAAGAGTGCCAGAGATTTATTTCACGGACGTAAAATTTTTATTTCATTTTTTCGTGTTGGTAATTGAAATACGAACGACACCAGTGCAGTTTTCGGTGGGAAAAGCGATGTCATTGACTGTTTCAAGCATTTCGAAGCTGCGGCAACCGTCCTCGACAACTGAATCGCTCGCAGCCAGCTCGACAAGCATGTAGTGCCTTCGCCCGCTAATAGTGGCGATGGTAGTGCTAAACAGATATGCGTACGCTCAAATCTCATGCTTCATTTGAGGTGATGTACACTGAAGTGTTCGATACCACTTTTTCTTGTATGTGTGTTTCTAGGTATCGCCTGCTTCATTTGAGCTGTAAAGTCAATTGAAGAGTTCGATACCATATTTTTTGTAGTTCGACATGTTGATGACGTCATGGCTAAAAGCAGACGGATGGTATCCCATCCTTCAGTTATAAATAATTTTCGCTGCATTATATCCCATGTCGGAGTACCCTCAAACTTTTTTTTAGAAAAAAAGCAGTGGAAATATCAATTAAAAATAGTTCTAGTGGCCACAGAGTATTTTATGTCAAGTTTACGAAGAATCTGTGACCACTCTAAGTGCTTTTTCTTTCCTATATTTTCGTTCATACTCTGAAAGACCTCCACAGAACTATGAGCCATGTACTGAAATGGTGTTTTGTTTTTCCTCTCCTTCTACTAAGACTGTGCCACAGAATACCATTTACTGCAAACACTTAACCCAACACACGTGATATCAATCCATATAACGCTACCTGATAACGGATGTTTACGTGTCTGGAAGGCAGCTTGGAAATAAAAAGTGGCCCCTAACAGTAAACCAGTTGCTTCATTCGAACATTTACGCACGCCAACATCCTGGAGATCTGGTTCAAATGGCTCTGAGCACTATGGGACGTAATCAGTCCCCTAGAACTTAGAACTACTTAAACCTAACCAACCTAAGGACATCACACACATCCATGCCCGTGGCAGGATTCGAGCCTGCGACCGTAGCGGTCGCGCGGTTCCAGACTGTAGAGCCTAGAACCGCTCGGCCACCTCGGCCGGCTGGAGATCTGGCATGGCTACAAAAGATACAACTAAGTAAATAAAGACAGACACCTATTCCCGTGCACAGTTACCAAATGTTTTATCACCAGGCACTGATTGTGTACGAGAGCTGTGCTACGAGAAGAGAGGCTGGGTATATCTGTTTACAGATAAGCTAGGTAAGGAGAATATATATATCCGTTTACGTCATTTAATTGAAGAGCAGCACATTTCATCATTATGTATAATAATGACGAAATGTTCTGCTCTTTGATTAAATGACACATGGATAACTGCTTATCGTGAGCCCAATATTACTTCTTTTCCTTCAGTCCAGGCGCAATCATTTCGTCTGTATTAACCCATTTTATTATTTTTTTAACAAGCAGGAATCAATCTGACAACTGAAACGCGACAGAACGTTTACAAGCAGCTAAAATATGTAGTGGTTGCTCAAAACCGGCAGATACATTCACATTTCCGGAAAGGATACCGCAGCGTTTCCAAAACCAAGCAGCCCGAAGTGGTAGGGCGGAAAGACCGGTTTTCGGAGCCGTTGTAAACGCATTGACTGGCTCCTTAAGTGGCAGTGTTCTGCAGAATTGTTTCGACGCGTCGCGTAGGGACCCGCTGCTGCAGAACACAGGGACCGTTAGGGTTTAACAACCGTTCGACGTAGAGGTCAAAACCAACAGGGGTCATTTTCAGGAGGAGGGGGAACCGGCGTTCCCCTTAATCGATTTAAAGAAACCCAGCAAAATCCAAGTTTGGTTGCTGGAATTCGATTTACTACAAAAAGAGGTGTAATTGGGAAAGCGAACAGACCCTCACTTGCTTTAAAGGACAGCCAAGGTCTCGCTAAGTCTGATAATGAAGTTTATTACAAAATACCACAAGCAGCTAACTTTAAACGTACAAAACTCGCACGAATTGAAGGGACAACGGCTGAGAAGGATTACATATGCCAGAGAATGTCGGATGGAGGTTTTGCCTACGGTTTCCAAAATACGAGAAACTTGGCTCCCCGTCCATCTACTGCATCATCGCCCCCGCGTCCCCCAAGGCCAAATGGGTTGTTTGCAACGATCTTGGAAGAGGGGGAGGAGAATCTTGACACAGGCGTAGGTGGACTCAACTGTAAGACTTGCGTTACTGCCATTTATTTTGGAGTTAACTACACAGCTCAGAAAGGAACAACAACAATGTGCATCGCAAGTTGCTCGAAAGGAGTGCCGCACGTGATATAAAAACGTCACTTCTTTCTGGTTTCTCAGAAAGGTCCAAGGACATACGCGTACAACTAGTTGTAGTTGATTTATTGTATTGTGTAACATACTTTGTATGTCGTGTGATGATTTTTTCCTCTCATGTGTGAAGCAGAGCTTAGTCCGCGAGATGCAGAAGGTTGTAAATATAGGAGCCTACACTGGACCTTTGTTTCACAGTGTCTAACATGTCGTGTTCACAGCTCGTAAGGAATGCATTTTGGAGACCATGTTTAGCAGACATTTTTTACATCGACTGACGGTTCCTGTAATGTCCATGAATACTAAACTGTTCCTCCTGGCACGCGCTGTGTAATAATTTTCTAGATTATACGCGAAAAATACCCGTGAGTCTAAAGAATAATATACATAGCCTGGACAATTAGTGATACATTACATTACGTAAAATATCTTGGTAACTATCTGTTACTGTACGTTTCTGTTCTGAACGTTTACTATGGTCAATAGTCCACGATATGTCGCATGATGCATAATGGATTTAGTAAAGCGTTAGATGCCATAGTATGTCATTATAAGCGTACTGCTGTACAGTTATTTTATAGCTTTGACTTACGTTCTGTTTCGATGATTTTGACTTTTCACAACTCGTTTTCAAGTGTGGCAACTGAATCTGTTGTAATACATATTCTAGTAAGTAACGTGCGCGAGTTTCTGCACAAGAGCAGAACAAGAAATCCGCGAGTAAAACTTATTTCTAAATTCACTACTGTGTACAGAAAAAGGAATATCACTGAAAGTTGTGTGTGTTTACGAATAGCGGCAAAGGCACCAGAACAATGCGACAGTTTGCACATCGTCAACATCACCTTTAAGTGTCAAAATACACGAAAAGCGAACTTGACAAGGGAATCATTTACCGTTTCACTGGCAATAGCAGCAAGTATTATTTTGCAAACAAACGGGGCCACTGTTTTTGCAATCGGAGGCTTCAGTAAGAATTTCTAACGGATGACATTCTACAGTTTGTTTCAGTTTCCAAAAAAAGAAAGTGAGTCCCCGATTACATGTCTGAACGCTGTGAATTTGTCAGCCTTCCGGCGTCTTGCTGGGAAAAGTACGTTGTTGAAACTTCCTGGCAGATTAAAACTGTGTGCCCGACCGAGACTCGAACTCGGGACCTTTGCCTTTCGCGGGCCAGTGCTCTACCATCTGAGCTACCGAAGCACGACTCACGCCCGGTCCTCACAGCTTTACTTCTGCCAGTATCTCGTCTCCTACCTTCTGTTCTCCAAAGGCCTCTTTAATTTTCCTGTAGGCAGTATCTATAATACCCCTAGTGATATATGCCTCTACAGCCTTACATTTGTCCTCTAGCCATCCCTGCTTAGCAATTTTGCACTTCCTATCATTTTTGAGACGTTTGAACTCTTTTTGCATGCTTCATTTATTGCATTTTTATATTTTCTCCTTCGATCAAATGAATTCAATATTTATTCTGTTACCCAAGGATTTATACTAGCCCTCGTCTATTTACCTACTTGATCCTCTGCTGCCTTCACTACTTCATCCCTCAGAGCTACCCATTCTTCTTCTACTGTATTTCTTTCCCCCATTCCCGTTAATTGTTCCCTTATGCTCTCCCTGAAACTCTGTACAACCTCTGGTTTAATCAGTTTATCCGGGTCCCATCTCCTGGAAGTCCCACCTTTTTGCAGAAGTACGTAACCCGTGGGATAGTGTAGTTGGGCGGGCAGCGGCTACTGCTGGAGCGCTTCCCCCCTGCTGCTACTACTGTGTGTACAGATCGGCAACAGCGGACGCAGCTGGTGTACTCACTCGACTTCGCGGCGCTCGGCCTCTTCCTGGCTGATGTCCTCCTCCACCGAGTAGTCCAGGATGGGCTTGACGCCGAAGGAGCGCAGCCGCTCCAGCGTGGGCCGGATGCGGATCTGGTCCTCGCCGGCGACGAAGTGGCCGTAGAAAGTGCCCTTCATGAGCGCGCGGAACAGGCGCTCGCCCAGAACGCTCTTCGCGATCTTCATTAGCTGCAACACACACACATGGCACTGTGAGTCCAGGGGCTGCTCATGTGGCGCCTCACTAAACGAGAAAGCGACCACTCTGTACAGGGAGGGAGGGAGGGCGGGGAATCTGTGAAAAGGTGCAACAAATCTTGCAGCGAGACTTACACTGCACCATTTGAAAGATGAAAGCGAATGCAAGAGCCAATGGGTACGTGTATTTACTGATCAGAAGCGTTTACGTGGAGCTTCCAGCGCACACTGAAGCCCCAAAGAAACTGGTACAGGCATGCCTATTCAAATACAGGCAGAATACGGCACACGGCCGTCAACAAGTGTCGGCGTGCGAACCATTCAACGAAACATCATCGATTTGTCCTTTCGGAGCCGAGGGCCCACTCGTGTACTCTTGATGACAGCACGACACGTAGTTTACGCCTCGCCTGCGCCCGTCAACACCGACATTGGACTGTTGATGGCTGGAAACATGTTGCCTGGTGGAACGAGTCTCGTTTCAAATTGTATCGTGCGGATGGACGTGGAGACAACCTCACGAATGCGTGAACCCTGCATGTCAGCAGGGTACTGTTCGAGCTAGTGGAGGCACTGTAGTGGTTGGGGGCGTATGCAGTTGGAGTGATATGCGACCCCTGATGCGACTCTGACAGGTGTCACGTACGTGAGCGTCCTGTTTGATCGTCAGCATCCGTTCATGTCCACTCTGCATTCCCACGGACTTTGGCAATTCCAGCACGCGAATATTACTCCCCACACGTCCACAAGTGCTACAGGGGTGCTCCAGGAACACTCTTCTGAGTTTAAACACTTACTCTGCACACCAAACTCTCCAGACATGAGCATTATTGAGCATATCTGGGATGCCTTGCTACGTGCTGTTCGGAAGAGACCTCCACCCACCCACCCTCCCCCGGTACTCTTGCGGATTTATGGACAACCCTGCAGGAATCATGGTGTCAGTTCCCTCCAGCACTAATTCAGGCATTACTCGAATTCATGCTGCATCGTGTTGCGGCATTTCTGCGTGCTCTCGGGGGTCCTACACGATATTAGGCGCGTGTACCAGTTTCTTTAGCTCTTCAGTGTATATATGTCTACGATGGCACAGTCAGGTAACTCTTATTTTCGTTTGTGGTAAACTAGTCAGCATCATTAGTATTTCGCATGCATCTTATTAGTCACTGCATGTACAGAATCCACTTTTCGAAGAACAAGCATTTTTCTACACTGCTGCGTAATTCATCAATCTACCAAGCCCATTATGTTTCCAAATGAAGAAAGGCAGCAGTGTTCATTGACCTCCCCTAAGTGTTTTTCAAAACAGTGACAACTGCTTAATCGTTCTAAAAAACTATCTTCTGCAAAAAGACTACTTGAAAAATCGAGTCTCACCTATCACATGCATCTATACAATAAGAAAAGTTCGGAGGCTTTACCTACATGTTGCAGAGAGGAGACTAAGGCGATTACCGCCGAAATGTCTGTCTGCAGACAGTTCTTATATCGACAACGTCACAACTTCTTACAAACGTGAGGCGCCATCTAATTTGAGTCCGCCTATAGGTTTTGATTGCTAGAAAGGGTTCGAGCAAGTGACGTATCACTTCCGGTATTCTAAAACCACAGATTTTATTTAATAAACGACGGCGCGGAACCGTAGAGTTCTCAATGAAAGTGAAGATATGGGTTTAATACTCTCCACCTCGGTATCCACGTTGTCTTTCATTCTTGAGCACTTCTTAGGCGTTATTTACGAAGTTTGCTCCCTTGAGGAATCCGCGAGTGTTGGGAGCGCTAAAGAGCAATGGCACAAAATTCCTGCAAGTTAACGTCTGCTGACACAGCCGTTCCACTGCTGTGTGGCATCAACAAGTAGGCCGTGACGCGGACAGGAATAGCTCTCCACTAGCACAGCAGTGGCGGCACGCGATGAGGGGCGTGCACGCGAGAGAGAGAGAGAGAGAGAGAGAGAGAGAGAGAGAGAGATCTAACTGTAGTGCGCGCTGTCGCGCTGGGTTTCCCCAGAGCGGTCTGCGAAGCTCATTGCGGTTTATTTCTGCGCAACACTGGACAGGGTTGCGCGACAAACAGTTGCGTAAACTGCACGTTTGGGCACAGATTTAGGCTTTAGAGTGTCACAATAATCGCAGCGAAGAACTTTAAGATGTGCAAGTGGCGTCAGACGATTTTTTTGTCTAATTCAGTGTAGTAATAATGGCGACGCAGGTAGAGTAGAGGCGAAATCCATTTATCGAAGCGACAGGTTTACCAGACGCAATCTGTCAAGTCACCAACGTGCAGGTAGAGATATGGCGTCAACAACAACAAATTCTTTTGGTCGTTATGCAGATATTATTTGCCGTAAGACAGGCGTTAACTTTACCTGCAGGCTAGTTTGTTTATATGCCATTTCAAACCGGTTATTTTCTGTTTATTTGTTTCAAATGGATACAAAGGAATACAGTGCAGTCGTAGAATTCGTTGTTACAATTTTTTTCTTTTTTTTACGAAAGTAGATTCACAGAAACTGCGTGAAGTTTTGCTAAGAACCGCTCCTTCACGTCCAACTGTTAACAAATCAGCGGCTGCATTGGACTGTGACCCTACATCTGTTGTTGACGTCTTTGTTCCAAAGCACAGATAAAATGCACAGTATGGCGCAGGACCATCTTTAAAGGCTACCGAACATTTTACGCGGAGACGTAACAATGACATATCTTTGAGCAAGGTTTCCTTAGTGCTGACCAAAAGCAAAAGAGGAAACAGCGACACACTGAAGAACTGAGGGTGTTTGTTTTTTTGTTTCCTATTTCTAAATGTAGATGATACCTGCGCCTACGACCGCTCACCTGAAATAAAATGGCAATCTAAGAAGTGCGTGCAAGATAGCAACAGAAAGACTTCTCCTCCTAAAGCGATTACGAGCCATGTTTTCTGCGATGCAGACAATTACTGTTATCGATATTTCATCGGTTAAAACGACACAAAATACGCGAGAAGCTGGCGCCACTGGAAACGGAAAAGTTGTCTTTAGTCATGAAATCAAATACGCTTTGTCAATGAGGAACCCACCAGATATTACAGGGCACGTATTTCACACGTTGTGCCGTCGTCTGTCGACTGTGCAAAGACCGGGTTATGCAGCTTTCCAAGCTGGTCTACCCTGTAGCCTGTTTACCGTAGTCACGCCTTCGTTTGTGCCCTTTCCACACTTGCCTCCTTGTTGCCTCAGGACAAGCCCTATATTTTGATAGATAATAGTGATTAGTAACTGTGCCAGTCATTCCTGCACACGTACGCACCATTATGAAACATATAGCTGAATTTGCTATTTTACCTGAAGGAACGCGCGCAATAAAAATAGCTAACATCCCAGTGAAATACCGACTACACTATTTCAGTGAGAAACAGCCTTAATCTGTTCCATTGCACCTCCATTAAAGCAGCCTCGAGATCTACTTGCCACCCCTGCACGGGAACTGTGCAAAACTGGTGGACGTTTTAGAAATTGTGTGTTCTGCTATGACGCGAGAACACACACAACTTAAGCCACTGCTACTTGTGGTGTTGCAATATTTGAAGCTGTTCCAACGCCTGTTATGCCGCCGTCACGATATATGGCAGATTGAGCCTTTTGTTTGAATAAACGATAAATAATTTTTTATATTAAGTGTGCTTTACAAAATGTTTTGTCGTTTTACTGTTTGTTTCACGTTCGACTTGGCATCAACCAGCGGATCTTATGGTGCAGTTTAAAGACGTTGAGATGCCGGACCGTGTTATTCCCACCCGACAACCATTTCTCACAAGAAGATGCTTTGAGCTGTCACCACGCCGCTGATAATTGTTCGGAGAAAGGAAAGAGAGGTATGATCCATGTCGTAATAATCTTTTGTCAGTTCAACAACACGCATGTTTACTTGCAGAACTCTGTCAATTAATGTAACTTAATTACGTGGCAACAATATTTACGTATATTGCAATCATTGTAAAGTGTTGATTATTAATTTGTTGTTGCACTATGAGTTAATACTGAAGAGCTTTTTACGTGTAATTATTGAAATTTATCTATTTGAGAGGGAATTGTGAAACCATTGATGTATCTCAACCATAACGAACATTGAGATTCGGCAGACAAATGTTGTTGTGCTGTGTCAGATTTACGACGACAGGATTTCATGAAGTACCGGTGACTGCGGCACAGCGGGCACATTTCTGTTTTAGAATATTTTGTGTCGAAATTTGGTAATATCTTTGGATTACTACATGGTATACAGGAAGCCCATACCATTTATTATCTACATTAATGTTTTGTTTTGATAAAAACTTTACAAACAGAATAACTGACAGCAAAATGACGCTAAAATCCCTACTCTACCACAGTCATTGGCGTCAGGCACAGTGGGAAAAAAAAGGCCGCACATAGCCTGGAAACATTTATTTTTCTTAATACAAATTATGTGACACATTCAATTCGTAAATAATAAAATCATTGGACAACGTAAGTATCCATATCAGTAGGAAATACAAACATTGCTACAGTTATTTTAGTGCCGCCAATTGTGGAAGGCTTTGGCAGTCTACAAATAACATCTGTGAAGTTAATGTCATGTGATTCTTCATCTGCAGCAAGCGTAAAAGTCTGTACAACTTACATGACCTCTACAGATAAGTCACAATTGTAGTGCTTTCGTTTTTATTAATTGAACTGATATCACTACGAAATGGCTGAATCTAATTTCTTTTACTTTCGTTGCCACGTTCACGACGACATGGCTAATCTTTTCGAGCTCAGTTTCCATGTGAAATTCTTCTTCGTTGTCAGGACTATCTTCACCGTCACTCGTCTCAAGAGAAGCAGAGCCTTCACGAGTTGCTCTCTGGCTGGAGTCGCCTTCTCACACTTCTAGGAATGGGCTTACTGGTCGGTTGATGTCGCAGTTTGGCCATTTTTCCTTCCTATTTTCACTTTCTAGAGGCTGCTGCTTTTCTGGGGTATAAATAAGAATTCTTGTTCTTCCTCTTCTGTGCTGAGCTGTTGTCTTACAGGCGGTTGCTTTTGAAAGTCTTTAATTTCCTTCGGTGATACGAAGTGTCTTGAACTATTTAAGCAGCTGCCAAATGCAGGCAGACTTGCAAATGGAACAGTGCTTGCGTTGTTGATGTCTGTTATATTTGCCCTGTTAGTACCATTATCAGTACATTTCGAACCACTGCAACTTTTTACCATTGTATTTGCAAGACATCTAACCTTTCAAGAGCTTGTGTAGGGACATTGCATTGTTCTGCTGCTGCCAGAACTTTCATGAATTTTATTGTTCTCAGCTTTCTTCATTTTTTCTGTAGTTATTAGATCAAAAGTAGTAGTTCACCCTCTGTATCGAAATTTTTTTTTTTTTGCGTATATGCTCACTGTGACCCATAAAAGAAAAAGAAACTGCTCTGCCCCATACCACATCAGCACATTGGAACACATTTATTCAATCACAACAGATTAGACCCCACACAGAAGCATACCGACAATCCTTCTTTCCACGAACAATACGAGACTGGAATAGAAGGGAGAACCGATAGAGGTACTCAGGGTACCCTCCGCCACACACCGTCAGGTGGCTTGCGGAGTATGGATGTAGATGTAGAAGTTAGAATTCTGCATTTTATATGCTATGGAGAGAGAATGCCCACGATAACGGCTATATTTTGTCAATGTTTGGTTTCTACAGCAATTTAGTACTAATTATTTCTAAAGACGTGGCAAAACTGGCAGCTGGAGACAGTAACACAAGAGTCACAACTTCAGTACTCCAGCGTCATTAAGCCATCTAGTTTTCACAGAGACTTTAGGTGACATGTGCGGGACTATGCTGTCATCCTGACACCCACATATTTTATATAATCAACTGCTTAATGTACCCCAGTGTTCACGGTGGCCCTGTCTCCCCTAATATTTCAATGTGCTCAGAGTACGTATGAACAATGTATTAAAGAAAACAAGAAGTTTATCATCACTAACTGACCTGGAAAGAAAGACATCTAAAGGCTAAAACGCTGTTCGTCCTTTAGTGAAATAACCAATCTGTAATTCAGAAACCATTTCAAGTCGCTGCGCCTCCAGGTGCAGTCACTGAGTATTGCTGGATGCCATATCAAAGCAATTAACAACTTCAAGAATCTTCCATAACTTGGATGACAATTTTAATAGCAAAATGGGGAGATATTGAGCGCCGTATTCTACAAAAATATTTAAAGTACGAACATGCAACCTTTATAGATCTTCCAAATTTTCTTCGTTATTTTCAATGGATCAGCATAGCATTGTTTTTCCGAAGATAATTTATGCACAAGAGACAGCACTAAACGTGCCGTCTCAGACAACAGACCATAGAGTTGAACACGGTGTCTCAGGAGGAATAGCCAATATTGAGTCATGTGATAGGAAAGATCACTCGAAGCAAAATGTGCAGTAAATATGGGTTCCAAAATGCGTAACTTACGACCTATGGGCTCTCGCTCATCTTCGCTATTGCGCAACACATCTGTTCCATCGAAAAAGTGCTCATAGCTCTTAAGGCACGCTCTTTAGAACCCATGTATAGTGGACAATTTTTTCTTGTTTCGGTGCATACTACCTCCTTCCAAAGTATGGAAAGAAAAAAAGCTTGCAGTAGAAAAGATTTGTTTCACAGTACTGAAGATAAAGTGGTGCAAACAGCGCTTGAAGCATGAATTTTAGCGCCTATGTCCACTTGTATGAATATCAAGAGCTCAGGTGGAAACCCAGTTCTAAGCAAAGAAGGGAAAGCAGAAAGGTGGAAGGAGTATATAGAGGGTCTATACAAGGGCGATGTACTTGAGGACAATATTATGGAAACGGAACAGGATGTAGGTCAAGATCAAATGGGAGATACGATACTGCGTGAAGAGTTTGACAGAGCACTGAAAGACCTGAGTCGAAGGAAGGCCCCCGGAGTAAACATTCCATTAGAACTACTGACGGCCTTGGGAGAGCCAGTCCTGAAAAAACTCTACCATCTGGTGAGCAAGATGTATGAGACAGGCGAAATACCCTCAGACTTCAAGAAGAATATAATAATTTCAATCCCAAAGAAAGCGGGTGTTGACAGATGTGAAAATTACCGAACTATCAGTTTAAAGTCACAGCTGCAAAATACTGACGCGAATTCTTTACAGACGAATGGAACAACTAGTAGAAGCCGACCTCGGGGAAGATCAGTTTGGATTCCGTAGAAATGTTGGAACACGTGAGGCAATACTGACCCTACGATTTATATTAGAAGAAAGACTTTTGTAGACTTAGAGAAAGCTTTTGACAATGTTGACTGGAATACTCTCTTTCAAATTCTGAAGGTGGCAGGGGTAAAATACAGGGAGCGGAAGGCTATTTACAATTTGTACCGAAACCAGAAGGCAGTTATAATATGCGAGGGGCATGAAAGGGAAGCAGTGGTTGGGAAGGGAGTGAGACAGGGTTGTAGCCTCTCCCCGATGTCATTCAATGTGTACACTGAGCAAGCAGTAAAAGACACAAAAGAAAAATTCAGAGTAGGTCTTAAAATCCATGGAGAAGAAATAAAAACTTTGAGGTTCGCCAATGACATTGTAATTCTGTCAGAGACAGCAAAGAACTTGGAAGAGCAGTTGAACGGAATGGACAGTGTCTTGAAAGGAGGATATAAGATGAACATCAACAGAAGCAAAACGAGGATAATCGAATGTAGTCTAATTAAATCGGGTGATGCTACGGGAATTAGATTAGGAAATGAGACGCTTAAAGTAGTAAAGGAGTTTTGCTATTTGGGGAGCAAAATAACTGATGATGGTCGAAGTAGAGAGGATATAAAATGTAGACTGGCAATGTCAAGGAAAGCGTTTCTGAAGAAGAGAAATTTGTTAACATCGAGTATAGATTTAAGCGTCAGGAAGTCGTTTCTGAAAGTATTTGTATGGAGCGTAGTCATGTATGGAAGTGAAACATGGACGATAAATAGTTTAGACAAGAAGAGAATAGAAGCTTTCGAAATGTGGTGCTACAGAAGAATGCTTAAGATTAGATTGGTAGATCACATAACTATTGAGGAGGTACTGAATAGAATTGGGGAGAAGAGGAGTTTGTGGTACAACTTGACTAGAAGAAGGGATCGGTTGGCAGGACATGTTCTGAGGCATCAAGGGATCAGCAGTTTAGTACTGGAGGGCAGCGTGGAGGGTAAAAATCGTAGAGGGAGGCCAAGAGATGAACACACTAAGCAGATTCAGAAGGATGAAGGTTGCAGTAAGCAGTGGGAGATGATGAACCTTGCACAGGATAGAGTAGCATGGAGAGCTGCATCAAACCAGTCTCTGGACTGAAGACCACAACAACAACATGTGTATTGGAGATCTTTCATTCGGATGGACGTTCCTGTCGTATCTCTCAGTATTCCCCGACCTTCCAGGACACACTGCACAGAGCAGCAGCCCAGCAGAACTGCAGACAGTTACGTCCCGTCTGTGTTAACACAGACAAGGGAACTGCAATGATAACTCATATGCGAGACGGTCGGGGAGCCGTGACGCTCGCGTCCTGCGCTACGGCAGTACCGTGGCGCCGCAGGGGCTCGCCACGGGAGCGCGCAGTGGCGGGATGTGGACAGCCGGGGGCTCGCCGACCTTGAGGCCTCGAGCCAACGCCAGAGCGTGACGCAAGCCGGGCGTCCGCCCAGCGCCCGCCGACGCCGTGGCCGCTCCGGCATAACGCCGGCCCAGCCGCCGCCTCCTGCTGCTGCTGCTGCTGCTGCTGCCGCTGACTCACCGCCACACACGTCTCTCTGCCGCACTCACCTCGCGCCGCTTCTACCGGGGCACTGCTTCAACAGGACGTCCATAAAGCAGTTTGCCTGCAAAACACTCGTGCGTCCCAACTTCCAATATTTTCCAGTCTGTTAGACCCATACCAAACAGCACTCCCAGGGGATACTAACCTAACCTTAGCACTGACTTATCCCGTTTAACACGAACTCAGTATCACGCTTCAACTCGGCATTGTTCACGTGATTCCAAAATTCCCCCACACTGTCTCAGAACATCATTCGCGCCAATAGCGAACGTTCCCTCCAATGCCGATCAGGGTTTTATGATGTCAACTAGCCTCAGTTTAAGTTGACCAATCATACCTCTGGTATTCAGCTGAGGGCACTGAACTTGCCGTTTGACCGGCTACGAAAACAACCTGCCTAGACCACCGGCCATCCGGTGCCAGACAGTCGTACCCAGCAGGACACGGTCCACAAGTATTCTCAGAATTATGAGGACAATGCAGTCAGTCGGTGCCAGGGATCTTCGTTTCCGGACGCGCCGGAACGGTAAACACAAACTGCGGCGACACTCAGACGGCTCGCAGGTCGTTTCGCCCTGCATACAATAGGCGAAACTCGACCGACGTCAGTCGTTCCGCCAGGCGCTTAAGCCCATTGTGCGAAACCCACAGAATTCAGGGAAGTGCAGCTCCCAATCGGAAACGCAGTGTGCCGCGTCCTACGATGCTCGCCTCGCACATGCCACCCACAGAAAGTAAAACAACATGTTTAGGAATCGAGTGAAAAGTATTTTTTGAGTTCTCAGTACAAATACTCTTATTACAATAACCTTATTCGGTCTGTTACTACCGTGGAATGACATAGAACATTAATAAAATTGATAAAAATGGAAGGAGACATGCAGAAGAGGGCATGGAACCTCTCAACTGGACCATCAAACCTGACAAACAATGTCAGTTAAATATAAGCACTCAGTTGTATGCCAGAGGGAAACTCATTACCTTTCGAAAACTCATTACATTTCGAAAACTGATCTAAATCTTTAAAATCAAGCCGAAAGGTTCTCATTTAAGAATAAAGAAAACTCAGCAAAAACATCCGAAACCGTCACGTGAAGACTAAACTAATTCCTTTTTTACTCGGTCTGCTAGAATGGGCGCCTGCGTGTGAAGAGCACGGTACCCTGACCGCAGGCCCATCTGTCGGTGCCTCGGGCAGTGCTGCGTCCACAGATATATATGGACGCGCACGCCCCTGTATCTGCTGCGTTGAGGTTTGAAATCAACATCTGAGTCAGTGTGACGGAGGGAAGAAAGCCGAGTTTCTGTCAGAGCGTACTGCGCCAGGCGGAGTTTTTCTACATGGTGATTGAAATGAAGCATTAATCTTAACAACTTCATGACCCTTTGCATCACTATTACGCAAGTAGGAGCATAGCTAAAATATTTTTCGAAATTTCGAATATTAATGCCACGGTTATCATTGTGACGTTTGGCCGGCTGATAGAGTAAAGAACACTGTGAAACTTTGTTCTTTCTTTTTACTAGTGACATACTTGTAGCTCTTCAGAGAAGTCTTCTGTAACTGTTGCACTAGCAATCGTTTCGTATGATTAAAAGACAACATACGAGTTTGCCCGGAAACATTTTCTGTTTTCTCTCTTTAGGTGCTAAGAGCGAAGGAAAATAAAAGATTTCCTGGTACATCATCTGGCTTTAGTTTCCTGCCGCTACTGTAGACCTCAGTGTCGAAACAGAGTGACGAAACATGTTTGCTGCATAGCTATGTGTAGTCGTTGGACCCAAAGTTCTGCCTTCTCAAAGCTACGTTCCAAACACTCCTACGTACGTAATCTGACAGACTGACAGTAAATAATATAAGTTTAGATGTTGAACAGAAAGAGAGACAAAGACATTTCAATTAACACGTCAAGTTTCAGCACGAATTTCTATAAATAGATATCTAATAACCGTTATCACTCAATTCGTAATCTAGATTTGGTTTCAAACTAATGTCGTCAATCCGTCACGGTGACGAGGAGCCCCTACAAGGAAGAAAAAGAGAGGAAGTAATTACATAATTACTTCTGTCTTCTCAAAAGAACCAAGTTCTACAAGAGTCCGCCCTTAGCTTTCTGGGAATGAATGAAAGACGAGTAGAAAGAAGTTTACAAGAAGGAAGTTTGGGGGGCGGACCTGCCTACATCAAACAAATGGTGAACCGCAGCTATGCATCGCAGGTCTACCGTAAATAAATAAATAGATAAATAAATAAATAAGGATAAATAAAAAGCTAAAGTCGAAACCAACTACTCGAAGTGTGGGCGCCTTTGGTACCTGCGTGTAAATCAGCAATCAACACGACGCCAGAGTGTGTGTGTGTGTGTGTGTGTGTGTGTGTGTGTGTGTGTGTGTGTGTGTGTGACGTCATTGAGCTATAGATTGTGGCGAGTGCGGAATCTTAAATACCTTTTTATGCTTTTTATGTTGCGCAGAAGCGGGGGACTGGCGGCGTCTGATAGCACCCGAAAGCAAGGCATTCCAGCCGAGATCACTCCTATTCTACAAATTAATTTTCTAGCTTCCGTGTCTCCTTTATCGTGTTTGCTTTGTTTTCGTTGCACAAGATCCTACCAATTTATTCTACTGGTGTTCTCCTGCCAACGACACGAAATATCTCAAAGCAAAAGCTTCTTTACGTTTCACAGAGAAAAAGGCTACTGTATAAATAAATGAGGCCGTAAACTAGAAAACGTGTTTTAATGGCGATTATTTTAACAGTAAGTCAGAATTATTTTACGAGGACAATTTTGGACGTTATTTGGCACAAGATACAAAGTGTAAAATAAAAGGGCGGTATTTACTAAGTTCTACATATTGTTTGATGTGTTTGCAAGCATTTACTTTCTCCAGCAAATAAATGTACATGTGCTGAAATGTCTGGATGACACTTTCCTTCAGTTCTCAGGAGTGTAGAGAATTTACCGTGCTATGAATTCTGCTTTGGTCGTTAATAACTTTATCACTGCTTGTTCCTACATTTTATTAATGTGTTTTCGATTTTTTCATACAGAGTATAATCCCTCATAACTTTGAACAGACTACACAGCAGACACCTCTCACAACACACGCAATTTTAGCGCTTACGTGTAAACGAGAAAGACCACTGTGGACAGTCGAGACTGAGTACAGGAATAGAACGCCAGGGGCGCTGCAGTAGACCCTCTCGTCTCTACAGAGGCGGTCGTGTAAAGCGGGCTTTGGGTTGCTTTGCTTTGCTTCCTCGGCTGGGAGAGCAAAGAGCAGCAGTGGGCAGACGGACTCGCCGCGCCAATGCCGGGCCTGGCGGCCGGCCAGCCACGCCCCCTGCCTGACACACTGGCTACGCAGCGCTAGGCTAGGCTAGGCTCCGCTCTGCAGCCTTCACGCCAGATCAATGAACCGGCCGGCAGCAGCGCGGCGGCACTGCAGTACTCGACACGCCGGCGTCAAGTCCCAGTCTGGCCCTCTTTTCACACTGCCAAATATTCAGCCATGTCGTTGCACCAACGTTTGTCTTAAGTAGGGCTCTCCCAAGATGTTCCTTTATGCCGGCCCTCAGACGGAACGTGTTTTTCACGAAGAAGCACGCCGAACAACGTTTTCAGCGCTAATAAGTTGCTACACAGCAAGGGAGGTGCTCCTCATCGAGATTTCGGATAGCAGCGCCCTTCGCCGGCAACTGCAGGCCACACACTGCTGCTGAGCCGAAAACCCTGAGATCACTGCCCACCGCGAGACTGACTGGCGTCTGGTGGTGTTCCAGATACACGGCGTCGGGAGGAAGGTGGGGCCCCTTAGTACACAGGGCGAAGAAAATTTCGCGCACTCTGACTTCGCAGCGCGATTCCTCACATACTGGCAATACAAAAATTCTCTCACAAAATTTCGTCGTACGTTTATTTCGGGCAGTAAATGGACGTTAAAGATTGGTAACCTGGTAAGACTGTAAACTACCTCTGTCAGCAAATCGAATAGTGCAGTGCAATTGGTGCAGTGGATAGCGTTTCAGCTTAGCATATAGAAGGTCGAGGGTTCCGATTCTGTGTAGTGGATTTTTTTTATTTGCTTGAAGTATTATTCGTCGTACGTTGTCTGGCGTCTTAATCGTCATAGAGCGATTACAGTGGGTCTTGTGCAAAACATTTGTAGTTACGTATTACGGACACAGAAATGGCAGTACAATCGTTTTCACTGATCACATTTTAAAGAAACGTTTGCATGTCGTGGACACGAATTGCTTCGCACCACTCCATCTACTAGATTCTAAAGATGTTTTCTGTGTACCCTCCGCCAATGGTCCCATGGAAATTATTTGCAAAGCACGTTGCTAGCCCTGCTGGTGGCGTACGGCCATATCGGACTGTAATGGCCCTACACGTGACAAGAATAATAGCTGGTATTAATCGATGGGTCACATTGGGGGAGGGTACACACAAAACAGGTATGGAATGTAGTAGATGAAGTGGTGCGAAACAATTCGCGTCCACGATATGCAAAAGGCTTCTTTAAAACCTGACCAATGAAAACAATTGTACTTCCATTTCTGTGTTCGTAGTACGTAACTGCAAAAGAAATAGTTCAAATCGCTCTGAGCACTGTGGGACTTAACATCTGAGGTCATCAGTTCCCTAGAACTAAGAACTACTTAAAGCTAACTATCCTAAGGACATCACACACATCCATGGTTTAAGCAGGATTCGAACCTGCGACCGTAGCAGTCGCGCGGTTCCACACTGAAGCGCCGAGAAGCGCTCGGCCACTCTGGCCGGCACGTAACTGCAAATGTTTTGTAGAAGACCCACTGTAATCATACAATGAAGGCTTTCACGACCGGATGGTACTGTTGTTGATAATTCTTCCGGGTTATAAGGCCGTGGTCCATGAAATTCTTCAATTCCTAACGTTTCGTCCAATACTACGTTGGACATCTTCAGAGGTGTGGCTGGTTCAGTCGGCAGGACTCAGCAAGACCAGCCATACCTCTGAAGATGCCCAACGTAGTATTGGACGAAACGTTAGGAATTGAAGAATTTCATGGACCACGGCCTTATAACCCGGAAGAATTATCAACAACCCACTGTAATCGCTGCATTACGATTAACAAGCCAGATACCGTACGACGCAGACTACTTTTAGAAAATAACAGATGATCCCCAACCCTGAGTCGAGCCCTCAACCTCCAGCATACTAACCCAAAACGCTATCGCCGGCCGGTGCGGCCGAGCGGTTCTAGGCGCTTCAGTCTGAAACCGCACGACCGCTACGATCGCAGGTTCGAATCCTACCTCGGGCATGGATGTGTGTGATGTCCTTAGGTTAGTTAGGTTTAAGTAGTTCTTAGTTCTAGGGGACTGATGACCTCAGATGTTAAGTCCCATAGTGTTCAGAGCAATTTTTTTGAACCAAAACGCTATCCAGTGCACAGCACTACTCGGTTTGCTGACATAGTTACCGTACACGAGATTAGTCTTGCCAGGTTGCCAATCTTTGACGTCCATTTACTGCTCGAAATGTGCGCAGGACGTAGTTTTGTGAGAGACAGTTTTCTATTGCCAGCATGTGAGGAACCGCACCGCGAAGTCCGAGTGCGCGAATTTTTCCTCACCCTGTGTAAGCGGGGTAGAGAGGAGACGCGGAATGACTACTGCGACGATAGGAGCCGCAGACGGGGAGAAACCCGGTGCCGTAAGCTGCTTTACAAAGAGCACATCGCTGTGCCGGGTGCGGCGACTGAACCAGCATCTCGAGCTGCTGTCGTGAGCTCCTAGTCGTAGTAAGTGGTCAGAGGACGGCGACACCACGAGTAGCCGACTAGCTGTCTGACGTCACAGTCCTGTAGCACAACGTGGTGGTCGGATCCTCGCCCGCTCTATGCGTGGCCATATGTGGTAGGCCTGGCCACAGACTAAGATGAATGCACAAGTGTTCCAGAGAAAATACACTGGTATCCAAAATTAAAGCAACGAAGTCTGATGGTTGCGTTTATTTTAATACAAAACAGCACAAACAAGTAATAGTAAAGTAGAAACAATGTGAAGAACACAGAACCCGAACGGAAACATGCAGGAAGGTAGACAAAAAATATCTGTTTTTTTGCAACTTAACGGATTTACACACACACACACACACACACACACACACACACACACACACACACACATTCTGACAACTGGTTAAGGTGTTCAGTACGGAGCGTGACCAACTCCGGCAGCAATACAAGCTTCACAACGAGGGGACATGCTGTGAATGATTTAATCAATCTCCTCTTGAGGCAATAACGCCAATTCTTCCTGTGGAGCTGGTCGCAAGTTTTGGAGACTGGTTGGTTGATGCTGACGTGATGCACCCCGTGTCCCTAGAGCATCCCAGATGTACTCTATGGGCCGGCCGGAGTGGCCGTGCGGTTCTAGGCGCTACAGTCTGAAGCCGAGCGACCGCTCCGTCGCAGGTTCGAATCCTGCCTCGGGCATGGATGTGTGTGATGTCCTTAGGTTGGTTAGGTTTAATTAGTTGTAAGTTCTAGGCGACTGATGATCTCAGAAGTTAAGTCGCATAGTGCTCAGAGCCATTCCCATTTGAACCAATACGATTTTTTTTACTCTATGGGATTCAAGTCGAGAGAGCAAGCAGGCCACGCGTACAGTATCTGCCGTTTCCAAGAAATTATCAACCACATCTGGTGTAAGAGGTCGCGCATTATCCTCGAGCAATATGACGTCTGAACCTCGCAACAACAGCAAATGAGGTCCAAAGATCTCGTCACGATACCTGACAGCAGTTAAACCTTGCCGATTTAACCGTACGATTTCATGACGAGGTGTTTGAGTGGTCAACATCATCCCTGCCCACATCATTAGGGATCCTCCTCGATATGTCTCTTTCCACAATGTTTGGGTCCCGAAATTATGTTCCAAGTTCCCTCCAGACGGGGATCCGTCGAGACTCACTCTCCAGACCAAATAGGGATTCATTTGTGGAAATATCATTGACTCAATATCGGACCGTCCAGGTTAATGACTCCATTCTAGACGTTCCCTTTTGTGAAGACGCGTCAGAGGTAGGCATACAGCAGGACTCCGACAGTAAACATAACTCTCATGAAGCCTTCTGCACACCGTTTGCCTCGATACAACACGTCCACTGGATACTGCGACCTCACCTGGCAGTTGCCTAGATGTACTAAGGCGGTACTGTCCTGCCCTTACAGCCAAATCCTCTCTTCTGAAGTCGCACGTGGTCGAGCCTACCCTGGTCTCCGGGATACAGTTTCTGGCTCTATAAAATGTCGCCACATCCGAGAAACATCAGAAGAATTCACATTAAGCCACAGGACCTCATCAGTTTGCCACTGTCCTGCTTCCATTATTCCTGTGGTCCTCCACCGCAGAGTGCCATGATGCACCGTCTGCGACTGTACACAGCGACTGTGGATGTGGGGCTACCTGTAAGGTCTCCTGTTTACATTTTGTACGATTATATCGCGAATTAGATGTGCAACGGGGAAACAGCGGTTTGTAGCTTTAATTTTGGACACCAGTGTACTTCTGCACACATCGCAGTAGCTGGAGCTTAGCAACAGGCAGGCCAGCGACATATTACGCTTGCAATGGACACAGGATCACTGAGAATGGACTGTCGCTCAATGGAAACACTCTACTGGTCGAACAAATCACGTTTGTCGTTACGCGTGCGAAGATACGCCGTCATCCATGCGAACGTGTTGTCGAAATATGCACCGCGCCACAGAAGCAGATCGATAGGGGCGGCATCACGCTATGGAGGACATTAATTTGGAGTTGCGCGGGATCTGTGATAGTATTCGAAGGCTTCATAACAGTTGTCGACTGCGTGAACATCACTGCGTACCACCTTCGTTCCTCGATGCTTCATGTCCTCCCGACGGCCATGCAACCTTCCAGCAGAATAACTGTCCGAATTAATGTGGTCAGAATCGCGCAACAACTCGTGTAAGGACCACTACAGTGATGTCCTGGCCTGATCTGAACCCTACGGAACACGCCTCAGACGCCAGCTCCGCGCTCTCGCGCCACTGGCCGGTATTTTGCAGGTTCAAATGGTTCAAATGGCTCTGAGCACTATGGGACTTAACATCCGTGGTCACCAGTCCCCTAGAACTTAGAACTACTTAAACCTAACTAATCTAAGGACATCACACACATCCATGCCCGAGGCAGGATTCGAACCTGCGACCGTAGCAGTCTATTTTGCAGTAGTTATCTGTCTCCACATACCTCCGGAAACCTGTAAGGGCTCCTGGACTCGTCCACGCAGAATTGCTGCTGTATTCTGCATTCCAGAGGTGGACAACAGCCCATCAAGCAGGTGACCACAACGTTTTTAGGCTCGCCGGTGTATCTGGCGCACAAACCACACTGTTTAGGCAAATACCTACGTTGCTCTCTTAGCGATCGCCTCGGAGAAAATCAACGATTCTGTGGTATGGTTGATGACTGGACAAATAATTGTTATACACATTAAAAAAAAATGCTTTCGCTTATTTTTGAATCAAACTGCGGCCCTACGCATGTTCCCTTTCGAATATGTGGGAAAGCGCCTCTGCTCGGCAATGCCTATTTCATAATTATTACTTTTAAAGCTATACAAACAGAGTCTGTACTATAACGCTCGTCTACTCGCTCGCGCACGTGCTACCAATGTCATTCCGCTTGTAGCAAGCACTGTACCGAATTGCGAGGGCGACGCCAGTGCCGTAGACAGCAATCTAGCAATTCGCTGCCTCATATTCCCTGACACGTTCACAAAATCCAACAAACTCACACGTGCGCGAAAAGCGCTCTTGTACATATGTAATATCGAACATTCAAGTACATACTTGTGGTAAATCAGTAAGAATGTATTAGAATCTTTCAGATTCAGCAGGACCAGGACCAGCAACTTTTCGCTTCGAAATCTGCCCCTTTGTCCAAGAGAACGGTTCGTAAGTCTCACCTTTGTATTTTTCACCTTACAGTTTCCTAAAGGCTTTAACCGCCGTTTATTTCTCTAGGTGACGTATTACAAACCACACCAAAATGACGCGTTTTTGTTAAGTGCAACGGTGCTTTTAAACGACGTACGTCAATAGCACGCCAGTTATAATACGAAAAGCTACCAATCAGGAACGTGTTGTTTCCCGTCATTTTATTATAACAAATCGTAAAAAAAAAACGATACAGTTTCCAAAAAACTTCAGCGTCCCGCTTCTTTCATACAGCACATGTTCACAGCACGTAAGATAAAAGCAACCAAATATGAGCTTCAGCGGCAAGTGGCCTAATTCAAGATGCGTCTTCTAAGTTCAGCCTGTCTCATCTTAATGGCCACGTTCCTCTCAAAGGAGCAAAAATCGCGCGTGCCCGATTGCGCTTTTCACGCTTGGGAATGCTCCGCGCGTCCACGCCCACTTTCACAAACTTAGTGAGGTCCTGTATAGTTACCAGGCGAGCGCTTGAACTGGAAAGAGCTACCCGGACATCTCTAATAGGGGAGTCGTCTGCCCAACTCGCTGCGCTGCTCGCCACGGTTTTGGCTGAAAGAAACACTGCCACAGCAGGCCGCCTTGCCCTCTCACAAGCAACATAATTTGCTACAAATGAAACGAGTGACACCTCCGCACCTTTAAAAATACGTGATGTCGTGCGAGGAAAGTGAGATTTTTCGGAATCCATGGTGGTTGGCATGTAGATGATAATTTCGTTCGAGATACCTGCTTACATTTGTGCTCATAATATGCTGTAAGATGCTGCACTATATGGAGGTGAATGACATTGTATGCTACCTCGGTACCTCGGTGGATGTCTCCTGCTTCACACCTTCTAGGTGGCTGTGAGCTATGCTGTCCTCCACAGAGTAGGCACAGTTTTTTTGTGCGTTGAATCTACAGTATATTACTGTCAAAAGAGAGGCTAACTCAGCAGCAAATTCTGTGTAGAATCTGGTAGGCACTGCATAACGCTTCGGAGATTTATTCAATTTTAAGGACTTCAGGCGTTTCTCGACACCACTGACCCAAATACTTATTCCACTCATTTCTGTCTTTCCTTTGCAAAGCGACGTTTGAACACGGAGTTCAGTATTTCTGTTTTAGCTTTGTTACCCTCCGATTCTGTTCCTTTGTCTTTCGGGACAGTCAACACACTAACTTTGATGCGAGTAACGGCCTACACATTCGACCACGATTAGGGTTTGAGAGAGCTCTTTCTATAAGATTCTGCTACAGGAGTCGTTTATGATTAACGTATTGCCCTCTTGATAGCCAAACACGTAGCATTCTCTCTCTCTCTCTCTCTCTCTCTCTCTCTCTCTCTCTCTCTCTCTCATCTTAAGCAGCGCTACTCTTGTGTTTAGTGACCCGTTTCAGAACAGACGCGTGTACACGACAAATTGAGCGCACCACAATTAATTAGATTTACAAATCTGGCAATCGCGACTATAATTTTCCCGTTAGGCCGCGGTCCTGCCAGAAATGCAAACTGTAAAACGGACTACAAGATTCTGCATAATAATTAAGGAAGCGGTACCTAGTGTTTACGGAGTGAACGTCGGACTTACTTTTGAATTCGAGCACTGTTAA
This sequence comes from Schistocerca serialis cubense, assembly GCF_023864345.2. Taxonomy (NCBI): domain Eukaryota; kingdom Metazoa; phylum Arthropoda; class Insecta; order Orthoptera; family Acrididae; genus Schistocerca; species Schistocerca serialis. Next base: position 495,458,144 of record NC_064646.1, read on the forward strand.
CCATACACCTCGCACTAAACGTGTTGGGACGCTAGAATTCCGCATGTAGTTCTGGTCGTCCTTTTGACTACTGCGAACTACTGCCGCGGACGAACCTGCTGCGAGATATGTCACCAGACGATACGGCAGACTACTTTAAAGGTTTTCTGGACCAGTGAGCGCGCCGACAATTCTTAGGATGATGGCGGCGACGATCAAACTCTGCACAATGCAGTGAAACTCATACATTCGAAGAAGAGTGTGATCTACTTCCAATTCTAGAAGTAATAAGTTACAATTCTGTACATTGCTGACGATCCTCTGATGAAAACTTTCGTTTTTGCTGGAGCACTATGATTCGTTCCAATTTGGCGAAAATTTAGTATCAGAAAGTTACGAACTAATGTTGCCTACTAGCCTGTTTGCTAGTTTAGTATTAAATTAGTCGCGGTCCACAAAGACACTTGCAACATGGACCTATGTCTCGTTTCAACAATCTTGTGACGTGGTTTTGTTCACTGCTTTTTGTATGAAGATCTATTAAGATCCCTTTACCATCTCTTCCTCCTGCTCCAGGTGCCTTCTGTCTTCGGAGGTTAGAATTGTTTGATGGAATGTTAAGCGTTCTACTTCTTGCCACCGTTCCTTTTTACTAGCAACACTAATTCTTTAGACACTACAAAAACCACCTGAACTTGCGTACTTAAATAGAAACAGATTTCTTGTCCTGGAAACTGTATTTTGAAACCCTTCCAAAACCACTACTCTGTTGGAATGTAATGAACGTAAAGAATTTTTCTTTTCAGTTACTGTCAGTGTGGCCGATGTCAGAAGGAGTAAACAGTCTACTGCAACATTTTTGATAATAATGTGTATTTAATAAAAAATCAATCACAGATGCTCCGTACAACTGGTTAAAGTTATGCAAACTTAAAAGCAATATTAAATACAGGAAAGTCACCATCTACATCTACATACATACTCCGCAATCCACCATACAGTGCGTGGCGGAGGGTACCTCGTACCACAACTAGCATCATCTCTCCCAATTCCATTCCCAAACAGAACGAGGGAAAAATGACTGCCTATATGCCTCTGTACGAGCCCTAATCTCTCTTATCTTATGTTTGTGGTCTTTCCGCGAAATATAAGTTGGCGACAGTAAAATTGTACTGTAGTCAGCCTCAAATGCTGGTTCTCTAAATTTCCTCAGTAGCGATTCACGAAAAGAGCGCCTCCTTTCCTCCAGAGACTTCCACCCGAGTTCCTGAAGCGTTTCCGTAACACTTACGTGATGATCAAACCTACCAGTAACAAATCTAGCAGCCCGCAACTATGAGAAGTTTCGATCTATCATGTGTATTATTACAGTACCGAGCGAAGTGGCCCTTTCGTAGTCTACTGGGAGTACAGCCGTGCATTTAGCTTAGGGCAAACACCCGGATGTTTCCTCTCGCAGTTCCCGCTCGCATCCCGTCGCTAATGACCCAGTCGCCTACGGGACGTTAAGGCTAATGTCCCTTCACTTTTTCGTATAAGCTCACTGTGGCGTAGATCAGTCAGATTACAGTCTGTACCAAGTTTGTCGACACTGCGGAGCGAGGTCCTACTTGCTAAGAGGGCAGCCGGTGCGGCGCCGGTGAGCGTTTCCCTGGATTGCACAACGCCAGAAGCTGAGAGGGATCGGAGATACGGCTGCTTAGCAGTGATTGCAGCCGTGGCCGGGGGTCTGCCACTATCGATTCCCGACACTGGCCGCCTCTCCTAGCTGCAGCGACAGCGGCCACAACTACGGCCCCAATTTAAAAATTCAGCTGCATCCTCGTTTGACGACGTTTACTCTCGATCTCCTCACTGGGAAATCTGTTGAGTGACGCATTTAGATCGTCAGTGACGTGAACTCGGGCAAGGATTTTTTTGATGCGGAGGAGGCAGCACAGTGGACGGAGAGTCATCAAAAGAAATAGGAGTAACTGCAGGCGGGCCCCATGAAAGTGTTAGGTTCCTTGCTGTTATTGTGTAATATTAATGCCTTATATACGACATTAAAAATATCAGACATTTAGCAGATGATAACACCGTCTGAAGAAATATTTGGAATTATTGTCATACCTTGAAAAGACTTCAAAGTGATGCAAAGATTGGGAACTTTAGGTCTTCAGAATTCAGTACTTCAGTGCCACAGCTGCCTACCCAATAACTTAAAAATTGCTATTTTGTGATATAGATGACTGGAAATAATCGTCCTAATGCGTGCCAAACTTGCCTAGAACTTTTTCGTAGTTCGATTCGTGCTGACACTTTGCGTCATTTTTGGTAACTACTAGATGAGTATGGATGATAACGCCATATGTGCCTACTGAACATCGAGATGACTGATGAACGATGTTCGAAGTTAGAGCTAGAAGAAGAACTGTTTGACAGTGATAACGACCCGAATCATGTTCCAAATTAATATTAAATCTTCACGTAAATATAAAATTGGGTGTATAATACTGCGAAGACATGGCTTAGCTACAGCCTGGGGGATGTTTCCAGCATGCAGGTTCGCGGGAAAGCTTCTGCGAAGTTTCGAAGGTAGGAGTAGAAGTAGTGGTAGAAGTAAAGCTGTGAGGACGGGGCGCGAGTCGTGCTTGGGGAGCTCAGACGGAAGAGTACTTGTCCGCGAAAGGCAAAAGTCCCGATTTCGAGTCTCGGTTCAGGAGACAGTTTTAATCTGCCAGCAAGTTCCCTATCAGTGCACACTCCGCTGCAGAATGAAAACCTAATTGTCGAAACATTACGGTGGTTCGCACGGTATGCAGGCCCTAATGATCTCGCTTGATTGAGGAAAGTCGAAACAGCTGATCTACAGACATAATTGTCTGAAGTAATAGACGGTAGCAAAATCGGTCCGCTACCGTCATCTCTAAAACGGTCCCACATTCCCAGTTGCGGGTAGCCTACCTAACGGCTTCCAGGGGTAACAAACATTTTATTTTCAGTGTTTCATATAACTATTGACCAAATTTAAAATCCTGCCATTATCTAGTCACTAGGAGGTATAATCGTGCGTTAAAGGTTCAACACGGTAAGTCGAGTACCGAAGTTAGTAAACGTGTACGTGTCTTGAGTCAGCATACATAACACCGCGCAACCTACCCCGTCTACACTACTGGCCATTAAAATTGCTACAGCACGAAGATGACGTGCTACAGTGTCGAAATTTAACCAACGGGAAGGAGATGCTGTGATATGCAAATCATTGGCTTTTCAGAGCATTCACACAAGGTTGGCGCCGGTGGCGACACCTACAACGTGCTGACATGAGGAAAGTTTCCAACCGATTTCTCATACACAAACAGCGGTTGACCGGCGCTGCCTGGTGAAACGTTGTTGTGATGCCTCGTGTAATGAGGAGAAATGCGTTCAATCACGTTTCCGACACTGACAAACGTCGGATTGTAGCCTATCTCGATTGTGGTTTATCGTATCACGACATTGCTGCTCGCGTTGGTCGAGATCCAATAACTGTTACCAGAATATGGAATCGGTGGGTTCAGGAGGGTAATACGGAACGCCGTGCTGGATCCCAACGGCCTCGTATCACTAGCAGTCGAGATGACAGGCATCTTATCCGCATGGCTGTAACGGATCGTGCAGCCACGTCTCGACCCCTGAGTCAACAGATGGGGACGTTTGCAAGACAACAACCATGTGCACGAACAGTTCGGCGACGTTTGCAGCAGCATGGACTATCAGCTCGGAGACCATGGCTGCGGTTACCCTCGACAATGCATCACAGGAGCGCCTGCGATGGTGTACTCAACGACGAACCTGGGTGGACGAATGGCAAAACGTTATTGTTTCGGATTAATCCAGGCTTTGTTTACAGCATTACGATGGTCGCATCCGTGTTTGGCGGCATCGCGGTGAACGCACATTGGAAGCGTGTATTCGTCATCGCGATACTGGCGTATGACGCGGCGTGATGGTATGGGGTGCCATCGCTTACACGTCTCGGTCACCTCTTGTTCGCATTGACGGCACTTCGAACAGTGGACGTTACTTTTCAGATGTGTTACGACCTGTGGCTCTAACCCCCATTCGATCCCTGCGAAACCTTACATTTCAGCAGGATAATGCACGACCGCATGTTGCAGGTCCTGTACGGGCCTTTCTGGATACAGAAAATGTTCGACTGCTGCCCTGGCCAGCACATTCTCCAGATCTATCAACAATTGAAAACGTCTGGCCAATTGTGGCCGAGCAACTGGCTCGTCTCAATACGCCAGTCACTACTCTTGATGAACTGTGGTATCGTGTTGAACCTGCATGGGCAGCGGTACCTGTACACGCCATCCAAGCTCTGTTTGATTCAATGCCCATGCGTATCTAGGCCGTTATTACGGCCAGAGGTGGTTGTTCTTGGTACTGATTTCTCAGGATATATGCACCCAAATTGCGTGAAAATGTAATGACATGTCAGTTCTAGTATAATATATTTGTCCAATGAATACCCGTTTATCATCTGCATTTCTTCTTGGTGTAGCAGTTTTAATGGCCAGTGGTGCGTATTCGTCCGGTGTTGGATAACGAGGCGTCTGTAACAGCTGCCTACAAGTGAGTCCGATTGTTAGTGCAACCGTTGGTAGTGCGCGTGGCTGTGCTGGTATAAACAGTGGAGACAGGATAAACTCGCAGTTCTCGCCTCGGCGCTAGCCGCGTGCGCCGGGACGGGTGGGCGGCGCTCGGCCTCAGACAGACGGGCCCAGAATAGACGGCCCCGGCGGGCGCTCGCACACTCCCACGGCCGGCCTCAGTGGGGAAGAGGCGCTCGCAGGCAGCCGGCAGCCAGCTGCGCTGAAGAACGGCCTTCCTCCCTCCCCACCTCAGAGGCAACAGCCGCCCAATCGCTTACTGTACTCACGTGATTTGAAGAGGATTCATACATACACACTGTGTGTGTGTGTGTGTGTGTGTGTGTGTGTGTGTGTGTGTGTGTGTGTAACGTTCCCATCCCAAATGGCACGCGGGGCGAACCAACACTCAAACCTTACCACGCGAGCTCCGATTTATTTCATTACGACGATTCAGCCGTAGTACAGATAGCTTTGAAAAGCGCGCCGCAGCGCGTCGCGTGAAGCAGTCGCCCTCTGTTTTCTGGCGGTGGCGCCTTTGTCGCAATTGAAGGCTTCGGTGTCTCCCTCTAGCGAGGAAAGTGGGCTGTTCGCGTGGGTTTAAGGTGTGGCTGTATGGGCTCTCGTGGAGAGTTGGCAGTCGGGGCATCGAGAAGCGACTTATCTGCCGGTGCTAGAGGGACAGCGCGCAGACCGCGGCATCAGCGTAAGCGACGCGAGCAGCGGCTCCGTGGAATGGGGCGTTAACTGCTCGTCGCGAAAGGAATCTTCCTGAGCGTGGGTCCGCGAGGGGCCTAATCTGCAGTTCAGCCGTGTGCTGTCGACCGGCGAGGAGGTTCTGAAAATCGGCGCGCCTTCCTGCGTCCGTTGAAACGGCTAGCAGGGGGCGGCTCGACAGAGCATTTGGAGATGCTGCGTTGGTTCAGTCCTGGGAGTCGTAACGCACCGGGAGTTGAGAATTGACTTAACAGATTTTGTGATGTTTAACTGAATTCGATTTACTTTTGTTAATTATACTAGCCGTATATTTTGGGGGTTTCCCGCCATTCATTCTCGTCTGCCCACCCGCTGGAAGGTGGTAATATTAGAAGGAGTGGTCCGTTTGTCCCCTTTTGAGGAAGAAAGGGGGGGGGGGGGAGTCAGAGTAAATCTGTGGTTCGGATTGCTTCTTTCCCCTCAGAGCTTACCTACCGGTTTATTCGCCTGTTAGCCTCTGCCATGTCTGTGAAAGTCTAAGGCACCAATTACTGTACAGTTTAAAATGCAAGGCACTAAGACCTGATCCATTCTCTCGGCTGCCATGAGTAGTATTACTAGACTCACGTGTAAAAGGTACTCTAAGAAAGCCGGCCGCGGTGGCCGTGTGGTTCTAGGCGCTACAGTCCGGAGCCGTGCTGCTGCTACGGTCGCAGGTTCGAATCCTGCCTCGGGCATGGATGTGTGTGATGTCCTTAGGTTAGTTAGGTTTAAGCAGTTCTAAGTTCTAGGGGACTGATGACCACATTATTTGAGTCCCATAGTGCTCATAGGCATTTTTTGAACTCTAAGAAAGAAGAAAAATTCCTTTTGCCTCGTGGTAAGAACTAGTCAATTGCATAACGAATTCCTGCTCATCTGGAAGCTGTAACTTACGTAAATTTGTGTTTATATTTGGCTATAATCAAGCAAGGTTGTTAATGTACGCCGTAGTGGATTTTTTTGTATTGTTTCTAGTCAGCAAAAACTGTTGTGTGCTTTTTCCAATTAAGTACCTTTTAAGGCTTTTACTCTACGTGCTTATGTGCTTTATACACGTAGTTGGTTGTTAATGTGTTTTCTTGCCATGCAAAAGTTTGCCATTTCATTACGGGTAGAAATTGTTACTTTGAAAGGAGAATGTTGTAAAAGTTCGCAAGTCCTACCTTGCGAACGTGTGTGTTTCCCGTAAGTTAATTGACAGAGCATGACTCATGCGTTTTGGTTTTTCCTATTTTGAGGACTTTTGTAAACAAGATTGTCTTTATATGTTGTAGACAAGTTAGATTCTGCGCCATTTAATGAGCCTGAGTGAGGCTGTTGTGGGCGGCCGTAGCTACGGCTGTTGGAACCAAATGGGAAATTGGTCTGCCCAAAAGTGAAGTCATATATTCAAATTGTATTCATTTATTAATGGAGTGAAATTCACCTATAATTTAGCTGTGCTTGAAATATTATACAGCATCGCGTTGTATACGTTAAATTGCTTGCCTGTACTTGCCTTTTACTCTCGTGAAATGTTTTATAATAATTTAAAAGTCCTTTCCTATCGTAAATTGTGACTTATTCGTTAAATGATTGTTGCGTATTTTTAAAATATCATAAAGTCTTGCACCAAATTTGAATAAAGAGGGTTACTGAAAATTGTGTGTAACTTCACCAGTTATTCCTTGGCACCTACTTCCACTTTACATTTTGTGTATTAATTGTGATTAAGAACCTTTGGTGAACCAGTAGTAATTTTACGGTTCAATGATCATTAATCCCTGTGCAGCGAGGCGTCAAATATTTTCGGATTCGGAGGGCAAAGTTGATGATCCAAACGTTGCGAAAAGATTCCGCCATAACGAAAAGCGTCATTCTTTCAATGTCGCCCAGTCTCGCTGAATAATACCGTGACTCCCTCTCTCTCGTATTCCACGACAATAAAAAAAAAGAGTTGCCTTTTTGTCAGCTTTTTCGATTTTGTCCGTCAGTTCTGCTTTTAAAGCCCCCCACAGTGCAGCAGATTTATTGCATCTTTTAAGTGCTCTGCTAACGAAACGCTGTCTCTGGTTCGCCTTGCTAGCAACATTTTATGTCACGGTTCTACATGCTTCTAACCGCAGTCGACAAACTTTACATTTGTGTGATTCGTCTTGTAACTAACTTATTGTAATATTCAAATGGATCACCACCAAATTATGTTTGTTGAGAGTGACTTGCCACTTTTCGTACGACGGATATAAGTTGCCTACACTATTTTGAAATTCCTTTTGATGTATGATTATCTGACTAGACGCTTAACGACAGCATCATCTGCAGACAATGTAAAATGGCGGTTCAGACTGTCTTGTAACTCCTTTACGTAGAACAATGACAGTGGGGTCTCTACAGCGCTCCCTCGGGGAATGCCACAAATACGTGTCGCCTTCAAGAAGTAAAATTACGCATTACGTTGGCACACAAAGTAACTTACTGGGTACATGATACTAGTTTTCAACACAGTCACTAAGTAAGCAATTATCGAACCATTCTAAGACTCGCCTAATTTATCGGCGATACAAATTCGCTTCATCACGGAGTCACTTGAGAACCGCTGTGGGAATGTGATCTTCGTTGGAAAAACGCATTTAGTTCATATACCACGAGAACTCCACGGTGAATCTGTGTGCACTTTAGACTTTTGCCCACAGGTATGGTACTGTCCCTCGTACTTCAACTCTGGAGTGTATTACCCATTACCGTGCCATCTCACTCAGTGTGATGCACGTGTTACCCGTACCGTAGCAGAACTGAGTCTGCGAGATACCCGAAACTTCTCAGAATGCGCCACTCTTGTTACCCGATGGTCTCATAACGTGGAACGACATGCTTAACTTACTTTCTAAAGTCCATATGTAACTTCGGCTTCACGAGATTATTTCCCGTCATTTCCTGCCAACTGACACCTTCCTGAAAGAGAATCACGAAAACGACGCGATACTTCACAGGCACGCAATCTGATTAGAAGCAGCTTGCCACTGTCAAACCTCCGTAGTCAGCCGAGCCGTTTGGACGCAAGAAAGTACTGGTCCCACCTGACTCATTGATGTGTAATATCTACTCTTTCCACACAACAGCGATACGTTGACCTTATGAAGACTACACAACATGGCTTAGGTGCAGTACTGTGGGACCTCTGTGAACCTTCTCTGGATTCCACCACAATAAGAAGTAAGAGGGCCTCCTTGCGAAGTAGGCACGATGTAACGGGCACTAACTTATCCCCGACCATATCCGTGCACCTATTGAGAGGGTACAAAACGGAAAAACAGAAGAACAGGGTGGCTCTTTTATCCCCCACTAAAAATTCTGCGAAACGTGCACTGTAATTTACTTGCACACGTCGTCATACCAGTGGGATGTAGAAAAATTGAGATAACGAGATTGCCAAGTACAATGCGAGAGCTTCACTTGTCGGTACGCGGCGCAGTGCCTTCCGGCGGCAGACTACCTGTGGCCGGGTGACGACACGGCACATATTTTCCGCCCGTGGCGCGCACACGGCGGTGACGCAAAGCCTCGCTCTACCGCCGTGACCCTGAGACCAGACGAAACGAGGCGCCGCCGATCAATAGCGGCCGAAGGCGCAACCTCCGCTCCGCCACGACACGACACGCTGCCGCGGCCGATTACTCCACAACCGCCGCACCAACACTCCATTACAGCCGGCACTTACCTACACAGCAAGTGATACACGAGTTTCGCCGCATAACTACCAGACCAAATACACTACTGGCCATTAAAATTGCTACACCACGAAGATGACTTGCTACAGACGTGAAATTTAAGCGACAGGTAGATGATGCTGTGATAAGCAAATGATTATCTTTTCAGAGCATTCACACAAGTTTGGTGCCGGTGGCGACACCTACAACGTGCTGACATGAGGAACGTTTCCAACCGATTTCTCATACACAAACAGCAGTTGACCAGCGTTGCCTGGTGAAACGTTGTTGTGATGCCTCGTGTAAGGAGGAGAAATGCGTACCGTCACGTTTCCGACTTTGATAAAGATCGGATTGTAGCCTATCGCGATTGCGGTTTATCGTATCGCGATATTGCTGCTCCCGTTGGTCGAGATCCAATAACTGTTATCAGAATATGGAATCGGTGGGTTCAAGAGGGTAATACGGAACGCCGTGCTGGATCCCAACGGCCTCGTATCACTAGCAGTCGAGATGACAGGCATCTTATCCGCATGGCTGTAACGGATCGTGCAGCCACGCCTCGATCCCTCAGTCGAGAGATGACGTTTCCAAGACAACAAACATCTGCACGAACAGTTCGACGACGTTTACAGCAGCATGGACTATCAGCTCGGAGACCGTGGCTGCGGTTACCCTTGACGCTGCATCACAGACTGGAGCGCCTGCGATTGTGTACTGGACGACGAACCTGGGTGCAGGAATAGCAAAACGTCAATTTTTCGGATGAATCCAGGTTCTGTTTACAGCATCATGATGGTCGCATCGGTGTTTGGCGACATCGCGGTGAACGACACTGGAAGCGTGTATTCGTCATCGCCATACTGGCGTATCACCCGGCGTGATGGTATGGGGTGCCATTGGTTACACGTCTCGGTCACCTCTTGTTCGCATTGACGGCACTTTGAACAGTGGACGTTACATTTCCGATGTGTTACGACTCGTGGCTCTACCCTTCATTCGATCCCTGTGAAACCCTACATTTCAGCAGGATAATGCACGACCGCATGTTGCAGGTCCAGTACGGGCCTTTCTGGATACAGAAAATGTTCGACTGCTGCCGTGGCCAGCACATTCTCCAGATCTCTCACCAATTGAAAACGTCTGTTCAATGGTGGCCGAGCAACTGGCTCGTCACAATACGCCAGTCACTACTCTTGATGAACTGTGGTATCGTGTTAAAGCTGCATGGGCAGCTGTACCTGTACACGCCATCCAAGCTCTGTTTGACTCAATGCCCAGGCGTATCAAGGCCGTTATTACGGCCAGAGGTGGTTGTTCAGGGTAGTGATTACTCAGGATCTATGCACCCAAACTGCGTGAAAATGTAATCACATGTCAGTTCTAGTATAATGTATTTGTCCAATGAATACCCGTTTATCATCTGCATTTCTTCTTGATGTAGCAATTTTAATGGCCAGTAGTGTACAATGCTGGCAGACAATGAAAATATGTGGCGTATAAATTCCACACGTGCAAGGGACACCGGTGGGTGGCAATAACGCCAATGATTCAAATGACTTATCGGCAGTCTTTCTTCACTTTTGCGAATGGAAAAGGTAAACATCAGTGCTACCAAATCAGCCTCCACCAAAGACTGAGGACGAAAGTACCGAGTTCCCTACCACTGTACTGCGGTTAATGAAAAGGTGCCCTGCTCTTCTGACCATAGTTGTGCAGTCAACTGAATTTCAGTGATGTATTGTAGGCCTGCAAGAGGGTGGATGATTCTCCCAACATGGCTGAATAAACTTTGGGAAGGTAATTTACGTTCGTTACATTTATTAGTCGTACATAAAGCACTTGGGTGTAGCATTTGTAGCCAACACAAATTAACTGACTCGGTGTGCCAGGAGTGGAACTGTAACTCAGGTACATTATAATTATTTTTGTTTCTACAAAATTTGGACCACCGGTAAACTCACGATAATTTCTCTTTACTACACCACTTCATAAAAAGATGAGAAGTGTCTGAACATAGAGGGGAAAAAAGTTTCGATAATTCCAACAGAAACTAATATTAGAGGACAACTAAACGCCCATTCTATAAACGATAGTCGCAGGGTCCCTTCGCTGGCTGTTAAGTAAAACTATGACCCAAACAGAGCTTTGACCGGCATGCTTCTTCAACTTGGGAGCATTAGTACGTTTCAAGACCAGCCAGGCTGTGTGTGTGTGTGTGTGTGTGTGTGTGTGTGTGTGTGTGTGTGTGTGTGTGTGTGGAGTTTTGGGACTGAGTGAGTTGCCGAAGTTACTTGCATGTGCAAAATGCTAGTACATCCGTTGGCTTGGTGGTCTTTCTAGGTCTTTGGAAGAACTGCATCAGACTCAGCTACCGATATAGGCAACACTGCCCTAATATGCGTTTATGATGGTCTGCATACACGATTGTGGGACAGTATTATAGCTATACGAGATTTCTTATCTAGGGGCTATTGTTCTAGAGAATCTGCCTCAATGTGTAAGACATCTCATGAGCGAGACTTACTTCATGTCTCACCACTGTTTCGCGATTGTCATTCGCATTCTCCACGACTGTATTTATTTCGGAGGTACTACCAAAGACACTTCACTGCCGTTCAAGTGGGTCACGAATACAAAACTCGCACTGAAGAGTAACTACACTACCTCTGCAATGAATGAATGTATATATTCCATCTTCAGTCACGAGTAACTTTATTTACAACATCCACAGCCCTATTTCGGGTCGTGTTGCAACTTCAGATCTGCCTTTTTATGTAGTTTATTTCGTCTAATCTGATGAAAAACTACTTTATATGGAGCTCACACAAAGAATATTACAATAAGAATACTGTTACGGGTAGAAGCATTCATCTTCAGCGTAACAACGTCAAGCGGATGCAGAAGCACAGAGAAACAACACTTAATGGAGCTACGTGGTATAAACACACACACAAAAACCAACGATGACGATTCATATACAAAACACTGCACTAAAACCGCTCTTTTATTTGAAGGTCTGAATGAAGATATGTTCCCACTGAGGCTGTAATTTTATGTAGTATATTTCCTATCACCAAATTCACTTTCGTGATCATTATGAAGCACTTGCACGTAAGTGGTCGTATGTCTTATTTTCACACCATATGTTAGGAAGTCAGAAAGTGAAATGCTGGAGTCGAGTAGTGGGCCACGTTCCAACTTGTCCCCCTGTCGTCGCACCTGTTTGTGACGCAGTCACGACCAGTGGTGTTAACGGCGAGTCTCCACCGTCTACACGTTAGACTAGAGCACTGGATCCTATCATCACGATGATTACTGGTTTGTGGGGCGCTCAACTGCGGGTCATCAACGCCCGTACCAAGTCCCATTTTTTACACAGTCCATTTTTTGTACACAGTCCAGTCCAACCACAGTCACGAATGATGATCATTATCAAATGAGGAATACACAAACACCCAATCCCCGGATCCTGTCATTATAGTAAGAATCACATTTCGCGGCGTACCGACAGCTGCTACTGAACACTCGTGCACCTTGGCGCAACTGGTCTGACCAAAGGCGGCTGACCGTCACTTTTCACGCGGAAACCCACTGCTGCCAGTATGACGTGGATTCACTACGCCGGCTGGAGCACGCCACGGAATTTTCTCCAGTACTTTATTATTTTTTTTTCTTTTTTAAACTTCAAGTATGGTCTACAAACAGTAGACTTGTGACCACTTACATGCAAATGCTCGATTGTTATAGCAGATGAAAGTATTAATCGATGTTTAACGTCTGTGGACTGTTATGTAGAAAACGAAGGTATAAAAACGCACAGGGGATACTGAACTGTTCTTTATTAGGATACATCCATTCCTCTTAGCCATGTCTGGAGTAGATGCGCGAACATATCTATTTAGAAATCTTGCTCTTTATACAAAACGGACAGGTGTGTGGAGCAAGATTATATTCAAGTCGTACCTGGAGAATTAGGTCAGCGTACTTTTCGATTGCTTAAATTGATGTAAATATTTTGATTTTACTACCTAGTACTAAGTTCTAGGGGACTGATGACCTCAGCAGTTAAGTCCCATAGAGCCATTTGGTATAAATTGTCACAACATTGGAAGGAGGATACATCGTATGATCCGAAAATTACACAGTGCACAATTTACATGAAGTTGTCTTGCAACTAAAGGCGAAATTCACTGCAATTACCGCAGTCCCATCTCGGTGGGACCGTGACGTCTGCGTGAGCACGGAGCCGCTCCTGCACGTGATGTGCGCGTCGCTTGCGCACGCCCGCCACACGGAAACGGCGCTTCCCTGACCGTGTGTGTGTGTGTGTGTGTGTGTGTGTGTGTGTGTGTGTGTGTGTGTGTGTGTGTGTGTGTGTGAGGGGGGGGGGGGGGCTGGCCGCCTATGTCATTTCCTCTAGGCGCTCGTTTCCGTACGACAGTGACGTAACAGGCATCCCATTAACAGTTCATCTTGTAAACCAATGTGCGTCGACTATGAATTTCCTTTACAGTCTACCAATTCGAGCACAACATTAAATCTGTGTGAACGACGAGGAATTATAAATTCAACATAAAAAGTTCGTTCTGCTGGCCCGCAGAAACATACATGCGCGAATTATTCTCGACCGAACATTGCCGTCCCTGGAAATGGCCTGCTCATGATCTAGACCAACTACGTTTTCTTTGTAATTTTAAAATACTGTCCCCTTGTGGACTGCTAAAAAAAAATAGAGATCTGGCAAAAACTACTTCCAAAATATTATTTAATTCCGCGTCAAATGTTTATTTAAAACAATAAATAATCCATGACTTTGGCAGAAGCATTATTCGCCAGTTTCTGAGCGAAGATGAATTGTAAAGAAGAGTAATGGTCTTTCTTTCCTTCTGCATCTGTGAACATACATATAGCGGAGAGCATTATACGACGAATCGTGAATGCTGTTGCTTTTCTGTAAGATGTAACTGAACAAAAAATTAAATGCAGGGTAAAGCTTCAAATCTCGAGCAATGACAAACACAATACAACAAACGTTTATTCAGATATACGAGAAAATTCGATGTTAACACGATGTAGGTCAACTAAATACTTAAGTGAACCAGAAAATGCAGTGGTGGTAGTATGGTAACAAGGTACAAAACATGTTTCAATTTGTACTTAAAAACTTAAATTCTACGTCTACAAACAGTAAAAAGATTTTTGTAACTTCTTAGAATGCAAATATAAAACCACTGACGGTCTGCGCAAAAACGGAAGAAAAAATGTTTTTGCCCAAGACGAAACGTATCCAAAAAAAAACACAAATTTGTAAACAAACGCAGAGACAAGAACGAACTTCGACCTCAATATGACCTCCACATTTCAACTTTCCACTGGACCGAAACGGAACTTATTATCTCGTAATAACCCTGGCCAAGTCGATTTGTCCACCTAGCTAGTTGCTCCGCAAAGCTAGGCCACACGCCCGCTTAACAGCCGCCTTGCAAACGGGCGACTGACCAACCTGATCTCTATGGCAGCGGACGGGATGGCACTTCCGAACACTTTCTCAACTTTCCGCGCGCAGAGAGAACAACCTTACTGACCAACAACTAACGCTTTCCAAAACACACAGAGGATTCGAAACTAGCCGTCTGAATTCGAAAAGCACTTTTGGAAAACTACTACGATACATAGGTACTTGCAGTTTATGGCAAAGCTCAAAAATTTTTGTATAGATTTTTATCCAAACGATTGCTTTTCTTTTATTTCAGGTGCTAAATAATTATCAGAAATGAATACATCCCAAGAGTGTCCAATGCGTGCCGTGATGTGTGGAAACGAAATCACTCACTGTTTCTCAAAGAAATTTCCGACGTGAATTGCAAAGAGTGTCACCAGATATTAAGAAGCTTAAGGCTTGGTATCACAAGTTCCCATTCGCTGGGAGGTAGGTTCTGGGCAGAAAGCACATCAGACAGACCTTCCCAAGAAGGTCAGTTCTAGGCGCTACAGTCTGGAGCCGAGCGACCGCTCCGGTCGCAGGTTCGAAAGGTTCCAATCCTGCCTCTGGCATGGATGTGTGTGATGTCCTTAGGTTAGTTAGGTTTAATTAGTTCTAAGTTCTAGGCGACTGATGACCTCAGAAGTTAAGTCGCATAGTGCTCAGAGCCATTTGAACCAAGAAGCTCGTCCAGTTCGCCGAGCATCACGAGAACTAAACGTCCCTCGCTCAACAGTTCACAAGATTCTGCACAAACACGTTCGCCCGCAATCACACAATGTTCAAATTCTGTAAGCATTGATCCAAAACGACTTTCACCTTCGCAACGAATCTGCTGTTGAGATGTTAAACGTTATCGGACGATACTGCATTACAAAAAAATGTTTTCTCTGATGAAGCAACTTGCCACACGTGTGTGAAGGTTCATCGGCTCAACATGCGCATTTGGGGTTCGGAAAACCCGAACAGTTTTCGGGAACATGTTAGAGACAGCAAATAGGTGAATATATGGTGACCGCTAATGAAAGACCAGTATTCTTCATCGAGCGAACAGCAACAGGAACTGTTTATCTGAATATGCTTGAGCAATTTGTACCCTCAACATCTGCTCCTTGAGCCAATCTTCAAGCAGAATGGTGGATCAACACATGGGAGATGGCATGTTAGTGACCAGTTGAGTCGAAGATTTAGATAGCGATGGATACAACGTAATGGACCAATCCGGTGGCCACCGCAATCTCCGAACATATCGCCCCGATTTTCTTCTGCGGAGATAATCAAAGACATTGTGCACGCCTGTACATAACCTTGGCTATCTCCGTCGAATAACTGTTCACAAAATACTCTTCATAACCCCCAAACATGCTAGCGCGCACAAGCCTGTAGACAGAATATCGCCTAAACATTTCGCTGTTTACGAAAGGAGCCAGTGTAGAAATGTATAAAGTTTTTTGTACAAAACTGAGTTACTTTACATTATGCCGCAAGTGTCTATGCCACCAAGTTCTTGTTGTTAAATGCATTTAGAAGTGGGGAAAGTTTCGTTGTTTGGTTTGTGGTGCGCTCAGCTGCGCGGTCATCAGCGCCCGTACAAAGTCCCAATTGTTCCAAAGACCAATTTTTTCAATCCACTCTAGCTACTGCCACAAATAATGATGATGATGATGCAAACACAAGCACCAAGTCCCTGGCAGGGAAAATCCCCAATCCGGCAGGGAATCGAAGCCGGGACCCCATTATCCAGAGCCAGTAACCAACGCTAGCCACTAGACCACGAGCTGCGGACGAAGTTTCGTGTAAACATCTTGTATTCCGTCTGAATTGATTATGGTATCCTCATCAAATTTGGATTGTTGTAGTTGTTTCTGACGAATGGTACCTGAAAATCAGTTTATTCGGCATGGTGGAGGAAGGTTCCCTCCTTTTCTTTATGAAGTGAGGGTTTGTTCCTTGTCGACGTCAGCACACCAGTATGGAGCAGAATGAAGGGCCGACTGTTGAGGATCAAACGCTGCAAACTTCTATGAACGTCAATTGACAAGTGCGAAATCACGTGTGTTGTGGAAAAAAGTGCGAAATTATCACTGGTGGAACATTATTGCACTCTAAGAATTTGGAGTCTTGGAATGGGCTAGGAGAGTCGCGAATTTTTAGTCTTCCTGGCTACGCTACTAGTTAATGCTTTGTCATCAGTCATCGACTGTGTTCGAGAGCTTTTGCCACTACACAGAAGAGAGTGAGTATACGTGTTTACAGTGCAGCCAGCCACGTAGGAGACACGCTGGGTGAGCACCACTCGGATACGCGCGTACACGGGCGCCTGTGAAGGCACGGTGCACCCGCCCGTTGCTGGGACCGCGCGGCGGGTGGCGCACGGGTTACAGCCGCGACAGCGGATTCCAGCGAAATCATTCCTTCGCTCAGCACTCGGCTCTGGTGTCAGCAGCGTCTGCTAGCAGAGCCGCGCGCGGACCAGACACAATTGTGGTGCAGTGCTGACCACTGCGCATACTGCTGCTCAACGTCAGTACGGCAACTGCTCACAGGATTCTACACGCGACGAGAAGATTGATCCTGGAATACTCTGTTTTTGCTAAATTATCGATGCACATGAACTCTCAGATGAATAGACGATCAGAAAATCCACATCAATTACATCGAGACTGAATGACGTGGTGTGCAATTATCTAGCCGAACCTCTTCCACCAAACCACAACTTCTGAGACGAATGTGAACATTGTAGAGCAAACTCTTATAAAGGAGCAAACAAAAAGGCCTATTTCACGCAGAGCAGCGCGACAGTATTTCCCCGTCGCCCTACAGCATCTCTGACAGTATTAGAGATTTTTTTTAACACAGCTTTGACTTGACGACAACTGCGGAATAATGGGTTCGCTCAGGGTAATGTTCTGCTCCCATTCCCCCTCCTCCTCCTCCTCTCCTCCTCGTATGCAACCCGCATACAAACTGCAGGACCGACTTCCTGTATGTCGTCGATCTGGTCATCACGGCTCAAGGAAAGGATTGTGAGAGGAGGAGGTCGAACAGAACTTAGGTAAGGTAGGAGACGATGTACTGGCAGAAGTACTGTGAGCACGGGGCGCGAGTCGTGCTTGGGTAGCTCAGTTGGTAGAGCACTTGCCCGCGAAAGGGAAAGGAAGTTTCATATCAGCGCACAGTCCGTTGCAGAGTGAAATTCTCATTCTAGAACATAGGTGTTCTAAGCACCGTGTCGGTACACCACCAGGCAATTTCCCTTAGACCACGTACCTCAAAGAGACAAGTCAGCATCTTCCGTACATTGATAATTTTCGCTTATGGACCGTCTGACAGCAACTGAATAAAACACAATTTTAGTGCCATACGCGTTTCGCCTTTATTTTCTGCAAGGCATCATCAGTGGCAGGTTGCGTAGACAGTTTCTTACATATCACGCTCCTGTTGCATTTTTGGTGTTCTTTCTATGAGCGCCAATTTGCTGTTTTTTCCACATTCCACAGCACTATGCACTGAACGCTTGTTTTAAAACACCAAAAATGCAACAGGAGCGTAATATGTAAGAAACTGTCTACGCAACCTGCCACTGATGATGCCTTGCAGAAAATAAAGGCGAAACGCGTATGGCACTAAAATTGTGTTTTATTCAGTTGCTGTCAGACGGTCCATAAGTGAAAATTATCAATATACCGTAGTATTACGCGCAACTCAGGAGGACAGGACCACAAAAGTTGAAGATGTCAGCATCTTCCGTGTTCAATAGAAACAAGGAAAGTCAAAGTTGAATGTAACCTGGGATCCAATCATCCTGGAACACAGAGATAAACCCATACAGCTCACTATCCCACAGGAGCTGTCGCTGACGTAGAAACATCACTGTGACAAGACACGTCGTAACGCCGCAGCAAGAAATAACTCGCTGAGGAAACCGGCTAGCAGCAGCGAGTGGGGAGCTCGGACCGAAGCGCTGCCAAGGACAGCACAGACACTGTGCTTCTTCACGGCTTAATATGACTACCGGCGCGGTCCAGGTCTGTACATACCAAAAGGGTCTACGTGAGCTCAAATGAAATATCCCAACTAACAACCGCTTCCATGAAACTCACGCCGCTCGAGAAACTGTACATAGCGGCACGACTTAGGGACCGCAACTCCTAAAGAGCCTGCCACGCACATACTGCAGTGCTAAGTATAATTAGGAGGAACTACACCTTACTTAGCGCTTCCTGCGTACCTGGATGACGTTGTAACAACGTCATCTTCAGGCCCATACACTTGTTGACGTCAACTGCGTGCGGCTGACTCTAGAAGTCAGTGGTGAGATACGAAAGTGCTCCGTGTGGAAGGCGCTAAGTAACTAGTACGAACTTCATACTAGTTACTAACCACCTTCCACACGGAACACGTTCGTATCTCACCACTGACTTCTTGTATCAGCCGCACGCAGTTGACGTCAACAATTGTATGGGCCTGAAGATGACGTTGTTACTGTGGTGTCAACGCCAGACACCACACTTGCTAGGTGGTATCCTTTACATCGGCCGCGGTCCGTTAGTATACGTCGGACTCGCGTGTCGCCACTATCAGTGATTGCAGACCGAGCGCAGCCACACGGAAGGTCTAGTCTAGAGAGACTCCCAAGCACTCGCCCCAGTTGTACAGCCGACTTTGCTAGCGATGGTTCACTGTCTACATACGCTCTCATTTGCCAAGACGACTGTTTAGCATAGCCTTTAGCTACGTCATTTGCTACGACCTAGCAAGGCGCCATATTCAATTACTATATTCCAGAATGTATTCGGAACAGATACTATTGTGAATCACGTACCGTCAAGAGCGATGTTCATCATTAACGGATTATAGTTAAGTATCAAACTAATTACGTCCGCTTTCTGAATTCTAATTTCTTGTCGTGTTCCAGACCTCACGTCAGTATAGTCCTTCCCTCCTCACGGCAGACTGCGTGAGCTAAAACGCGTGCATTTCGGCCTCCTCTAGTAACACGGTGTTGGCTCTTCTGCCAACACAACAGTTACAACGTTCAAACTAGCTGCCAAAATAAAATCGACATCTTAAATACAGCTGGAGGAATTTCTTCATTTTTAATATAAAGTGAACGTAAATGTAATCGAGAGGAACCATATGGATGTACTCGTTCGTGACAGCACACGTAACTATGGCCAATATAAAGATATGGAACGTCTGCTGCCATGTTCGACCTGTTCCAACTGTCCCAGTAATGTTCCATCGACGAATTATGGGGGGGGGGGGGGGGGGGGGGGGGGGGGGGGAAGGAAGTAATAGTTGTCAAATTCTGGCACGACAACCTTGGATCTCTTGAGAAACTGGAGATCGAATTTAGCAGAAATCTAGTACCGATTAGTACTTTTCTTCACTCCACACTACGCCACTTCGTTCACATTAACCGTATGGAACAAGCAAGAGGCAAGTTGCTAGTCGAATCAAGAGTGAAACGCGATATCTCCACGAACCAGGCAGACGCACCTGCCTACTGAACCGATGCCAACTCTGCTCGTGGCCACCGGGACACGGGGATTCTGCCTAGACCACAGGTGGGCGGCCACGTTCCAGGTTGGAGTCATTTATTGTAACGTACGCACAGAGGGCTGTGGGGCATAAATGAAACGGCCTGCAACGTCGAAACTACGCAGCTTCCGCAGACACGGTACATCGGACATCACACGTTCCGTTCCTCACCATCTCGGTGCTCGCTGGGTACGGCTACCGTGTGTCGCAATCGTGGAATCGGCCGGCGGCAGACTGTTCTGCCGTTTTGTAACTGCGTGTGTGAAGCACGTTAGCGCTGATTAGTTATCGCGCCGGCCGCTAACCAACTGAGCACCTGGCGAACGCGGATCCGGCCGTGTCGGTGTGAGTGCGCGTCGCGTCGCCTCGCCTCGCCTCGGTTCACCTCTCCCTCACACCACCTCACCTCACACCACCTCACCACCCGCCCCTTCCCTTCTCGGACCCCCAGACTCTCAGTGCCTCCAGACTTTTTCCTCATTCGGAGTTGTTTCCGTGTCAGGCTGTCAAAGTAACGACTAAATTTCGTACCGTGCGTACTCGCCGTATTCGAGACATATATCCGCTACGAAGTATACAGACTGTCATTAACTATACAGACTGTTTAGACTGCCATTAGTAACTTCGTGGGTACTTTTAGACCCCAAAAGCAAAAAACCATCTGCAACTTAATTACTTCTCTTGTTTCTGTAAACTTGTTACAAAATCAATATTTCCTAATCTATTAAAAATAAAATATGATCTTACCAACAATTAAGGCTTTTACATTAACATTGGCCTCTAAAACAGAGTTTCTAGGAAAACTTTGAAAAAAAAATCTTCAGCAATCAGAATGAGATTTTTACTCTGCAGTGGAGTGTGCGCTGATATGAAACTTACTGGGAGATTAGAACTGTGGGACCGAGACTCTAACTCGGGACCTTTGCCTTTCGCGGGCAAGTGTTCTACCGACTGAGCTACCCAAGCACGTCTCATGCCCCATCCCGAGTTCGAGTCTCGGTCCGGCACACAGTTTTAATCTGCTAGTAAGTTTCATCTTCAACAACGTTCTGAAACATCAATTACACAGTAGGAAATAATGCAACGAGCCGCAAGCTTTGTTGAAATGATTTTATTCTACTGTTACTAGCTTCGGGCCCGAGCCTATCGTTAGATAATAGCACTGACTTCTTGCAGGTTTGTACCAAAATATAACAAAGGTTTCATGGTGCATAGTTTAGGAAAGGTTTTTCTATTTTATATCTGCGTCCCAAAATTTAACGAAGTTTTTGTGATTACACAGTGTTACACCTATATATGTTCTACACATTGTACTTTCTTCTTCAAAAGCCCTCCTTTACATATTACAGGACAGAGGTCTGGTTTTCTTTTATAATCCACACTGACCCATCAACTGAACCAAAAACAAGATGGCGGATATATTTGCCTACATCGGCAGCTGATATGATGTCCTAAACAACGTAATATGTTAAACATTTGGAATTACTTCAAATATACTCCTATAGAGTACATATAACATACGGTTAGACATTTAATAATTTCTCTAAGTCAATTAACTGTTTCTATCGTTCCAAATTATAAGACCTGTATGAAATTTTCGATGTACATGTTGTTGTTGTTGTTGTTGTGGTCTTCAGTCCTGAGACTGGTTTGATGCAGCTCTACATGCTACTCTACCCTGTGCAAGCTGCTTCATCTCTCAGTACCTACCGCAACCTACATCCTTCTGAATCTGCTTAGTGTATTCATCTCTTGGTCTCCCTCTACGATTTTTACCCTCCACGCTGCCCTCCAATACTAAATTGGTGATCCTTGATGCCTCAGAACGTGTCCTAGCAACGATCCCTTCTTCTAGTCAAGTTGTGCCACAAACTCCTCCCCAATTCTATTCAATACCTCCTTATTAGTTATGTGATCTACCCATCTAATCTTCAGCATTCTTCTGTAGCACCACATTTCGAAAGCTTCTTTTCTCTTCTTGTTCAAACTATTTATCGTCCACGTTTCACTTCCATACATGGCTACACTCCATACAAATACTTTCAGAAACGACTTCCTGACACTTAAATCTATACTTGATGTTAACAAAATTCTCTTCTTCAGAAACGCTTTCCTTGCCATTGCCAGTCTACATTTTATATCCTCTCTACTTTGACCATCATCAGTTATTTTGCTCCCCAAATAGAAAAACTCCTTTACTACTTTAAGTGTCCCATTTCCTAATCTAATACCCGTAGCATCACCCGATTTAATTAGACTACATTCCATTGTCCTCGTTTTGCTTTTGTTGATGTTCATCTTATATCCTCCTTTCAAGACACTGTCCATTCCGTTCAACTACTCTTCCAAGTCCTTTGCTGTCTCTGACAGAATTACAATGTCATCGGGGAACCTCAAAGTTTTTATTTCTTCTCCGTGGATTTTAATACCTACTCTGAATTTTTCTTTTGTTTCCTTTATTGCTTGCTCAATATACAGATTGAATAACATCGGGGATAGGCTACAACCCTGTCTCACTCCCTTCCCAACCATTGCTTCCCTTTCATGTCCCTCGCCTATTATAACTGCCATCTGGTTTCTGTACAAATTGTAAATAGCCTTTCGCTCCCTGTATTTTACCCCTGCCACCTTCAGAATTTGTAAGAGAGTATTCCAGACAACATTGTCAAAAGCTTTCTCTAAGTCTACAAATGCTAGAAATGTAGGTTTGCCTTTCCTTAATCTAGCTTCTAAGGTAAGTAGTTTTTTTTTTTCTTTTTTTTTTTTTAAATTCCGGTTGATCATTCAGTATGCAGTCAGGTTTATCCTTAATGTGGCTGTACATTTCTAATTCTTCTAACAAATACATCTGTATTCCTTTTTCGGCAAAACGTAATATTTCAAAGTTTTCTTTGATTTATATGTCTGTTTCCGTGTTGGGTTAGGTATCAATGTATTCCCGGAATCTTACGTTGAAACTACCACCAATTTTGCCGATGTAAAATTTGGGGCACGCAGAACAATTTAGTCTATAAACGCCAGACCTCTGGTGTACTTCAGTTTTTAAATGTAAGTTGTGGTATGCAGACGTATTGCACTGAGTTTTGAGAAGCTATTTATGCTGAAGTGCTGTTTGTTTTGAGTTTAGATCTATCTTTGTTACTGTACTTGTTTTAAATCTGTTGTGAAGTTTAGTGATGTCAGAGCTGTAACAAGTACTGAGGGTTATTAGTTTGGTTTTAGTTATTGTGGTCTATCTTCAGTATACAAAGGGATTTTTTCGATTCTGTTGAGCAAGAAAGCTCTGCAGTAATAATATATGGACACGATTACATAAATAAGACATTAGATATTTTCAGAAATAACAACAGAAAAGAAATTAATTGCGATTCAATCCTAAAACTGCAGGACAATCTTATAAAGTCCTCATAGAGTGCAACTTCCTTCTAACGCCAGTTGCAAAATCTGAAAGCACAATAATGAACCCCTCAGCCCCACAATTTCCATGGTACCAAAGATTACAAAGAATATTGTGCTCTACAACCGATTGTGATCTCTCAAAAGTGTGTTTTCTACAAAATCAGCGAAGCGTGTAATAACATCCTCCCCAAATCCTTTAAATTTGAAGGCAATTTTTGTGTAAACAATAGCTATGAGCTTTCAGAAAACATCAGTGACATTCCCGTAACAAACACAGCCAGATTTGCATCTTTCGATATAGTTCACTTGAATACAGATTTACCAATAACAGAAGCTGTCGCAGTAATAAAAAAGTAGCTTGCTTAAATATAAAAAGCTCAACCTACCTGAAATTTATGAGCTTGTTGAATTTATAACCTTATCGCTATCACATAATTTTATCAACGTGAAAATGGCCTTGCAGTGGGCAGTTGGTAGCCGACCAATGCCAATTTGATAATAAAGAAAAAATAATACATTACAAAGGCTAATGTGGATTACACACTTAACATATCTAATGGAACAGTAGAAGAAATTGACCAGTTTGCAAAAGAACTCGTTTATAACATGTGAAACAATTCGGATTCTGTTCTCAGTTTATCCCATACTCCATGAGCGACTTTCAAACATTTCTGTGCTGCAGACCTGTGTCTGAGTGTAGTGGACTTCTTTTGGCCAGGAATTCCCACTTTGCCTGAGCGTGTCTGTTTTTCCTTTAAGCCCTCCTTGTGTGGTCCGTTCCGCGTTACTTTGCTTCCGAGGTATCAGAATTTACTAAATTCTACATTGTGATCACCCATTTTGATGTTTACTCGCTAGTCTGATTTCGCTATTTCTCATTACTTCCATCTTCCTCAGATTTAATCTCAATCAGTGTTCTGTACTCATTAGACTGTTCATTATATTCAGTTCGTTCTTTTCGCTCAGAACAGCAATGCCATCGGCCAGTCACTTAATTGACATCCTTTCATCCTGAATTTTAGTCCCACTCTCGGAACTTTATTTCCGTTACTGTTTTTCTCATGCGTAGATTCAACAGTAGGGGGCGAAAGACTGCATCCATGTTTTACCGCTTTTTAATTCGAGCACTCTATTCTTGGTCTTACCGCCCTGCAGTTGCCTTTTGGTTCGTGTACTTATTACATATTACTCGTCTTTCCGTATAACATACTCTTTTTTTGTCTCAATTTCGCCGGCCGTGGTGGCCGAGCGGTTCTAGGTGCTTCAGTCTGGAACCGCGCGACCACTACGATCGCAGTTTCGAATCCTGCCTCGGGCATGGATGTGTGTGATGTCCTTAGGTTAGTTAGGTTTAAGTAGTTCTAAGTTCTGGGGGACTGATGACCTCTGATGTTAAGTCCCATAGTGGTCAGAGCGATTTGAAACATTTGTCTCAATTTCGAACGTCTAGCACCATTTTACACTGTGCAATGTTTTTTCTAGATTGGCGAATCCTATGAACGGGTCAGGATTTCTGTTAAGTCTTGCTCCTATTATCTAGCGTAACCTCATAACTGCTTCCTGGTGCGACTGCATTTCCGGAAGCTAAACTGATCGTCATCTAACAGATCCTCAACTCTGTATAACACAATGGAGATGACAGAACTGCCGTTAGATCGTGGAGACACGCCGCCGACGGAAAGACGAGTCAGAGCTGGAGGCCCGCTTCCCAGAAGAGCCGCGCCCGCCGATACTTCCCGGGAGAGCGCTTCTGCGAACTGACACCTGCTCTCGCCGCTGACTAGAGCCAGCATCTGGAGCCCGTCGTTTCAAAGCCACGCTCCGGAGACTCGGCAAGTCGGTCCGTATCAGCCAATAGCGAAGTGTGGCTTCAAACACACGGAAAGTGGGCAGCCGCGACAAGAACTAGAACGAAAATTTCGCACGGTCACTAGGAACACCGTTAACTGTGTTACGGCGAAAAGTCAAACGCCGGCACGCCAGTCGGGAACGATAGAGAAGAAGAGATGGTTCTGAGAAGGCGTCAGCCAATCGCACGCTGACCGATCCCTCTCCAGGACGACAACGCGGCAGCAGTGGCCTCTATGTGAAGAGGACATAAGCGCCGCGCACCACTGGTCGCGGCTCAGTTCGATAGCAGCTTCAAGATTAGCCAGTTCAATAGTATCTTGAAGACTAGTGACTGTATAGCAGCGACTTAGGATTGTCTGTACTGCAGAAACTTCATTATTTCGTATGTGCCCCGTTGCTTGCGACACGTCTGTGGAATCTCAAAGTTAAGTATTGTGTCCTTTCATTTTGTAAAAAACTCAGGCGACCCGAGTAAGCAGGTTTCCTAGACATCCCAGATTTAACGAGAAGTAGGGACACATAATAAACAGCAACAGGTTTGTTTTATCAGTTGAATCGCCTGCAGTAGTATCAGTAAATCTACACGGCTGCGGTAGACGCTGCGCACACTGTAGGACTCGGGAGGCCCACTGAAAAAGCCGTCCGCACTGTTGTGACCGTAGAAAATTTTAATTTTTATTCTTGCTTTTGTGACCATAATAAGAGTCCAGGCTCCATAGGCAAACAGCCAGCCGACATTAAGAAACAGTCCACAAGGACGTAAGGACAAGATAAGCGGCGGAGGCTGCCGAGTATGGCTTGTTGATCAAATAACTTAGTGTTTGACTTCCTGCCAGAGGAAGCAGCACGAATCAAACTTGCGCAATGGAAAGAGAGAGGGTGAGTCACGTGCGGAAAAGACTCGTGTGGAACCAAATTAAGTTGTGTGCAGCTAGAAACGAAAGTGTCGTGTGGAACCGAAGGCATTCTTGCGCAATCCGATCACTTAGAAATGAAAGGGTCGTGTGAAATTAACTCGTGTGCACACAAGTACATGAGAAACGAAATAAAAGGCCAGGCAGCGGAATAGCTAGGAGCAGAGATTCAGATGCAGATTCAGAGCCAGTGGCGGCAGTTTGGAGATTCTGCAGCGAGACGCTAGCGCGGCCGTCTAGGCCCATAGCAGCCGATACAGCTTCAACTACGAGAAGACGGTGAAAGACTCTGGTGGACACTCAGGAACAGCAGGTCAAGTAGGATTTTTATAGTTTCATTGGAATAGTGTTGAACAGAGGCTGTCAGTCTTTGTCTCAATTACTTAGAGAGATTTCAGTCCTAACCGAGAACAAGTGATTGCTTTGTACTTGCTTCTTATATGTACCGGCAATTAGATATGAAGTAGCAAGTCCGAATAAATAGACTGGTTATTACTAAGGGGTTTATGGTCCAACACCTCACATAAGTATATGTCAGAATAAACTTGACAAAAACTAACCAATCTTTTCTGCCTATTGGAATTCTGTAAACTATTTTCAGGAAACTTATTTGCTTCAAACCAAGGAGATTCCTCCCTCTCATCTCCAATATAAAGGTTGACAGCAATTTATAACTAACCCATTGTCGTTACACTGAAAAAACCGTCCGCACAGACTCTGCTACCGTAGTCATCTGACCAAATTCGTTACCGTCTCACACACACACACACACACACACACACACACACACACACACACACACACACACACTTCCAGGTAACAGCAAATCAAAACATACATACTTTTAGTAGTAATGACAGTCCTGTCAAACTTATGTCCCTTTGTTGTAGAATCCTAGAACATACCCTGAGCTCTAACATAATGATACGCTTCCCCCCAACTAGCACGTACTCCGAAAACATCGGCCGTGCGAAACCCGGAACGCACTTTCCCTGCGTGACATCCTGCAACACAAGGACCGAGCCAATGAGGCGGATGCCGTAATTTTCGATTTCTGAAAAGCATCTGACTCAGTACCACGCCTACGCTTATGACCGAAAGTATAATGATATGGGACACCAAACAAAATTAGAGCCTGAACGAGGAATTTCTCGGCTAGGAAGGTGCAGCATACTGCCTCGGATGCAAAGTCAGTTGACAGATGTACGAGTACTTCAGGCATGCCCTAGTGATGAGTGTTGGGATTCTCTATGTTCGTACTGTATGTTAATGACCTGCTGTAAGGGACAGTTTTTTTTAAATAAATTACGCTACGTACGTAAATTCATATTAATTCGTAACCGAGACCCACCCTCGACCTGAAAATGTATTACAGTCGAAGAAATGAATTGATATTAAACACACGAGTGATCGTCAGTTTCGGTAGTAATGTAAAA
This sequence comes from Schistocerca serialis cubense, assembly GCF_023864345.2. Lineage (NCBI taxonomy): Eukaryota > Metazoa > Arthropoda > Insecta > Orthoptera > Acrididae > Schistocerca > Schistocerca serialis. The sequence goes on from NC_064646.1 coordinate 495,485,795, forward strand.
CGTAGTTACACGCTGGATGGAAGTAAGGGAATGTATCGCAAGCGCGCTGGGAGACAAGAACGCAGAGCGCAGCGACAGAAGAGTCCTCGTCTAGAGGCCAGCGACAGAAGGCTGCCGCTGCCGCTGCCACGGCTCAGCCCACCGGCACACACCTCTGTGACAGCGCACGGCACTGCGGTGAGTCCTCCCGCAAATGCTTTACGTGGTCGAGTGAGAGGCAATTTTTTTAGCAAAAGGCGCTGTTCTCAGCCAAACGCAGACCGACAGATACTGGAGATTGCTATCTAACAGGTGAACAGAGAGACCGAAGCTAGGCCTCAGGAATCTGTGAGACACCACCGAACACGTAGTTCTTACAAAAAAAACTTTAAGGGTGTATGATCCACAGGAACTACTTTTTTATCTGAACTTTCTCCGGAGAGACAGAAGCACGAGCGCTAGACGGAAGCCGTCTCATTGGCTGAGGAGAGAGATAGCAAGAGAATGTTGGAATGGAATCCAAGTAATACATAGTGCAGGTCTCTTTCTCTGGACTATCTGCGTTGCATTTTGATCAGTCTGAAGGTTCAGAGCGGAGACGATCGAGTGGGGAACATATCGAAAAACGTAGAAGAGTGAGGTTTCCGCGTCGGACGCCCTCGCACAAGAATCAATTTTACTTCAAAGCTTGTCGTCCCGTCTTTGAGGACTGCTACCGCTGGGCCATCTCGGTCGGTTACAGACACCAGCTGATCTGATGCATTTTGGGGGTCTTTCAAGACTCACACGCCAGCCAACACTTAGCCACACAGGAGACGGACGCCTGCACTGCCATTGACTGGCGTCACAGTACCTCAGCTACGGTGAGACCGCCGCCACTACAGTTGACGTCAATTTATTGTTTTGCCATCTCACAGCCTCACTCTGCAGGTTTGTGTTACCAAGTCACCAACCATTTGCTTCCAAAATCGAGAACAGGTATGACGTGATATATTACCTTCAATAGTTCTACGTATTTATTTTCTAATTCTTTTCTATGCTAACCAAATTCACGTCGACCACTGAGTACTTGGTGTTTTTTTTTCTCTCTCTCTCTCTCTCTCTCTCTCTCTCTCTCAGATTTACCTCCGACCCTCATATTAGACATATCAGATTTGTGTTCACACAGGTTGCCATTCGTAAATGATGTTAAGAAGTTCTCACAGGTTCCAACTATTACGTATGAAGAATTAATCATCAATAACAGAGACAGGTAGTGCTATTTTCATTGTTTTCTACAAGAAGTGTCTAGTAACCACAGTTTAGTCAACTATCAGCCGCCTTTAGTAATTAGCAGTCTAGTTAAAAGTTGATTAACTCTCTAAATTGATTTCTTAGGATGGATAGGATGTGTGACTGCTGTGTACGGACGCAGGAGGAGCTGGCAACTGTTCGCGAACAGCTGAACGTGTTGATGGGCGCGGTCAGCCGTCTACAGACTGCTGCCTCGGAGTGTAGCGGCAGTGGGGAGTCTGGTGCGTCGCATGGTACACCCCAGGTGTTACATGCTTCACCCACTGTCCCTGCTGTTGAGACATCTTCGCGGGTACCGGACGCGGTTGGGCCACCCTCTCCCAAAGGGGAGTGGCGGGTTCAGCGGCGTTTGCGGCGCACGAGGCGGAGGGTCAATGTGGAGGCTCGCCGTGTGGCATCGCCCGCTCTGCCTGTGAGTGGACATGTGGCCGACCCTTCAGCAAGGTCCGATCAGGCACACGGGGAGAGGGGTTTATTAGTTATTGGGAGCTCCAACGTTAGGCGGGTGATGGAGCCCCTTTGGGAAATAGCGTAAGGGTCGGGGAAGGTCAGTGTTCACTCTGTCTGCTTGCCGGGGGGTCTCATCAGAGATGTGGAGAAGGCCCTGCCGGTGGCGATAGAGAGCACTCGGTGTACCCGACTGCAAAGTTTTGCTCATGTAGGCACCAATGACTCCTGCCGTCTGAGTTCAGAAGTCATCCTCAGTTCGTACAGGCGGTTGGCGGAGTTGGTGAAGGCGGAAAGCCTCGCTCGCGGGGTGGAATCTGAGCTAGCTATTTGTAGTATCGTTCCCAGAACCGATCGCGGTCCTCTGGTTTGGAGCCGAGTAGAAGGCTTAAACCAGAGGCTCAGACGATTCTGCGGAGATCTGGGGTGCAAATTTCTCGACCTCCGCTATCGGGTGGAGAAATGTAGGGTACCCCTGAATAGGTCAGGCGTGCACTACACGCATGAAGCGGCTACAAGGGTAGCGGAGTACGTGTGCAGTGCACATGTGGGTTTTTTTTAGGTTAGAGGATTCCCTCCCTAGGCCCGACAAGACGCCTCCTGAGACGCGGCAAGGTAGGAGTGGGCAAAATGCAACAGGGAATAACAATATTAATGTGCTAATACTAAACTGCAGGAGCGTCTATAGAAAGGTCCCAGAACTGCTCACATTGATAAACGGTCACAATGCCCAAATAGTACTAGGGACAGAAAGTTGGCTGAAACCAGACGTAAACAGTAATGAAATCCTAAACTCAGATTGGAATGTATACCGCAGAGACAGGCTGGACAGTGAAAGGGTAGGCGTGTTTAAAGCGATAGGAAGTGCAATAGTATCGAAGGAAATTGACGGAGATCCGAAATGTGAAATAATTTGGGTGAAGGTCACGGTTAAAGCAGGCTCAGTCATGGTAATTGGATGTCTCTATAGGCCCCCTGGCTCAGCAGCTCTTGTGGCTGAGCACCTGAAGGATAATTTGGAAAATATTTCGAGTAGATTTCCCCACCATGTTATAGTTCTGGGTGGAGATTTTAATTTGCCGGATATAGATTGGGACACTCGAACGTTCATAATGGGTGGCAGGGACAAAGAATCCAGTGAAATTTTTTAAGTGCTTTATCTGAAAACTACCTTGAGCAGTTAAACAGAGAACCGACTCGTGGCGATAACATATTAGACCTTCTGGTGACAAACAGACCCGAACTATTTGAAATAGTTAACACAGAACAGGGAATCAGCGATCATAAAGCGATTACTGCATCGATGATTTCAGCCGTAAATAGAAATATTAAAAAAGGTAGGAAGATTTTTCTGTTTAGCAAAAGTGACAAAAAGCAGATTTCAGAGTACCCGACGGCTCAACACAAAAGTTTTTTCTCAAGTACAGATAGTGTTGAGGATCAGTGGACAAAGTTCAAAACCATCGTACAACATGCGTTAGATGAGTATGTGCCAAGCAAGATCGTGAGAGATGGAAAAGAGCCACCGTGGTACAACAACCGAGTTAGAAATCTGATACGGAAGCAAAGGGAACTTCACAGCAAACATAAACATAGCCAAAGCCTTGCAGGCAAACAAAAATTACGCGAAGCAAAATGCAGTGTGAGGAGGGCTATGCAAGAGGCGTTCAATGAATTCGAACGTAAAGTTCTATGTACTGACTTGGCAGAAAATCCTAAGAAATTTTGGTAGAACGGTAGGTGGATCAAAACAAAATGTCCAGACACTCTGTGACCAAAATGGTACTGAAACAGAAGATGACAGACTAAAGTCCGAAATACTACATGTCTTTTTCTAAAGCTGTTTCACAGAGGAAGACTGCAGAGGGATAGAGAAACAATTAAAATCGCTCAAAAGAGGAAAGGCCGCTGGACCTAATGGGATACCAGTTCGATTTTACACAAAGTACGCGAAGGAAGTTGCCCCCCTTCTTGCAGCGGTGTACCGTAGGTCTCTAGAAGAGCGTAGCGTTCCAAAGGATTGGGAAAGGGCACAGGTCATCCCCTTTTTCAAGAAGGTACTTCGAACAGATGTGCAGAACTATAGACCTATATCTCTAACGTCCATCAGTTGCAGGATTTTGGAACACGTATTATGTTCGAGTATAATGACTTTTCTGGAGACTAGAAATCTACTCTGTAGGAATCAGTATGGGTTTCGAAAAAAACAGTCGTGTGAAACCCAGCTCGCGCTATTCGTCCACGAGACTCAGAGAGCCATAGACACGGGGTCACAGGTAAATGCCGTGTTTCTTGACTTCCGCAAGGCGTTCGATGCAGTTCCCCACAGTTGTTTAATGAACAAAGTAAGAGCATATGGACTATCAGACCAATTGTGTGCTTGGATTGAAGAGTTCCTACATAACAGAACGCAGCGTGTCATTCTCAATGGAGAGAAGTCTTCCGAAGTAAGAGTGATTTCAGGTGTGCCGCAGGGAAGTGTCGTAGGACCCTTGCAATTCACAATATACGTAAATGACCTTGTGGATGACATCGGAAGTTCATTGAGGCTTTTTGCGGATGATGCTGTGGTATATCGAGAGGTTGTAACAATGGAAAATTGTACTGAAATGCAGGAGGATCTGCAGCGAATTGACGCATGGTGCAGGGAATGGCAATTGAATCTCAATGTAGACAAGTGTAATGTGCTGCGAATACATAGAAAGAAAGATCCCGTATCATTTAGCTACAATATAGCAGGTCAGAAAATGGAAGCAGTTAATTCCATAAATTATCTGGGAGTACGCATTAGGAGCGATTTAAAATGGAATGATCATATAAAGTTGATCGTCAGTAAAGCGGATGCCAGACAGAGATTCATTGGAAGAATCCTAAGGAAATGCAATCCGAAAACAAAGGAAATAGGTTACAGTACGCCTGTTCGCCCGTTGCTTGAATACTGCTCAGCAGTGTGGGATCCGTACCAGATAGGGTTGATAGAAGAGATAGAGAAGATCCAACGGAGACCAGCGCGCTTCGTTACAGGATCATTTAGTAATCGCGAAATCGTTGCAGAGATGATAGATAAACTCCAGTGGAAGACTCTTCAGGAGAGACGCTCAGTAAATCGGTACGGGCTTTTGTGGAAGTTTCGAGAACATACCTTCATCGAGGAGTCAAGCTGTATATTGCTCCCTCCTACGTATATCTCGCGAAGAGACCGTGAGGATAAAATCAGAGAGATTAGAGCCCACACAGAGGGATAACGACAATCTTTCTTTCCACGAACAATACGAGACTGAAATAGAAGGGAGAACCGATAGAGGTACTCAAGGTACCCTCCGCCACACTGGTGGCTTGCGGAGTATGTATGAAGATGAACAGTATCTGATTATCATTTTGTCTTAATTGTTGTCTAACTTTTCATATACAAGTAAACGCAAGTAATTAGAATACGTGTAGTACTTCACATTTTATCGACCCCTGACGCGTAAGGACTTATCATTTTGGCATAAAATATCAATAGCAACCTGAGACTTGACGTAGATGATGCAGTTATCTTTCATGAAAAGTAGGCGTACTGTCTGATAAAAGCCGCACAAATATCCAGTAACGCCTTGATCAGTTTTCAAAGAGATGGTGAGTTTAAATGTACAGAAATATAGAAATGCGTACGTGAGAAAAGATGAAGAAGAAATATCCTGTGATTACAATTCCAATGACTCACTACTGGAATCAGTGGACAACTTTAAATACTTGGATGAAACAATTTGAAGGTTATGAAATGGAATGGTAAGGCAGGTGGCAGACTTGAATTCATTGGTAGAATACTAGGGAAATGCAAGCGGTCTACGAAGGAGATGGCTTACAAAACACTCGTGCATCCCATTTTACTATACCGGCCAAGTTTGTGTGAGTACTACCAACTAAGAGTAACAGGGCACACTGAATGTATACAGGGAAGAACGACAGGAACGGTCATAGAATCGTTTCGCTTACGAGAGAGCGCCACGGAAATGTTGGAAAGCCTTAAGTGGGATACTCTAAGATATGCGCCAGCTTACCGAGCAAAAACCTACTGGTGAAGTAGCATGAAGTGAAGCCTCTACAGATTTTCTTCATTCGCTACGTATCGCTGTCGTAGGGGCCTTGAAGGCAAGACTCGTCTTATTTACGGTACGGAGAGAGATATTTAAGCAGTCTGTCCGCGCTCGATAGCCGCGGTATTTCAGAGTTTCTATGTACCCGCAGAAAATTTTAATTTTTCTGTCGAAGTCAAATGTGTTTGCAAGCTACGACTCTTTTTAAGAACCACACTGACGTTTCAGGCGATACTTCCGCTTCATTACGTCGCCTTGCAGTTAATGAAAGACTCAGTTGTTAGTTTGACGACAAAAGCACTTCACATGAGATTAACAAACAAGTAAGTATTATTGGTGGGTACCTACATTTGACGACACACTATATTAGTTAAAATAACCCTAACATGGTAGCTGCAATCACAGAGAGCACTTGGTAGCTCGATTGTACCAAGGAACTACAAGTGCGAGGACTACTACGACGGCATAGGGCTAAACGCAGCAGTTTTCGACACATCTGAACCGCGAGCCTGCTGGAAGGTGCTGAGTACAGCTAAACCTGGAGCAGCGTGCTGCCACGGGCTGGCCTATTTCAGGGCGCCTGCTACGCCGCAAGGCAACAAGAGTGGCCAGGGTGTTGGGGAGGGGAGCCAGCACGCGAGACGCGGGTCGATGGGCCCGCCGCCTGACGCCGCCGCCGCCGCCGCCCCAGGGAAGAAGGGCTTCCCTGCTCGCGGCCAGGGCGCGCAATCTGCTCCTACACCACACCAGTCCGTCCTACCCGAACCGAGCTTCCACAAACGGAACCACGCTGAAGCTGCCACCTGTCAGCGTCAAGACCTCATTCACACTGACAGTCACGTCCCGTTAAAACATTCCGCAATGCATTTCGAATGGCGGCATTCACAATGGCCGCCACGATACGTTACGGCACGGCACCTCCAAGGTTTCTCGTGAAGAAAGTTTTGACGGCTGACGTCGTCCGTTGATCACGTGACCCCGAGCTGATCGTGCGTTTCATGTTCGGTATCAGTTGTTATTCCAAGTCTTTGTTATTTGTTGTCTTTTGTTGAAATTTATAATTTCATAATGCACTCAAATGGGAACCTCTGAAGTGAAGATGACGTTCTTGCCGCGAAACGCTAATGAGAAAGTATACATCTGCCACAGACTGCAGAACGATTTTACTGCAGCGAACATATATCTTGTTTAAGGGCCACGAAGACAAAAAGCGGTCGCACGGATGGACACACACACACACGTCCTTTTTACGTCGCTCCGTTTACGAATGGAACAGGAAAGGAAATGACGGGCAGCGTCTAACAACCCTAACACAAGAAAGGTCAAAAATTAATTATGATTGTGGTGTTGCTCACGCTGCTAAATATTGCATTTTCGGGCACAACAAAGTTATATCATGTGGCAGGTGTCATTAGAGCACAGTTAACAAAGTCATTTCATGAAATAATGGATAAACTAGGCACTCATCTTTTCGTGTTTCCCACGCTCGTCTCGTCGAGAACTCACGGCTCAATCGTCGAAAATCTAGGTAGTGATGATTCCAAGCTCGGATGCAAAGAGGCCTAGGTGTTATTCTGCGACATTCAAAAGTTTTATAGATGCGCTTCACAAACCATTCTTGAAGATTAAACTTTTCCAAGTTAGGACAATGGTGATGTAAAATAGCAATCAGCACTCCGAATTTAATTTACACTTCTTTTTTATTACTTTTGTTGCAATATCACGTAACTCACAAAACATCACTTCACAATATAAAACATACTTGAAAATATCTTCCTCACTATTAAAGTTCACATTTGATAAACTGACTACAATTTGCGTCTTTTCAGCACGAGGACCAAGACTTGATTCTCTAATAACCGCTTACGTGCCCAGAAATCAGAGTTACTAGTACGTCAAAGATCATAGTGACAAAAGAAAGAATTCACATAAGAATAATATCATTGCAATATAAACATATCGATGTATTAAAGTACCTCTACATTAATGAAATCAAATCTGAATGTTGTCTTAGAAATATGTTAACTACTTTACAGAAACACAGTAAAATATTGCTGGTATCGAGAGGTTGAGGTGAGGTGCCGTAATGGTTACGTAATTCAAGTACCATTACAAGCGGCACAAAGCAAAGGTACCCTCCATCGGTGTACCGGAGGGGTACGTATGTAGGTGCAGGTGTTACTGCCGTCTCACCAAGCCCGTTCCCCACTCATTTCTCGTTGTTGACAAGGAAGGGATATTTGCGTTTTATGGAAGAAGCGATCTGTTCTTGGAGGAATAGTCGAAATGTTTCCGAAAATGGAGCGGTTCAGTTAGCAGTAACCGGAAACGGGCCGTGTCCGTCGTGGTTCAGGTGCTGAGAATCAGATAGCGCCGACCTGTTAACACTGGCCCAGGCATGGCAGGTTTCAGTGAGGTGAGGTGAGCCGCTATCTGGCGCCGCTCTCAAGCGTAAACCGCATTATCGCGGCAAACTAACAGCCTCCCTACACTGTGTGCCGAGCGCAAACACTGTAGTGGCACGGGACAGCTGGCGAGCACCTGCTGCCCGCGGCAGTTTACACGATAGCTGCGACCCGCGGGAGACGGGAGATTTAGAGTTCCAACTTACGTCGACGGGAGCTCGTTAGAGACGAAGGTCCGGATTGACAAGGATGGAGCAAGATCTCGGCGACGGCCTCTTCAGAGGAAGAACGCCGGCTTTCACCTTACTCCGTGTTGGAGGCTACGGGAGACTGGATAGCCTCACGTGAACATCGGCTTGTCTTCTCCGCCGCGCCACACCGCTCGATGTAAATCTCGTCTATTTCTTGTTAAAAAATCTGCGTACGTCTCTGGCCACTGGGCTACCTTAACACCGCGGCCTCCTCTCCTGTTCGTTCTTACCTAACGAACACTGTTTGGCTTCTTAACGTGTATTATTTGTTGCATTCTGCATGAGCACCTCCAAGATGACAGTTTATGAATAGGACAGAACAGCGTTTGCGTGTGGTGTTAAAAAACTAAGAACGTTCAAAAACTTCTCAAATATATCAGTATATTGTACTCTACAACTTTCCAACCTTTTTTATGCCTTCAGCAAATTAAGAATTCTTAAACAGTGTTGCTACGGGAGTTTGGGGGGGGGGAGGGGGCGAGGAGAGGGGGCGGGGGGGGGGGGGAGGGGAGCCGGTTCCGCTAGGTCAGCTGCCACCACTACTACTGTCATCAGAGAAGAAGAAGAATATGATGATGATGATGATGATGATGATGATCCTTCGCCACGCACTGCTTCCACTACGCCAACGTGTAATCATAACTCTATTGCCATGGGGGCAAAAAAAAAACGCAGTCGCATTTAAACAAATACACGCTGAGAGATCTTTTGGTCTTTCTAAGAGACGTCTCTCGTGAAAGTCTTTTCGTACTTAAAAATTCATAGACTACGTAACGAAAAGTCGGCCAGATCGTGTACCTTCCTAAACAACGGTTACAGACTGTGAAAGTCTCCCGCAACATCGTCGGGCTTTGTACAGCTTGAGAACTTAATTTGTAAACGACCCATGCTTAAATCCAGCAATAAATTGTTGAAGTGCGGAAAACGAAGTTTAACCTTTTGATGTAGAATTCAATTCCTCTTATATTCGTAGCGGCAAACATTTAAAACTTTTTTTTTTTTTCACGGTTCGTAATTCAATTTTTACCCATTTTCACTTTGACTTTACCCAGCACCCTTTCGAAAGAATTATACTTTGCAATTAAGTGCTTTTTTTACGGTTTTCATTGGATATTTCTGCTGCAGAAGGGAGGGAAACTAATGGCTCAGGACTGTACACATGTTCTGGGTACGTCCAGCGGAATTACACCCTCGTACTATCGGAAACAATATTTCTGACAACGTTGGTTGGGAACTACCGCCAAAGTACGGCGTTCGTTTACTACGTGAAACCTGTACCGTATCTCAGTGTCGCATGCACTTTCCATATTCTGCACATTTTTTAAATGTCCGTATTTTGCATGTTAAATACTAGTGATTGTGTATTACGATTAAACTCTACACTTTATTCTTTCTTTGACGAGTAGTAACAGCAATAACAGTTACATTTTGTCACAGGCGTATAGAATCTGCAAGATCAGTTTAACACCATGGAAAATGTATTTAAATGGCGTATGGGTAATGCAGTATAGTTGAGTAGAAAAGTGGTACTCGAAGTACACTAGAAAATGAGACACTAAAATTACAGCACTTTTACTCTTTGGGCTGGAAAAATAACTGCAATTAATATTGTCTTTACTTCTGCCACTGTCAGAATCAGCAACAGGAAGAAAAACTTTCCTGTAAAAATATTTTAACATTTAAAGTTAATTTTTGTGCTAGCCAGTCTTTTTATAATTTATTTGTTTAGTGTCTAGACTTAAACTGCAGTTAATGTGGAAGATAAGGAGTGCAGAAAATAAGGTTGTCAAATGTGATGCTCGAGACAATGCCTTCAGTTTTAACTGAGTAGATCGGATATACAGGGTTATTACAAATGATTGAAGCGATTTCACAGCTCTACAATAACTTTATTATTTGAGATATTTTCACAACGCTTTGCACACACATACAAAAACTCAAAATGTTTTTTTAGGCATTCACAAATGTTCGATGTGTGTCCCTTTAGTGATTCGGCAGACATCAAGCCGATAATCAAGTTCCTCCCACACTCGGCGCAGCATGTCCCCATCAACGAGTTCGAAAGCTTCGTTGATGCGAGCTCGCAGTTCTGGCACGTTTCTTGGTAGAGGAGGTTTAAACACTGAATCTTTCACATAACCCCACAGAAAGAAATCGCATGGGGTTAAGTCGGGAGAGCGTGGAGGCCATGACATGAATTGCTGATCATGATCTCCACCACGACCGATCCATCGGTTTTCCAATCTCCTGTTTAAGAAATGCCGAACAACATGATGGAAGTGCGGTGGAGCACCATCCTGTAGAAAGATGAAGTCTGCGCTGTCGGTCTCCAGTTGTGGCATGAGCCAATTTTCCAGCATGTCCAGATACACGTGTCCTGTGACGCTTTTTTCGCAGAAGAAAAAGGGGCCGTAAACTTTAAACCGTGAGATTGCACAAAACACGTTAACTTTTGGTGAATTGCGAATTTGCTGCACGAATGCGTGAGGTTTCTTTACCGCCCAGATTCGCACATTGTATCTGTTCACTTCACCATTAAGAAGAAAATGTTGCTTCATCACTGAAAACAAGTTTCGCACTGCACGCATCCTCTTCCATGAGTTGTTGCAACCGCGCCTAAAATTCAAAGCGTTTGACTCTGTCATCGAGTGTCAGGGCTTGTAGCAATTGTAAACGGTAAGGCTTCTGCTTTAGCCTTTTCCGTAAGATTTTCCAAACCGTCGGCTGTGGTACGTTTAGCTCCCTGCTTGCTTTATTCGTCGACTTCCGCGGCTACGCGTGAAACTTGCCCGCACGCGTTCAACCGTTTCTTCGCTCACTGCGGGCCGAGCCGTTGATTTCCCCTTACAGAGGCATCCAGAAGCTTTAAACTGCGCATACCATCGCCGAATGGAGTTGGCAGTTGGTGGATCTTTGTTGAACTTCGTCCTGAAGTGTCGTTGCACTGTTATGACTGACTGATGTGAGTACATTTCAAGCACGACATACGCTTTCTCGGCTCCTGTCGCCATTTTGTCTCACTGCGCTCTCGAGCGCTCTGGCGGCAGAAACCTGAAGTGCGGCTTTTACGTATCTGTAGTGTGTCGTGACCATATGTCAATGAATGGAGCTACAGTGAATTTATGAAATCGCTTCAATCATTTGTAATAGCCCTGTATAAGTAAGTAGTACTGAATCGAGTTAAAACAATGCGCGCGTCGCATCTGTAACACCCTACAACATTCTTCTAGGTGGTGGTCCGCGTTATCTTGACTCAGCTGGGATCCATTCATAGATACTCTTCGATCAATGTGGTCATGCATTCGTTGGAAGTAGCCATACCAAGTTAATATTTTGATATCTATAGCATCTAGAATCGTCTTTGTCTCCTTTACCAACCTGTACCCTTCCATTTGTGGCGTCTTCCAGTCTGCAGATGCTACAAATTCGGAGTATAATGCAATCGTCTTGTCCAGCAACAGGACCAAGACCACAATGGCAGAAAGAAGGACTTGATTATGGCGGAGCTGGTGATCTTAAATGGTATGAGTGACTGCTCTTTACGAGTGGGAGGACAAGCAATCTCAGAGAAGAACACGCCGACAGCAAATCACCTGATCTTCCACTTTGACGATTGAGGTGATGTATTTGCTGCGCGGTACTCGTCAAAAGCTACAAAATCGAAAATGTCTCAACAAACCATCGAATTTGACGGTCAGAAGTGAATTTTATGCAATAAATTTAAGTTAAAAAAAGAGGTAGGTTGGTAGGGCACATTCTGAGGCAACAAGAATAATTAGTTTAGTAAAGAGTAGCGAGGGGGCAAGAGTTAAATAGCAAAGGGAGAGCATGTTTTTAGTGCTTACATATACACAACTGGCCATTAAAATAGCTACACCACGAAGATGACGTGCTACAGACGCGAAATTTAACCGACAGGAAGAAGATGATGTGATATGCAGATGATTAGCTTTTCAGAGCATTCGCACAAGGTTGGCGCCGGTGGCGACACCTACAACGTGCTGACATGAGGAAAGTTTCCAACCGATTTCTCATACACAAACAGCAGTTGACCGGCGTTGCCTCGTGAAACGTTGTTGTGATGCCTCGTGTAATGAGGAGAAATGCGTACCGTCACGTTTCCGACTTTGATAAAGGTCGAATTGTAGCCTATCGCGATTGCGGTTTATCGTATCGCGACATTGCTGCTCGCGTTCGTCGAGATCCAATGACTGTTAGCAGAATATGGGATCGGTGGGTTCAGGAGGGTAATACGGAACGTCGTGCTGGATCCCAAAGCCCTCGTATCACTAGCAGTCGAGATAACAGACATGTTATCCGGATCGCTGTAACGGATCGTGCAGCCAGGTCTCGATCCCTGAGTCAACAGATGGGGACGTTTGCAACAGAACAACCATCTGCACCAACAGTTCGACGACGTTTGCAGCAGCATGGACCATGGCTGCGGTTACCCTTGACGCTGCATCACAGACAGGAGCGCCTGCGATGGTGTACTCAACGACGAACCTGCGTGCACGAATGGCAAAACGTCATTTTTTCGGATGAATCCAGGTTCTGTTTACAGCATCATGATGGTCGCATTCGTGTTTGGCGACATCGCGGTGAACGCACATTGGAAGCGTGTATTCGTCATCGCCATACTGGCGTATCACCTGGCGTGTTGGTATAGCGTGCCATCTGTTACACGTCTCGGTCACCTCTTGTTCCGACTGACGGCACTGAACAGTGGACGTTACATTTCAGATGTGTTACGATCCGTGGCTCTACCCTTCATTCAATCCCTGTGAAACCCTACATTTCAGCAGGATAATGCACGACCGCATGTTGCAGGTCCTGTACGGGCCTTTCTGAAAACAGAAAATGTTCGACTGCTGCCCTGGCCAGCACATTCTCCAGATCTCTCACCAATTGAAAACGTCTGGTCAATGGTGACCGAGCAATGGCTCGTCACAATACGCCAGTCACTACTCTTGATGAACTGTGGTATCGTGTTGAAGCTGCATCGGCATCTGTGCCTGTACACGCCATCCAAGCTCTGTTTGACTCATTGCCCAGGTGTATCAAGACCGTTATGATGGCCAGAGGTGGTTGTTCTGTGTACTGATTTCTCAGGATCTATGCACCCAAATTGGGTGAAAATGTAATCACATGTCAGTTCTAGGATAACATATTTGTCCAATGAATACCCGTTTATCATCTGCATTTCTTCTTGGTGTAGCAATTTTAATGGCCAGTAGTGTAGATGAAGCTACATGCATGGCGTAGATAAGCGTGGTGAGGTACACCAAATAAGTCTGTGGATTGGACGTCAGCCGGAGTGGCCGAGCGGTCCCAGGCGCTATGTCTGGAGCCGCGCGACCACTACGGTCGCAGGTTCGAATCCTGCCTCGGACATAGATATGTGTGCTGTCGTTAGGTTTAAGTAGTTCTAAGTTTTAGGGGACTGATGACCACAGGAGTTAAGTCCCATAGTCCTCAGAGCCATTTGAACCATTTGATTGGACGACACCACCACCAACGCCAAAACAGCTGCAGCAACAAATTTGCTGCTGTTATGCGGACACTATATCGTGGCAGTCTTAGGCAGAGGGTGCTTTTAATTGAAGGTACCGATAGAGGTTAGACCTGAACTGCCACTGTCAACCTCGCGATGTAGCTTTGTGTTTTGTACTGCTAGTTGCTTTCTTGTCTTTCTTTGAAATGAGTGAAGGAGACCAGTCCCGATCCCTGAAGAGACGAGAGGGCGACTCCCACGACAGTGATGACTCTAGCGAAGGCGAGCTGCCCTCCGGCAGGAGCGCTGACGCAGACGCAGGCGGTCTCGCCTGGCCTCGTCCCCCCGCCCCCCCCCCCCCCCCCCACTCATGCTGAGCGCGCGCTTTCCACGCCTCCCGCCACCCGAGTCGTGTGCTCGCGTCCGCAGCCCACACAGGGGGCAGGGCAGCTGCCCGCCTCGCACCCACCCGTGTCCCACACTCCAGCTCCCACGTACCATCATTAATTCTCATTTCGAATTTCGAATGGGCTATGCATGACGCAACACTGAGATTAGCCTCTTACGAAGCAGAGATTCAGATCAGATGCTATGTTAGTCGTCATCGCGGTTCCGCACTAGGACCGCTTCTTTTTTGTGTACGTTAAGGACTTAGGTGCAGCTCTAATCCTGTTTCGTTTCTGGACGACAGAAGCATAATCGTCAGATTCAGCTCGGGATCTGAATAATAAACAAATCGTCATCTACGAAGTAGCAACTCTTGATTCGAGGTAAATAGGCCCAATCTCCATTAACAAACAAGACTTTCGTAAATGCGACACACACTTGCACTGAAATTCAGCTTCCTTACAATGCCGATACGATTGGTGAAGCAGAAGAGCCCGTACTATCCTGCAGGCGTTCTTGCAAGTCACTCACCCGAATGCAGCCGCTTCAACGACTGCCATGTTACTCCTATTCGACAATATGATACAATGAAATTTGTTCATGCCGCAGACTTTCATTGCTAGACCCCGTACTGGATCGTTTCTAAAGATAATTAGATCAAAAACAATATTTCTCATACGAAAGTGACTTATCGTCTGACACGAGCTGCCACAAGCGTTTCTAAGCACTAGGGGTTTAAATTCAATTTTGTTTTCTTCCATATCTTTTGTTGCCTCCTCGGAGCCGGCGACGCCGTGTCAGGTACGAAGCGCCCCAAGCCGGCGATTAACTGCCGTCCAGCATCACCCAGTTTCACAGGCCGATCAAGTGGCTGTTGTGATGACGTTGTCAGAGTCAAAGGCCTATGCGAAGTCATCAATGGACTTCAACGATATAAATGATTTTATTTTACGGATTTAACCGCACAACACTAAACTGGAGAAAATGTTAAACTGCTGTTAAACCATCGTAAACTGTATTACTCCAAATTTATTCAAAGGAAGTCAAATGTATAAGTTATGGATTAGTTAATTACAATTATTAGATCTATCTCACATACCAAATTAAGTACAAAATACCCTGTATATTTTACGACTGTCTAATAATCATTATGACATCCGCTCCTTATTTAGCTACAGCCAGTGACAGATGTCATTTGTATCTTTATGAACTGAATGCACATGGATTCAGTTCTTTCGGATGACTATCTGCAGATACACTATGTGATCAAAAGTATCCGGACACCTGGCTGAATATGAATTACAAGTTCTTGGCGCCCTCCATCGGTAATGCTGGAATTCAGAACGGTGTTGGCCCACCCTTAGCCTTGATGACAGCTTCCACTCTCGCAAGCACACGTTCAATCATCTGCCGGAAGGTTTCTTGGGGGAATGGCAGCCTATTCTTCGCTGAGTGCTGCACTGAGGAGAGGTATCGATGTCGGTCGGTGAGGCCTGGCACGAAGACGGCGTTCAAACACATCCCAAAGGTGTTCTAGAGGATTCAGGTCATGAATGACTCTGTGCAGGCCAGTCCATTACAGGGATGTCATTGTCATGTAACCACTCCGCCACAGGCCGTGAATTATGAACAGGTGCTCGATCGTGTTGAAAGATGCAGTCGCCATACCCGAATTGCTCAGCAGTGGCAAGCAAGAAGGTGCTTAAAACATCAATGTAGGCCTCTGCTGTCATAGCGCCACGCAAAACAGGGGGTGCAAGCCCCCTCCATGAAAAACGCAACCACACCGTAACACCACCGCATCCAAATTTTACTGTTGACACTACACAGGCTGGCAGATGACCTTCACCGGGCATTCGCCATACCCACCCTCTGCCATCGGATTGCCACGTCGTGTACCGTGATTAGTCATTCCACACAACGTCTTTCCACCGTTCAATTGTCCAATGTTTACGCTCATTTCACCAAGCGAGGTGTCGTTTGGTATTTACCGGCGTGATGTGTGGCTTATGGGCAGCCACTCAACCATGAAATCCAAGTTTTCTCACCTCCCGCCATACTACTTGCAGTGGATCCTGATGCAGTTTGGGATTCCTGTGTGATGGTCTGGATAGATGTCTGCCTATTACGTATTAACACCCTCTTCAACTGTCAGCGGTCTCTGTCAGTCAACAGACAACGTCGGCCTGTGCGCGTTTGTGCTGTACGTGTCCCTTCAAGTTTCCATGTCACTATCTCATAGGAAGCAGTGGATCTAGGCATGTTTAGAAGCGTGGTAATCTCGCGTACAGACGTATGACCAAGTGACACCCAGTCACCTGACCACGTTCGAAGTCCGTGAGTCCCGATGAGCGCTCCATTCTGCTGTCTGACGATGTCTACTGACTACTGAGGTCGCTGATATGGAGTACCTGTCAGTGGGTGGCAGCACTACGCACCTAACATGAAAGACGTATGTTTTGGGGGTGTCCGGATACTTTTAATCACACAGTCTATATCCGTCATTCGTTACATACGACCTTCATATGGTACGCAGGCAAAACTTGAAATTACTACATTTCCCTGGGCAACTATGCCGTGCTCTTCTGGGCTGCCTTAGATAACCCAATCCTTCGTCCCCGTCTGCAGACCGTATCTTCAGCGGTGTCCTGCCTTCCATGTACACGGTGACCCCCTTTCCACCCTGGATGATGTCCTCCCAGAAGACCGCGACATACGAATTACGAATGAGCATATCATGCTACACTTCCAAGACAGAATCTGAAAATAATTTCAACGGCTTTGAACCACGACTTTATTCGAAAAGGATAAATACATAACTAATAATATTTCAGCAGTGCGACTCTGGAATACAGGGAGTTACAAAAAGGACTTTAATTTATATGAATTTTCAAAGTTTTAATTGATAGTACTTAGAGAAGTGATCGTAGTGTCAATGTGGAGGCAAATACATCAAGTTTTGCCTCGCGTAGTTCGCTAGTGCCGAATCGCACCGTAAGGAGAGCTAGTGACAGTTGCGTTAAAGATGGCTGCCTTCACTGGACCCGAGCGTCATAGCTGTGTGTTTTGGTTTGAAGAATAGAAGCAGGCGACAACAGTACAGCGTAACTTCCGTATCAAGTACGCTAAAGATCCTCCTAATAGGCCTACAGTTTATGAGTGGCATATATGTTTTGGAGAAACAAAGTGCTCGATAAGACATGGGAAATCATCAGGTCGTCAAAGCATATCTGACGACGTCGTTGAGTGAGCGAGACAACGTTTAGCCAACAGCCCTGCGAAATCGACCCAGCGTGCACTTACCAACTGCATTTGATTGCCGATCGTATAAGCGATGAAAGACACTGATAAAATTTCCCGCAATAACTTCTGTGCGGATATGTTAAATCGGTTACATGACTAACATTACTGGTACAAAATCATCTTTTCTCATGAGTCGACCTTTCACTTAAGTCCAAGGTTAACAAAACTGTAGGATCTTAGGCAGTGAAACTCCACATCAAACATTGTAACATGTCCGTGACAGCCCTAAGCTGAACTACTGTGTCAGAGACCCATCAATGGGATAATGTACCTGGTTATATTACAACACTTTTTGACACCACAGATCGATGAGGGTGACCAAGAACACAATGTTTATTTCAGGCAAGATGGTGCACCACCCCACTATTTGGCTGACGTCTGGGATTTTCTCGGTGACCGCTTTGTAGGTGAATGGATTGGCCATGATGCCCCAATTGAATGGACCCCACGTTCGCCAGACCTCAGATCACTTATGGGGATTCATCAAGGATATCGTGTTTGTACCTCCTGTGCCGGCTTCTCTACCTGTACTTAGAGCAAGAATTCACGCCGCCACTGTGCAAGTTACACCTGCAGTGCTACAGCGAGTTTGGGAAGAAATTTACGCCCGATTGGATGTGTGCAGCATAACCAACGGAAGTCACATACAGCATCTTTAGCTTATGGTAAAAAAACTTCGTGTGTTTCCCCACAAAATAACATTAAATCCACTTCTGTATCTTCTCTCAATAAATTTGTACGAATTTTTAAAGTTGTAAAGTCCCTTTTGAAACACACGGTATTTGTTACAAGGTAATCGGTAACCGGGATCCTTCGCCGGCAACAATCAGACACGTAAAGTTCCCAGGAACAACACCTAAAAAAACAATTTTCATCTTTTGGAAGCAATACAGCAAATTCGGACTACTCATTAATTACAGTCACTCTTAAATATTACGAGGCCGGCCGCACGTGGCCGAGCGGTTCTAGGCGCTTCAGTCTGGAACCGCGCGACCGCTACGGTCGCAAGTTCGAATCCTGCCTCGGGCATGGATGTGTGTGATGTCCTTAGTTAGGTTTAAGTACTAAGTTCTAGGGGACTGATGACCGGAGATGTAAGTCCCATAGTGCTCAGAGGCATTTGAACAATTTTTTTGAAATATTACGAGGAATGTTAAGTTTTCTGCGACGAAAAATAGTCGTGGTGTCAATACGCGGAATTTTTCTGATGCCTGTCTTACGAACAGGGTGACAAGAACTAACAGCATACAGTACATATCAAGAAGTACACAGAGCACATTTCCAGCGTATCAGATTGCAAGCAGACTCTCACGAGTTCACCGCGGAAGGTGGTAAAATACCACCAGATATTTTCTTTGACGGAAATTGTGACCACTGTCGTAGATGCAGGGAAGGCATTCATTTTACGCGAGGCAGAATACTCTACACGCTTCAGAGAAACATTAAAATAGTAATTTGTGGCATGTTGACTTGCGGCGCGGTAATGTGCCCCTGACAGAACACTCGCCTTGGTCTTTATCGTCGGTCTTTTCTTCACTATATCACGGTCGTTTCTTAACTTTATGGAAGAAAATTTCTTTGAGAATTTCTGTTACGTCCAGTAGCACTGTATGCAAGTAATCCCTTCAACACTGAAGCTACTGCCATTCTTATGTTTACGTCACACGAGGGGTCTTTATTTTTACGACCCATTCTGTACAGCAGACGAACAGTAACTAACTGGCCGGGCGTGGTAAGTTTGTAAACCACGAGAATACACAAATCACGACGTTACTTGGCTGCTTACGGTCGTTCTTCGAAGGAAAGACAGGCCACAATACCACTACTATTATTACGTACCTTTCCTTTTGTAAAAAGTTGCCATCACAAAAGACACAAAAAAATTCTAGAAAAAGTGGAAATCTTCGGGAAATAATAGGGACATGAACAAACAAAATCGCGCACGAGAGCCCCAAAAATAAACTAGGAGACTTCAAAGTTATTCGGAATAATCGTACGACAGTATTCCGCAAGTTGTTTCACTGCGCTAGAGGGTAGAAAGCGTTTAAAATTTACTAGTTAATTTGCAAACTAAGGCTAATAACTGACAGTTGAGACGTTGTATTGAATGTATTTTACTACTGATGAACTACTTCCAGTGGACAGCATGAAGCTTCAGTGATTGTGACGTAAGTTTTCTGCAAGATTTGGAGTCTACATTTCCGAAAAGCGTTCGACCCTGTAGTACATAATCATATAACAACCAAGATGCTAACATACAGAGTATCTTCAGGGATATGCGATTCAGTCCAGCCGAATTTTCGATTAGATCACTGGAATACGTTATACTGGATGACTAATATTCAACAGAAATGACTGTACCATGGGATGCACCGACGGAAGCTTAACAGGGCATGGAATGTTCTCAACGTCCATCAACGACTTATCAGACACGTCAGCCATGGACCGAAGTAGCTAACAAGGCACTGTGCAAACTGGTCGTGGCTATATAATGGTATGGGCTTTGTTTATATGGAGTGAACTGGGCACTCTGGTCCAACCGAACCGATCATCGACTGGAAATGGTTATGTTCCTCTACTTGCAGACATTTGCAGCCATTCATGCACCTCATGTCCCCATGCAATAATGGAATTTTTATACATGACAATGCACCATGTCACAATTGTTCGCGATTGGTTTGAAGACCATACTGCACAATTTGAGAGAATGATTTGGTCATACGAATCACCCAACATGAATCCTATCAAACATTTATGGGACGTAATCGAGAGCTCAGTTCGTGCACCAATTCCTGCACTGGTAACACTTTGGCAGTTATGGACAGCTATAGACAGAGCAAGGCTCAAGATTTCTGCAGGGGCCTTCCAACAACTTGCTGATTCCATGCCACGCGAGTTGCTGTTGGTGTCAACTGAAAAGGAGTGAACTGCAAGGTCATGAGTCCGTAGTAATAGTAGTAGTAGTAGTAGTAGTAGTAGTCAAGGAAAGGAAGCGAGGGACATATCCTGGAAAGCCTAAGTGTAACCAACACAATAAAGGCCGATAAGGTTAAGTGGTCCTCATGGCTACTACAAAGAGAGGCACACTCAGCGCAGCCATTCTCTTGGATATTGGGATTACTGTGGGAAGTACCAACTTGAAACCGAAATGTACAGTGCGACAGGAAGTTCTGGACGAAAATTGGAAGCGAACCCCAGAGACCCCACTCGTGTAAGGTAGTAGGGACGTGGTGTTCCGATGTTGCAGGTCGAAGGAGACAAGTGTAAGATGTTGGCGTCGGTCAAAAGCTGTTTGGATGGCAGATTCCAGGTAAACCAGATTATCAGTAGTGGAACAGCCTTGGGGAAAACCACCCTGGGACAGAGCCTGAAGGCCCCGACACTCAAGAAGCCAACACAGCAGCCAGCTGACCATCCATGCAAACACCTTACAGATAACATCGGTGAGACTAAGTGGCCGATGAAACTTCCTGGCAGATTAAAACTGACTGCCGGACCGAGACTCGAACTCGGGACCTTTGCAGGAGGTTCGCAGTAGAGCTTCTGTAAAGTTTGGAAGGTAGGAGACGATGTACTGGCAGAAGTAAAGCTGTGAGGATGGGGCGTGAGTCGTGCTTGGGTAGCTCAGATGGTAGAGCACTTGCCCGCGAAAGGCAAAGTTCACGAGTTCAAGTCTCGGTCCGGCACACAGTCTTAATCTGCCAGGAAGTTTCATATCAGCGCACACTCCGCTGCAGAGTAAAAATCTCGTTCTAAGTGGCCGATAATTGTCCCTCTCTTGACGAATTAATATTCACTGAATGGAGCATTGTACGGTTCCAGATGGCATGCAGTAAAAGATGCTTTCGGTCCAGCCGCTGTTTTAGAACATGAAAGGCAAGTTGATAATGCTCAGACGCTGACGCTTAGGTATAATGCAGAGCGATTCAAGGTAACGTCGGTACACCAGCAGGTGTCTGGTATCCATGGAGACGCCTCATCTTGGTCCAAAGCTGAGAAAGAGAGATACGTGGTCCCATGGCTGAAACGTGCCATTACTAGCATTTTCGCTTCCCTATTTTGATTAGGTGGCGGACCCAGGCATGGAGCCGCTTGAAGGCAATGAGTTAGTCCATTGATCACAAAACCAGCTCTTTCTTTCGTTTCTTTTTTTTTTTTTTTTTTTTTTTTTTTTTTTTTTTTTTTTGGACGCGGTAACAGCCCTAATGTGGCACCTTCAGATTTTCATTTTTTCACCTGTCTGAAGTTGGTTAGGGGTGGAAAAATGTTTTATACAGACGATGATATCCCGAGTGTATTCAATGGGCCAAAGAGGCGGCCAAAATTTTTTTTACGATGGTATCAGAACGCTCATTCGCCGAATTACAAAATGCTTTGAGAACGAAGGCGAGTACGTCGAAAAATAGTGCCTGATGAACATATAAACCACCTACATCGTTTTTTTCGACTTATAAACGGGTGAGCACCGTTAATTCTGGAGCTGTCTCGCAGGTCTCTAAACAGTTTATACCGGTACGAAGTATCCTCCACTACCTGTGTGTTACAATACCCTCCCATAAAATGCCAGGTTACGTGACGCGGAACGTCATGGTGACGAGGGCACTGGAGCAGGTGATTAGTACTGCCGCTGCCGAGTTCCTCATTTGCTCTGGGAGTGCCCTACACGCGCTGCGCGCTAACTAAACAGAACCAGACAGCCTTCTCAGCACACAGAGACGGCGGGAGGAGGAATCATCCAGCTGGAATCGGAGGAAACTAACCAGAGTATTCTACAGGCAGCTGCCGTCCTGCTGCGGCGACGTCACGCCGCTGCTGTTGGCTGCAAAATGTTCAAATGTGTGTGAAATCTTATGGGACTTAACTGCTAAGGCTAAGGTCATCAGTCCCTAAGCTAACACACTACGTAACCTAAATTATCCTAAGGGCAAACACACACACACACACACACACACACACACACACACACACACACACACACACACACACACACACCCGTGCCCGAGGGAGGACTCGAACCTCCGCCGGGACCAGCCGCACAGTCCATGACTACAGCGCCTGAGACCGCTCGGCTAATCCCGCGCGGCTGTTGGCTGCAGACAGCCGCGGCTAGGTCCACGTCGCCCAGGCGTCTGCGTGTGGGCCGTGACCGGCACCGGAGCCGTACTCTGGTACCTGTGGCCGTCCCTGGCCCGTGCAGAGACGTCTCCAATGAGCACGGCCTGTAGCATCCACACTGTATTTAAACGATTGCGCTACAGTTCACACTCAAGTCTTCGCAAATGGTTCCTGCAATCATTTTCAGACAACTTCTTACAAGGGAACCTCCCCACAGCACCCCCCTCAGATTTAATTATAAGCTGGCAAAGTGGATAGGCCTTGAAAAACTGAACACAGATCACTCGAGAAAACAGGAAGTAGTTTTGTGGAACTATGAAAAAATAAGCAAAATATACAAACTGAGTAGTTCAAATGGCTCTCAGCACTATGGGACTCAACTTCTGAGGTCATCAGTCCCCTAGAACTTAGAACTACTTAAACCTAACTAACCTAGGGACATCACACACATCCGTGCCCGAGGCAGGATTCGGGCCGGCGACCGTGGCGGCCGCGCGGTTCCGGACTGTAGCGCCTAGAACCGCTCGAGAAACTTTATGTTGTGTCGGTATCTGGGCCGACACCGTGAAGTTGAGATGGCTGAAAAGGCAAGCTAGACTAACGCAGACGGGCGTGAAGTACTGGAACAGGATACGTAATTAATGTTAGGAAGAAAAGTACGGAGCAGGTTTAATACTTAACTTTAATTAATCCTTGTGGTACATCGATCTTGACGATACACAGGAGACTTTAAGTACAATCACTGTATGGCTAATGGCGCCTTGCTAGTTCGTAGCCATTAACTTAGCTGATGGCTATTCTGTCTCTCGGCTAATGAGAGAGAAAGGCTTCGTACATCTGGTCGGTAGCTAGGTTCTCGTACAACTGGGGCGAGTGCTCTCTCGTATCACGAGACCTGCCTTGGTGGTGGCGCTAGGTCTGCGATTACACAGTGGCGACACGCGGGTCCGACATGTACTAAATGGACCGCGGCCGATTTAAGCTACCACCTAGCAAGTGTGGTGTCTGGCGGTGACACCACACTTTATTTCCAACTTTTGCATTACGTAATAAACTGTAATAATGCTCAAACTGAGTAGTTTATGGGCAACATAAGCAACATCAAGGAACCAATGAGCACAGCAGTGCCGTGGTCCCGTGGTTAGCGTGAGCAACTGCGGAACGAGAGATCCTTGGTTCAAGACTTCCTCGAGTGAAAAGTTTAGTATTTTATTATCAGACAATTATTTTGCGAAGCTGCACAGGTACACACAGCAGTATTGTTTACATGATCGTGTGTCAATTATCAAAGTTCAGACACACATAATCAACTTCGCTCTCCAAAATTCCAGGACATGTTCAGATTTGCTTGGACATATGCAGGATTTGACGGTCTACGAACTGAAAAACTTGAAAACGTCAAAAGCAAACGTTTTGACAGAGCACAGGGAAAACTGTGCGACTGTGAAACTGTTGCATTCATTTGTTGCAGTTTATGTGAAAAAATCTTACGTTTTCATCACTTTTTTGGGAGTGATTATCACATCCACAAGAAAACCTAAATCGGGCAAGGTAGAAGAATCTTTCTACCCATTCGCCAAGTGTACAAGTTAGGTGGGTCGACAACATAACCCTGTCATGTGAAGCACATGACGTCACCAGCGTCTTATAGAATATATCAGACGTGTTTTCCTGTGGAGGAATCGGTTGACCTATGACCTTGCAATCAAATGTTTTCAGTTCCCATTGGAGAGGCACGTACTTTTGTCTACTAATCGCACTGTTTTGCGGTGCGGTCGCAAAACACAGACACTAAACTTGTTACAGTGAACAGAGACGTCAATGAACGAACGGACAGATCATAACTTTGCGAAAATAAAGAAAGTAAAATTTTCACTCGGAACGAAGACTTGAACCAAGGACCTCTCGTTCCGCAGCTGCTCACGCTAACCACGGGACCACGGCGCCTTTGAGCTCACATTGTCCTTGATGTTGCCTATATTGCACATGGACTACTCAGTTTGTATATTTTGCTTATTTTTTTGTCATAGTTCCACATAACTTCTTCCTGTTTTCTCGGTTGATCTGTGTTCAGTTTTTCAAGGCCTATTCACTGTGCCAACTTATAATTAAATCTGAGGGGGGTGCGATGGGGAGGTTCCCTTGTTAGCTGGGTTAAAGCTGAACATCTAAATCTTTCTGTGCAAGCTCTGCTTCCGCTTGTTATATTGTGATGGTCATTTTTACCTACGTAGGCGGCACGCAATAAAATATTTTGGCATTCAGAGGAGAGAGTTGGTGACTGATATTCTGTGAAAGGTCGCTCTACATTGAGGAGTAACTGACACGTATGTGTTACCAATGACACACACTCCCCTAGACCGTGGTAACACGAAACGAATTGCCCTTCTTTAAACTTTATATCCAGCGACAATCCTCCCTGGTAACAATTCCATACCACGCAGCAGTACTCCGGAAGAGAGCAGAGAATCGTCTACAGTACAATACGCAGTCTCTTCAATTTATTTATTTCGTGTTTTGCTTTGGCAATCAAATTCAGTGTCTGCTTCGTTTTACTCACACCATTTTCTGTGTTATGTTTCCAGTTAAAGTTGTTCGTAGCTATAGCCCTTAGGTATTTAGTTAAATTGACAAAAGTTTAAATGTATGTGATTTATCGTGTAGTCAAAATTTAAAAGAACGTTTAGTGAAGGGCCAAACAGTTTTCACTGCGGAAGCTGAACTGTCTTTTCCGCACCTTTGCGCTATTCTAGATTAACAGACTAAATGGAAGTGGTACGTACTCCCGCCCCCTCACCCCCCCCCCCCCCCTGGCGGTGATCTACAGAATGCAATTGTGAATGCTTTCATAGCTTTACCACACTACACTCACAGTGAGCTCAAATTATTTTAGCTATGAGCGCGAACACACAAAAATACACACATACATCACATCCGCATGTGCCGAGCTATCACATCTGGAACACGAAAAGCAAGCAAGCAAACTGGTTAGCGGGCCATCAGGGTAAAGCCAGACCGGAAAGAACCGCGAGCGACCACCCGTAGCTCCGTAGTGGCAGTCACCCTACACCTGCAGCGCGTTCTTCCATTTATGCTTGAGGTGGCTGACGCAAGCCTGGTGGGCAGTTTCGCCATGCTGCTCCCCCGTCACAGAACACCTGTCTGCGGTGCTCGCGTCTGCCATTTGGGGCACCGAGCAGGCTTCAACAGAGGCGCAGCGCACCTCAGAACTGTTCGTGTGCACGTCACTGGATGGTCGTCAGACTAGCATCTGGTTTCTGTCCCGAAGTCACGGACGCAGCTAAACGCAATAAAAAAAAAAAAGATCCACACATACGCCCATACAGTTGTCCAGGAAATCTTGGAGCACTGCAATACACTTTCGGAGAGTTCACACCGTAACGAAGTCAGTGCTTTGTACCTGGAGACAGTTACCGGAATCCAGTCCCACCGCTATTCTTTAACCTTCTCTTAGCCGACAGATAGTAATTCGCAACAACATACTTCAAAGGAATAAAACACACCGGGGTTTGAACAAGACTAGACGCACTGTTGACAAGCAATTCCAGGACAAGTCAACAGACTGATGCAGAACTATTTTGAAAGTCCCGAGAAAGCACGATTACAGTTTCTGAGAAGACATAACACTTGCTGACGCGTGAGAAAATACCAAATGATACAGTTATTGGCTGTAGCTGGACTAACCCTCAAGATGAAACTTCCTGGCAGATTAAAACTGTGTGCCGGGCCGAGACTCGAACTCGGGATCTTTGTCTTTTGCGGACAAGTGCTCTACCAACTGAGCTACCCAAGCACGACTCACGCCCAGTCCTTGCCCGCGAAAGGCAAAGATCCCGAGTTCGAGTCTCGGCCCGGCACACACTTTTAATCAGCCAGGAAGTTTCATATCAGCGCACACTCCGCTGCAGAGTGAATATCTCATTCTGGAAACATCCCCCAGGCTGTGGCTAAGCCATGTCTCCGCAATATCCTTTCTTTCAGGAGTGCTAGTTCTGCAAGGTTCGCAGGAGAGCTTCTGTAAAGTTTGGAAGGTAGGAGACGAGGTACTGGCAGAAGTAAATCTGTAAGGACGGGGCGTGAGTCGTGCTTGGGTAGCTCAGTTGGTAGAGCACTTGCCCGCGAAGGGCAAAGATCCCGAGTTCGAGTCTCGGACCGACACACAGTTTTAATCTGCGAGGAAGTTTCATATCATAAGGATTCAGGGGGTGTCGTCAGTGAGGACAACGGAACAGATATAGAAATAGATGTACATGTAACGGCCGCTAATAGAACACCTTGTAGCTACGCCAAAAAGTTGAGAAGTAGACCACTTAGCACAAAGGTTAAAAATTACTTTCTATCAATCGACTAGACTCCCAGTATTATTATATCGTGAAAGTTTTTGCGTTTGGCAGAAGATATTAGGAAAATGTAACCATAATATTAGAAACAAAGACCCATGATTTATGGAGTCCCTTAAGTACGGAGTTTAGGAAAAACTAATTACATTAGTTGTACAAACACAGTAATGTCCTCAAAGCATACTAAGCTGGACTGCTCGTCTAGTGAGAATGTCTTGGGGTAAACTACCTGATATGGCACTGGACATATGGAATGTGGCGAAGACGACGATCAGGAAACAGGCTAAGGAACAAACATACCGAATGACATGGCAAGAATTGGTACCAAACAAAACCCATGAACAAGCAGCAGACGAGACTGACAGAAACGGATGGGACAACTCTGGCATACCGCCGCCGGGACAGTGTTGCAACATCTTCCGAGTACGTATTCACAATAGCAGCATAAAATTCTCAGTACGGGCGCACCTCGTACCAAATTGTGATTTAAAAAACTTGATTCACTTCCCTGCAGACCTTCACTCAGTACATGCTCGTTCGAAAAGTGTGTAAAATTTGCAGTAAGTTTATCAAAAAAACAACTGGATTTATATACACTTCATTAGCGTACAATTCTATCGCTACGCCACTATTCGAAATCGTAACTTAATATGATTAGAAATAATCACGAAAAGCAAAGTTTCCAGGAATGCAACAGCGCGAATCATTTCTCGCCCATTACTGAGACTGCTTTACAAAACCAGAGTTGCAGAGTATATGACAGCAAGGAAGTGAGAATTGCAGCTACGTGGGAAACTGTAGTCAGCGAGACTCTTCTCCCACAGTGTGACGACACAGTAGTGGCTCCCCTTGCTCGTAGCGTTACAGTAATGGACACCACATTCCGCCCTGTGTCTTATCTCCCCCAGCAGCTCGGACGACCACAAAGCACTGTACATGGGAGTTCTTCTGAAGAAAAAAGTCAAAGCAACAACCGCGCACGTGTGTGTGTGTGTGTGTGTGTGTGTGTGTGTGTGTGTGTGTGTGTGTGTGTGTGTGTGTGTAGGGAGGGGAGGGGGACGGAAGAGAGAGAGAGGTAGGTCTGCACCTGCGGTGTTTAGGTTTCCGCAAGGTACGTTAATTCCTTAATTTAAATACTGACTCTCTCCCTCACGCCCGATGGATAAGGCGGGACGACTCGGAAATATAGTGTGGCAGAAGGACGGCATGAAAATAAAGCTTTTCTCCATGTGAGTAATGAATGGCTCTGACCACTATGGGACTTAACTTCTGAGGTGATCAGTCCCCTAGAACTTAGAACTACTTACACCTAGCTAACCTAAGGACATCGCACACATCCATGCCCGAGGCAGGATTCGAACCTGCGACCGTAGCATGTGAATAATATCTTCTCAATAAATATACAGTTTATATAACTAAACCGTACAGTCATATGGGAAAAAAGTCGGCCTTGCCCTTTCAAAGGAACCATCCCGGCATTTGCCTGAAACGATTTAGGGAAATCACGGAAAATCTAAATCACGATGGCCGGACGCCGGACTGAGCCGTCGTCCTCCCGAATACTAGTCCAGTATGCTAACCACTGCGCCACCTCGCTCGGTAGGTTGTCCCACATGTTCTCCATAGGGTTTAAAGATGGGGAGTTTGGTGGCTAGGGGAGCACGGTAAACTCGTCCTGATGCTCTTCCAACTACGCACGTAGACTGCGAGCTGTGCGACACGTTGCACTGGCCTGCTGGTAGATGCCTTCGCGCTGAGGGAAAACAGCTTGTTGTGTTGAACGTGATCCCAAAAGGCATATGCGTACTTGTGTTGATGCACTGTGCCTTCCTGAACGACGAGACCATTCAGGCAATAGCACGAAACCATGCGCCACACCATAACGTCTCTGCGCCGTCCAGGACCCTTTGCTTTCAGACGTTTCACGCCGTACACGACGACGGCCACCTGCCCGGTCAGAGCATAAAACGTGGTTCAGGTGAAGAGGCCTCTCACTGAACGTCCAGTTGAGGTGTCTGCGTGCAAATTCCAGGAAACGTTAGCGACAGGCCAGGACATTTGCACAAGCCCCGCCCATTTACCCCCCTCCACACCTACCCCCCCGGCACATTACGTCCAACGTTACGTCAAATTCCAGCCTTCGTCGCCGATTACCAGCAGTCAGCGTTTGTGCATGAGCGAGGCGCCTGCTGTGTAGGCCACACGCAGTAACGTTCGCCGAACGGTCATTGAGCGGACACACATGGTTGGCCCTCTGTTTATCTGGACAGTCAATTGCTGAACACCTGCACGTCTACTTGAAAGTACACATTTCCGCAACAGTTTTTCACCCTCGTCTATGGCCTGTGGTTATCCACAATTGCCTCGGCGCTGGTTTTCTATGTGCCATTTTGCCATGCACGGTATACGTGAATCACGACGGCACGCGAACAGTTTACAAACTCAGCAGTTCCGGAAATGCTTCCAGCCTTCGCTCGAAAGCCAATTATCATGCCCTTTTGGACGTGATAAAGCAGTCGTTATCGTAATGTGGAAACAGAGCGATTTGTTTCCTGTGTCCAACCAAAAGGCTGTGTGTGACTAGTCTGTGGGTGCTTATTGCACGTTGACGTGGAACATGTGCGACGGCCATATTAATGTGACTGAATTATACCAGGGTGAGTCAAAGGAAAACCTTAAACTTGTAATAACAAATCGAAATTTCGCGCCGTTATCCTGTAAGTTGGTAAGCGTGCCGAATGGTCTGTAGGTGGCAGCATAGTGCAGATGCACACACACCGTCGCAGTATCAGTATAAAGATGGCCGCCCCACTTGCGACTTGCACCAGGGAAGAACAGCGTTCTGTAATTTGGTTTTTACGTAGTGAAGGTGTGAAACCTTTTGAAATTCATCGAAGAATGAAGGTTCAGTACGGTGAACCATGTTTGTCACAGCAGCAAGTCCACGAATGGAGTAAGAAGTTCGCAAATCGTGTGACTTCAGTGGAAGATGCTCCTCGTCCAGGTCAGGCACAACGAGTTGTGACTCCACAGAACATTGCAGCAGTTGAAGCCATAGTGAAGGAGAACCGCCGAGTTACATTGCAGCATGTTTACAGATTAGTCATGGGTCAGCACACCACATTGTGCCTGATGTGCTCCAGTTTCACAAAGTGTCTGCAAGATGGGTGCCACGGCAGCTGACTCCTGAAATGAGAACGACGTGTTGTGCTTGTGAAGAACTACTTCGGCGCTTTGAACGAGAAGGTGATGGCTTCCTTGTAAGAATCATTACTGGAGACGAAACCTGGGTGCACTTCCATCAACCGGAAACGAAGAGAGCGAGCAAGGAATGGCGCCATTCCTCATCACCAAAACCAAAGAAGGTCCGAACAGAACCATGAGCAGGGAAGTTTATGCTGACTCTCTTTTGGGACGAAAAAGGCCTCATTTTGGAGCATTACATGCCTAGAGGAACCACTGTCACCAGTGCATCATACACAGATCTCCTAAAAAATCATCTGCGGCCTGCAATCAAATCAAAGCGACGTGGATTGCTATCAGCAGGTGTCCTTTTGCAACATGACAATGCAAGGCCCCACACTGCCCATGCAACAGTTGCAACGATCACAAACCTGCATTTTGAGTGTCTCCCTCATCCACCATACTCACCAGACCTTGCCCCCAAGTGATTTCCATATGTTTGGACCACCCAGGGCCGCAATGGGAGGAAAGAAGTCCCGTTCTGATGAAGAGGTACGCCACGCGGTGCATGAGTGGTTGCGCAGACTAACAAAAGAATTTTTTTCTAAAGGAATTTATGCACTTTGTAAGCGCTGGAGAACTTGCATTAAGCGTGGGGGGATTGTGTTGAAAAGTGATACAGCTTTGTACCACTTCCGCACAATAAACAATGTTTTAAAAAATATTTAAGGTTTTCATTTGACTCACCCTGGTGTATATAAGACACTGTTTCACGTTTGTTTAAAAATCTCGAAAAGTTCTTTACCGATTTATCTTGTTTAACTACTACGTACAGGTTTTCTACTGAAACCGACAGCGAGGAAAAAATGCTGTGTAGCGAAAATGGGCCGTTTCATTTCTTGTCGAAATCAGTTTTAACTCTGATAGGACTTTTCAACCATTTGATAACTGTTTCATTATATTCTTACTCAAAGATAATTGCAAGCAAAAATGGTATACGCAACAATGTGCTACTTTTTTTTCTTCTCTGCAGGCAGCTTTAACTGAAAACAGGAAAGTTGTATTTATGACTTACCAGCTTATGATTAGAATAATACTAAGCAATCTGAATCGTCCGAAACTTTGTGATACCATCAATTCGCACACCGAAACGATGCGTAATACTGTCACTGAAGGTACAGCACTGTCCTCACAGATGGAGTAGATGGAGCGCCCACTCTCATTCCCCGCATACCAATGATCCCGACTGGTTTCCCCTCCCACTTTAAGGGACTTCAATTCCCAATCAACGTTTTGTTTGCAGTAGCAAACCAGGACCAAGGTCAGAGAGTGGGCGGAAGAGCGGAGGGACGGAGAGGAGGAGAAAGATGTAAGGAGATGGGCAGAAGGAGATTAGGATGTATATCCAATTCCTATGCATATTTAGCAAATGTTAAGCACTGCCAGCGCTTTGATAGTTAGCTGTATAGCCTAGACGCAATGGCCTTACTGATATGTCTATTTATCGAAGTGGACAAATATTTATAGTGATTGATTGGCGACTCCATGGAGTGTTCTGTGCACCACTACCAGATAATGGATATAATTGGAAGGAGAAACAGCATTGGTCGTATTTGTTTGTTTTATTATCCGCAAAATCGATTTTCGGTCACTTAGTGACCATCCTCAGTGCTGTAATATACAATTCAAATTGGTAGGCACTGGTATCAACAAGCTTAGATAGCTAAGTGACCGAAAATCGATTTTGCGGATAATAAAACAAATACGACCAATGCTGTTTCTCCTTCCAAATATTTATAGCCTTTTCGTTGTGCTTTTCGCATATTGCATTCCTTCTTCCTTGGAGCTGGTGTCCTTACATGTGCCAAATCATTTTTGCAAATTTGGCGTGCGACTTTGTTTTCGGATGAAACACGTTTACAAAAAAAAAAAACTGTTGAGGCCGAACTGAATATCCTAGAATACATTAGAAACCAGACGAAATGGGACTTCTTGATCTATTTGTCCCTCCCTCTTTTGAAATTCTGAAGGTAGCAGACAGCGTGGCTCTATATTTCTTGTCTTCCAGAAAGCCTTCGATAGAGTTCCCCAGCAAAAAACGTACGTAAGGAATACGCGACAAGATACGGGATTGGACTGAAGACTGCCTAGCGAAAGAAGACGCTTACGGAAGCCATGTTCCATAAATTCTTTAGTACTGAGAGATTCCCTAAGTTGTATTGACGGAATAGAAAGGGAAAAAATATGCACGCTTCATCATACGTTAGTTCTCTATCCCCCCACCCGACTTCCATCAGCGAGTGCAACACTAGTGGGACTGGGTGCAGCGGTACTGACTGATGCACCAGAGGGGCCCCCGTCACACGGAATACAGACATTGTCAACACGTTTGAAAAATGGCAGCTGGTCTTCCAGAGTCTACTTTGATACTCTGAAAGGAGTTTTGTTTTCGCCACGACCGCCACGCTCCAAGATCGTGGAACAGACGGACATCAGCAGTAACTGTCCATAACTTTGACAGATCTCTTAATGATGTGGCACTGCTTACTGTCCGAGATATTGCCGTAATTGCAAATTCGTACCATCACCGTTCACACATTCGTCACAATTCGTGTCAGGCATTATTTACCATCGATTGCTGGATGCAGTAGGCCGGAGTGGCTGAGCGGTTCTAGGCGCTACAGTCTGGAACCGCGCGACCGCTACGGTCGCAGGTTCGAATCCTGCCTCGGGCATGGATGTGTGTGATGTCCTTAGGTTAGTTAGGTTTTAAGTAGTTCTAAGTTCTGGGGGACTGATGGTCTCAGAAGTAAAGTCCCATAGTGCTCAGAGACATTTGAACCTTTTTTTTTGTGCTGGCGAATAGTTAGAAAAAACACGACGGAAAAATAGAGAAATGGATGCAGAACTCTCTCTGACTTTTCTATTCATTCTCTGCCTTAAGCTTTTTGTATCCAAGTTCGCGTTGCTTGCTGCTTTACGTTGTTAACCCGTCTCCGACCAGGTCGTGCTGTCTTGTCTCCTTTCACGAAGAATCTCAAACAGTTTCTCCTCGGTCCACATGTCATCATATGATGCAAACTGCATCCCCCATTTTACTAATATAGACTATTGTGACCACAGTATCTGCTGTGTTTTCAAATGCACCACATGCTGACAGCAAATAGTTCCATATTTACAGCTAGAAATTGCAGCCCACTACGAGGGGACTTCCGGAAGTAACTTACGCATGCCTTCTCACGCTCAGAGCACTGCGCAACAGGAGTGTGGCATTTCCCTGCAGAGGAAGTTCTGCCATAATACAAATAACGGCAGCATCAGCGTGAGCGATCCAAAAGGTGCGGCAACTGGAAACGTGCTCCGAAGCTGAGGTAGTAAGGACAGTAAGATCCTAGTGGGCAAGACGTCTAAATTGCACACAGTTTCACCGTGGAGTTCTGGCGGTGTACGGAAGAAATGCAGTGTCGCTTGCAGCTGTGGTGAAACGGTGCTGACAATTTGGGCAAGGCTGCACGGACGTAGGTGACGCTGATCGGGAAAGAAGACCAGTGTGGGGGCAACAGACGCACGTCTCCTAGCGATGGGCGCGTCCGCACGGCGGTTCTCTAACGGCTCCGTGGCCAAAACGCGGATTTCTGTCTTCGAGGACTTAGATGGTTGCTAGAACGTTCCGCCTGCTGCTCACAGAGACTTGCTGCCTATTTTGAAAAATAGTGCGCTGTACCTGCGTCACTTTGCAACATTCCAAGGAAGTTACTTCGTCTGCCACGATGACGTGGAACTTTTGTGTCCTTTGAGTTTTTCGCGCTGGCATGTCTGAATAAAATGTGTATTCAAGTCGCGTCAATTCGAATAAAATTCTCGAGCTTTCAGTGGCTAGCTTCGCCATCGTGTCAGTAGTTTTACTGCTGACGACAATGGAAGAGCTAGCCATTTTATTCGAATTGACGCGGCTTCAAAACATTTTATTCAACGTGAAAGTTACTTTTTGAAGCCCCCACGTATTTTTTTTTTTTTTTTTTTTTTGCCTTATCGTATTCACGTTCTCGTAATACATAACCTGCAACAGTTCAATATGTCCTCTTGGCGGCTGGCACTTTCTTCTGCAGACGCATCCGTCTCCCAATCTCTATTCGAGTTTCGTGACTGTCACTATCGCATCCTCAAGTCGTGTCTTTTATTGCACGCATTTGACTTCCTCTCCCTCCTCCTTTTGCGCCAATATGAAACCTTTCGTCGCCCGATTGGCAGCCCTCAGTTTAGAGGACTGTTCGCGTTAGTGCTCCACTTCCTCCAGTGACTGTGATTAGCTGGCAGCGACCCTCGCGCTGGTGGTCGGCCACCGCAGAGCTATCGATCTCCCGCTTGGTCAGTAGTCTGCTTATCGCGTGCAGTCCGCACCGCTATCTGGCCACGCTTTTAGCGGTCGGGTGTTACACTCTGCATGCGCTGCAGTGCTGTCAACTGAGTCAGGTCACTCGCTGCCAACTAAATCTTCTCCTAGCCTGACGATATGTGAAAATCCTACGAGCGAACGGCACAGGTACCGTGTTCTCGCCATCGTCTGACCACACCGTGCGCTTCTTGTTTATCACGTCGCAATGATTAAATTATATGTATTCGTTGGTGCGTAACGACTATTCCACAAGACTAAGCGCCTGTTAGATATAGCGTAATAGTTTGCTTTCGCAAATACACTAAAGAGCCAAAGAAACTGGTACTCCTCCCTAATCTCTGTACCCGCGAGCACGCAGAAGTGCCGCAACGCACGTGTCTTGGACTCGACTGACTAATGCCTGAAGTAGTACTGGAGGGAATTGACACCATGAAGCCCGCAGGGCTGTTCATAAATCGGTAAGAGCACGAGGGGATGTAGATCTCTTCTGAACAGTACCTTCCAAGGCATCCCAGATATGCTCCCGCATTGTTCATGTCTGGGGAGTTTGGCGGGCAGCGGAAGAGTGTGAACTCAGAAGAATGTTCCTGAAGCCACTGTGTAGCAATTTTAGACGTGTGGGGTGAGACGTTGTCCTGCTGGAACTGTCCAAGACCATCGGAATGCGCAATGGACATGAATGGATGCAGGTCATCAGACATGATAATTACGTACGTGTCATCTGTTTGAATCGCATCTAGACGCATCATGCACACGCCCCACACCATTACAGTGTCTCCACCAGCTTGAACACTCCCCTGCTGACATGCAAGGTCCACGGATTAATGAGGTTGTACACATCCATTCGCTCGATACAATTTGAAACGAGACTCGTCCGACCAGGCAACATGCTCCCAGTCATAAAAAGTCCAATGTCGGTGTTGACGGCTCCAGGCGAGGCGTAAAGTTTTGTGTCGCGCAGTCATAAAGGATACACGAATGGGCTTTCGGCTCCAAAAGCCCATATCGCTGATGTTTCGTTGAATGGTTCCACGCTCACACTTGTTGGTGACCCAGCATTGAAATCTGCAACAATTTCCGGAAGGGTTGCACTTCTGTCACGTTGAACGATTCTCTTCAGTCGTCGTTGGTCCCGTTCTTGCACGAGCTCTTTCCGAGCGCAGAGATGTCTGAGATGTTTTACCTGATTCCTCATATTCACAGTACACTCGTGAAATGGTCGTACTAGAAAATCCTAACTTCATCGCTACCTCGGAGATGCATTGTCCCATCGCTCATGCGCCGACTTCTTGATAACCTGCCATTGTAGCAGCAGTGACCGATCTAACTACTGCGCCAGACACTTGTCTTGTATAGGTGCTGCCGACCGTAACGCCGTATTCTGCCTGTTTACATGTTTCCGTATTTGAACACGCATACCTTTACCAGTCTCTTTCGCGCTTCAGTGTATTTAGTACACCTCACGAATTCGTGGCCGACCAGGGCCGAGTCGACAGCTTCACACTTCGGCTCGTTATTTATATAAATGAGATTTTCATTGTTTAGAGGGGTTCAAATACGCAATAACAAAATACTAAAAAAATGTTCAAATGGCTCTGAGCACTATGTGACTAATATCTGAGGTCATCAGTCCCCTAGAACTTAGAACTACTTAAACCTAACTAACCTAAGGACATCACACACATCCAGGATTCGAACCTGCGACCGTAGCAGCAGCAGCAGCGCAGTTACGGACTGAAGCGCCTAGAACCGCTCGGCCACACCGGCCAGCTAACAACATACTGAGGTGAGCGCCCGGAGTGGCTAGAAAAGAACAAATCGCTTCCCGGGTTTTGACAAAGTGACTGTGTAGTTTATTTAACCAACTGTTGCATCTTTATCTTCTACACGTTCTCGATGTACTCTACTTAAATACTGCTATACAGTCGTATCACCGACATAGCTGAACTTCATAGAAATTCCCTAATAAATTCAGACTGAAAACATTGTAACTTCAATACCCGACTGTGTCGAAACTTTAGCGAAAGATTATACATGTTAATCAGTATTTTAAATTTTTAAACTCGCTCGCTATTTATATGAAATACTGAAAATAAAATTATTGGCTCTGAAAACCGTCAGATAGGCAACCTGTAACTGTGATCGGCCACTGCTTTAACCGGTTGTAACACAAGAATATTAAGAAGGCAAAAAACGAGTGTCGGATCGGAATCGGCAAATTTGTTACCGACGGGCCGATAGCAAGATGAT
Source organism: Schistocerca serialis cubense (assembly GCF_023864345.2). Taxonomy (NCBI): domain Eukaryota; kingdom Metazoa; phylum Arthropoda; class Insecta; order Orthoptera; family Acrididae; genus Schistocerca; species Schistocerca serialis. The sequence continues at coordinate 495,522,738 of NC_064646.1, forward strand.
ATTTGGCGCAGATGACAGAAAAGTGTACAACGAGATGTAATCCACAATCCCAAGGCATTCATCGACCGTAGAGCGAACACATGTCGAATGGCGGTGTTAGCCTTGCAGTGGAATGCTGAAAACTAGTTTTTCCCAGACGTCTGTTACGTCTGGCATTCCTGTAGGAAACAACAGTGCGTCTGACTCACGGATCTGGTGTAAGAGGCGGCGGTTTTTCGGAGCGCCTAATGGCATCTTGCCTTTATCTCTTCTGGATATTCCCGCTGCAGTTGTTCAAGAAGACGATACAAATTTATGCTGACTGCTAACCCAGTAAACAAGCTACGAACCTGCCGGTATAACATTTATCGTTAGACCTTGCTAATATTCCCGCTCCGGTGTCCTATCATACACGGCACGGAATAAAAATCTATGTATATGTATTCCTTTGAAATTGTACCAATCTTTCTTATTCTTACGATACGTGTGCGATGTGTACTACGGTGGGAACAATCGCGTTAAAAAGTATCTCCAATGTACAGGTACTGTACGTAAGTGTTTTGCTCGAACAACGTATCTTATCCAGACATGTTCCGTCATATTTTCGGATGCTCTAGACTGACCTATTTAAAGCCTGTCATGGCCTAATCTTTCAATTCATACGATGCCCGCTGTGTAGCCGCCTTAACACGGACTTCAACAGCCGAGCAGTACTGTAGAATAGGCCACACTCCCGCCTTGTGTGCGCTTTCTCCAACAGACGCACTTCATTTTCCCCATAACTAGCCTTACAAGTTTAGATATTCCATTCGAGACACCTACTACCGATTTCGCGAATTCAGTCAACCTCTCATACATTCACATTATCACAACTGTGTCGGTACGTTAGACAGTTAGCTACTAATCATGTCTTTAGATACCGCAGATTGCTTTTTCTTGCTTGTGTGCATTATTTTGTATTTGTTCACGTGTAAAGAGACCTGTCGCCTAGTACACTGCCCAACACTTTCTGCATCCGCGTAAGGTATTTCCTTACAGACAACAAGAGTCAACGAAGAATCCGAGAGCTTTTTACGCTATGTGGTAAAACATTTATGGATACTGATACCAGTAACGGTCCTATTGTGTGTCCTTAGAGCGCATCCGAGGATACTTTCGTTTCCTCTGTACATCTCTCCTCCCACTATGATGAATTGGGCTGTATCAAACAAACATTCCTAAAACTAATTACACACCACAGAAGGCAGTCTGATCTTATCTTCATGATATGTCCACAGTATGCTACAATGCTAAGTTCCTTCCATATACCTAGGAAGGTGGAACCTAATGTGTTTGCTGCATTTCCTATGTACGCTATACCGGTTTTATTTCATGCGAGTAGTAATCTCTAAAGCCGTGAAGATGTTTTGGTATAAGCTTGCTTCCCTACAGGAATCCCAATTTTCGAAAAAATACACAGGCTAGGGCCTGCACGAATCTCTTCTTTTCTTCTGTTATAAACCGGAGGGACAAACCGCTCACTACGCTGCCAGAATGTATCCTAGTAAAAAGCCGAGAAAAGGTGAAATCTGCAGTATACTGAATGGAATATCTCGTTTGAATTCCGCCAGCCAGGCACTTGGATCGGTGTTAGTAGTTTCAAACGTTTCCAATATCGAGGTTGCTAATTGAAATATAAACCATTTCACAGCTTACGAGGTCGTTCAAAGAATTCCCGTACATTAACTCTTTCCCACACCGTTGCCAGTTTCTTCGATTACTTCAACAACAGCATGGAAGGCTTACAGGCTTAAATTTTTTTGTTACGATTAGTTGACTATGACAAGTTTACACACACGCACGCACGCACGCACGCACGCGCGAGCGTACGTAAACTGTTCATTATTTCAGAATTAATCGCCATTACTGTTAATAAATTTATCCCACTGGGAGGTAACACGCCCAACGTCTTCATCGTAAAACGTTTGCGGCTGCCTACGGAACAGCGATTCTATCCAGGTGTGCACCTCTTTGCCGCTAGAAAACCGATAATCACGAATGTCTTTTCAGACCCACATGTTGCCACAGTTGTTTCGACTATGCCGCAGAAGTTTCGCCGCGTGCACATCCTCCAGAGTCACGACCTCTTCCCATGCGATTTCCATATTTTTGGCGCCACATTCGTGGCCATCGATTTGCCGCGAACGACGAGATGCACTCCTGGGTGTAATCATCGTTCCGTAAGCAACCACAAACATTTTTCCATGGAGGCACTGACCATCTTGTCTCCCTGTGGGATACACGTAGTAACAGTTATGGCGATTACTATTGAAATAATAAACAGTTTACTTATTTTTTCATCTGTCTCGCTTTCATTTTTCCATGGAGGCACTGACCATCTTGTCTCCCTGTGGGATACACGTAGTAACAGTTATGGCGATTACTATTGAAATAATAAACAGTTTACTTATTTTTTCATCTGTCTCGCTTTCATTTAACTGCTCTTTATAGAAACGCACTAGCCATTTCTGACAGCGTTACTCTTAACTGAAAGAACCGCGACCCAACACTATTTCATAAACGTAGCGCTCATCTGAAATGAATCTCACTAAACCACCACCGGGACAGAACGATGGCCAAGTCGACATTACACAAAGGATTATCGAGAGCCGTCCCTCCCGCGTGTCATTCAGGAGTGGAACTAAGGAGAAAGGGGTTGGGGGGAAGAGGGCGAGGGGAGAGGAAAGGAGGCCGGGATTATGGAGATACTCGATAAAACTTTCTACCCACAACACTCGACGTGTTGCGGAGTATGAAAGTAGGGTTAGATGAGATTCCGTTGCTCTCAGATACTGGGAAAACCCGCTGTTTTCTCAATCAGATAAGCACGCACTAATCGCAAGAATGTTGACCTTCGTTTCGATCACAAACCGCCTTCCACTTGAAAAGATCCTTTAATCTCAAGATGGTTTCAATAAATCACGGTATTTCAGCACAAGGTTGCACAGCTTCCCACGAGACGTGAAACACCTCAACGCTGCAGAAGCGTTGACAGGCTGGAACAGCTGCATTCTTACGCTCGGTCGCTGAGTTCTGAACTGGCCATACCGCACGAGCAGACCCCCGTGCAAACGAACCTTACACCAGGGTCGCAGAAATAAGGTCAAACTGCGGCGCCGGACGCTACATCTACATTTAACAGTGCCTAAGCATGGAAAAACGTTTAGAATCCGGCGCTGGAAAATTGGTTTCAGAGGAAAAAAGAAACGCTGCTCTTATTCGATATAGAGCCGTTAGGCCAACGAACTGCATCTAATAGATCTCAAAGTCCTTATACTGCGCCCTTTTGGAAGGTCTACTAAATGTCTACTGCTGATAAAACCTCTTAATTACACTGAAAACGCTGTCTCGTCTCACATTTCTTTAAATATGGGAATAATTGGAGGTTGATACTGTCTTGTGAATAACCTGTAATTTCAACAATTCTTATTCTAATTACTGCTCTCATGCGAGTGGCAATGCCCTTTTACGGGCATACCCAGTTGCTGGTGGACTGTATTTGTTTATTGCCCAAGTAGGGCTAGAGTCTCACGTATTTTTCATCCAGTCATCCCAAAAGAACGCACGATATTCACAAACTTTTTTTTTTTTTAAACATATCATGCCACTCCCTCTTGCACCCCAAAAACGCACATTTTTCGGCAGATGATGTTGGAAATGACCGACAAACAAGGACCGGTATCTTACTAAAAATTCGTCTTTAAGTGAAACTGGGAAAGTTTTGGTTTCTAAACTAGTAATAGTAGCAGCTATAAGAAGAGCAAGCGCGCCGGGAATTGCTGAGAACTTGGGATGCTAGCATACAACAACCGCCCCCCGTCTGCGTACGCGCTGTGTTCGGAATTTTAGAGGCACGTGTTTACACGCAGGCACGTGACACGCACCCAGCACGAGTAGCGAATTTTGACCTGAAAGTCGCACGTGTAAACTAGGCTTAATTCAAATAGTCAGAATCCTTTACGGTATTTGGAACTTGTGTAATTTAACGGATTCAGTCATATCTGCAATTAAAAAGGACTTGGTGCTTAACATGGAAATTCAGCTGACTGAGTTTTCCGTCAAGATCAGATCTGGTTCGGCAGTCTCGGAGGAGGGACACGTCTGCCGCAGTCGGTATCAGTTAAGACTTTAATAACAAAAAAAAGAAAAAAAGGTTCAAATGGCTGTGAACACTATGGGACTAAACATCTGAGCTCACCAGTCCCCTAGAACTTAGAACTACTTAAACCTAACTAACCTAAGGACATCACACACATCCATGCCCGAGGCAGGATTCGAACCTGCGACCGTAGCAGCAGCCGAAGCGCTTAGAACCGCATGGCCACCACGGCCGGCCTTTAATAATAGTTTCCGGTTATGTTGACATGTAATTGAGAGCAATTTGATAGAAATTACGTAAATATGCAGTTCATTGTTTTGTTTTTATGGAAGTACTAAGATTGGAGATTATTTGGGATTCATAACGTGGAATATAATTACACCGTTTCTCATATTCTGCTAATAAAAAGCGAATGGCATCCCGTACACACAAACTAATTGGAAATTTAATTATTTATAAAATATCATTTCCTCGCTGAGAGTTTATTACAGCTCAATACAACGGATTCACAATCTACCTGCTGTCTTTTGCACAGGGACCAACAACTATAGAAGATTGCGGTTTGGTGAACATTAATTAGTAGTTATACATTCCACTCAGGGCGGTAGAAGCAAATAGGCACGTGGCGTGTGATGCAATCTTTGTAAAAATGAGATCAGTCACAGAACATCTGTGGTAACACAGAGGACGTACGAAGGAGAAATTTTAGGGGGAAAGGGTTTATCATACACATATATGTATCCCACTCTCTCTTTGTCCCCCTCCTTTTTTCAACTTGCCATACTGTCACATAGCTGTCAATCTCTTAGCACGCTCGTTATCCTGGCCCGTAAATGCCGGGACAGGATGGTTTCACGCAGTTTTAAGTGCAATCACCGTGCAGTCTGCCAAGGAGTTACACCGTAGCAAAAAGGGAACGGTGATACTACAGCCTGATTTGAATTAATGGCATTTGACGTGCGAGCACCGTCGCTAGACATACTGTGTGCAGCACCCACTACAGCGCTCCGCTGTCGACGGCGAAAGGAAGTTGCTTTAAATTCTCTGTCCCAAAGAAGCACTCCGTAAAAGGATATGAAATTCTTGTATAGTATAGTTCTCCAAAGTGTCCCCCAGGAATGTCGAAAATCCGCTCTCAATTTAAATTACGGCCCGAGTTATTTTTTTAACCCGGCGAAATTTTCCCATCTACAAAACAGCTAACTTTTATCTCTAAGACTATTGAATTCACTGAAATGCTTTATTTAGTTGATTACCAAAATGCCTTGCTCGGCAAAGTATCTTTCCAAAGTTCCGTATCGAATTGCGTTTGTTATGTATTAGCTTCTGAACACAGCTTTTTTTTAATTGTATAAACACTTACTTTATAACAAGTATTAAGATTAAAATAAAAAAATCATGGTAGATTCTGAAATTCACTTATTCGTGTAGACGTCTGTTGCGTCTCCCTGCTGGTCTACTTTCGTCGCACATCGTAATAACGCGCTCCCTCGCTCACATGGCTGGCGCAGTATCGCCCACGATCGCTGCGCACACTGGAACACCCTGCTGCCATCTCAGGGACGCAACGTGACACTAGGGTTACCGCATTCTTCTGAATTTTTAAGCCTACTCCCGTATCCCGTATTTATTTTATACGGGAGATACAATCTCCCGTATTTGAGAAAATGACACCGATTAAGATATAAACCTGTCGCATATTTGTCAAATCTCGTTGCTGGACGATCGTTTCAGCATCGATTAATCGATACGGCATTGTATTATCGATAGTTATTACATCAATATGTAGGTAACAAAACGTAACTCGTTTCTTTGTCTTTCCGCCTAATCCGAGTTACGTGAAATGGAAGAATCCAAAACTCCGCATAAAAAGATAGGAAAGTACTTCTGTACGTATCAGAAGAAGTGGGAAGAAACTCAGCAATGGGTTAATCCTGTAAAAGGAAACCATTCTAAAGCGTATTGCACCCTTTGCAAGCGTGAATTCTGCGTAGCACATGATGGTAATACAGACTGTCAGCAGCACGCCAACATCGAAGGACACAAAAGGAGAGAGAGGGGAAGCAACACATCTGAGATGTCCAGCTATTTCCAGTGCCTGAATGACAGTCCCACTAGTGATGAATCCGACAAAGTTGCGATGGGTGAGTTACCGTTTTGTTTCATACACAACGTAAGTTATACGAGGGTTGGAACTTGGTGGCAACTATTTATTCACAACAGATACAAAAGAGTTACGTGTTTGCACCTGTTACTGTCCTTCAAAGAAGTCACCAGCGTTGTGTAGAACCCGTTGCCAGCGATGTGGAAGGCGTAATATACCTTTAGCAGAGCCTGTTCTGTTGATGGTGCGAATGGAGCAGTCTCGTGTACGACTGTGATGGTGTTATCCTAAAGCATTACGTTCCTCCAAGGCAGACTGTTAATGCACAGTATTACCGTTCGTTTTTGGAGCATCACCTGCGACCAGGTTTGCGAAAGAAGCGGTGACACTTTCTGCGCAACCCACCCATCATTTTGCACGACAATGTGCGGGCGCATACAGCGCAAGTTGTGGCTGCTCTGTTTGGTCGATGGGACTGGGAAGTACTGTACCATCCACCATACTCCCCGGACTTAAGCCCTTGTTTCCGAAGATGAAGGTACCACTTCGTGGTATTCGCTTCAGGACTGTTCCAGAGATTCGACAGGCAGTAGACCGCTCCATTCGCACCATCAACAGAACAGGCTCTGTTAACGGTACACTACGCCTCCCACATCGCTGGCAACGGGTTCTACACAACGCTGGTGACAACTCTGAAGGACAGTAACAGGTGCAAACACGTAACTCTTTTGTATCAATTGTGAATAAATAGTTGCCACTATTTACGTTCCAACCCTCGTATTAGCATGAACTGTGCAAATTAACTTGCAAAGAACGTATTTACGGATTCGGATGTGGCCAAAAAAATACGTAGTGATAGGACGAAAGCAGTGTGTATTGCCAAAACCATATTGGCGCCTAGAAGTGCAAGTGATTTCCTAGATGTCCACCTTTTTTTTTTTGCTGTGGCTTCAGATGCGTCGAATTTCAAGAACAGGAAAATGTTTCCTGTAGTAATAATGTATTTTGAACCTTGTGTTAGCATCAGAAATAAACTACTAGATTTTGTGGAACAAGCAGATGAGAGTGCTAGTCGCCTTCGTGCTTTGATAGAAAACAGTCTTGAATATCCTCCATTGAATGTAATTAACATTTCGTCTTGTAGTGCCGATAATGCTCGTGTCAATTATGGCAAAAATAAATCAGCGATGAAATTTCAGAGTGAGCAAAATAAAAAAGTATTTAAAGCAAACTGCACAAATCACATAATCCATAATGGCACTAAATATGCTTGTGATGTCTTAGATGTAGACGTACAAATGATAGTTGTTAACTTTTATGGGCAATTTCAGTGTCAGCAAAACGCAGAGAAGAATTAAGATCCTTCTTTAACTTTGTTGGTACGGATTGGTGTGAAATTTTAAGGCATGAGTGTATTAGGTATCTGTCCCTCACACCAGCTGTTGATGGACTAAGAAAGAACTGGGAGCCAATAATTTTCAAAGCACAAATGAAACTCCTAAAGCTCTGAAATCTTATCAGTGATAAGGATCCAAGCAAAATGTTAATTCTCAAAGCATATCTTAAATTTTTTTCTTAAATTGGAAATATTATTTTGGAAACCTCTAAATATCTAGAGACTTCAGATTCAACTATAATGGAGTCCTGTAGTGCCATTGAAGCTTTGTCAAAGAAAATTTTTCAAATAAGAAATGACTCGTTTTTTGGAAGTAATACACACAAGATTTTAAATAGATTAGATGCTGTCAACGCTCTGCCTCCATCTTCTTCTCTCTCTCCCCCTCCCTCCCCCACCCTGCCTGCGGGGATTTCTAATGCTGCGAAGTCTTTGTCATCTTTCCGCCGTGTGTGAGGTCGGCCCAATGGTCTTGTTGCTTGGAGAGTTTCCTCAAATGCCTTCTTAGGAATTCTGTTGATTTCCATTCTGGCCACATTGCCCGGTTCATTGCAGTCTCCTACTTCTTAATTTCTGGACGATGGTGGATTGTTTCCTAAACTGAAAAATTTCTGTGTCCTTTCCAAGTCTCCGTATGTCATTCTCCAACACAGGTCCCCAGATTTTTCTCATCAGTTTTCTTTCGGAAACACTCCGTTTTTCTCTTGCTTTCTTGGTAAGCGTCCCGCTTTCCGAACCATAAAGTACTATAATGGGCAGACGTTGGTGTTATGTATCTTCATCTTACTAGCGACTGACAAAGCTTTACTTTTGAATGAGTTGCTTAGAGCGTACAGACATCTTGATCCTGAGGCTATTCTCTCGTTTATGTCCACAGTTATATTTTTAACGATGAAACTATTTAAACTGACGAACTTTTCTGAATCTAGAATGGTGGTCAATATCAAAGTGTTGATTTGGATTTATGACGATCTATTTCCGTATATTTTGTTTTTCCTTGGTTTATCAAAAGTCCCGTTCGCTGGCACCGTGCCTGAGAGATCTGTACATGTCCTTCATCTCTTCTTCTGTTTCACTGACAAAACAATGTATCATCTGCTAATGGCACGAGTTTTACTTCACTGTGTTCGAATCGGAGGCCATTGTATAGCCGCAAATTACTCTCTCGAACCATTTCTCTAACTCAAGGTTGAAGAGAACACATGAAAGAGCATTTACCTGTCGTAAACCTGTTTTAATTGGAAAGTTAGGGGATATGCATCCTCTGAACTTCACTACTGCCTGTGAGCCATCCACGCACAGTTGTATCATCCTAATGATTTTACCGGGTATCCCAATTTTCTTAGTATGTTGTAACGCTATTTCTGTGGATGCTTTCACAGGCTCGCAGGAAATCAATGAACAGACAGTGGATTTCTTTTTCTTTTCATTCCCAGTAATTCTGAAAGCTCTCCCGCAGAGTAAACAGATTTTCATTTGTGGAACGGTTTGGTCGTAATCCAGCATGGTACTCTTTAATAATTTTTCTGTGTAAGTCTTATGTTGTGGAGAATTATCATTGTCAGAACTGATTCCTCTGGAATTTCCACATTCAATTTTGTTTCCTTTCTTGTGCAAGGGCCAAATGACTGCATTTTTCCAGACATCACGTAGTGTTTCAGTTTTCCAGATTACTGTGATAAGGTTATGAATTTCTTTGTGTAGTTTGTTTCTCACATTGTAACACTAAAAGCATCAAATACAGGAAGCTTGTAACTACGGATAAGTAGTTTACTGTCATTTTATTATAACAAATGGTACCTAAAACTACGCAAACGTGCTACTGCTATGAAGCAGCTTACATTCATACCACGTACTCGAAAGTAAATAGAAGACGAAATGCGGAGTACATCTCCATACAGTACGGAGGCCCGTAAGTTCTGATTGTGACCTAACACCGATCCCGGAGCTCACTGGCCACGTTCCTCTCCACGAGGCAAGACTCGGAGATGCCAGATAATTCACTCCATGTTTCGCAATGCAGCGGAACGTGGAATTCCAGACTGCGACGTCACCAGCTGCTCGCCCACGTACGGTTTCGCCTCCCGTGAGAGGACGGCTTCAGGTACGCGAACCTAAACGCTACACGAATGAGAACTGGCGGGTCGTAACAATAAAACACCAAGAATAACCGAGCAGCGGAAGTAGAAAAGCAGAGGCAGCCGACAGCTCCCAGGACCGATATGTCTGAGCGAGAGGACCGGCCCGCTAGCTGTCAAACGTGTGGCCCGACACTTTGTCTTGGCAAGGTTCCTCCTACCACACTCTGTTAGTCACTGCCGAGGGAGGCTTTCGCGTTTTCTCTGCCCCACTTTTCATTCTGCCTGAGAACCCCCGTTGCTCTGATTCTGTGGTCTGGCAAGTTGGGGGGGAATACAGCCGGAAGGTGAGTGCGGCCGCTGTGGGGGCTTAACATGAAACCTGCGGACCGCTGGTTCCATTTCGGTAATGCACCTCCAAAATGCCAGCTTTTAGTCAACTTGTGCTGGCCAGGCCGGCCGGTGTGGCCGAGCGGTTCTAGGCGCTGCAGTCTGGAACCGCGCGACCGCTACGGTCGCAGGTTCGAATCTTGCCTCGGGCATGGATGTGTGTGATGTCCTTAGGTTAATTAGGTTTAAGTAGTTCTAAGTTCTATAGGGGACTGATGACCTAGAATGTTAAGTCCCATAGTGCTCCGAGCCTTTGAACCATTTTTTTTATGCTGGCGAATAGTTAGAAAAAACACGACGGAAAAATAGAGAAGGCCGTCAACAGGCAAGCAGCAACTAAAGCCTCCGCTGCTTCATGAAATCGCAGTATAAACTACATCTGCGCAAGCAGCTAGGCGTAGGGGGTGGGAAGATGTGATGTGAAGTGAGTCACTCGCAACTAATAGTGCCACATCACACACCAATCGCGACCACGGTCACCTGTCAGGTATTTCCAGTATCAACTAGCAACACGCAGCAGTTTACCACCTGCGATCAGATGTACTTGCCGATAACTGCTTGTCAGATCTGTTCTGATAAACCTAATCAATTTCCGCATGCGGCTCTACTGCTGCTATCGACAACCTTTGCTTCCAATTACAGTTTTAGGGAGACGATAGTGAGAGGGGGGTGAGGGGGTTGCCAAATTTCCCTGGCCAGGAATTTTATTTTCTTTCATGTTTTGAGCATATATGTGTAGATGGGATTGGCCCATACGAAATCTGGTTCTAATTGTGTACATTAACTTTTACTGATTCTCAGCTGCAACAAAAGTATTTTTTCCCAATGCAAACCCGAGGTAAACATTTGTGAATGTTCAACCTTTTCATCATGCGCACGTGCTGCCAACTGTTGGGCATGACTGGTAATATCAGCAAGTCAATGTAGCCGTGCGCAGCAGGTCGTGACAACCACACACATGGATGTTGTTGGTTCGGTGTAGTTCATTGTAAAACTGAATATTGTTATTTCGCACGGTAATTATTAAATGATTGTGTTACTATTTATTACAACAGAGAATATTTCACAATTACTTATTTTAGTCCATAAAATGAAGCCAAGTGTAAAAAGTATGTTTTGAAAACGGGTGCATATTTTTGTATAAATCTTGCATCTAAAATCAATAGAAAACCACATAAGAGCATAACATAAAGAAAAAAAAAATCCTTCCTCCAGAAAAAATTAATGTCTGAAAAGGTTAAACCGGAATTTTACTTGTCCATTCGACAGAACCGTCCAAAATCAGCCTGGTGAGATGTTTGCTTTATCTATAAGTATTAACAGCCACAGTGAAATAATAGAAATAACTGATACGCCAGCAGCGACTGAACAGCACTGCTGGAAGGCGGTAGCTGACAGCAACGATATGAAGTTCCATATTGTTAGCTGCAACAGGCTAAAGACGTGCTTTATTGGTGCTGCAAATTTTTGCTATTTTGATCGACTTAAACGTACGCTGTAGTGCTCGGCACGCCAGTGTAGAAGTGCTCACAGAACCAGCTAAGTGGAAAGTCAATGCAATACGCACGTTTATTTACATATTAAAGCCGACTTAGGGATTTCCCCTTGTGTGTTCCTTTGTATATCGATCGAAAATTCCAGATTCGCATACTTCACTGTTCGTGTCGATTCTTCTGCGTAATCTTTCACTGATCGTATCAATACCCGTTTGTGTTGAGATGTGTGAAATCTCGCGAGTGGTGCGATAGCTAGTACTGTTATCGTCAGTTTTAGGCTTACATGAAATTGTGCTCTTTTAATATTTGAGGACAGAAGGGCTATCCAAAACAATTTTTCTCTAATTTCATAGTACCATTACTTGAGAAACAGGCGTGTTCCAAAATTTTCGGACGCTTACGAAACTGTATTTTCGTATGTTAGCAGTACAAGTGTTTTCCATACATAATTTAATTCGTTACAAATCACCGTTTGTGGTTCACGGTTTAGCCATAGTATACATCATTACTGAATTTCATTATGTATCAATGCAAATAAACGCCCAGTTTCAAACGTGCAGTTTTGAGTATTTTCGGGAGCTACTATTGTTCTTTGCCTAATCTACGAGCAACTTTTAACAAATCGGCGTTTGTTATTTAGTTACTGTAGCAGATATTCTTACTAAGAAATTGTGTTACATGTAGTTTTCCCTTAAAGAGTAGAAACCCTATATATTATCTGCAGTTATCATAAATTACCTGTTTGCGAGTTTGCTGACAACAATCAACATCAGAACGTTTGCGGAAAACAGTAATTTTTACCACAGGTTTTTGTGTCGCCTTAATACAACTCTCGTTTTCTTTATCTGAAACTTCCTGGCAGATTAAAACTGTGTGCCGGACCGAGACTCTAACTCGGGACATTTGCCTTTCGCGGGCAAGTGCTCTGCCAACTGAGCTACCCAAGCACGACTCACGCCCCGTCCTCAGCTTCACTTCCGCCAGTACCTCGCCTCCTACCTCCCAAACTTGGGTAGTGAGTAGTGGATCCGATGGCAACAAATAGATCTGACGTATTTGGAGATGTCCACATCGAAAAAGAGTGATCATGACGCGGTTGTGGCAACAAGCATAAAGATACATATGTTCAGTAAACTAGATTAGAAAATCAGTTGTGTCATATCTCAATGAGGAACATGAAACTTTCAGCACACTCCGGAACATGCAGGGGAACTATGGTTCAAGTTTAAAAGAATAGTTGACCACGATCTGTATAGATGTGTACCCAGTAGAACAGGTCAAAATGGAAGCAAACCTCCACGGTACACAGTCACTGCAAAGAAACTTCTAAAGAAACGCATTACTGCATAATAGGTGTAAAACAAAACGTAGGGCTATAGATCTAGATACGCTGAATGAAACGCGTTTAACTGTGAAGAGAGCAATGCGTGATGCCTCAAGGACAACCGCAGTAAAATATTGTCATATGGTTTTTCACAAAATCCAAAGAAATTCTGGTCGTATGTAAAGGCTGTTAGTATCAGGTCCCTAGCAAATGAGACAGGAACTGAATTTGATGATTGCAAACCATGTGTTGATGTGGTGGTTGTTCTACCGGAAATTGATGCTTTGACCGATGAAGGTGGGTGATGGTGCAACGGGTACTGTGAATGCTCTGGATGTTCCTGCGTCGGCGGAAGTTCTGTTTCGAAGTACTGAAAATACGTGTTTGGGGACTGTGGGTAATGCACTAATGGGCACTGAAGCTAGAGTAAACTAAAGAAAACAGAAGAAACTTTGCAACAAACTGTCGACTTACACTAAAATGTAAATATTATATACTGCAACTCCTAAAAATGACATTTCAGCTGCTGCAGCTCTAGAAAAACGGGAAAAAATAAAGGATCTCACGCCATCTGAAGTTGGAGAAAATATCTTCAGGTTCAACAATGCATTTGATCATATCGCGAGATTCAGTACGATATGCAAGTTTTTCTATAAACGTACACTGTTTCCTTTTCGACGCGGAAGAACAGGGTATTCCCTAGGCTTACTACTTTTGGCAGCGTACCACAGACTTCCATCAGAAACACATTATTGGTCTGTGGACGATGTCTTCGGATTGGAAATTGTCAAGAAAGTTACATCGCCAAATAGATATCAGAAGATAAAAATCTCTAATTCACTTCAATGATAATGATCACACTCCAGACAGCAAGCATAATAGAGGGTTCAAGGTTAGGCTACTAATTTACAAAGACGAAAGACTCCTTTCCAGAAGTTTGGTAAATTTTCGGAAAACTTAAGTGTCGATTATATGACTGGGAAATATTACGGCCATCACGCACTGAAACAGTTCATTCCAGGCAAGTCAATTCGATTTGGCTATAAACTGTGGGCATTGTTTTTTCCTTATGGTTACTGTTTCAGTTTTGATTTGTACTATGGCACGGAAAATACAAAAATAATATCACTGGTGTTGGAACAATAGTGGTGCTAAATATGCTTGACTGTACGGAAAATCCTCAGGGTCATTATTCACTTCGGCAACTATTTCATTAGTCGATATCTGTTGCTGAATCTCTGAAACGTTGGATTTAAGGCAACAGGTACAGTGCGAGTAAACAGAAATAGAGAGTACCCTGTTCAAGAAACAAAGCAATTGGAAAAATTGCCTCTTGGCGCTTATGACTGTCTTTGATGCAGCTCTCCCCTACTCTATCCCGTGTGCGCCTCATCAACTCCGAATAATTACTGCAATCTTCATCTTTCTGAATCTGCTTACTTATTTATCTCTTGGTCTCCCTCCACCATTTTTACCCCTCCCCCACCCCTACACTTCCCTGCAATACTAAATCGGTGATCCCTTGATGTTTCAAAATGACTCCTATTAACCGATCCCTTCTTTTGGTCAAGTTGTGCCACAAATTTCATGTCTCTCCAATTCTATTCAATACTTTATTACTTTCGCGACCAACTTAATCTTCGGAATTATTCTGCAGCACGACATTTCGAAAGTGTCTACTCTCTTTATCTAAACTGTTTACTGCCCTTGTTCCACTTCCATACACGACTACACGACTACTCTCCAGACAAATATTTTCGGAAGAGACTTCCTTACACTTAACTCCACATTCGATGTTAAATTTCTCTTTTTCAAAAGCGCTTTTCTTGCCATTGCCAGCCAACATTTTATATCCTCCCTATTTAAACCATAATCAGTTTTTTGCTGCCCAAATAGTGAAACTTATCTACTACTATAAGTGCCTCATTTCCTAATATAATTCTCTCAGCATCACCTAATTTAATTCGACAACATGCATTGCTTTGCTTTTGTTGATGTTCATCTCTATCCTCCTCTCAAAAGGCTGTCCATTCCGTTCAACTGATCAGATCTTACACCTCCTTTGCTGTCTCTGACAGAATTACAATGTCATCAGCAAATCTCGAAGTTCTTTTTACTTGTCCCTGAATTTTAATTCATACTCTAAAGTCTTCTTTGGTTTCCATTACTGTTTGTTCAACGTACATGTTGAATAACATCGAGGATAGGCTACAACCCTGTCTCACTCCATTCTTAACCACTGCCTCTCATTCATCGACTCGTAACTGCCGTCTGGTGTATTATATGTATTTCACCCCAGCTACCGTCAGAATATCAAAGACAGTGTTCCAGTCAAGATTGTCTACAAATGCTAGAAATGCATTTATATCATTGTCTTTCATACAGGTGGTGAAATGCTGTTTGTCAAACGGAATGATAATAAATGCGTCCGTATTGGCACTATGTTTGATACTGTGGAGCAACTCACGTTTGCAAGTAGGTGAAATAGAATAGCTGAGGAGAAAACCACTATTATACAGCCACAACTTATAAACAGTTACAATATAAATGGGATTAGACCATCCTGACTGGCTTGTTGGGAAATATGCCACTTCTTTAGGCGGCAAGAAATGGTATCGAGTTCTCTTTACAGGAAAAATTGATATGGCTGTTGTGAACAGTCGGATTATATATCGCACGGTACATGGAGCAAGATCTCTAAGATTTATTGGAGTTCCAACGACGTCTTGCTGTCCAGTATGTGCAAATGGCTAGCAGTCGCAGAGTAGGAGGTCGCTCATTTCATAAAGTGAAATATAATGGGAGGAAGAATGGGTTTAACGTCGCGTCGACATCGATGTCATTAGAGACGCAGCACGAGCTCTGATTGGGTCACGGATGGAGAAGGAAATCGGCCGTGCCCTTTCAAAGCGACCATCTTGGCATTTCCCTGGAGTGAATTACGAAAATCCCGGAAAACCTAAATGTGGATGGCCGGACGCGGTTTTGATCCGACGTCCTCCCGAATGCGAACTCAGTGTGCTAACCAGTGCGCCGCCTCGCTCGGTGAAATACGATGGAAAGGAGCGCTTTGCGTCAACACGTAACTCCTACAGACGCCTGTTTGCTAATTGCAAAGGCAGATCACTGACATTTTGTAACAAATGTCTTTGTCGCAACTGCTCTGAATATAGTCACAGAAAATGAGATAGAACAACGTAAAAGTATGAATAGCTGGTTACAACTCAAAATCATTGGTTTTTACAGTGATAGATATATGTAAAGTACATTATAAAAATAACACTTTTTCTTCTGAAACTTGGAACAAAAATATAATAACGAATAGCACGAGTATGTGTAATTTTGGTAATGTATGTAATTTACCTTTTAAAATAATAAAGCTTCACTAATTTACTTATGAAAATGAATAATCAACAGAAATTCCGAAATCCGAACGTTATGTATAAACTTCAGATACTGTATCATCCCACAGATCTATTTATAGATCAGACAGTTCCGTTCATATGAGAACTGTAAAAAATAAAGGATTCATCCATCTTACTTGAAATACACTATATAAACGTAGAAAAACATTGTCATTTCCCAGGAAGGTAAGTTGGGAGATAATAGGTTAAACTGCAACCATCTTTTACGTTTTATTGGCAGAACGGTTACAACACGCAGCAGAACTAGTAGACTGTCTGCACTATTCTAGTCCATCCTGTTTTCGGGTAATGCTGAGCGCTACGGCATTCCTACCGGATAGGATTGACGGAGGTCATATAGAAAATTTCACAGAAGCACAGTTCATTTTGTTTTATCGGGGAATAGGGAGAAGAGTGTCGCGGGTATGATATCCGAGTTGGCGGAGGTAACCATTAAAACAACGGCATTTTTCGTTGCGGAGAGATCTTTTCGACTACCAACTTCTCCCCCGAAAGCCAAAATACTTTGTTCACCTACGTACGTAGAAAGAAACGACGATCACAATAAATAAATCGAAGCTCGCTCGTGCTACTTGAGATTGGAACGGCAGAGAAATATCTTAAACTAGTTGTAGGAAACCCTCTAGCAAAGGGCTTCCCAACCTTTTCAGCTGGCGGACCCCTTCTTCAGTCGAAAATCCATGGCGGACCCCTAGTCAGTCAAGAGCACATTAACTTCAAATTTCAGAGCGAAACCCATGGGAACTGAAAGCTTCTTAATGCAGGTGCCATGTTCCCAATGACCCCCCCCCCCCCCCCCAAGTATCAATAGTTTTTGGTTTAGAGATGAATGAAAACAACTTGAAATTAACGATCCAATTTGAATTCCCACTGTATCCTGACACTTACTAGTGGATTTACTCCCTTTGTTCAACACACTATAGCCTGATTAAAATTACTTGGTAACTGAAATTTCACACGATGGAGCTCTCTTCCTCCAAGAGCAATCAACGTCACGTCCAAACTGTTCGCTGTTGACAAGCTGCCGCTTGTGGTCTGTTCACTTCCACTGTTTGGCTACTGCTGTGTAAGGAACATGCATATTTCGTAACAGTCGTGTGTGTGTGTGTGTGTGTGTGTGTGTGTGTGTGTGTGTGTGTGTGTGTGTGTGGTTTTTCGTGAAATCCGAAGAAAAATGTTCAAGTGTATGTAAAGTCTTCCTCTGGTCGTGCTCCCTCCTCAGTCATTTAAACTGGAAACTTCCCTTGTTGTGAAGGCGATGGAGAAACTGTAGCCTTCTTCAATGGTCCTGACTTCAGCCACCGATCCATGTTAGAAGTAATAAACTGGTCAAAAATCGACTTATGAAACAGGTAGTGCACTGACACAGCAATTATGACTGGGACCGCATACGTGCCAGGGAGCACTGTGATTGGTCGACAAAGCCCGCCCCGCGCATCTAGCGCCCTGAGCCGGCGCACAAACGACCCCCGTATTGTTGCTAAACAGTCTTATCAGAGAAGCCGCATTCTTCGGCACTAAACTGTGTATACGTTCTCACTCAGAAACCGCAAAGGCTGCTTGGGAATACGACCTGAAGTCAAAGTACACTTGTATTTCACACGAAAAAAAAAACAATAGTGATGTATTTGATTTTCATATTTTTATTCATTAATTTCACTCATTATTTTACACGATATGGTGCAAGGTGGCCGCGGACGCCTAGAAAAAGCCGGCGGACCCCAAAGGGGTCCGCGGACCACAGGTTGGGAAGCCCTGCTCTAGCAAATACTGAAGTACGAATAGATTTAGGATTTTTAGGTGGAAAGAAGACAAGGATATCTGGTCAGCTGAGTGTAGGGTAATATCAACAACAGCAGTAGGATTCGTTATGAATAGGAAGATAGGGCAGAGAGTGTGTTACTGTGAACAGTTCAGTGATAGGGTTGGTCTGATCAGAATCCACAGCAAACCAACACCGACAACGGTAGTTAAGGCACACATGCCGACGTTGCAAGCCGAAAATGAAGAGAGAGAGAAAGTGTATCAGAATATTGAAACGGTAACACAGTATGTAAAGGGATATGAAAATCTAATGATTGGCGTAGGATGGTGTAGTGCATGCTCTCATTACTGTACCATGAATGTGTTTGTAAATGATGTCTTCAAAGGTGAAGTAGTTGTGAGTGAAGATAATATTGGTCATAGTGAGCATGAAGGAGATTATAGGTTTGGAATCAGTTGGGCATTAGGAAAAGTAGTGTTCAATAGCGGCAAAGCCATGGGCATTGGGGATGTTAGTGTATGGCAAGGTGACGTTAATAGTGATGAGGGGCACCATGTGGTAAAGGAACAGGAATTGTAGAGAGTCTGTGGAGGAAATGGTTGGTGTCTTTTATATAGGAGGAGAGGTTATAGGTAATAAGTTGAGGTGTTGGTCTAAGAGAGCAGAGGTTTTCTCAGTGGGGGCACAGTAACCAGCCACAATGGGGGGGGGGGGTCCTTGTGGTTGGATTTATGGACTTTAAGAAGCATGCATACACGTAACGTGTATCCACAGGACATGTGGCCTGTATTTGAAGAAGTGTCATGATGATCTCTCCATTGGCAAAAGATTCTGGAATAGTCCCCCATTCGGATCTCCAGGAGAGGACTGCCAAGGGGGAGGTTACCATGAGAAAAAGATTGAATAATCAACGAAAGGATAACGTTCTACGAGTCGGGGCATGGAATGTCAGAAGCTTGAACGTGGTAGGGAAAATAGAAAATCTGAAAAGGGAAATGCAAAGGCTCAATCTAGATATAGTAGGGGTCAGTGAAGTGAAGTGGAAGGAAGACAAGGATTTCTGGTCAGATGAGTATCGGGTAATATCAACAGCAGCAGAAAATGGTATAACAGGTGTAGGATTCGTTATGAATAGGAAGGTAGGGCAGAAGGTGTGTTACTGTGAATAGTTTAGTGACCAGGTTGTTCTAATCAGAATCGACAGCAGACCAACACCGACAATGATAGTTCAGGTATACATGCCGACATTGCAAGCTGAAGATGAACAGATAGAGAAAGTGTATGAGGATATTGAAAGGGTAATGCAGTATGTAAAGGGGGACGATAATCTAATAGTCATGGGCGACTGGAATGCAGTTGTAGGGGAAGGAGTAGAAGAAAAGGTTACAGGAGAATATGGGCTTGGGACAAGGAATGAAAGAGGAGAAAGACTAATTGAGTTCTGTAACAAGTTTCAGCTAGTAATAGTAAATACCCTGTTCAAGAATCACAAGAGGAGGAGGTATACTTGGAAAAGGCCGGGAGATACGGGAAGATTTCAATTAGATTACATCATGGTCAGACAAAGATTCCGAATCAGATACTGGATTGTAAGGCGTACCCAGGGGCAGACATAGACATAATATACCAGTGAAGAAGAGTAGGCTGAAGTTTAAGACAGTCATGAAGCATTAATACGCAAAGAAGTGGGACTCGGAAGTATTAAGGAATGACGAGATATGCTTCAAGTTCACTAAAGCTATAGATACAGCAATGAGGAATAGCTCAGTAGGGGTGCAGTTGAATAGGAATGGACGTCTCTACAAAGGGCCATCACAGAAGTTGGGAAGGAAAACATAGGTACAAAGGAGGTAACTGCGAAGAAACCATGGGTCCAGAAGAAATACTTCCGTTGATCGATGAAAGAAGGAACTACAGAAATGTTAGGGGAAACTCAGGGATGGAGAAATACAACTCGCTGAAGAATGATGTAAATAGGAAGTCCAGGGAAGCTAAGACGAAATGGCTGCAGGAAATTAGACTACATTCCATTATCCTTGTTTTGCTTTTGTTGATGTTCATCTTATATCCTCCTTTCAAGACACTGTCCATTCCATTCAACTGCTCTTCCAAGTCCTTTGCTGTCTCTGACAGAATTACAATGTCATCGGCGAACCTCAAAGTTTTTATTTCTTCTCCATGAATTTTAATACCTACTCCGAATTTTTCTTTTGTTTCCTTTACTGCTTGCTCAATATACAGATTGAACAACATCGGGGAGAGGCTACAACCCTGTCTTACTCCCTTCCCAACCACTGCTTCCCTTTCATGTCCCTCGACTCTTATAACTGCCATCTGGTTTCTGTACAAATTGTAAATAGCCTTTCGCTCCCTGTATTTTACCCCTGCCACCTTTAGAATTTGAAAGAGAGTATTCCAGTCAACATTGTCAAAAGCTTTCTCTAAGTCTACAAATGCTAGAAACGTAGGTTTGCCTTTCCTTAATCTTTCTTCTAAGATAAGTCGTAAGGTCAGTATTGCCTCACGTGTTCCAGTGTTTCTACGGAATCCAAACTGATCTTCCCCGAGGTTGGCTTCTACTAGTTTTTCCATTCGTCTGTAAAGAATTCGTGTTAGTATTTTGCAGCTGTGACTTATTAAGCTGATAGTTCGGTAATTTTCACATCTGTCAACACCTGCTTTCTTTGGGATTGGAATTATTATATTCTTCTTGAAGTCTGAGGGTATTTCGCCTGTTTCATACATCTTGCTCACCAGATGGTAGAGTTTTGTCAGGACTGGCTCTCCCACGGCCGTCAGTAGTTCCAATGGAATATTGTCTACTCCGGGGTCCTTGTTTCGACTCAGGTCTTTCAGTGCTCTGTCAAACTCTTCACGCAGTATCATATCTCCCATTTCATCTTCATCTACATCCTCTTCCATTTCCATAATATTGTCCTCAAGTACATCGCCCTTGTATAGACCCTCTATATACTCCTTCCACCTTTCTGCTCTCCCTTCTTTGCTTAGAACTGGGTTTCCATCTGAGCTCTTGATATTCATACAAGTCGTTCTCTTATCTCCAAAGGTCTCTTTAATTTTCCTGTAGGCGGTATCTATCTTACCCCTAGTGAGATAGGCCTCTACATCCTTACATTTGTCCTCTAGCCATCCCTGCTTAGCCATTTTGCACTTCCTGTCGATCTCATTTTTGAGACGTTTGTATTCCTTTTTGCCTGTTTCACTTACTGCATTTTTATATTTTCTCCTTTCATCAATTAAATTCAATATTTCTTCTGTTACCCAAGGATGTCTACTAGCCCTCGTCTTTTTACCTACTTGATCCTCTGCTGCCTTCACTACTTCATCCCTCAAAGCTACCCATTCTTCTTCTACTGTATTTCTTTCCCCCATTCCTGTCAATTGCTCCCTTATGCTCTCCCTGAATCTCTGTACAACCTCTGGTTCTTTTAGTTTATCCAGGTCCCATCTCCTTAAATTCCCACCTTTTTGCAGTTTCTTCAGTTTTAATCTACAGGTCATAACCAATAGATTGTGGTCAGAGTCCACATCTGCCCCTGGAAATGTCTTACAATTTAAAACCTGGTTCCTAAATCTCTGTCTTACCATTATATAATCTATCTGATACCTTTTAGTATCTCCAGGGTTCTTCCATGTATACAACCTTCTTTCATGATTCTTAAACCAAGTGTTAGTTATGATTATGTTGTGCTCTGTGCAAAATTCGACCAGGCGGCTTCCTCTTTCATTTCTGTCCCCCAATCCATATTCACCTACTATGTTTCCTTCTCTCCCTTTTCCTATACTCGAATTCCAGTCGCCCATGACTATTAAATTTTCGTCTCCCTTCACAATCTGAATAATTTCTTTTATTTCATCATACATTTCTTCAATTTCTTCGTCATCTGCAGAGCTAGTTGGCATATAAATTTGTACTACTGTAGTAGGCGTGGGCTTCGTATCTATCTTGGCCACAATAATGCGTTCACTATGCTGTTTGTAGTAGCTTATCCGCATTCCTATTTTCCTATTCATTATTAAACCTACTCCTGCATTACCCCTATTTGATTTTGTGTTTATAACCCTGTAGTCACCTGACCAGAAGTCTTGTTCCTCCTGCCACTGAACTTCACTAATTCCCACTATATCTAACTTTAACCTATCCATTTCCCTTTTTAAATTTTCTAACCTACCTGCCCGATTAAGGGATCTGACATTCCACGCTCCGATCCGTAGAACGCCAGTTTTCTTTCTCCTGATAACGACATCCTCTTGAGTAGTCCCCGCCCGGAGATCCGAATGGGGGACTATTTTACCTCCGGAATATTTTACCCAAGAGGACGCCATCATCATGTAATCATACAGTAAAGCTGCATGCCCTCGGGAAAAATTACGGCTGTAGTTTCCCCTTGCTTTCAGCCGTTCGCAGTACCAGCACAGCAAGGCCGTTTTGGTTATTGTTACAAGGCCAGATCAGTCAATCATCCAGACTGTTGCCCTTGCAACTACTGAAAAGGCTGCTGCCCCTCTTCAGGAACCACACGTTTGTCTGGCCTCTCAACAGATACCCCTCCGTTGTGGTTGCACCTACGGTACGGCTATCTGTATCGCTGAGGCACGCAAGCCTCCCCACCAACGGCAAGGTCCATGGTTCATGGGGGGGACAACTCGCTGAAGAATGATGTAAATAGGAAGTCCAGGGAAGCTAAGACGAAATGGCTGCAGGAAAAATGTGAAGACATCGAAAAAGAAATGATTGTCGGAAGGGCAGATTCAGCATACAGGAAAGTCAAAACAACCTTCGGTGACATTAAAAGCAAGGGTGATAACATTAAGAGTGCAACGGGAATTCCACTGTTAAACGCAGAGGAGAGGCGGATAGGTGGAAAGAATACATTGAAAGCCTCTATGAGGGGGAAGAATTGTCTACTGTGATAGAAGAAGAAACAGGAGTCGATTTAGAAGAGGTAGGAGATCTAGTATTAGAATCAGAATTTAAAACAGCTGTGGAGGACTTAAGATCAAATAACGCAAAAGGTATAGATAACAGTCCATCAGAATTTCTAAAATCATTGTGGGACGTGGCAACAAAACAACTATTCACGTTGGTGTGTAGAATGTATGAGTCTGGCGGCATACTGTCTAGCAAGACTAAAGAAAAATCAAGACACGGTCACAGGATTTGTAGACCTGGAAAAATCGTTCGACAGCGTAAAATGGTGCAAGATGTGAGAAATGCTGAAAAAAGTGGGGGTAAGCTACAGGGAGAGACGGGTAGTATACAATATGTATAATAATAGCCAAGAGGGAAATAATACGAGTGGATAACCAAGAACGAAGTGCTCGTATTAAAAAGGGTGTAAAACAAGGATGTAGCCTTACGCCCCTACTGTTCAATATACAGATTGAGGAAGCAATGATGGAGATAAAGGATAGGTTCAGGAGTGGAATTAAATTTCAAGGATGTCAACGATACGTTTCGCTGATGACATTGCTCAAAAATGGCTCTGAGCACTATGGGACTTAACATCAGAGGTCGTCAGTCCCCTAGAACTTAGAACTACTTAAACCTAACTAACCTAAGGACATCACACACATCCATGCCCGAGGCAGGATTCGAACCTGCGACCGTGGCGGTCGCGTGATTCCAGACTGAAAGCGCCTAGAACTGCTCTGCCACTCCGGCCGGCCATGACATTGCTATCCCGAGTGAATGTGAAGAATTACATGATCTGCTGAAGAGAATGAACAGTATAATGAGTATGGAGTATGGATTGAGAGTAAATCGAACAAAGACGAAGGTAAGGAGAAATAGTAGAAATGAGAACGGCGAGAACTTATCAGCATTGATGGTCACGAAGTAAATTAAGTTAAGGAATGCTGCTACCGAGGCTGTTAAGTAACGAATGGCGGACGGAGCAAGGACGACATGAAAAGCAGACTAGCACTGGCAAAACAGGCATTCCTGACCAAGAGAAGTTTCTGAGCATGTACGTCTGGAGTACAGCATTGTATGGTAGTGAAACACGGTCTGTGGGAAAACCGGAACAGAAGAGAATCGAAGCATTTGAAATGTGGTGCTGCAGACGAATATTGAAAATTAGGTGGACTGATAAGGTAAGGAATGAGGAGGTGGTTCTGCACAGAAGCGGAGAGGAAAGGAATATGTGGAAAACACTGATTAGGAGAAGGGACAGCATGATATGACATCTGTTAAGACATGAATGACTTCCATGGTACTAGAGGGAGCTGTAGAGGGCAAAAACTGTAGGAGGAGGCAGATATTGGAATACACACAGCAACAAACTGAGTACGTAGGTTGCAAGTGCTACTCTGAGATGAAGAATTCGTGGCGGGCCGCAGCAAACCAGTCAGAAGACTGATGGAAAAAAAAACCGTCACGACCTACATATTGGCTACGTGTGTTCTGTCGGACGCGTTCTGTCTGAATTTAAAGCGGGATCAGAGTCGCTGTGCTGATTTGCTAGCGCAGCCGTGGCCGCTTCCGGCCGCAGCGAGCGCAGGTGCTCGGCCTGCAGGCCGCGGCTGCCGCTGGCGCTGCCGCTGCCCCCTCCCGCTCCCGCTCCCACCCCCTGCTCCTGCGCCGCCATTGGCCGCGGCGCGGTGGCACCACTTCTGCAAACCCCGTGGCGGCCGCCGCGCCGCGCAGCGCCGAGCCGCACCGCACGGCAACCTTGGGCCGGCACATCCGAGCTGTTGCCACGTCTGCGCGCGTTTCCCAGACACGGCTGTTCCCACAATATTCCACTTTAGCCGTGGCGGTTCCCTTCAGTTTCACTACTCTTTTTGGAAGAGCTAATGTTGTAAAAATTGCAACCGTTCACTAGCCAAAGATTTTCTACACATACACACATGCTCCGCAATGCCTGCAAGGCGGGAGGTACGCTGTAACAGTGTTATTCCTATTGCATTCGCATACCGAGCGAGCGTAGAACGACAAACTGCATTCCTCTCTCTATACGCAACCTCCTCTCTCCCTCTTATTCATTATGTCTCTGATCACTACGCAAGCTACATACTGGTGGTTAATTGCTAAACCGATTTAGAGTGCTGCACGCCTCCGCGGATTTTATAGCTGCTCTCTTTTCAAAAATTTATACGAGATTGTAGGCCGGTTTACCACCCTATTTTATTCTCTTTTCTAGCAGTTGGTCTTAATATTTTCTCAAAATCGACCACAGTTTTTCCAAACCAATTAATGGTATGGTCGAAGATAAAGAAAGAGTAACATGCCGCCAGTTACCTACATCTGTGCCCCAGAAACCACACCATAGTACTTTCCATGTAGACTGACGGAGCTCTCCATACCTCGGCAGCGAAAAGCCTGCAATCGCTTCGATCCCACCATACCGTCCTGCTATGCAAAATGAACTGCTGTGTGTAAGAACAGTGTCAGTCAATTTCTGTGTGTCGACAAATGCTTGTAAAAGAACAAGTAACAAATGGGAATTGAAGTCTATTTAACCATTTTTTACTACGCTGTTCTCGGGGACTGTAGGCTATGTTACACAATTTGTTTCTATTAACACCAAATATGTTGTGTACATCTTTTCAGTCAGTGTTTGCATTTGAAAGTCCTTTATTACTATTTCGTTTATTAGTCTAGTAGTTTTAACTTTAAGCTCTTTCCTAACGGCTTCGCAGCCTCTGCATGTGTAGAAAAAGTTATCAATAGCAGCGCACATGGTTAATACAACTCTTATGCAGAGAATATGTGGAACGGCACGGCTGCAGAATAGGTGCGCACTGAAATGTTTTAAACTGAAATTAGAATCTCTCTTTAATATCACCGGAGTCTGTTTCAAAGTTAAAAAGTTGTTCCATCAGAACCACCGGCTGGAGGGGGTTTGAGATTATCATCAACTTTGCACAAATGTCTACTTCGAGGCTCGCAACAGGGAGCGGAGACAGCTTCCGGGTGTGACCGGCCCAGGATTAGTGTCTAACCCACTTCAAAGAAACGAAGGAAAACGAGCAGTACCGCACAGTCCAAAGTGCACCAAGCATTTAGTAATGCCTACCGGGCAATTGCTTGCTGACATTGGTAGTGTCGTAAACGAGGCAGTTCAGCCCTACCTTTGCCCATGTCTTAGGCAATGACAGTTCAACCACTCCACCTAAAACTGCTACGTTAAAGTGTCCGCACATTAATATTTGCAGACACCTAGCTAGTCACTTCGCCAGACTTGTCGCCGGGGATTTGTCGGATTGTTTCGGGATTCTCAGCCATCATCAGACATCCATCGCTGGTATCCGTTAACTGCTACGTGCAATCTACGGACAGATTGCGCGACTTGGCGACCGACTGTTGCAGTCCGTCACTCGTGTGTGAGAAGCTCCAAGTATTCTCCTGTGAAAGACGCTGTTTCAATCATACCCCACAGATGTTCCGTATCAACCTAAACAGGGATTGACCATTTAACGTGATCCTGTGCCCGCCGTTGGCGAAGCTTTTGTACTTAGCACGCAGCACATCAACTTTTGGCTTTTAGTTGACGAAGGTTGATCGGAAACCACATCCTCAGCTGCATTCCCGACTTCCAGGTGCCGACCGCTTTCCTTACGGTTCGGAACGTATCTTGTTATGCCGCTTTCCAGCAAACTACGATCTGTTAAATACGTGCGTGGTCTGGCAATGGACGTGTAAAATAATAATGAAAAAATTACAGTGACGAAGAAAGTGTAAATCATACGGAAGTGCGGTTAAACAAGACGTTGTCGCAAGAAGAATTTTTCACATTGCACGAGATTTTGTGTCCGACGTCATAAAAAAATGTGGACTAGCTTAGCTAACTTTTTCCTTCGGTGGGTAAATCGGTACGCTGGTGTCTATCTGATGTACTTCTCGTTTCATCAAGGAGCAAACACCCCTCGTTCCATCAAACACCAAACATTAACTCAGAACAGCGTTTCGTTGTTGTTTTTACGTCACTTTTTAATGCCTCTCTTCACCTCAGTTTTCTGAATGGTTTACATCAGCAAAATGTTAAGTTGGTTACAAAAACTGTCATGTCCGACTGGTTGATGAAAAGTCGCCTTAAAAACTGCTGTTCACGGCTCGGTACGCAAGGCACGTGTCAGACGTGCAGAAAATGGCGATGAGTGGTACGACTGTTTGCTTAGGTGAGCCACGTACGTACAGTTGCCAGTACTGTTCCGCACATGAGCGCGAGTGGATGGAAAACTACAGGAAAGGCCGCATGTAGTGGCCGTGATCGAGGGACAGCTCGGAGGGCCACTGAAACAACCCAAATGTAGTTAAAACACTGAATTTTATCGAAATCTTTCACAGATGCATAATTACGGAGAAACACGTCAGGCTACGTGACAAAGTTCTAAGTACGCGACACGCGGGAGTGTGATTTATTATATCCTCACAACCAGAGTTCAGCACTGTTATGCAGGAAGACAAGTTATACAGCCACTGTGTATACGTTTGTTAGGGCTACTGGTAGGCGGTAAACAGAATGTTACCCTCATCCACTGCTTCCTCCAGATATACAGCACACAACTCTGTAAACCGCCTTAACCGGTCCGGTACGCCGGACCTCCGGTGGCAGACTGGCGTCAAGATAGTAATTATTTTCGCGTACGTAAGTCCGTACACTCGACTTTCAAGTTTTCCTACGGTATGGTACGTCTACAGCTATACCTACATCTATACTCCTCAATTCACCTTATGGTCTGTAGCTGAAGGTACAATAATCGCTTTCATCGTGCCGTATCGACTCGCAAATGGTTCGTGGGAAGAGCGAAGACTCTCGTCCGAGCTCTTACTTCGCTAATTTTCACGTCATGGTCGTATCCCGAGATGCATGTGAGAGGAAGTGATATGTTGTGCGACTGTGCTTGGAACGTACGCTTTTGAAATTTCAAAAGTAACCTGTCCGTGATGCACAATGATTCTTTTGTAGCGTCTGACACAGGAGTACGTTGTCCATCTCCATAACGCACCGATAAACGGTGCCGTGACGAAAAGCGCAGAACTTCGATCTTTTCTATCTCTTCTATTAATACAGCCTGGCGCAAAAGTCTGGCAGGTTACGCGTCAACATGAACAAATGTTAAACTTTTCGAAGGCGACTATCTACGGCTGTTACCTATTTTGTAAAAGCATATTTGTGCCATTAGCTGTACGATTATAAGTTTATTCTCTACCTGTTACGGTTATTGTACCTTACAGTTTTCTTCTTTGGATGGATGTAATAACAGAAATAACAGTAAATTCAATTTGCGTTTCTTCTTTCAAAATAAATAAATGTAATGTAAAGTTACATGGTCAAAAGTACCCGAAATAGTTTGCCTATACGATCGGCAATCTGTCTCTAGAGACAGTGATAATCATTAGGAAGGTACCTTTGGGTACCCGTCCCATCTAAAAAAGAGAACATTTTCCCAAAAGCGTTTGTTTTTTATATGTCTAACTTTAATAGATAATTAACGGAAAATAAGGTAACATGAAAACAGTTTCAAATTTGGAGGGAATTGCAGAAAATTACAACCCATGTTTAACACAGTGCACGCTCGCTTGACAGCAGACCAAACGGATGCGCTTGTGTCACAAAGCAAGCTCCAGAGAGCAAATGGTTCAAATGGCTCTGAGCACTATAGAACTCAACATTTGATGTCATCACCCCCCTACAACTTAGAACTGCTTAAACCTAACTAACGTAAGGATATCACACACATCCATGCCAGAGACAGGATTCGAACCTGTGACCGTAGCGGTCGCGCTGTTACAGACTGTCCAGAGAGCATTCCCGCCAGGTAGAGGAGAACACTGACAGCCTGGAAATACTATCTACAACAAGTCCGACACGGTTCGTGATGTCACAGGAAGAACTGGCAAACTACAGGCATCTGATTAAGGGAAGACAGATAAAGAAACTGCACCACGGAAAAAATGGAATAGAAACACTGACCTTCCTGACCGTAGGCGGAAACAGCTGAGAGCGAAGTACGATTTAACATGGCGTAAATTATTACTCTCAAATTATGCCAAAGAAGTATTAAGTAATATAAACAAATTATAATTGTTACTTAAAAACATTTTATATATAAGAGGCAGTCAAAAACGATACAGGCGGGAATAGGGTATTCTCTTTATTATATCAAGCCTGGAAAAAAATGTTAGGAGTTCCCTACGGAACCATGATTGTACCCAGGCGAGCACGAATGTCGTTTTTCGGGACTCCAAAAATATGGAAATCGCACTGGCAAAGTTCGGGACCGTATGGAGGATGTGTAAGAAATGGCTCTGAGGACTATGGGACTTGATATTTGAGGTCATCAGTTCCCTGGAACTTTGAACTACTTAAACTTAACCAACCCAAGGACATCACACACACCCATGCCCGAGGCAGGATTCGAACTTGCGACCGTAGTGGTCACGCGGTTCCAGACTGTAGCGCCTAGAACCGCTCGGCCACCTCGGCCGGCGACGTGTAAGAGATGCCCACTGAAACGTATGCAGCGTAGTCGAAATAGCCTTGTCAACACGTGGGTGGGCATTATCCTCCAACAGAATATTTGCGTTCGCCAACATTCCTTGGCGTTTGGACTCGATGGCGCGCTTCTATTTCTCCAGACTTGCCACGTACCACTGTGCGTTAACTGTGGCCCGTTCTTCCAGAAAGTCAATGAGGACCGGGTCCTTACTGTCAAAGAAAAAGGTCATCGTGGCTTTCCCTGTGCCTGTTTGAACACGCTGCAACAGTTTCGCTGGGACGTCTTTTAACATCCGATCTCTCCCCACGTTTGATTTCCCCATTTCTGGAAGTCTGAAGCGACAATTTCGTGGCCGTCTAATTGCTTTCGAAGAAGAGGTGCATTTCCCAACACAATCGTGGTTTCGAAGGCAACAGCAATCGTTTTTCCATGTCTTGTGTAACAGTGGGATGTATGTACCGGTATTAAGTTATGGTGGTTACTTGTGAAATAAATAATTTACTTACTTTTTCCACCTCTCTCGTTTTCATACGACCGACCCTTACATTTTATTCTTTCTTCTTGATCTGGGTGTTCCTGTGACCACGTAAATAGCTTCTTCTGATTTAACTTCCGGTTTTCCAATAATTTTTCATTGGATCAGCTTGCTGCTGTTCCCAAACTTCTTATCTCTTTGCTCTGTATTTCCTTTTTAGTTTTGTCGGGAGATGGGAATCTAAAACCTGCTTTCGAAGCGTACCTCTACATAATTTCATTTTCTTTATTCTTCGTCTCTTTCGGAGTACTTCTGATTTCTTGGGGCCATTGACATGTTAAAAAAATTCTCTCGCATATCCCGTTTTCATTCTTTGAACGATGTGACCGCAAAACATCATTCTGCGTTTTCTCATCATTACATTCAGCTGTTCAGTTTTCTTGCACAGATCGTCATTACTCCTGTCTCTATATTCATCGTTGTGTTTTATTGGCACCAACATTTTCCTTCCAGTTTTCCTCTCTTTTCCATGTTTCCTATTTCTCCTGCCTAAGTCAAATACGGCCATTCGGCGGCGTCTACAACTTTCCGTTTCACTACTGTAACATAGTGCTGTAGCTCTGCTTGAGAGGAGACAGATCTCTCTCCATAACTGCTACTAAGGCAATATCGATCTCTTTTCTCAGTTTGTAAACCTCCAAATCTCAGCCGTTCTTACATATTACATCACCTTGCTAGATAAAGGTACTGAATCCTTTATTTTATTCCTATTAGTATCAAATCCGGGTCAACTCTGAGACATTAAAAGTGCGATTAACAGCATATTGTACGCGTGGCGGAGAGGGTGAGGAAATTTAACTGTCATTTACCTTCATAAAGCAAATCCGATCAGTATCTGTGATACGGCTTTATCCACACTTGCGTATAGCCGCTTGCGGAAGCAACCGATCAAGTGATGCGTGCTCACATCTAGGTACACGATTTATACCTGCATTAACTGAGGCGTTCTCTGCAACAACGACTTAAATACACTACTGGCCATTAAAATTGATACACCAAGAAGAAATTCAGATGATAAACGGGTATTCATTGGACAAATATATTATACTAGAACTGACATGTCATTACATTTTCACGCAATTTGGGTGCATAGTTCCTGAGAAATCAGTACCCAGAACAACCGCCTCTGGCCGTAATAACGGCCTTGATACGCCTGGGCATTGAGTCAAACAGAGCTTGGATGGCGTGTACAGGTACAGCTGCCCATGCAGCTTTAACACGATACCACAGTTCATCAAGAGTAGTGATTGGCGTATTGTGACGAGCCAGTTGCTCGGCCACCATTGACCAGACGTTTTCAATTGGTGAGAGATCTGGAGAATGTGCTGGCCAGGGCAGCAGTCGAACATTTTCTGTATCCAGAAAGGCCCGTACAGGACCTGCAACATGCGGTCGTGCATTATTCTGCTGAAATGTAGGGTTTCACAAGGATCGAATGAAGGGTAGAGCCACGGGTCGTAACACATCTGAAATGTAACGTCCACAGTTCAAAGTGCCGTCAATGCGAACAAGAGGTGACCGAAACGTGTAACCTATGGCACCCCATACCATCACGCCGGGTGATACGCCAGTATGGCGATGACGAATACACACCTCCAATGTGCGTTCACAGCGACGTCGCCAAACACGGATGCGACCATCATGATGCTCTAAACAGAACCTGGATTCATCCGAAAAAATGACGTTTTGCCATTCGTGAACCCAGGTTCGTCGTTGAGTACACCATCGCAGTCACTCCTGTCTGTGATGCAGCGTCAAGGGTAACCACAGCCATGGTCTCGGAGATGATAGTCCATGCCGCTGCAAAAGTCGTCGAACTGTTCGTGCAAATGATTGTTGTCCTGCAAACGTCCTCATCTGTTGATTCAGAGATCGAGACGTGGCTGCACGATCCGTTACAGACATGCGGAGATGCCTGTCATCTCGAGTGCTAGTGATACGAGGCCGTTGGGATCCAGCACGGCGTTCCGTATTACCCTCCTGAACCCACCGATTCCATATTCTGCTAACAGTCATTGGATCTCGACCAACGCGAGCAGCAATGTCTCGATACGATAAACCGCAATTGCGATAGGCTACTATCCGACCTTTATCAAAGTCGGAAACGTGATGGTACGTGTTTCTCCTCCTTACACGAGGCATCACAACAACGTTTCACCAGGCAACGCCGGTCAACTGCTGTTTGTGTATGAGAAATCGGTTGGAAACTCTCCTCATGTCAGCACGTTATAGGTGTCGCCACCGGCGCCAACCTTGTGTGAATGCTCTGAAAAGCTAATCATTTGCATATCACAGCATCTTCGTGGTGTAGCAATTTTAATGGCCAGTAGTGTATATTTGTGATTGAGATGTAGAGCATCAAACGTTTCAAATAGTTTTTTGTTCACTTCCAACCCTTCTACATGGATTTCAAGTCACATATGAATGAAATCTTGTTTAAGGATATACGACGTGATAAGTTGTATGTAAGCATTACTGACTGACTAGGATTTCAGTTAAGTCTCCGTTCTAGGGAATGGCATAGTTGTGAATAAAGGAGCGTGGCGTTTGCCACCTGTGCAGCTATGTCGCCACAGGTTTTAGCTACCAACACAGCGACGAAATGGGGCAAGTTTCCGAGGAAGTCCAGCCGTGAACACCACGTGTGGAGCTGTGGGAGTTTTTGGTCTTATAAATACCGACGCGCGCGCCCGTGTTGCCGCTCCGACCCCACGGACCGGTTCCTCGTGCTTCTCCTGCCGTGTTGTCTACCCGTGCATCAGCTGCCGGCTGCCCACTGGTGCACACGCACCTCCACCTCAAACCGGACACGTTGAAGATTTCCCTATTAAAATATGTCCAGCATTACCTCGCCCCGATTTCTAAAATCATTTCTATTTATTTAAAAATAGTGGCGTGAACCTGCGTTTACCGACTCATTTCGTCAGGGAAGCAGCGGTTGGGAAGGGAGTGACACAGGGTTGTAGCCTCTCCCCGATGTTATTCAGTCTGTATATTGAGCAAGCAGTGAAGGAAACAAAAGAAAAATTCGGAGTAGGTATTAAAATCCATGGAGAAGAAATAAAAACGTTGAGGTTCGCCGATGACATTGTAATTCTGTCAGAGACAGCGAAGGACTTGGAAGAGCAGTGTTGGAATGGACAGTGTCTTGAAAGGAGGATATAAGATGAACATCAACAAAAGCAAAACGAGGATAATGGAATGTAGTCGAATTAAGTCGGGTGGTGCTGAGGATATTAGATTAGGAAATGAGACACTTAAAGTAGTAATGGAGTTTTGCTATTTGGGAGCAAACTGATGATTGTAGAAGTAGAGAGGATATGAAATGTAGACTAGCAATAGCAAGGAAAGCGTTTCTGAAGAAGAGAAATTGGTTAACATCGAGTATAGATTTAAGTGTCAGGAAGTCGTGTCTGAAAGTATTTGTATGGAGTGTAGCCACGTATGGAAGTGAAACATGGACGATAACTAGTTTGGACAAGAAGAGAATAGAAGCTTTCGAAATGTGGTGCTACAGAAGAATGCTAAAGATTATATGTGTAGTTCACATAACTAATGAGGAGGTACTGAATAGGATTGGGGAGAAGAGGAGTTTGTGGTACAACTTGACTAGAAGAAGGGATCGATTGGTAGGACATGTTCTGAGGCATCAAGGGATCACCAACTTAGTATTGGAGGGCAACGTGGAGGGTAAAAATCGTAGAGGGAGACCAAGAGATGAATACACTAAGCAGATTCAGAAGGATGTAGGTTGCAGTAGGTACTGGGAGATGAAGAAGCTCGCACAGGATAGAGTAGTATGGAGAGCTGCATCAACCCAGTCTCAGGACTTAAGACCACAACAACATGGGTAGAGTGTCTAAAATATGGCCATTACTGCGAAAATTAGGCTTGAAATGAATTACGACTAAAATACTGTAACTGCGATTTAAACTAAAGTAGCTGCTATTAACGTTGAGTTTTTCCATTTAGGGCAGTTTAGGACAACGACTGCGTGGACAGCAAAAGAAACAAAAGAATTAAAATAGCTTTTCCTAAATTAAAGTTTCCACAACGAGGTGTCTGTTGACTTTGCTTAGTCAGCGTATACAACCCGTTTGGGCTTATGGCGATGTGAAAACCACTGAAAAAATGAGTACTGGTTAGCGAGTAATGGATAGAGAAGTCACTAAATGGTGGTGATGCTGGTGGTGGTTGTTAGGGGGGGGGGGGGAGAGAGAGAGAGAGAGAGAGAGAGAGAGAGAGAGAGAGAGAGAGAGAGAGAGAGAGAGAGAGAGAGGGAGAGGGAGAGAGAAACGTCGTACGTCTGCCCTTGCGGAAGCCGTCTTACCAGTGAGACTCCATGGCAACTAGTGCTGACTCCATATGTGGAAATTATTGCTGTAAACTACCCTCAAAAGATGACTTACGTCTATCAGCGACCATAATTTCGTACTTCGAGATGTATCTCAGGCACAGCTAATTCAAATTACTGTAGTAGTTGGTACCAATCTTTTATAAAAGCTACCTATACAAACAGACCTGAATAATGAAACACAAGTGATCACATATAAGTAATTATTTCATTGAGCACTTACTGTAATCAATAAAAGCATTTCTTTTGAGCTGTAGAAAGGTTTAACACACACCAATGAAGGTTAATCAGGTCATTTATTTTAAAATAAAGGAATCATTTACGAAGGCGACGTAATGATCGAAATAATACTTTATGTTATGACATATGTATGGCCTAATCCTTAAGTTCGAGAAATTGTCAATATTTTTACAGGTGTTTCATTATACAGTATTTACCTATCATTCTCCTGATTACAGTAGTGTAGTTAGTTTTATTTGAAGAAATATGACAAAATTACGACAATTACAACGTGTGTATTACCTAAAATTCCTGCACAGGCGAAAATTATTTCTATTAGTCTTTATCATCACCTCAGCTGAAACCTTTTTCTCCAATTTTGATAAAATTTCCTTTTCTCAAAAATAATATGTTTGAAAAGTTGTTGACGATAAAAAATTTCGTTTTCTAAAACATTCTTTTGTAAAACTGAATAAGACTTGAATAACCCAAATTCTCAGGTTTTTAAATGTGTGTTCTTTCATGAAAATTAATATGTTATTTATGAAGTAACTGAAATTTAAAAGTTTTTTTTCGAGAAAATTATCGCTGGTGACGGGATATTATAAATCTGGCTGTTGCGTACCAATACTATGGGACTGTGTTTAGCTTACGACCCGTAAATAAATTATACCCGTTAGCCTGTTATTAATTTATTACTTTAAAGATACATGTTCAGACGAATGGTATAATTTGTCATATGTCTCACTCCTTTGTAGAAGTTGGATTGCGAACCGCTTATCTGATACTAACGAATTACGGAATAGGCGCAATATTACAAACCCGATGTCAGAGGAGGAGGAGGAGGAGGAGGAGGAGGAAGAATGAAAGAAATTAAACAGATTTTGTTGTAATGATTACCTCTAAATGACAATTAAGAATACTGGATTTATATACCTACAATGCATTTACTTTGCTCGATGTTTAATCCTCCGTCGGTCGCACCTGTGCGAAGAAAGTACAGTTGCAGTTTTTTGGTTGGCTCTCCTGCTAAAAGGCGAACAGCCCCCTCCCCAAGTACCCTCCTCTTACCGACCTCCCATCATTGTTGTCGCTACGTCGTCACGGGACCCGGAGCCAGAGAAAGTGGACAAAAAATGCACATTGCGACCGAAGACGTCACACTTTCTGAGGTTCCTATTTTGAATTTTTTTCTTGCAGTCATCTTTATTCGTTATATTTCATGAGTTTATAAGGTTATTTTGTCGTATTTCTAGGCAACAATGGTGTTCCATGAGGTGTGCGAAATTTGCACGTTGCGACTGAACTCTAACTAATATATTTCGTTTGTCCTCTGTTCCAGGTTTTTGGACAATATGGCGAAGAGAACATTCGATTTGAGTAACAAGAAAGATGGGGATGAAGAAAGAAAAGATGATACGGCTTCTGAGCAAAAGTTTACTGACAATCCTGACGATGAAGAGGCTTGTGATATTGAAGAAGAGGGACTATTAGGGAAGGATAAGAAGACCAAATGGACCAAGAAGCCACCGAATAGGGGAAGGTGCAGAGGACCAGAAAATATTATCACTCACCTTCCAGCAGCTAGACTGGCGAAAACTCTAGCTGAGTGTTGGAATCACTTTTTCACTGATGCCATGCTTGAAATGATGGTTAAATACACCAATCAGTATATCGAGAGCATCAAGGGGAATTTTGCTCGAGCGAGAGGCATTACGTCAACAGATACGACTGAAGTACGGGCGTTGCAGGAGCCTACAAGGCCAATCAAAGTTTAGAAGAGCTTTGGGGATGGAATTTAAGAAATTGGCCTGGTGATGAGCCTAAGACGCTTTAAAACCTTGATCAGGTGCCTTCGCTTTGATGATCGCAACTCTCGACAGCAAAGGAAAAAGATTGACAGGCTCTGTCCTATTCGTGAAATCTTACAAGTATTTGTCTAGAATTGTCAAACGAACTATTCTGTTAGAGACAACGTCACCATCGACGAAATGCACCCAGGTTTCAGAGAAGATGCCCTTTCCGTCAGTACATTTCTTCGAAACCCAACAAGTATGGGATCAAACTGTTCGCCCTCGTGGATGCAAAGATGACCTACACATACAACTTGGAAGTGTACACTGGTACGCAGCCTGAAGGTCCTTTCAGGGTGAGCAACAAACCACATGACGTCGTCAAACGAATGGTTCAGCCCTTACTGGGAAGTGGACGAAATATCACATCAGACAACTGGTTTACCGACTTTGCGCTTGTTGATGAGGTCAAAAGCCATGAGCTCACCTATGTTGGCACGCTGAGGAAAAACAAGAGAGAGTTGCCTCCAGCCTTTGTGAATGTGAAAGTAAGGAAACAGTATGACAGTATGTTCGGGTTCAACGATGGGAAAACTCTGGTCTCGTACATTCTAAGGGAGAAAAAAAAATGTTCTGCTTGTTTCTTCCCTTCATAACGACGATGCTATTGATCCTTCATCTAGATAGGTCAAGACGACAGAGATCATAAAATTTTACAACTCCACAAAAGCTTGAGTGGATACTCCAGACCAGATGTGTTCAACTTATGATGTATGTAGCGTTGACCAATGGTAATCTTTTAGTCGATGATGAATTTGGCTGGGATCAACTCTCCCCTCGTCTATCTTGGCAAAGAACCAATGTGCAGAAGGGTGTTTCTCAAAAAGTTGGGCCACGAGCTTACTCTCCCAGAGCTGCAGAGGAGCCAGAAGAGGCATGGAATCCCCTCCAGTTTCCAAATCCGCCTGAGGAACTTCAACCCCAAAATGAATTTTGATAATGATGACCATAAAGCCGAACCACCCTTCAAGAGGCGTAGGTGTGTGCCTTGCACGACAAACTGGTTTGAGGAGGCTTACCGTGTCTAGGTGCCTGTGTTGCGCCAAACCGATATGCAATAAACACGCAAACGACGTCTGCGACGAGTGCAAAGTTCCATTCTTCCAACTTTTTCTGAGGAGCCCAAATCCTGCGAATCTGAGGAGGGCTGTGCTCACTAGGGCAGACTGAAGTGGCTACGTGCTTTTGTTTTTTAATGTTTATGTCACCATTCGGTCAAAATTTTGATTCAAGTACAGTAGAGGGCTAAAAATGGTTGTTTTTAAAATCGTATGTTTTAGGCAATAAAAAGCCTTCATTCCTTCAATTCTTTTTTTAATCTCTTAATCTAGATCCTAAAGAAGGTTAATAGAAAGGGATATCCACCTAGTCCAAAACGAGACGGGAATTATGGCAATTTGAAATGTGTGCTTTTTTGGCGCATTGCGACTGAACGAAGTTACGAAAAGGTTGCGACCGAAAGAGGGTTAACTTAAATGCGCACTGACCGGGATGGAATATTACACACCGAATAACTGTTTCTGTCGTAGTGGTTCAAAACAACGAACGCAGAACAGAGACGAGGCGGTTTCACAGCTTCCCCACTTGAGTAAAATTTGAGCCGCTCGTGATGACCTTGTGCATACTTACTTCGCACTTTTGGAGGTCGTCTTTCTTTTCATGAACTGCTCATTACGGAGCAGCGGGATGTTCGAGTTCTGATTCGTTGTAGCCTCAGACGAGCTGCTGGTGGGGAAGAGCGAGTCAGAATGGGGACTATTTGGAACGGATTTCAAATTCCGGTATTAGCATTACCTCCAATGGAAACCAGAAGATAATCTGGGCGGCCAATACCGCGGGGGCGGGAACTATTGTTAATGACATCCTGGAACAATACCTCCCAGAAAGAATTAAAGTATTTCTATGAAAACTACCAGTGGTTGATAGTAGAGTAGCACAGTTGATCACGGAAGCGAGCTATGTTGCCATTTCACCATTACCGCTGTGCGCCATACGGATATGATAACCAGAGCCGTATACAGTTTCGTACTGAATTCATTCACAAGCCCCCCCCCCTCCCACCCCCCCTGTTAACGTTCATTATCGAGTTCCCTTTGCGATAAAATAATAGCCTTATAATTTGTATTTTGTCGTGTGTATTAACAGAGAAACAACGAATGTGTATTAGAACAACTTGAAAGTTATATCGTCTGCAAATGGCTGCTGCCGACACCAGTGTAGAACGATACGGCAACAATAAATACAAAGACGGCGTGACCATTGGTTGTTAGTATGGCAGCCGCCATGCAAGTAATTAATATTCGCGGAAAGTTGACACACGGCGCGGTGGCTGATGGGAGCGACTGTAAATGGGAAATGCCTTCACCGTCGCTCCCATCAGCCACCGCGCCGAGTGTCAACTTTGTTTGCGCGCGTAGTACAGAAAGGTCAAAATAAACCTGGGCCGAAAAATACTTACAACAAGACTGACGCGGGATTGTCGTTAACGAAATTCACACAAGTTGTTGGGACCGTTGACGTGGATGCAGCGCTGAGAGGCACGAGTAAGGTCTTCCTGAGGGAGGGCAGCGACATCGTTCTGCTCCTCCCCCAAGTATAAGGTTTGTTCGAGTACACCTGACCCTTCAATTTGCCCCACAAGTAAAATTCACAGGGAGCCAGATCGGAAGATCGAGATTGCACTTCCTCTGCTGATTGTCCTCTCCGAACTGTTTCTCTCACCAAACTGTTAATGCTAACACTAAGACTAGTGTTACGACGTGGACACTACACACTGCTCACGAAACACCAATCTGTAAACCGTGCAACGGCTCTCTTCCGACAGTTACGGTTTTTATCCGTTACAGAGCCCGTTTCGCGCCATTTTACCACAAAGTTCTGCGCTGCAGATTTTTCTAGAGGTTTCGCCAAAACACTTTCAGTCTTAAACATTTGCACGAATACTTCCGCACACCCAGCGAGGTGGCGCAGTGGTTAGACACTGGACTCGCATTCGGGAGGACGACGGTTCAATCCCGCGTCCGGCCATCCTGATTTAGGTTTCCCGTGATTTCCCTAAATCGATCCACGTAAATGCCGGGATGGTTCCTTTCAAAGGGCACGGCCGACTTCCTTCCCCGTCCTTCGTTAATCCGAAGAGACCGATGACCTCGCTGTCTGGTCTCCTTCCCCAAACAACCCCCCCACCGCCAAATTTCCGCACACTTTCTCCACGAATTGTGCTTCGCATTTACGCGCGCTAGTGTATTGTGAAAACGATGTTCTGCTTCATTCAGCTGGCCGCTAACCACTTCA
Source organism: Schistocerca serialis cubense (assembly GCF_023864345.2). Taxonomy (NCBI): domain Eukaryota; kingdom Metazoa; phylum Arthropoda; class Insecta; order Orthoptera; family Acrididae; genus Schistocerca; species Schistocerca serialis. The sequence goes on from NC_064646.1 coordinate 495,562,557, forward strand.
GCTCCCATCACTCCATCAAACGCAGCGACACAGTGAAGTACTTGCGACAGAGCGTGCGGGAGACGCGCATTCGCAAACGTGATACGAACTGATTCCCGGACTGAAATCAAGGTTTCCAGCATATACTGTGACGGGCAGTTCTGTTCTTTGGTAAAGGTCAATTCCGTGTTAGTCTTATAATTATTTTCCTGGCCATTTTTATTTAGCACACCCTGCATGTGTCATCCAGTCAGCGATTCTGACCCAGGCAGAGAGAGAGAGAGAGAGAGAGAGAGAGAGAGAGAGTCAAGAGCACGACTTTTGTACTGCGCCCATTTCGCTGTCAACAATAGAAGAGGCATAGACGGCTGTTCAAGGTCGGGCTCGCTATGGAGCCTCGGGTATGTTCAGCCAGCCCGCCCGGTTGGCCGTGCGGTCTAACGCACGGCTTTCCGGGCTTGAAGGAGCGCTGGTCCCCGGCACGAATCCGCCCGGCGGATTTGTGTCAAGGTCCAGTGAGCCGGCCAGTCTGTGGATGGTTTTTAGGCGGTTTTCCATCTGCCTCGGCAAATGCGGGCTGGTTCCCCTTATTCCGCCTCAGTTACACTATGCCGGCGATTGCTGCGCAAACAAGTTCTCCACGTACGCGTACACCACCATTACTCTGCCTCGCAAACATAGGGGTTACACTCGTCTGGTGTGAGACGTTCCCTGGGGGGTCCACCGGGGGCCGAACCGCACAATAACCCTGGGTTCGGTGTGGGGCGGCGGAGGGGTGAAGCGGACTGCGGTAGTCGTCGTGGGGTTGTGGATCACTGCGACTGCGGCGGGGACGGAGCCTCTCCGTCGTTTCTAGGTCCCCGGTTAACATCCAATCCATCCAGTCCAATGTTCAGCCACGCACCGGCCGAGCTGGTAGTGGGGTAGAGGCGAATTGGCGATAAATGAAAGGAGTTTACCAGTTTCGGCATTTACTTTACAACCAAGGGAAACGTTCCGAGTAACATGGTCGAAACCGGGAATGGGGTTTCATAGTACAACCAATTTATTTATGGGACAACGTTGTCCATTGTCCTAGAGCGAGAGCGAGAGAGAGAGAGAGAGATATAGGATGGGTCGCACGGGTGATTTGTAAGGATTCCTTTGCGGAGTGATCGCACTCGCCCACCTTTGCCGCGGGCCTCGTTAGCACACGGGGGCTCGCCAAGGCCGTCCTCCGCTGCTCGTTATCGCCGGTATTCCCTGCGCCACGGAAATCCCCACCACTCCAGTCTGCGCGCGTTCCTACCGCGAAACGTCACGAAGACGCGTATTTCCGTGTTCGCCATCATCGTATCACAGCAGATTTCTGCTTTCGAGTGCAATGCTCCTGGTGTTCTGGAAAACCCGATATTCTACCCACACACGGCTCACACTTCGCACGGCGCGACCATGTACAACGTAACACGTGGTGGCGCGACTGTGTACAACGTAACACGCACCGCGTGTTTCATCACCCAAAGAATATGATTTCTTTTACCCTTTAAAGACGTGAGTCAGCACCATCTAACGACCGATTGGTTTTGATTTTTATAATCAGATACCCATATCTAGTATTTTCCGACACGCGTATCACATTTTTATGTGGTATAGTATAAATCCCATTCACAAAGCCGTACGGCGAGACAGCCTAACGTGTTAAACCAAGAATGGTTGGATTTGTGACGCCTCGTACACACATGGTCACACACAAACACATACAAACTACAAATTCGTAAAATATTATCTATACTAATATTAAATATGTAAAACAGTAGTATGTGTCTGAACCCGCTTCTCTAAAACTACTAGACCAATTTTCATGGGTTTTTCGCTCGTAACTTGAGCATAGCTTGGGGCACCGCACAGGCTTTATTTAATCAGAATCGGATCACGGACAAAAATGATACCGTAACTGAAACTTTTGTCCATGCTAACATTTATACAGGGTGTTACAAAAAGGTACGGCCAAACTTTCAGGAAACATTCCTTACACACAAAGAAAGAAAATATGTAATGTGGACATGTGTCCGGAAACGCTTACTTTCCATGTTATAGCTCATTTTATTACTTCTCTCATTAATCATGGAATGGAAACACACAGCAACAGAACGTACCAGCGTGACTTCAAACACTTTGTTACAGGAAATGTTCAAAATGTCCTCCGTTAGCGAGGATACATGCATCCACCCTCCGTCGCATGGAATCCCTGATGCGCTGATGCAGTCCTGGAGAATGGCGTATTGTATCACAGCCGCCCACAATACGAGCACGAAAAGTCTCTACATTTGGTACCGGGATGCGTAGACAAGAGCTTTCTAATGACCCCATAAATGAAAGTCAATAGGGTTGAGGTCAGGAGAGCATGGAGGCCATGGAATTGGTCCGCCTCTACCAATCCATCGGTCACCGAATCTGTTGTTGAGAAGCGTACGAACACTTCGACTGAAATGTGCACGAGCTCCATCGCGCACGAACCACATGTTGTGTCGTACTTGTAAAGGCACATGTTCTAGCAGCACAGGTAGTGTATCCTGTATGAAATCATGATAACGTGCTCCATTGAGCTTAGGTGGAAGAACATGGGGCCCAATCGAGACATCACTAACAATGCCAGCCCCAAATGTTGACAGAAAATCTGTGTTGATGACGTGATTGCACAACTGCGTGCGGATTCTCGTCAGCCCACACATATTGATTGTGAAAATTTACAATTTGATCACGTTGGAATGAAGCCTCATCCGTAAAGAGAACATTTGCACTGAAATGAGGACTGACACATTGTTGGACGAACCATTCGCAGAAGTGTACCCGTGGAGGCCAATCAGCTGCTGATAGTGCCCGCACACGTTGTACATGGTACGGAAACAACTGGTTCTCCCGTAGCACTCTCCATACAGTGACGTGGTCAACGTTACCTTGTACAGCAGCAACTTCTCTGACGCTGACATTAGGGTTATCGTCAACTGCACGAAGAATTTCCTCGTCCATTGCAGGTGTCCTCGTCGTTCTAGGTCTTCCCCAGTCGCGAGTCATTGGCTGGAATGTTCCGTGCTCCCTAAGGCGCCGATCAATTGCTTCGAACGTCTTCCTGTCGGGACACCTTCGTTCTGGAAATCTGTCTCGATACAAACGTACCGCGCCACGGCTATTACCCCGTGCTAATCCATACATCAAATGGGCATCTGCCACCTCCCCATTTGTAAACATTGCACTGACTGCAAAACCACGTTCGTGATGAACACTAACCTGTTGATGCTACGTACTGATGTGCTTGATGCTAGTACTGTAGAGCAATGAGTCGCATGTCAACACAAGCAACGAAGTCAACATTACCTTCCTTCAATTGGGCCAACTGGCGTTGAATCGAGGAAGTACAGTATATACTGACGAAACTAAAATGAGCTCTAACATGGAAATTAAGCGTTTCCGGATCCATGTCCACATAGCATCTTTTCTTTGTGTGTGAGGAATGTTTCCTGAAAGTGTGGCCGTGCCTTTTTGTAACACCCTGTAAATGCGAAAATAACTTACGTCTTCACAACAAACTCGATGAACTGATCTCGATGAAATTTGGCATGGAGGTAGAACATATGCTACTTTAAAAAGTGTGTAGCACAATACACTTACTGATTGAAGAATATTATGTGGACTAGTGAAAAATATTTCACTTTTGATTTTTTATCTTCGGCATATTTGTGAAAACAATGGTTGATGTGTGCTTCGTGATACGATTCAAAGTAACGAATACAATGCTTACACCATCTTCGATGTGTTTAATCTACACTTCCACACTATTTGTTGCAGTATGTACACGTTGTAAAATCTATAGCTACTCCGACACAAACAGCTGACGTTATTGCACGCACAGCAGCTTACTCGCCATCGCCCATCGTAACAAAGCTACTCATACGCGAGCGCGGTTACCAGCTAGTAAACAATACGTTAAGGACATAAGGAATATGAAGCTTTTGATTCTCCACTTGGGAAAGGCGAGGCACTGTCAGAGTTCAACTTACACCAGCACGTGGAAATTCGTCAATTATTTGAAAAATTTTATGACAGCTGTTGCCAGTAGCTTCTTCATGCTGCATAGTCAACTAGGTCCCATGATCCTCAGCTGCAGAAGTGGGCTTCAATCGCTTGCTCCATCGTTAACATCCAACAATTCATAATTGAATTCTTCCACATATCCAGATTCGCAGCATCGGTAGTACGTTGTTCCGTGTCTCTCTACACGGTTTTTGTGGTGCCAATTTTCAAGTGTGTCACTGTCAAACAGAACTTGCCTGGGATGGTTTGTTTGGAATACAATTCGGGGGTTGGGAAGCAGGGATGCAGCTCACTATAGGGGTTGCCCCTAGAGCTGCTAAAATTATCATTAACTGTCCCACTACTTTCGCACTGATCCTTTCACGTCGCAACAAAGTTCGTGATCTTTTAACAGCATTTGTTTCTGCACACGTGACGTACTGTTAAATACCTTGTCAGAAAATAGATTTCACTTCAGAATGCAGCAAAAAATGACAGTGACATTGGTGCACTTTACTCTTAGCTACTATTAGGTGCGTAACTATTAGCTCATGGGAATTTAGAGTATAGGCAGACCAAGCTTGCCTACAGTAGTCAGCTTCAAGTGGATGAAGGCTGTAGTAATTATCTGGAGATGAGGCGGCGTATCCATGATAAGACTAGCACAGAGATCTGCAACAAACCAGACTTCAAAATAAGAGTCGTGACACCATGTCAAGAGATTGCTTTAGCCTTTACAGTGTTGCTCTTTACTTCGTCATAATAGGTACTCGAGTTGATTTTTGCATTTCATGTAGAACAGACAGACAATGTGGCACGAATGGGTGATTCTTCACTCTACTAGGATGGATTTCTGTGGGCGATGACTGCCTACCGCACATGGGTGTGACTACAGCGCGAAAGCCAGTTCGTGGATACAAAGAGAAACCCTTTATCGCTCTATTCACATTCGTTCAATCTTTCGATGATCGTAGTGTTTATTCCTGGCGAGCACGGCAAAGACGTCGAGACTGTCTCCTGTTTTCTTTTTGTAGCAGCCTTATTCAGAATGAAATTTTCACTCTGCAGCGGAGGGTGCGCTGATACGAAACTTCTTGGCAGATTAAAACTGTGTGCTGTGCCGAGACTGGAACTCGGGACCTTTGCCTTTCGCGGGAAAGTGCTCTACCATCTACGTTAACCAAGCACGACTCACGACCTTCCTCACAGCTTTACTTCCGCCAGTACCTCGTCTCCTAACTTCCAAACTTCACAGAATCTCTCCTCCGAGACTCTCGAGTTAGGGTCTCGGTCCGGCACACAGTTTCAGCTGCCGTATCACTTATCAGTTTTGTGTTAGCTTGTGCCTATCACTTCAGATCTAGTTTGTGTCAACATTAGCCGCAACAATCGAAACGACGAGACGATGTGTGCGTGTGTGCGTGTGCGTGCGTGTGTGCGTGCGCGTGTGTGTGTGCGTGCGTGCCTGTCTCTAACTTGACGCGTCTTCTTTACGGTAAGTAGCGATTTGTATTTCCCTACTTTACAAAAATTAGCAGACGCAAGCCTGTAAGAAAATAGAGCGCACCTCCCGGCCTATCCAGATACACTGCCGAGTGGTCACCTGCCAGCAGTCTTAAGCTGATTTCCGCCCCCATCATTTAAGGCACCGTACAGGTTAATTATTATTTTCATTCTTATTTACAGCTCGGAATTTTAGTTCCAAATCTGGTTTCACTTTCTTCAGCCTTTGTCCCGTATCTACGCATGGTCGTCATAATTACTACTGGATTTGTCATTATTATTTTAAGCGTGGCCGGATACCCTTCCTGTCGAGAGATGTGGGGTGAAGTAAACTCCAGCCTAGTCAGGCACAGACGCCGCCAACATAATCCGCGACTACTGCAGGTTTCCCATCTGTCGGGTTTCGCTCTGCAATGTTACCCGCCCTGTTGTGTAATGGCGCCGGCTGCGTAGCGCAGACAACACTATTGGAAAATTCTTGTTTTTAGACCGTGTTAGCGCCCTACGATTTTCTGTGAATTCGAACAGATTGCGTAAGGAAAGAATTGCGAACCAACACGGCTGTTGTAATAAATTTTATGTTTTATTTCAAAGACTTGACAGAAGTGAACATTAGCGAACCTCATGATCGTAAAGAAGCTAATTATTTACGTAGGATTGAAATGACTGGTAAAAGCCGACCCCGTGGAGGTTTGGTTAGGATTTCGCACACACGTACGAACATACTAGTCCTACAATCAATCTTAAAAGATAAGTTGAAGAAAGGCACTCCTACGTTTATATAGTATGTCACAGAAAGCTTTTGATAATATTACCTGGAATAAACGCTTTGAAATTTTGGAAGTAGTACTGATAAAATACAGCGGGTGAAAGGTTATTTACAACACGCACATAAACAAGAATCCAGTTGAAGAAGTCTAAAGATATGAAAGGGAAGCCACAGCTGAAAGGGAGTGAGATCTATACCCAATGTTACGTAATTTGTGTACTGAGCTAGCAGAAAACGTAATCACGGAAAAAGTGGGAAAGGAATTAAAGTGTAGGGAGAAGAAACAAGAAATGCGGTTTGCCGATGGCGTTGTAAATCTGTCAAAGTGCTGTTGGAAGGAATAGGCAGTGTCTCGAAAACACAAACTGCCTATTGGCTCCTGTCTCGGTTTCTTTGGACGACGTTGGTCTAATGATTTTACTGACGTTTCGCCAGCAGGAGTGGCTGGCATTGTCAAAGCTTCACCCTCCACTGCTGGTAGTGAACTGGAGCCGAGCTCGCGGTCGCAGACTGTGTGCACCTGGCGCGCCAACGTCCGAGGGCTTCTCCGCGGTCATTTCCGGTGCGGTTCTCCTCTTGCTATCTACCTGCGACGGTCTTTCGCTGCAGCACAGAAAGCCAGGATCCGTTTACCTTAAGGCTTTCCTCTTTCTTGTTGAAGCTGTTAGCGTGTTTTTGTATTTCTACAACTTCTCTCAACAAGTGGGTGTGATAGTGCTTCTCTACAGCCAGAACTTCCGTGTCGGTGAATTTTATTACGTGGTCGGTCTCACACAGCGCGTGCTCTGCCACGGCCGACTTCTCCACCTGCCCCAACCTGCAACGTCGCTTACGTTCTGTGAACCTGGTGTTGATCGATCGTCCAATCATTCCAACAAACTTTTCCGCATGTGCATCGTATGCGGTATATTCCCGTCATTATAAGTGGGTCCATTCCCTCCTTTGCTGATTTGACACACTTTGATCTTTGTTGGTTTGAAAATCGTCTTTACGCCGTGTTTGCGTGATATACGGCCGATTCTGTCCGTCACTCGGGGAATGTATGGCAGAAAGGCCGTACCCGACATTTCTTTTCCCAATTTCTTACTTCGCCGAGCATTTGACTCTGTTACACTTCTAAAATAACTTGTGGAGTGCCCATTGCTCCTCAGAACACTTTCCAGGTGTTGCATTTCGCGTCTGAGGTGCTGCGGCTCTCATATTCGTCCTGCACGCGTTACGAGCGTATTAATCATGCCTCTTCTCTGGCTCGGGTGGTGGTTTGATAAATTGTGCAGGTATCGGTTCGTGTGTCTGTTTTCGATATGCGCTGTGTCCCAGGTTTTCGCCATCCTATGTTACCAGCACATGTAGATATGGTAGTTTCTTGATCAAACCACCACCCGAGCCAGAAAAGAGGCATGGTTAATGCGCTCGTAACGCGAGCAGGACAAATATTTGAGCTGCAGCACATCAGTCGCGAAATGCAACATCTGAAAGTGTTCTGAGGAGCAACGGGTACTCCACAAGTTATGTCAGAAATGTAACAGAGCCAAACAATCGGCGAAGCGACAAATCAGAAAAAGAAATGTCGGGTACGGCCTTTCTGCCATACACTGCCCGAGTGACGGACAGAATCGGCCGTATATCACGCAAACACGGCGTAAAGACGGTTTTCAAACCGACAAGGAAGATCAAAGCGTGCGTTAGATCGGCAAAGGAGAGAAGGGACCCACTTGAAATGTCGGGAATATACCACATACCATGCACATGGGGAAAAGTTTATATAGGAATGACTGGACGATCGATCAACACCAGGTTCAACCATAAGCGACATTGCAGGTTGGGGCAGGTGGAGATATCGTGAGTGGCAGAGCACGCGCTGTGTGAGACCGACCACGTAGTAAAATTCACAGACAAGGAAGTTCTGGCTGTAGAGAATCACTATCACACCCGCTTGTTCAGAGAGCATATAGAAATACAAAAACACGGGAATAGCTTCAACAAGAAAGAAGAAAGCCTTAAGGTAAACGGAACCTGGCAATCCGTGCTGCAGCGAACGAGAGTCGCAGGTACCAAGAGGAGAATCGTACCGGAAATGACCGCGGAGAAGCCCTCGGACGTGGGCGCGCCAGGTACATAGATTATGTGATCAAAATTATCCGGATACCTGGCTCAAAATGACTTACAAGTTCGTGGCGCCCTTCATCGGTAATGATGGAATTCAGTATGGTGTTGTCCCATCCTTAGCCTTGATGACAGCTTCCACTCTCGCGGGCATACGTTCAATGAAGTGCCACAAGGTTTCTTGGGGAATATCAGCCAATTCCTCACGCAGTGGTGCACTGAGGAGAGGTATTGATGTCGGTCGGTGAGGCCTGGCACGAAGTCGGCGTTCCAAAACATCCCAAAGATGTTCCATAGAATTCAGGTCAGGACTGTGTAGGACAGTTCATTACAGCGATGATATTGTCGTGTAACCAATCCGCCACAGGCCGTGCATTATGAACAGGTGCAGTCGCCATCCCCTAGTTGCTCTTCGACAGTGGGAAGCAAGAAGGTGCTTCAAACATCAATGGAGGCCTGTGCTGTGATAGTGTCGCGCAAAACGACAAGGGGTGCGAGCCGGCTCCATGAAAAACACGACCATACCATAATACCACCGCCTCCGAATTTTGCTATTGCCACTACACACGCTAGCAGGTGACGTTTACCGGGCATTCGCCGTACCCACACCCTGCCATCGCATCGCCACATTGTCTACCGTGATTCGTCACTCCAGACAGCGTTTTTCCATTGATAAATAGTCCAATGTTTATGCTCCTCTCACCAAGCGAGGCGTCGTTTGGCATTTACCGGCGTGACGTGTGGCTTATGAGCAGCCGCTCGACCATAAAATCCAAGTTTTCTCACCTTCCGCCCAACTCTCATAGTACTTGAAGTGGATCCTGATGCAGTTTGGATTTTCTGTGTGACGGTCCGGATAGGTGTCTGCCTATTACACGTTACGACCCTCTTCAACTGTCGGCGGTCTCTGTCAGTCAACAAACGAGGTCGGCCTGTGCTGTATGTGTCCCATCACGTTTCCATTTCATTAGCATATTGGAAACAGCGGACCTAAGGACGTTTAGGAGTGTGGAAATCTCGCGTACAGACGCATGACAAAGTGACACCCAATCACCTGACCATGTTCCCAGTCCGCGAGTTTCGCGGAGCGCCCCATTCTGTTCTCTCCCGATGTCTAATGACTATTGAGGTCGCTGACAGAGTACCTGACCGTAGTGTATAGTCTGCGGCTGCCGTTCACCACCAGCGATGGAGGGTGACGCTTTGACAATGCAAGCCACTCGTGCTGGCAAAATGTCAGTGAAGTCGTTAGACGAACATCGGCTGAAGAACCCGACACAGAAACCATGGGCAGATTGTCAACAAGTGACCACGAAAGCCTTAACAATTTTGTCTTGGAAAGAGGTTGTGAACTGAACGACAGTGGAAGACGAGCAACGGAATGTGGTCGAATTAAATCGGCCAACACGTAGGGAATTACATAACGAAGTTAGACTGTCGAGGTATGAAATCTAAGTGAGAAGGAAAGAAATTTACCGCACGACTTTGCTGAAATAAGGGACCGGTTGTTAGAACACATCCCGAGGACAGAAACTCGGGATCTTTGATGGGACTCATCTGCAAACTGCAGTGCCATCATATGTACAAAATTAATTTGATTCAGTGCGTTACGCTCTTTACAGTTCATTTTTGTTTCCTATCGAGCGCTCGAGCGATGCAACTTTCCGAGTCTATTGGGCAGGCCACTAACGCTACATAAGCGACAACCATTAATCAACATGGCACTCTATAACACGTCTGTCTATTTGCTTATGTGTCGCAGGATGCGAGTTCAGTTCGTGAAGTTTTTTTTTCCGAGTTGGATGCTATGGGAGGCAGTGAGTTGCAGCTGCCATGCCAGAGACTGTAACAAAATCCCACCCTTCGGTGATGCGGCAACTCTAGAGTTCTGGAGAGAACTACTACGGTTTATTACATGTTATGTCGATGTACGACTACATCATTGAAGATAATAAATTCAGTCAAATTTATCAAATCTGATCTACAAAACATTAATTTTAGGAGGAAATCAAAGGTCATACTCACATCGAGACATATACAAGTTACCTTTTATTTCGGAACACAACTGTGCTTCCGCGCTCATATATCTCGGGTGGATTCCTCAACTATGGTATCACTTCCGCCATACCGAGTTCCTTCCAGAATTAATAAACATTTATTTGTATTGTGCAGTGTGCACATAGATAAATATTTATCTGTAAAAGAAAAATCCTACAAGCAGTATGGGACGTAAAAATAGGGATAATCGCTAATTTCGAAGAACGCTTGCAAGCGATATATATCGAACGCGCGACTGTTGCGGGGCAAGCTATCGATTTGGTTTACAGCGATGACATCATCTGCGGCAAAGAATCTCACTTCGAGTGACAGCATTGACACATAAGTGGTAAAGAATATTTATTTTCGGTAATCCCAAACAGATGACCACCGAAGCAGCTGCTACATTTTCGAGTAGTGTTAGTCTCATGTGGCGTGATTTGACTCCTAGGTTGAGTACCGTTGGAAACTGTTGGAAATACCATCTGCTACCGAATCAAGACACTAGAAATTGCGTGAATTGTTATGGAGAGAATTGCGTCAAGCTTGGTTCAAGAAGTGGCGAGTAAGAGTTTCCATTATAATTGTATTGTAGCAAATGTCGAAAAAGAAGAAGTATAAGGAAAAACTCGTGGTTTGATCATTCTGAACTGGTAATACAGTTGAGCATCATCTTGTTTTCCTGATGGATTAAATATTACACAGCGGAAAACACAGGAGTGGCTATTACGGTTTCTATCGAGAAGTGTATTACGTATTTGTAAGTAATTACGGTGGTTCAGTAGGTGGTGTCAACAAGACTGTGGAAATTGTTGAGTAGCACATAACTCGAAAATATAAGATAAAGGACGACTTCTCAAGATCGAAACTGTGTAGGTTTATTCTGAGACACAGAAAGAAGAAAATGTTATGTGAAAGCGTATTCCAGGAGTAAACAAACTCGTATTAAGAACATCTTGCCGGCGCCAAAGTCTTTACAGGTGAAAATCTTACAACATTTTCAAGGATCGTACAACATTTTCACCAGGAGTTTGTAAACCATTTGCCGTATTCGTCTATTCGGATGATCCGTCACACACAACATCGAGCGGTTATGGAAATCCCTGAAATCGCCCATGACTACATAAGGACGACCGGGAGACCGAGATGAACTGTAAATTTTTCTATACCTCTTCTCCCACAGTTTGCGCCTACGTGATACTAAACTTCACTGTGAAGCTTTGCCAATTTTGTGAAGAGATATTGCTAGAGTGTACCCCGGCTATGGAGAAAAAAGGGCTTCTGCCGGCAGTATACGTATCACGCGGAACTGTCCAGAACGGAGATGTCGATGGCGAGTAAGGTAAGTGAGATTACGTTTAGTTTCGTCATTTAATAATTTTCATGTATTGTTTTTATCGTTGCCAACGCTATAACCGTTAATCAATATCTTTCGTCTTTTGTCTTAGTTGTGCCGATCGCTCTAAACGAAATCGATATCTTGCTCCGCAACAACCGCGCGATAGATATATATTACTTAGTGCTTCTTGGAAATTACCGGAAAATCTTGCGATAGTTAAACTTACGATTGCAAGCGAACAAAACCCTATGCAAATTATAAAAACGCTTATCTGCTACGTTACTATAAAACCTTAACTTTTTCCATTGCCATCACTGTTATGGTACTATTGCGGAGTACGTAAATAATATCATTAAATTACGAAAGCAATAGTGCTTGTGATTTTTATGCACACGCACGAAATACGCTGGTTTTGAACACAAATTCTGGAACTAACATTCACTTAGGATTTTCACTATTAGTAATCAGAAGTGCAACATTTTCTTCAAAAATGGTCCAAATAGCTCTGAGCACTATGGGACTCAACATCTGTGATCATCAGTCCCCTAGAACTTAGAACTACTTAAACCTAACCAACCTAAAGATATCACACACATCCATGCCCGAGGCAAGATTCGAACCTGCGACCGCAGCGGTCACGCGGTTCCGGACTGAAGCGCCTAGAGCCGCACGGCCACAACATTTTCTTCTGTGTACAATACGGTTTCTCTTCTTCAGATAACATTTTTCGATGTATTAATGGAAATTTTAGGCCTTCTTCGATCGGTGACTGACACTGAGTTGAAAAATGAAGTTACCAGAAAAAGCTGAACGTGCAATCTGAACACTAGCAAATTCATAGAGAAGGAAAAATGGTTCAAATGGCTCTGAGCACTATGGGACTCAACTGCTGAGGTCATTAGTCCCCTAGAACTTAGAACTAGTTAAACCTAACTAACCTAAGGATATCACAAACATCCATGCCCGAGGCAGGATTCGAACCTGCGACCGTAGCGGTCTTGCGGTTCCAGACTGCAGCGCCTTTAACCGCTCGGCCACTTAGCCGGGTCATAGAGAAGGAAACGAGCATTGGATAGAGCCTACGTGGCCAAATTCAAATCGAAATAATGGCGTGACGGAGATATGATTTTTTTTCTCTTTTACATTTTGCTCTACGACCGACGTTTACTCGTCTTTGTCCTGATTTAATGAACAATTGAAACTGTTGCGGATACTAATAGAAATGTCAAAATAAAAAAAGATACTTTTGATAAGTACCACAAAGGTCATGTCGATAACGGCTCTTTGTGTGTTGGTTAATATCGAGGCACTGTTATGAACGCATAAAATCTTAGTACTGAATTATGTGACAGAGTGACCATATATTTACAAGGCAAGTGCTGGCTAAATTCGATAGTATGGGAATGTGCTACTTTTGAATCCGTTATATGTATACACATTTCGAGCATTTTCACCTAAAGATGCGACTTATGAGAGTGGCATTTCTTTCGAATTATTCAGTTTTCCAAACCACTGTGCTTATTTTACAACAGTCAAGATCCTGTCGGTGATTCACATTTCAGTTTCCCTGAGAATGAACAAAGATTATGCTGGAGGACTTCTACCCTGTTTATCGGGATATACTAATTGGCGTGCCAGGAAGCCATGTTTGGATACCACTGGCAGTAATTTCTTAAAACAGAGTCTTGCGAAAATTTAAAAATAATTTTATCTAAACCTTTTTGTGTAAAAACTGGTGATGCACGAGTTGACATTTTCAACAAAAAAGCTAAATGTACTTGCATTCATCTCTTCACAGATTTAAGTTTATTCCAGATATGGAACGCAAATTATTAGGATGTCTATGGAAAACATGTATAAAAATCAACGGTAGTTCTGAATATTATCCGTCTGTATACCGATTTAAAAACATTCAAAATCTGCAATGAGCTTAGAAACCTTAATCGCAATATAGGCACATGAGTTTTGAAGTCAATATACTATATGCAAGCGACAAAAATTCCTTTGTTTGCATGCACGCTTATTCCCTAGAGATTTCACCTATGATCCACTGCGGACATACCCCAGGGCAAATCCAGTGACATTAAGTGAGAGTTAAAGGCGACGCTTGCACTTTGTAATGAATCGAATTCCTTTGAGTTTTATATCTTTATCGTTGCACAGAACACAATGTTACCTTTATTTGCAGGAGCAAACAGAAGGGTTCTTAACTACTATTTATCTGTAGAAACTCTGGAAAGATTTACAAATCCCACCTGAAACTTCTCACATACGCACTTCAGCGATCCAACTGATACACAACAACCGGTTTTAACAGATCGAGGAAAGTATTTCACAATATTTTCATACAAAAAATTACCGTGTAACCCATATTATTACTTATGTCACATAACAAAACGCCGGTGTTTCGAAAGGTTAACAGATTTGCTCGACAGCCGTGGACTAAGCAGTCGAGCCACTCGAGTGCCGATAACGCAACACCTTCTCCAAGCGATAAGCGACAGCAAATCAGTGCTGTAATATCAGCTCGTGGCATCGTAAAGCCTTGGAATGCCCATCGCTACTGATACGAACGCCAGCAATATCAGTGTATTTAAAACTATGACACAAAGTGACAAGGTAATGATCATATGCAGGTAGAAAACAGACGCAGAAAATGATCTCTCAGCGGGAGTTGGGCGACACTTTCAGGCAGATCCTCGGAGTCAAGTGGTGACCACGACACCAAGATTTTAGGCCCTGTTACAAATAACGTATATTTGGGGTCGCCCATGACTTTTCCTCGTTGTTGGCAATCTGCCAGCACACACGGAGCACACGCGTTGTGGAGAGCACGCCTCGAATTTGAATGCTTGTGACTTGACTATAGTCAGATGACAAAACAGGATGAAAACTTCGGTAAATGTATGTTTTTGGCAAGCTACAATTTCATATCAACCTCCCCAGTTCGGAGTTCGAATTCTATGAATGAAAGGCTTTTATTATCACGTAGAAGAAGGTGTAATTAGATGAATGACGAACACTAACTTCACTTAACGAAGGTTTATTCAGCACTAGCACATGCAAGAGCGCGGAGCGAACTGCCTCCGGCCAGAACACATACGGTATATACAGGGTGGTCCATTGATCGTGACCGGGCCAAATATCTCACGAAATAAGCGTCAAACGAAAAAACTACAAAGAACGAAACTTGTGTAGCTTGAAGGGGGAAACCAGATGGCGCTATGGTTGGCCCGCTAAATGACGCTGCCATAGGTCAAACGGATATCATCTGCGTTTTTTTTTTAAATGGGAACTCCCATTTTTTATTACATATTCGTGTAGTACGTAAAGAAATATGAATGTCTTAGTTGGACCACTTCTTCGCTGCCGGCCGCTGGTGGCCGAGCGGTTCTAGGCGCTTCGGTCTGGAACCGCGCGACCGCTACGATCGCAGGTTCGAATCCTGCCTCGGGCATGGATGTGTGTGATGTCCTTAGGTTAGTTAGGTTTAAGTAGTTCTAAGTTCTAGGGGACTGATGACCTGAGATGTTAAGTCCCATAGTGCTCAGAGCCATTTGAACCATTTTTGAACTTCTTCGCTGTGTGATAGATGGCGCTGTAATAGTCACAAACATACGGCTCACAAGTTTAGACGAACAGCTGGTTAACAAGTAGGTTTTTTTAAATTAAAATACAGAACGTAGGTACGTTTGAACATTTTATTTCGGTTGCTCCAATGTGATACATGTACCTTTGTGAACTTATCATTTCTGAGAACGCAGGTTGTTACAGCGTGATTACCTGTAAATACCATATTAATGCAATAAATGCTCAAAATGATGTCCGTCAACCTCAATCCATTTGGCAGTACGTGTAACGACATTCCTCTCAACAGCGAGTAGTTAGCCTTCCGTAAAGTTCGCACATGCATTGACAATGCGCTGAGGCATGTTGTCAGGCGTTGTCGGTGGATCACGGTAGCAAATATCCTTCAACTTTCCCCACAGAAAGCAATCATGGGACGTCAGATCCGGTGAACGCGCGGGCCATGGTATGGTGCTTCGACGACCAATCCACCTGTCATGAAATGTGCTATTCAATACCGCTTCAACCGCACGAGAGCTATGTGCCGGACATCCATCATATTGGAAGTACATCGCCATTCTGTCATACAATGAAATATCCTGTAGTAACATCGGTAGAACATTACGTAGGAAATCAGCATACATTGCATCATTCAGACTGCCATAGATAAAATTGGGGCCAATTATCCTTCCTCCCATAATGCCGCGCCATACATTAATTAACCCGTCAAGGTCGCTGATGTCCCACTTGTCGCAGCCAGCATGGATTTTCCGTTGCCCAATAGTGCATATTATACCGGTTGACGTTACCGCTGTTGGTGAATGACGCTTCGTCGCTAAACAGAACGCGTGCAAAAAATCTGTCATCGTCCCATAATTTCTCTTGTGCCCAGTGGCAGAGCTGTACACAACGTTCAAAGTAGTCGCCATGCAATTCCTGGAACATAGAAATATGGTACGGGTGCAATCTATGTTGATGCAGCATTCTCAACACCGACGTTTTTGAGATTCCCGATTCTAGCACAATTTGTCTGCTACTGATGTGCTGATTAGCCGCGACAGCAGCTGAAACACCTACTTGGGCATCATCATTTGTTGCAGGTCGTGGTTGACGTTTCACATGTGGCTGAACACTGTGGTCATCAGTCCCCTAGAACTTAGAACTAGTTAAACCTAACTAACCTAAGGACAGAACACACATCTATGCCCGAGGCAGGATTCGAACGGTCCGGACACTTGGATGATGTCGTCCAGGATACCGAGCAGCATACATAGCACACGCCCGCTGGGCATTTTGATCACAATAGCCATACGTCTACACGATATCGACATTTTCCGCAACTGGTAAACGGTCCATTTTAACACGGGTAATGTATCACGAAGCAAATACCGTCCGCGCTGGTGGAATGTTACGTGATACCACGTACTTGTACGTTTGTGACTATTACAGTGCCATCTATCACAAAGCGAGAAAATTGGTCCAACAAACATTCATATTTCTTTATGTACTACAGGAATATGTAATAAAAAGTGGGGGTTCCTATTTAAAAAACACGCAGTTGATATCCGTTTGACCTATGGCAGCGCCATCTAGCGGGCCAGCCATAGCGCCATCTGGTTTCCCCCTTCAAGCTAGACGAGTTTAGTTCTTTGTAGTTTTTTCGTTTGACGCTTATTTCGTGAGATATTTGGCCCACCCTGTATCCAGTTACAGAACATTCCAGTACAATGATTCTACAGTACTTCTAGAATGTACTCCAACCGAATACAGAAATTAAAATTTTGCAGTTCAGGTGAGTTTAGAACTCACGACCCTCCATGCAACAGTTTAGTATCATAACCACCACACTCCAGTGCCTGTGCTACTCAGCTTCTTCTGTGACAATATCGCTGGTCCAATCATTGTTCTGGGACAAAAAAGAATGAAGTATTGTATTTATGAAGTTGGAGTCTGGCACAAAAATTTCAGAACATATTCGAAGTGAATACTATTTAGGTTAGAAAATAAATATGAGCAATACTCAGAAAACTCAATATTAAACACCTGAAATATATGAGAACAACCTACGGGAATGCGTCGGTATAGGCCGGTGTCGAATGTAGCTCCAGTGCTAAATCGAAAAGCAAATATCGGTGTACGAAAATAATCCCTTAACAATAGTGTAGGTCCTACACTGTAGTGAAACATGCAGAAACTTAACCGAGTGATGCAAGCGAATTTAGTTTATTACATGAGCTAGAAAAAAAGAAAAAAAATTGAATGCCGCGTATGTGCTACGTAAGTGCTGAGGTTATGAACGGAGACAAAGGTATGGGGAGGGAGGGAGGGATAGTGGGGGGGAGGGATA
Organism: Schistocerca serialis cubense; assembly: GCF_023864345.2. Classification (NCBI taxonomy): domain Eukaryota; kingdom Metazoa; phylum Arthropoda; class Insecta; order Orthoptera; family Acrididae; genus Schistocerca; species Schistocerca serialis. Next base: position 495,580,254 of record NC_064646.1, read on the forward strand.
GTGGGTAGGGGGTGACAGCGGCCTGTTTAGTGGCGGCACCCTACTGTATATATTAATGCTCAAGACGCTTAGTTTTGTTCTGGTACCAATAGCGTTTGCCAACATAACGTGACGTTCATGGGAAGATGCTTCTCAGAAATGGGTGCTGAAGCCCTAGACTAGACCATCAGGAGCAAAACCCCCATCTGCTTACGCGATTTACCTTTTTTTTTTTTTTTAAATCCGCATCCATTTCAGCGAATACTGGCTGATCCTTCATGTTCTTCAGCCAAGTGCTGTCAGTTTTCCTTCTCATTCCATTTGAATGACGTTGCCATCGGCATGATGGTCCAGACATGAATGGGACGTGTCCCGTTCGGCTAGGGGAACAGAAGTCCACACCGCCGTGCCAACGCATACTGCTGCCAGGAGGTACGAACGGACAGTCAACAGTGCAGTTCTTGATTATGTAAGAGTGGTCGGGCGAAGTGTAGTGTACGGTGGTGTTGCTCACACATAGCAACGCTAATCCATATGACTCTGAAGTCAGCAAGAGCTAATGCAGGCACGGTTAGGACAACTAAAGCCCCTTTCACCGGAACGCGTTTAACAACGTGTACGCCATGAAAGGTTACATGCTTGAAACCGGATAGCTGCTCTGTACTCTTTCGGACGTGGGCGTAGCGCAGACAAGCCAGTAAAGTACAATTTCCAATACAGTACGACGTACTCTGAAGAGTCAAAAAACTGGTACACCTGCCTAATATCATGGTGGGCCCTCGCGAGCACGCAAGAGTGCCGCAACACGACGTGGCGTGGACTCGACTAATGTCTGAAGTAGTGCTGGAGGGAACTGACACAATGAATACTGCAGGGTTGTCTATAAGCCCGGAAGTGTACGAGGGGGTGGACATATCTTTTGAACAGCACGTTGCAAGGCATCCCAGATATGCTCAATAATGTTCATGCCTGGGGTATTTGGGTGGAGCAACAATGTTTAGACTCAGAAGAGTGTTCCTAGAGCAACTCTAATAATTCTGGACGTGTGGGGTGTTGCATTGTTCTCCTGGAATTGCCCAAGTCCGTTGTCATGCACAATGTCCATCAATGGATGTAGGTGATCACACAGGATGCTACGTGTCACATGTCAGAGCCGTATCTAGACGTATCTGTGGCGGGGGGAGGTGGGGGGGGGTCCCGTATCACTCCTTTTACACAAGCCCCTCACCATTACACAGCCACCCTCCATTTCCGTTCACGTCCACCCGCTCGATACAATCTGAAACGAGACTCGTCCGACCAGGCAACATGTTTCCAGTCATCAACAGTCCAATGTCGGTGTTGACGGGCCAAGGGGAGAAGTAAAGCTTTGTGTCATGTAGTCATCAAGGATACACGAGTGGGCGTTGGCTGCGAAACCCCATACCGATGGTGTTTCGTTCAATGGTTCGCACGCTGAAATTGATTGCCCAGCATTGAAATCTGCAGCAATTTACGGAAGGGTTGCGCTTCTGCCACGTTGAACGAGTCTCTGCAGTCGTCGTCCGTCCCGTTCTTGCACGATCTTTTTCCGACCGCAGCGATGTCGGGGATTTGATGTTTTACTGGATTCCAGGTATTCGCGGTACACACATAAAACGGAAAATCTCCACTTCATCGCTACCTCGGAGGTGCTGTGTCCCATCGCTCATGGGCCAACTGTAATACCACGTTCAAAGCCACTTAAATCTTTTTCACTTGCCGTGGTAGCGACATAATCGCTGTAACAATTGCGCCAGGCACTTGTTTCATATAGGCGTTGCCGACCGCAGCGCCGTATTGTGCCTGTTCACGTGTATCTGTATTTGAACACGCATACCTCAGTTTCTTTTGCGCTTCAGTGTAATTTACACGTGGAATGATTACACAAGCCAACGATGGAAAAACTTTTTTGCTGAAAATACCTTATTCTTATGTTTTTCAGGGTGGGAAACCCAAATATGATACATAAAAACTGTATCACCCATCATTTCTTCACATTTTACAGTTAAATTTATTAAAGTAAGCGATTTTCAAAGAAATTAACTGCTTTTATATAGTTAAAATAATTTAAAAAGGAGGTGTAATAATGAATGTAGATGGCGTCAGTAGCACTGCTGACAAAATTTGCTGGCAAAAAAGGTCGATTCTATTTTTGTGCTAACACTTTCCCGTTTCCTGTAGATGTGCTCAGTACAATGTCTAATAGTGGTTGTAAAAACTCTGCTGACAGTTTTCGTTATATTTGTGACGAACTTGCGATTAAAAAACACCAAAGAAACATCACAGACTTTGTGAAAAAGGTTCATCATACTTTGGATCTACACTTGGTGATCAAGATAAATCTTGGGCGCCGCATAAGGTATGTAATGTGTGTGTTGAAGATCTGAGAAAATGGCCCAAAAAGGAGAAAAAAGCCTTTAGATTTGCTGTTCCTATGATATGAAGGGAGCCAAGAATTCAGTCTGATGAATTGTTGCAATGTTGATATTACTGGTCATAATTCGACAAACAAGGAGGAGGTAATAAGCTACCCTAAATTTCCGTCCGCCATTCGACCAGCATAGCATGGTGTAGATTTGCCATCTGTTGTAAAATCTGATTTACATGGACCAGATGAAGATGAATTCCATTGTTTTAATACAGAAAGTCTAGAGCCCAAATTGTTTACTCAGACCTAGCTTAACGATTTTGTTAGGGATCTGGGCTTAGCGAAAGAAAAAGCTGAATTGCTTGGCTCTAAATTGGCAGTTGGAACCAGCATATCTATGTATAGAAAGAGAGAGTAGGAATTTTCCAAGTTTTTTCAACAAGAACGTGATTTGGTGTACTGCTCAGACATTCCTGGTCTGATGAATGAGTTTGGTATTGAATACAAAAACGAAGACTGGAAGCTGTTTATTGATTCATCCAAGACTAGTTTAAAGGCTGTTTTATTACACAATGCATACATGCATATATACTTCTTGGACATTCTGTAAATATGAAAGAAAGCTATGAAAACTTAGAAATAGTGCTAAATAAAACGGGCTATTCTGCTCATCGTTGGATGGTATGTGGCGATCTAAAAGTAACATGCATGCTCCTTGGTCAACAAGGTGGTTTGACGAAACTTCCATGTTTCTTGTGTGAATGGGACGGTAGGGCTAGGGATCAACACTGGTGCAGAGTCTTTAAAACCTGCTAAGAAGAACATTCTACGCACAATCCTTGTAGATCCAAACAAACGTACTCCTACCACATCTAAGTGTAAAGTTAGGCCTAATGAAACAGTTTGTAAAGGTTTTGCCTAAAGAAGGACCATGTTTTAAGTTTCTCTACCAAACGTTTCCACACCTTTCAGAAGCTAAACTAAAAGAAATCGTCTTTGTGGGACATGACGTTAGAAAATTGATGTTTGATGTTAACTCTGAATCCACAATGACCTTAAATGAGAAAGAAGCATGGGTGTCATTCAATCAAGTTGTTACATAGTTCTCAGGACATGAAAAAGACCCACAATGTATTTCTGTTATAGCTACAATGTTATAGAAGTTTAAAACTTTAGGATGTTTAATGAGACTGAAAGTTCACTTTCTGGATAGTAACCTTGATTACTTCCCGGACAATTTGGGAGATGTTAGTGAGGAGCGAGAAGAACGTTTTGACCAGGACATTAAAGTGATGGAAAAACGCTACCAAGGCCGCTGGAACACCAACATTATGGGGGATTACTGTCGGTCACTTCAC